>NC_083323.1:63283203-63932229 GCF_963455315.2 Globicephala melas | reverse complement strand
AAGGTGGAATCTGATAGGCCAACAGGAATCCAGTGTAAGAGGAAAAGCTTGCCAAGTATTTTATATATGAAAACTTTGGGTTGATTTCAAGTTGGAGTTATCCTTGAGTGTTGGACCATCATATCTGTTGTTTTAGAAGAGCAGTGTAGTTGTTGAAGGATAAAACTACTTCTGGTGGTGATGAGGGTGGGGATTGAAATATGTGAGATTTGTTTCCAACATGTGCTGTTTTGTGTCAGTTTATGCTAGATAAATGATTCTCTAGCACATAATATGAATAGTAGAATTCTATGTTTTTAATAGTATAACTTCTGAATCAGTTTAAGTGCTTTGTAAAGTTAGTTCTTTAATCTGTTAAGTTTGTAGCCGTCTTGCAGTTGTAGTATTGGTAGATAATCCAGATTTCTAGCCTAGGTCCACAGGTCCATGTATTTATTTCTTTTAGTATTTGTAGAGAAAGTTGCACCTCTTTTTGGCATATTTTTGTATATTAGTGTCAAAGGAGACTTTTTGTATAATACTTAGCTGTAAAAATAATTTCAGAACTCTCATATATATTGATATAGAGAATTTGTCCCCAAGAGGCAGGGGGTGGTATGAGGCAAAACCATGCATGAGCTTCCAGGCTTCCAGCTCATGCTTAATTGTCCCATACAATTTCACTTACCAGACACAAATTCAAAAATAAAGTTATTAAGAATTTTAAGATAGCAACCTCAGTATTAAACTTCACACATGGAGCCCTGTGTGACTGCACTAGTCACATGCCCAAGAACCTGGCCCTGCTAATTACATTAAAGAAATTTTCTCCAGTGTAAAAGATGAGGGATACACATTCCTTATGTATTCCTGTTGTGTTATTTATCTTGTGCAAAATAGAAGGCTCATTCACACTGATGACATTCAAAGTGTTTCTCCATGGTGTGACTGCTCATCCATTACCTAAGGATAGAGAAATTGCCCCCTACTCATTGGTAACATTCATAAGATTTCTGTCCAGTGTGAATTCTCTTAGATTGTCTAAGGGATGAAAGATCAATAAGTGCTTTTCAACACTCATTGCATTCATAGGAATTCTCCCTACTGAGTACTCTCTTATGCACAGTGAGCAAAGAACTTCAGTGGAAGGATTTTCTCTACTGATTACATTCATAGGGCTTTTCTCTGATGTGGTTTGTCATGTTTCCTAGGGGATGAAGTAGCACTGAAGGCTTTCCCACAGTCAGTGAATTCCATTTTGTGTTCTGTTTTACACAGTAAGGGAAAAGCTACTCCTGAAGGATTTTTCATATTGATTATAAGCATAGGGTTTTCTCAGGTGTGAGTTCTCATGAGTGCTTCCTGAAGATTGTTCCACAATCATGGCATTCATAGAGTTTCTCACCAGTCTTATGTGTGCAGTGCAGGTAGAATTTACACTGAAAGCCTTTCCATATCAATTACATTTATAGGGATTGTCCCCAGTATGAATTCTCATGCCCTCCAGGGACAGATCTAATGCTAAAGACTCAAAAACACACTTACGTTCATAGTGTTCTATTCTAGTGTGAATTCTCATATGTATCCAAAGGGATGAGTGATAACCAAAGGCCTTCCTATAGTTCTTACACTCTTAGGGTTTCCCTTCATTATGTATTCCCATATGCATAGAAAGTTAAGAGTAGTACTGAAACATCTTCCACATTAATTACATTCACAGCATTTCTCACCAGTAGGAATTTTCTTGTGTTGAGTAAAGGAGGAAAAACCCTTTCCTCCTGCAGTGTCTCTCCAGTGCCCTCTACTGACAAGGCTTAACATCATGTCAGCTGGAAAAGGAAAAGTATTTAAAAGGCCCAGATCCATTTTCACATATCCCACAACAAAGGGTGAATTTGGTGGAGAGGCAATAAACTGGTAACTGGAATAGCTAGTATGGTAGAAATTATGGTAGGAAAAGGAGAATATGTACTGCTTGTTCAAAGCTTTGATTAGTGAAATGATATAAGAAAAGAGAGATGGTGCTGCAATTTCTCTTCCCTAGGTGGAAGAGGAAAATTTGAGATCCTTGTTGGGTTTACTTGTGAGATGTGGAGAATTCTCATTCTGAAATTTTTCTTTTATACACCATTTACCTTCTCATCTGTAAATGTGAATAATATTATCCACTTGTCAGTGTTGTTGAAAGAATTAGTGATAATTTATAACTAATTGTAATGCCTGGTCCATAGGCCTTCAATAAATAGTAGCTCTTCTTCCCTAGATGGATCAAAGGCTGACAAAAATCCATGGGAGAGTAGTTGTGTTAAAATTTAAAATTGGGTATTATTTTCCCAGGAAATGGAGAATTGTTTTTTTGGTTTGTTTTGCGGTACGTGGGCCTCTCACTCTTGTGGCCTCTCCCGTTGTGGAGCACAGGCTCCGTACGCGCAGGCTCAGCGGCCATGGCTCCCGGGCCCAGCCACTCCACGGCATGTGGGATCTTCCTGGACCGGGGCACGACCCCATGTCCCCTGCATCGGCAGGCGGACTCTCAACCACTGCGCCACCAGGGAAGCCCGAGAATTGTTTTTTGAATTGAAACATTTAGAACTGGAATTTTGAAGAAAAAATTGGGGGAAGTTATACAGTATAATACAAGAATGTGTATTGTTAAATGGGAATGCAAATAAAGCCTGCTTTTGGCTGTATTCTTTAGCATGGAAAAAAAAAGCAATTTTTAATAAGTGAATTCAGTTTTGTGGAACTTTAGGTGTTTAGAGATTAGGATAGAAATAAAGTTCTTCATGGTGGGATTGGTATATCAAATTGGGCATGTAGGTATGATATGTTTTAATTCTCGGACTATAGGAGTTAACATATACATGGTAAATGATTGCTACTTTGCAAATTTCTGTTTCTGCTTCGGCTTCATTTGTACAATATTCTGGGAATTTGAAAAGGGGTGGATGGCTGGGAATTATGATAACAGAATTGAATGATCCCCAGGATGTAGTGCTATTGGGGGGCTGCAGTATGACTGTGTCTTACGATTTCCCAAGCCTCATGTTGAAAGTATAAATCCTCAGAGAAATGGGTTTTCAGCTTGAGATGTAACTGACTGTAGTAGAACAGTTCTTAGATGTCCCATATTTTAGACTCATGGAAAGACTTAACTATTAATAAGCCTTGGATGAAAGGCTTAATTTGTATAGCATATCTTTGTTTGGGTTAGATTTCAGTAATACCAAAGCCCATATTTCTTTCTTGCTGTCATTTTTTGGGGGGATATAGATTTTATGTATGTGGGGATGGGTATTCTTAGAGCTTCTTGGGAGGGGTTAGGGAGACCAGATCTTCATATCTGCAGGCTAATTGCTGAGAGGTTTGCCTGGTCCTCCAGTAAGATCACCTGGATCTAGATTCTCTGTACTCACTTCTGAACAGTTGGGCTGAGGATTAAAATGATGAATGTCCAATTGCCAGACTGTCTCCATGCTTTTAAGGAATCTTGATATTTTATCTTTGCATTCCTTTTTGTGAAACCACTTTAGTCCTCCCGAAAGCCATGAGTGGACTAGTGGGCTTATTTGCTCAGATAACTGTTGTGGGGTTCTTTGCATTAAAGTGGAAGGCACAATAGTTCAGGAGAGGAAAAGGGTTTTAGAATATAAAACAAAATGAGATGGCAAGTTACTTCTGCAAAAAAAGAGCTAGCAGTTTAAGGTCAGTTGTAATAGATTGTTGAACAGGTTTCTGTCATTCAGTTTGGGGAGAGATAAATCAGTGCAAGAGAACTGAGTCAGAAAGACCTAGCCCCTGGGAACCCCAGGCCTGTGGATCAGGGAAGGGCAGTGAGATATAGATTGAGGTTAGATCAGAGTGTGCTACTAAATTTTGCTGTGCTCTGACATGGAGTTTTCCTTGGTGACGTTAGAGTTATATAACTCTGTATGAGGGAATGAGATTAATAAAACCTTGATGTTCTTAGAATTTAGTATAGTAATTAAAGGTTGCTTATTGTCTAAATCAACGAAGATACTCTATAGACACCTCATAGAGGCATGACTACCCTAGAGGAAGGGTCTTGTTTCCAACCAAGGACAAAACGATCTTGCTCTGGAACTTGAAGCAGAAGGATTATGACCAGACATTATTCCCAAGTATACTTTTTCCTCTCCCCCCACCCCCTGCCACCTCCAGCCCCCAGGACTTCCAGAAATTAAGAGCTATTGTTCTTTCTCACAACAGGGTGGTGCTGTCCTCTCTAGGTGATAACTTCTAGTTTGTAATCATAGACTATTAAAATTGGAAGGGATAGTTCAGTCTTATATTTCTGCAGCTGGGGTTGGTAATTCCTGATTGGGGGTATGATGTTGGTTTGCACTGACTGTTTTCCTGAAGAAATCATTTTTTCCTGAAGTATCTTTTCCTTTTGGGGTGTCAGATAATGGGGGCTAGCAAGTAGATTTATTCTAAAGAGGGAGGGATTGGTGCTATGGAAAATGTCAACTGGCTTTCTTGCCCTCTGAACCAGCTGAGTGGTGGTGGGGCATTTGTTTCCTACCTCCCATTTTTGGTTATTCCTCTACTACTTACAGCATATTTATACAGAAATCTATATGAAATGAATGGTTATATATAAATCAAAATGTTTGCTCTTTTTTGCCATAGGTGTTTTTGATATTTTTTCATGTATTTCTTTTCCTTTGATTTCAACCTCTCCCAAAGGTTTCCAGTTGGCCTCCTTTCTAATCACAGGGGTATCAATAAACATGGTTGTTTGATCTGGTTCTTGTCTTTCTTTTGTGATGATACCATTATGTGCAGCCAACCTGTTTTTACCTGGAGTCAGCTGATTTGAAGGTCAGACTTCATTGACTTTCCTCCTATTCTCAAAGCAAACGCTTTAGTTTCTTTTTTTCTCTGATGGTTGCCCCATCCTGTGACCACTGGCCTATGCAACCATGAAGAATAGCCACACATGGGAGAAATCAGCACCATGTGGTTCTGCCTCTCCATCTGGCAACTCTTCCTTGATGCACTGTCCCTGTGCTGATGTGTTAGCCCCTGCCCCTGGAGATCCTCAGCGTCACAGTACTCTGCCCTGATTAAAAGATTGGGAGAAGGTACAGTGAGTGCTTATAGATACTCTTGATTCTGAGCTGTGATTATAAACTTCCCTCTAGTCTATAATGGAGATGTATAAGGGGGTGGGGAGGGTCAACCTTGGAGAAAAGGAAACCTAGCATAGTAGTTTTAAGAGCTCAGGCCTTAGAATTAAGTAGACTTAGGTTTAAATCCAAACTCTACCATGTACTACTGTGTGACCACTGACATCTGTGTCATTATTGTTGTATCTGTCCTTCACACCTTGGCCCTAACCCACCTTTCCAGCCTCATCTCCTGCCACTTCCCTTCTCATTGTCTACTCTCCCCCACCCCCCAACACTTGTGTTTTAACCAGGAACTACCTGGGAGCTTGTTGGAAAGGTAAAATCTCTGGATCCATCCCAGATCTAATGTATTGGAATCTGTACTTTATGAAGTAAGTGCACATTAAAGTTTAAGAAGCACTGGTCTAAGCAACTTCCTGGAACTCTGATTCCTGGAAGAAACAATGCCACAGTCTAGCCTATGACTGCAGATTATACGTGAATGTTCTCTGGAAAAGTATGATATGCTTTGCAATTTGAGGTATTCTTTGAATTATTCCCAGCTAAACTGTGTCCAGAATAAGAGGTCCTTGAGCAACTGGCTTCCTTGGTTGCCTTCATTTCCAGTCCTTTGAAATTCATCCTGCTCTTTTCTCCTGATTTTCTGGGAGTTTCCTGCTGAATCCAGAGAAAGCCTCCTCACCAGCAAGGAACTTAAGCAGACTCAATCAAATGCCTGCTATATATAATGAAGGATAGTGTTAGGTACAGCATGGGGCATAGAAATTCAAAGACTGTCTGACTCTCAAGGACCTTTTTATTTAGTTGGAAAGACATTAACATTCAGAGTAAAATAACTTTATGCTAATTTTATGCTTTATATTTGAGTAGCCCTTTGTTATCTACCATCACCTCTTTTGAATCGTTGCAATAATTCTGTGATATTGGTAGGAAGGGATTATTAAGCCTTTTTATTTTTTTTTTTTAGATAAACAAGTAGGATTCAAAAATATTAAGGGATTATTAATGTCATATGGCTATTAAAGAGCTAGGATATGTATCCATATTTTCCAGGTGCAGGTTTTTTTCTTTTTTTAAATATTGTGCCACATTGTACCATCTAATACCAAATTAATTTAAGATAAAGAAAAAACAGTATAGGATTGCAGAAGTAATTGTGGGAGTTAAAAGGAGAGAAATTATTTGACTGAAAGAGTCTGAGGAGGCTTCAGTGAAGGAAGCATTTAGTAGGACTTTGAAAGATGAGCAGGATTTATCTAGACAGGGAAGGGATAGGCAATCAGGACAAGAAGCAGAAAAGCACAAAGTCTGTTCGGAGAATAATGATTAGACCAATGTTCTTAGGCTATTTGGAATCTGGATTGTTCCAATCCAATTAAATGAAGCATCTGAACTTCCTAGGTGTGGGAATTATGTTTAGGATAGAGGGACCACAGTGGGTTCTTCCTTTGTTTCATAGTCTTGCAAAAAATCGACCGTGCAGAGAGTCAGGGAGATATGACTGCATGTATCTATCTGGTGGGACCTAAAGGTGGGAGTTTCTCGGCCGGGTTGTGTTTTATAGACTACTACACCTACTTTCTGAAGGCATCGTATTACTTGTGGATGGTTGGGAGCAACTTCTCTCACTTTGGAGAATGTGGGTAGATGGCGTGCAGGACCACAGGAAAAATAGTGACCTTCAGAAAGCAGCTGAGATCAAGATCAATGAGAAGTATGAACATAAGAGCAGGAAACAAAACCCTGGACATTATGAAGGTGATTCTTTAGGTCTGCATAGGCTCTGAAAATCCGGATTGGTTTAGACCTAGAAGGAAGTGGCGTCTGATTGGCTATTCAAAGTGAGAAAGACCCGCTACCTGGTTGGAATCTGCCGCCCTCTTACTAGGACATGATGTACCTGCCTTTGTGACGTGGCCCAGCCAGCCTCAGCCTTAGCTCACACCTTGGTGAGTGAGGTCCAAAGCCAGCGGCCCCGCGGAAGTGGGAGCGGGGCCATGGCTGAGGGGGCCGAGACCATGGGCGAATCCCAAGGTGCTGACGTTAAAACCCAGCAGACCACGGAAAACGTCCTCGGGGGACCGCCGAGGCGGGGCCCGCTCTCCGTGCTCAAAGTGTCCCAGCTGTTGCTCCAAGCCATCGCTGCACACAAAGGGCTGACTCTGGCAGCTCTCAAAAAGGAGCTCAGAAATGCCGGCTACAGAGTGAGCAGGAACTGCGGCCACCACTTGCACGAAGGGTCCGGATCTCGTGTGAAGGGCACCCTCCTCCGGGTCAGCGGCAGCGACGCCGCCGGCTGCTTCAGGGTCTGGAAGATTATGAAGTCGAAGAGAAAGCCGGGACGCCAGAGTTTGGAGGAGGGTGTCCGCTCGCCCAGGAGAACCCTTCTCTGGACGCGGAGCCCACGCAGGCGCTGCGGGAGACGCAGGGCGGCCAAGAAGGCCCAGGAAGTGTGGAGACAGAGCTTGAGGGCAGACATGAGGATGAGGAGGCTAAGGCCAAGGGCCAGGGAACCGGTGAGTTCCAGAGCCAAGGAGGAAGGGAGGGCCAAGGCAGTGGACGAGGGGAGAGGACGGACCGAGAAGGAAGACATCAGGCCCAGGACCCCAGACAAGAAGAGGCCACGCTCGAAGCCCAGGGAAGCAAAGAAACAGGCCCCGGAGAAGCCGGTGAAATGTACCATCCAGAAGCCAACCTCCGTTAAAACCGACAGGGCTTCGAATAGGCGGGGGAGGACTCGTGACCCAAGGGCTGCTCGCACAAAGACTTCCATTAAATCTGAAGGTCCTCAGAATGCAGCCAGGAATCCATAGTGCGGGAGCAACTTCCCTTCCTCCGGGCACAGATGCCTTTCCCCGCAGGCTCCAATGAGAGCAGCTCCATACTCACTGAAATGGGCAAAACTATTTACAAGACCTTTCCACCACATTGTGTCTGTTTCCTCTCTGCCGCACCTGGAAGGGAAAGGGTGGGTATTGAGGCGAGACCTGTAGCAGAAGCATGACGGGTGAAGAGAGAAAAAGGAGTTGAGATTCGGTTCCTGTTGCAGGAGTCAAGAAAATGCCTTTCAGAAGGAAAGAAAACAGGTAGAAGAAAGCCAGCAACTTCATGGGATTAGACGAAGTGTTGAATTAATGTTAGATACCCTAGCAAATACATATTGAGTTCTGGGGGGACGGGCATGTAAGGAGAGAAGTGTGGGCATCACTGGGGCAAGAGAAGAATAGACAGCCTTTAGGCTAAGTGGTCCCACTGATCCAAAGTGTTCTTACCTGAAATTCCTTTTAGGAAAAAATCCCTTCTCCCAAAATTGATTGTAATGGGTTGGTAGTTTTTGCCCTGATTTGATAATTGTTTTAACTTAGAAAATATGTCTCATATGTTAATCCTTAGTTAAGTAACAGTGTGTGTGAAAGCTAGCACAAGGCTTGACACATGGTAGGTGCTTATCACAGAGAGTTAAATATGAGTATAACTAATTTGTGATGGAGTGATAATGTGCTACAGCAGAAAACTACACTGGATCAGTACTTAATGAGACCAGGATTCTAGTCAGAGTTCTGCAACTCTGACCTTAGCTGAGTTATTCACTTAATCATTCATGGTCTTGGTTTCCTTCTCTGTAAAAAAAAGTTGGAATTGGACTAGGATTATTTTAGGTGATATTAAGTGTCAGCAAAATGATAAGAGGGACTTAGACATCATGGTATATGCTTTGATTGACAAAATGCATTAAGGGAATTATCAACTGGGAAAGTAATAGCTCCTAGAGAGGAAACTATTAAGATATACAGAATGCATATCAGAAATATAAGACGGAGAAGGCTAAATAATGAATAGCTAGGTCTTTGCTCTTCTTAAAAAAACAACATGTACTAAGCATTATATACCAAATTGGAGCAAATGTACGATTTCTTTGGGTTCTGAAAGCAGGGCTTAAGCACAGTGCAAGAGTAGTTCTCAGGCCATAGGCCATGACAGGACACAGAAATGATGCCTAGGGAAGTAAACATCAGTGTTTTTTTAGAGTATACCTGACCAGTCTTTCCCCAGGAAAGTCTGATATCTTCTACAAGGGGGAACAGGATTTGTATTTAAAACAAACAGACTTAAGTGATGCTGATATTCACTCTCACACCCTTAAATGGGAATCACTGCTTTAAGCCTATACAGTGTAACAGCAAAATGCTTGCAGTGTATCTCATCAATAGATGATTTGAACTTTGAAATCTGCCCCTGCTGTAGTTAGGTTTATTGTGCACTTGAATTGTCTGTGAGTGGCAGAATGAAGCAAACGGTCAGAAAATAGACACCTGAAAAGAGATAATGAGAAACATTGTCTATTGAACACAGAACAAAATTAATCAAATGCTCTTATGATAGCCAGATGTATTGCTCCTTCATAGTCCCAGGATGTTTTTACCTAAAGAACAAGATGGTCTGGAATTAGAAATCCTTTTCCCCTAAGTTAGGATGGGAAGGACACTGACAACAATTTGTTTTCTAGATTTCCTAAGAATCTTCATGCTTCTGTTTGTATTATGATGATTTCTTCATTTAAGCAAACTTCATTCACTCAGTAAACTTATCAAATTTATTAAGTGCCAGACTTATATAACTTACATAGCTAACAATGGTCATTTCAGATTATTTTTCATTGATAAGCTTTAGGGTGGTTCTAATGAAATATGAGAAATGACCTTAACTCATAGGTAGGCTATCCAGATTATCTAGACCATACTTCTGTGGAAGAAATTCCTAAGAATAACTCATCTCATCCCTGTTGTTCACAAATGACTAAGTGTCTGCGAGAGTCTAAACCCTTTGCTGGGACTAAAGATGGATAAAACATAATCCCCACTTTTCAGTGCTCACATTCTAGTGGCATATTCGGGTATTTAACCTTGGTCAGAGCAAATAGGACATCCCTGACATCAATTCTTTGCTCTTCTTTTATCTCAACTGCCTAGTGTAACGATGATCAGAAAATTGTTGGACTTTAGAGTTGTAATGTCCTCTAGCATCAAATATTCAATAGTTGTTGAAAAAAAATACAAATGGCCTTTAAAAATGTGAAAAAAGTGGGCTTCCCTGGTGGCGCAGTGGTTGAGAGTCTGCCTGCCGATGCAGGGGACGCGGGTTCGTGCCCCGGTCTCGGAGGATCCCACGTGCCGCCGAGCCGCTGGGCCCGTGAGCCATGGCCGCTGAGCTTGCGCGTCCGGAGCCTGTGCTCCACAACGGGAGAGGGCACAATAGTGAGAGGCCCGCGTATACCGCAAAAAAAAAAAAAAAAAAAAAATATATATATATATATATATGAAAAAAGTGTAACTTTACTCATAAGGGAAATGCACATTAAAACAATAAGACAGCATTTTTAATCTAAAATGTTTAAGAACCTACTCCATTGGTGAGGCTGTGGGGAAACAGGCACTCACATACAATGCTAGTGGGAGTGTAAATCTCCATGACCCCAGTGGAAGAAATTTGGCTTTCAGAATTACAAATTCAGATGTCCTTTGACCCAGTGGAACCACTTTTAGGAATTTACCTTTTAGATATTAATGCATTTGTGAAAAGACTTATGTCCAAGGTATTTACTGCAGCATTGCACTAAATGATATTAATGGAAATATCACTAGGGGACTGGTTAAACTGTGAACCTTCAATACAGTGAAACAGCATACAGCTACAAAAAGGGGGAGATTCTCTATGTATTGTTATGACAAGCTCCCCAAGATAAATTAAGTGGAAAAAATTCAAGACATTGAGTATACAGACTACCTTTTGTGTAAAATGAAGGAAAACATATCTCTTTGCAATTGTATAAAGAAACTCTGGAAGATTACACACAAAAAATCTAAGTGGTTCTCTATTGTGAGGGAAGGTGATGGGAATTGTAGGAAACACATAGAAATGTGTTTCATTTAACACATTTTCAGATTCGTATAAATTGTAACTTGTTCAAAAAGAAGGTAGAAATTTCCACATAATTGTCAGTTATAGCTTTTTCGTTTATAAGGTGGTTTATACTTTCGCATGCACTATTTCATTTTACTTCACTACAATCTCTTAGATTTTAAATTAAAAAGCTAATGTTTAGAAAATGTACAATTTAGAAATTGACTTTTAACTGCAAATCCAGTGCTCTCTTCACTACAGTTATAGATGTTGAGTGGGGCCTCACCATCTACTCATTAGCTCTACATCTTTTTTTATGTAGGGAAAGGTCAGAAGTTTAGAATTCATTTATACACTTGAGTGTTTTAATAATTTAGCGGTTTCTTGTAGGGAAAAGTGTTCTCCAACACATTGGGGGGAGTGTGTTTTCAGAACATGAAAATATTTCCATTTGTCAGTGGTCTCAAAGCAATAGATTTCTCCTATTCTTCTTTCTCCTCTGAGGACTTCTAACATGGCAAGGCTGTCTGGTTGGGCTGCAGATCCAGCCAAAACCTAAGGGCCTAGCAAGGACAGGAAGACAGGTTGCTTGGGGAGTTAATTGATGGACACCATGCTGGAAAGGACTTTAAAAAAGCCAAAGAATTTGGAAGAGAGGAACTGAAGACTGACGGAGTGTCAGCATGAGTCCTGTCAATGCTAGGAAAGACACTGATAGGAGAGTAAGTAGAAGGAAGTCAGGATTTCAGTCGACCACTGGAACTGGCTGAGAGAACAGGCCCATCAATGAACAATCACAGTTGTGTTTCTCCTCCCTCTGTCAGTTCCTTCCCTCTTCCCCTTTTTGGTTAGGGGAAAGATCAGACATGTCAAACGTTTTACTCCAAGTGCCTGGGTGGGGGGGGAAGTAAGAGTGAACGCAAGAAAATAATGAAACATATGCAGTACGAGGCAGGTAGCAAAACAGCCTGGCTGGTGTTAAGAAAGCTGCAGAGGCAGATCACCCCCTAAGCAGTAGGACTGAAGCTCTTGAAGGCAACTCCCATGAAGAAGAGCAAAGCCTTTGGGCTGCACCCAATGCCTGCAAAGTGATTCCCTCTCCCCACCCCAGTGAAGCTCCATGGGTGAGAGGCCATGTCAGTGGGTCACAGGCTGGTGGTTTTACCCAGGCCAGGTTTCCATGTTTTTTCCCCACACTGTTTCTTACCCTGTCCTCTTGATACCCTCTACCAGATGCCCATCCTCTTCACGCTCAAAGGTGAATGCATCTGGTGGACCCAGTTCCTGTCTAACCCCATCTGTGCAGGTTTCCTCTGGCTCCCCCCAAACCTCCAATAATTGCAAATTTGTCTAGGGGGTCAGTTCAGTCACTACCACCACCTCAGGCTCCAGACTCAGGCTCAGCACTCTAAGGGTCTCTCAAGAGTGGATCAGCCCTTAAACGACCCTGAGATGGAAGGCGTCCTTAAATTCATGTGCTAGGCCCTCACTCAGCTCACCCTTGGCCCGGCCTGCTCAGCACTCTGCTCCCTGAGGCTCCAGAATGGGTTGCCTCCCTAGTTGTTGGGAGTGACATCTGGGAGCCAAGACACTAGGAGGGAGGTGGGGAGACCTAACTTGTGGTATCTTGAGGTGTGTGTTTTGGGAGGGGCAGCGAGGGGGCTCCTGCATGGCTGCGTGACTCCCCCTGGAGCCATCTGGTGTTTCCCACTCTGCTGCAGCCTTTTTATCAGGAGAGAAGAGCTGAGAATGGAAGGGAGAGGAGAGGATGGAGAAAGGAAGTCAGCGACACAGCCAATACATCCTTTATTCAACTGACAGGGATCATACTGTATTATAGATCTCTAAAGATACAGATGAAGGTCCCTGGTTGGGTAATCAATGGGAAGTTCACTGTCCATCAGAGGGAACCAAGTCAGACAATAGCTAGAAATCTGGCAGGCACTAGGCTGTTGGGCTGGATGGCCAGTGGGCATACACCCCCAGAGTTGCCTGGAAGAGGGTCCCTTGGCGCACAGTGTCCTGAGGTGTGGCAGGAAAGTGGTGGCAGTGGAGGGGTCGGCTGAGGAACATGCTAAGTACAGGGGCCATCACCATACTCAGTCTCCCAGGCCTGGGACAGCCAGTGCCTGGGACGTAGTAAGCATGCAAAAAATGGAAACTTCATCAAGGGAAGAAGAGCCTGTAGGGAGGGAGTAAAGAGCCTGGATTTGGCAGTACAGGCAACCTTGGCCAAGTCCAGATGTGCGGAGATGTGTATGAGAGAGAGAGGTAGAGTGGGGAGATGGCAGCTGAGATGCTACAGCCAAGCCAAGAATCTGAGGGAAGAAAGTGGGAAATAGGAGCAATGGACTCTACTTAGGCTTGAAGATGACAGAAAAGAAACGGGACGATAGGCAGAGGGACAGGTAGCAAGTGGGCTCACGATGGAATGGAATTGGCTAGAAACTTGAAGTGAGAAACTATAATGGAAAAAGGATAGGAATTGGGAAGAACAAATACCCTTGGAAAGGTGTGGCATTCCCCAGGCAAAACAAAACAGAAAAGCCAAACCAACTGAAAAACAGAAGTGGGAGTGAAGAGTGGAGGAAGAGCTCTGCTTACTGGATGGAGGCTGTGGCAGGAAAGGAGAGAGGGAGAGCCTGAGGCCTGGAATTGAAGAAAGCTGTAGCCACCCTTCTCTGCCTTAGGAGACAGGGGTTGATTGCCTCCCCCAAAGAAACCTGGGTTCACTCTAACCTTCTGACGCTGCAGAGCCCCACAGAGGTGGCAGGTTTGCAACTATCTTCATGGGTATGTCTAGGAGAGGGGGTGGAGGAGGTATTAGGGCCAGGGCCTGCAAGACAGATCCCTTCCTGTAGCCTGAACTGGACAGAATCTTCAAAGCAGGAGGAAGCAGTTTTGACATAGGTACCATGGCTTAATTGGTTACAACCTCTACCTAGTAAACAGAGTCTAGGTTCAAATCTTGCTTGTGTCATATCTTACTAAATGACCCTGGTTTCCTCTTATGTCCTGGGGGCTCTCTAATACTCCTGCTGCCCTTGCCCATGATTTGGGTTGGCCAAATCATGGTTAGGAATCCTCTGCATGGCCCCTTATTGGTCTCCAGTGCAATTGTGGGGTAGGAATACGTGGGTCCTTAGGGGCTTGGGACAGATGGCCTTACTCTCTACCTTTGTGCTAAATGCCCACCCCGCCTACCTCCAGGGCAACTTATTAGGCCTGAAAAAGGACCAGATAACTAACAAAGGAGGACCATTTCTTTGGATTTTTCGGTTTTACATTGGATTTACCTTCTTTGAGGTGTCTGCTCCTTTTTGTCTTTTCAGATTTCTAGACCCATGAATTCTCAATACCCATTTAAGAAGCTCCAGCCCCAACCAATTACAACAGCTTGGTAGTTACCCCACCACAGTTTCTGAAATTGGTGACTAACCCAGTTCTTTCACTGACTTAAGGGTGGGGGAATAACTTGGGACTCGAGAGGAATTGAACTGAGGAGCAACTAGCCTAGGATTTTGCAGAAAATAAATCTGAGAAGAGGGGTGTGAAGATTCCATCTCTCCCTATTTGAAGACGGTGAGGAACCACTGATTAAAATGGAATTTGAATCTCCTAGCCAGTGGTTCTTCAACTTAAGCCTACATCAAATACCCTGGTTAAAAGGCATGTTAAAAGACCGATTCCTGGGTTCCATCCCCAAAGTTTCTGATTCAGTTTGTCCAGGGTGAGAATTTGCATTTCTAAGACAAGTTTCAGGTGATATTGATGCTTCTGGTCCGAAGATTGCATTTTGAGATCCATGGCCTAGTACAGCACTCTGAGGAATAGAATTAAACTTTGCCATCTCAGGATCTCTAAGGGGCCTAAGGGAATAGATTTCACTTTTCCGTTGTTGCCCAACCCCACTCACCCCCATCCAGTGTACTCAACTGAACAGAGATGGAAAGAACTTGTCTTCTGGAACCTCTGGTTCTGAGTCAGGGCTCACCTTGCCCTTGATGGAAATAGGAAACAGTGGTTTGACTGTAGGAGTGCTGGAAAAGGGAGGATTTTGTCCCCAGTCATCACCCCTTTGCTCCCTGAAGGCGTAACATCACTTTAACAAGGGAAAATCTTTTCCCTTTTCCACTTCCACTATCAGAACTACAGTTTAAAATGTAGATAGTTCTGAGAAAGCTAACCCTTTGGTTACAATCTCCATTGTAAGGGATTCTTTGCAGAGATACTCTGATGGGGTGGAAAGGCAAGGATACTTGGGCTCTGAATAGGGTAGAGGCACCACACAGAGGGAAAAAGGTGACAGGTCCCTAAAGATGGACTTCCCTATTTTACATTTTGCTCAGAGAGAACACGGAGATATTTTTTATTTAAAGGGGATAGGATAGGGTAGACATGTGGCAGAGGCAGTTGGGAGGAAGATGGGAGTATTCCCTGTGGGAAAAACCACTCAAATCTCTTTGCCCAGCTGATGGCTGTTGCTTATTTTATTTTTCGTCCAAGGGAAGTGGTGTTGGACGGAGGTAGAGAAGACAGCAGTACAGCAGAAATGACCTAAAGGGATGCCCCTTCTGCAGAATGCCCTTAGACGCCATGCTGCCTTTCAGTTGGGTGCTATGAGTGCACCTACACTTTGGGGGCTTCATTTTCTCACCTTACAATTACTAAAGCAGATCAAAGGCTGGAGGTTAACACCTGGTCGTTAAGAGGCATGATCCGATGGTACGGACAGTCACCTCATACAAGTCTTTAAAACAAGGTTCGTGAGGAGCTGGATTTGTCAGCATGTCATATGAATTTTTTAAAAAACATAGAGTAGAATGTAAGCACTACCCTTCAAGTCATTAAAGGCTAGACACTCCTTATATCCTGTTGCCTCTGGTATCTCAGTCCTTAAAATGTTTAGTGATCCTTGCCTTGTAATTCTTGACACAAATATATAATGACCATATTGGGTCAGGGTGACTCCCTTTCTGTGACCCCTGTTTAGTGACTCCATGGATGAGCTCTGAACCTGTTAAATGTGTATGCAAAACTAAGTGAATTACTAAGATCTTTTTTTCCTCAAAAGTGAGTTTCTGGTTTTTATCAGATTCTCAAAAGGGCCTGTGATCCAAAACAGGTACTGAACCATTGCTCACAAAGAGCTGATGTGTATTAATGAATGAGGCATAGTGGGAGGGTAAAAGAAATGGCATAGTCCAGTTTTGCCAGTGGAACCCAATATTTTCCTGTGCCCTGGGGCATCTCCTAATACTGATCCTAAAATGCTCCTGTCTCTGAGGACCTGGGACAAGGATGCCTTACAAAGGGCTGGCCATTTTGCTCTATTCATAGGAACATAAGCAAGAGAAGTACATTCTGGGCAAAGAGGGAAGGTTGCTCTGAGTAGAAGGGAGGTAGGGGCTGGGTTGCTCAAGTCATATCCACTCTAAGAAGCCCAGTGAGCAAAATGACCCTATTTTTGGCTCCATTTGGGCCCAGGACTCTAAGGAGCTATGATTCACCCAGTTTTTCCTAAGGAAGTGGAACAGTCATTAAACTAGACTGTTGCAGCTAACTTCCTCTTGCCTCTCTGGTTAATTCCACCAACTGTGGTTGAGAAACGTGTGTTAAGGAAAAACCGGAATCTAAGCATTAAAGAGAAAATATCCCACTTCCATCCTCTTTGCTTTTCTCCCTCCCTAACCCCAAACTGTTCTTACATACAAGGTAATTTTTAAATGATAAGATTGGTATTAACACATCATCAACAAAGAGAAACAATGACCAACTCATCAACTAATGGATGCTAGAATACTTATGCAAGTTCTGGAGTTAAGAGTCTTAGTGCAGACACCTTTCCAGAATTGGGAGGAAAATCAACCAGAAAGCTCATTACCCTGCATCAGCTGAATAGCTAAGCCACAGCCATTTCCCCTAAAGTTCTGTTTAGGGGAATGAGATCCACAAGAATAACTCTGCCCCCTTGATGAGGCAGTCAAGGTCAAACAAGAGTGACGATAACAACCTGCAGGCACTGTGACTCCTGCCTTAATTTCGCAGCACTTCAAACAAGACCAAAAAATCCACTAAGCACAAAGCTTCTAAATGTACCTTGCTTAAAATCAATTAAGAAACAGCTCACCTCACTGAGGATGTCTCTTTCTCTCTCCACTTTGGCAAAAAGAATCTGTGGCCCAGAGATTCAGACCTAGACTTAAATATCCACAGTTGTCTTGATCTCAGTGATACTGGGGAAGGCTTTATATCTCAACTCCCACAACTTAACCCTTTCCACTAGGGCTCCCTTGATCACTCAGCTTACTTACTATCTTGAAACAAAACAAAAAAATCCTTACAATCCCCACTACCCTCATCCCCAGAACATAGCCCCTAGAAAATCTAGCTTATACAGTTTGCACTTTGCATGCTCTCTTCAAAGACCCTGCACACAGATACACAGACACATAAAGACACTGTCAAGAGGAAAGGGGTCTGTTCAAGGGGATAAAGTATTTTTCTTCTGTGTGGGCCTGGGTTACTTGGGGGTATAAGGTCCATCTCTTAGCACTGTAGTGTGGTCTCTCAGCTGGATATATGTATACGCAGGGTGAAGGGAGCAGGAATAGGGGTGAGAAGGTTATTGTTTCTGTTTTTCAGCAGGTTGGGTGAGAGGTGTGGATGTATGTTCAGATGATCGGTGTAAGGATGATGGGCCCACACAATAAGAAGGTCGGCCCCTCAGCTTTCATCTGGATAAAAAAGGGGGCTCTGGGTGCCTGATCACTATCTCTTTCCTGTTTCCTCGTTACTCTCTAACCCAGTGTTCACCAGTATGTTTCATGGAGTCACCAGTTCTGTGGGATATGAGATAAAAAGGATACTGAAGTCAAATAAATTTAGGAAACACTGCATTAAAAGAGGCTTAACCATTTGCTCTACTGCATAAATTTTCAGAGCCTTTAATATGCCAATATGGTCTTTCTCTTTATATATATATGTATATATATAGATAGATATAGATGTAGATATAGATATATAGAGAGAGAGAAAGAGAAAGAGAGAGAGAGAGAGAATAGTTATGTTATGGAAGGGTGATACTCAAAATATTTAACGACTGGTATGGCATAAGCTCCAACCAACCAATCCAAGCAGTTTGGGCCTTAGCCAAAAACTGCTGGTACCACTGTACCCTGGAGAATGGGCTCAGGCTGAATATCAGCCCATGCAGTAGGCACTGTTTCCCAAAAGTTTTGCCCAAAGAACTCTACTTTATGTGGCATCTCATAGAACTGGTGAGAAATACTCTGGCCAATGCTGGAACCTCATCTTTCTAGGGATGGACTGGGACTCATGACTCTGGCCACGGGGATGCAGGAGAGGGTCAGCTCTGGCAGAGACTCCTGGTAGCACCGGTTGAAAGATGTGACCACAGCTGCAACAGAAACAGATTTTAAAAGACAGATGTCCCTCTGTCCCAGCTGCTCCGGGGACTCTGTCCCTGGTGGGTCAGCAGGTGCCTGTCCAGGTGATGTTTACGGCCGAAGCTCTTCTCACAGCGCGGGCACTGGAAGGGCTTCTCCCCGGTGTGCGTCAGCCAGTGTCTCACCAGGTGGTGCCGTCGGCCAAAGCTCTTCCCACACTCAGTGCACACGTGGCACTTCGGCACTGGGGGAGCGCGCTGCCGCTTCCGAGCCCCAGGGCTCTCTCCAACCTCTTGGCCCTTGCAGGACTTGCCTTCTGCATGTACTCTCTGGTGGCTGGCCAGATGGGAGTTGCATCGGAAATTCTTGCCACACTCAGAGCACTTGCTGGGTTTGTCATGTAGGTGGGTTTTCTGGTGTCGGATCAGGTGATGTCTTCTCCCAAAGCTCTTCTCACACTTGAGGCAGCTGTAGGGCCTCTCCCCAGTGTGTGTTTGCTGGTGCCTGGCAAGGTGGGAGCCCCACACAAACTGTTTCCCACACTGGGGGCACGTGTGCGGTCTTAACAGGGAATCCATTTCTGTGCTACACAGAAGGTTTGAGAAGCTATCTTCCTGAAGAAATGGTGGGCCAAGGAGCATGCCTCTGGAGCTCCTGGGCATGGAATCCCAGCTCTCATCCTGCTCTGGGTTCCAGAGAACGGTATCTTCAGACACACTAGATAACATTCTGGGAGGTTCTGCTTCTAGTTCAGGGGTATCCCCTTCGTGCTCACTTCCATCTCCTGTGGAGAAGGGAAAATACCGACCCCAAGAGGGGAGTCACAAGGGAGTACCCCAGGACCTGAGTCAGAGGTGAGGTTGTATGATGCCTATTAGGGCCTAAACCTCACCCCATAAAGGCTGAGAGAACAGATTTTAATGTTGTATAAGACAGTTCAAGAGGTACAGAGGTTAAAAGCCTAGGCTTAGGAGACAGATACCCAATTTCGAATCTCAGCTTTCCCACTTAACTTCTGTAGGCTTTCATTTCTTCTTCTGTAAAATGGGAATCATTATAAGATAGATGTTATAAGACAGATAGTACCTGCATATAGTAAGCACTAGTAAATGGTCTATGCTATTGTTGTTACTTATTTATTACTGTTATTTATTTAGCACTTAAAAAAAAACTATTAATCACCATCTTCCTGCCTAAGCATAGATGGAGAGAGTTAAGAAACGTGCTACAATCATCACTGGCTGGGTGACCACCTGTCAGCACTAGAGACACTGTGGAAGGCATTTCCACAATGGGTGGCAGGTTGAACAACCACAACAATTAACATTTACTGAGTGCTTATTATGTGGCTGGTACTGTTCTACTATGGTTACATATTTAAATCTCACGATAATTTATAGATGAGGAACCCAAAGATAAGTTAATTACTTTTCCAAGGTTCCACAGGTATGGTCCTGGATTCAGATCCACAAAGTTTAGCTCCAGAGCCTGCCCTGTAAACCACTGTGTTACACCGTCTTGCTTTTGAAGAAAAAGATCTCTAAACCTTTCAGTACTGTAACTCTCTGAGGCAGAGGACGGATTAGAGGGCCGTGTAATGATGAAACTCCAAAAGGGGTGAAGGCCGTGGCTGAGTGTGTTCTACGTCATTACCTGTATATGTGACCTTCAGAATGTCCCTCTCTTCTAAGTCCTGGGGGTCAGGAACCCATTGCTCTTCCCCTCCTTCTAGTTGAGAAAGCATGTCCAGTTTGGGGATTGGAAATCCTGCCCATGGGAAAGGAAAACAGAGATGTCAATTAGTTCAACCGTAATTCTCATTTCTGAAAAAAGCTGTTTCCTAGATTATTCCCTGGAACTCTATAGATAAAAGAAAGGCCAGGGGACTTCCCTGGTGGTACAGCGGTTAAGACTCCATGCTCCCAAGGCAGGGGGCCCCGGTTCGATCCCTGGTCAGGGAACTAGATCCCGTGTGCCGCAGCTAAGACACAGCGCAACCACATCAGCAGAGAAATACTAAAACATGAAAAGATAGAAGGCCAGATACAAGCCTTTCCCTCTTCCCCCCTCCCGTTTCTGTTCAGTCCCTCTTCTTTCTTTCAGAAAATCATACTTTCTTCCCAATGAGTGCTCTCTTCCACTCAAATTTCAAATACTTCCAGTCCCACTGTCTTTTCTGGTCATAACTTCACTTAATTAGCCCTACTGCAGCTGTCTCACCACCTACACTCCCATCTTTCCCTAGGTGGTTTCTGAGTTTCCAAGGACTCAGTTCCATCTCTTAGATGTCCTTCTCTCTGCTTTGAAAGAACCTCCCAATTCCCAACCAAGAAGAGCCTAAAGTTCTCTTCTCTAATAATGCACATCATTTTGTTGTTTTTAAAAATATGACACTTTACTTCCATTCCCTTTGAATTAACTCTAGCATTCTTTCTCTAGTGGAAGCTTAGACAGATTCTCTGCCTAGAAAAGAACCCCAAATAGACGCTCTCCAACAGCCCTGGAGCACACGACTCCATTCTCCCAGAGCATAGTCATTTAGTGGCTGGGGAAGGTCATGCTTACTTAGAGAGACTACTATCCCACAGTTTTCCTGCATGACGTATTCTCCATAAAAGTCTGTCTGAGAAGGGTCCAGGCTCCGCCACTCCTCCTGAGAGAAACACAGTGACACATCCTTGATGGTTACCAGGCCCTGAAACAAAATGTAGCATCATCTGTCAGCAGCTGTTCCTTAAGGGAAATGGGTTCTCAGTATAAAAGGCTGAGGTAGTAGTAGAGGGGAGAGGGCAAGAGAGTGTCTAGAAAAAGAACTGCCCAGAGGTCCCTGGGCAGGGCATATGGTTTTGGTGAAGAGGAAATGAGGAAAGGGGTAAAGGTAATGGTCTGTGAATGAGTGAGGAAAACGGCTGTAGAGGATTTTCCCAAATTGGGACCATGAGAAGTTGGAGGCACCACAAACTCTTTGGTCCCTCTGTTTAGTTACAGGTGTCTGCCCAGTCTCTTCTCACCGGCCTTATTCTTTTCCTTGTAGAAATTGTGTCCTAGCTCCTCCTTTCTCCACTTGACCTTTCCTTTCCTATCAGCACAAAAGAATATAGAGAAAATATTCTTTCTTGCCCCCTTCCCCTATTATGCCATATCCTTTTCTTTTAAGGCAGCATAGTGTGGCAGTTAGGAGCCCAGATTCTGGAGCCAAATGACTCCGAGCTCTGCCACTTATTAGCAGTATGACCTTACACAAGTGCCTTAATCTTTTCCTGTCCAATTTTCTCATCTGTAAAATGGGGATAACTGAGTTTCTCTCAGGGTAAAATGAGTTAATATACATAAAGCACTCAGAGAACAGCAAGCATGGTAAGCACTTTGGGAGTATGGATACTACTACTACTATTATTACTGTCTTCCCACGGCTCTCCCCTTGCCTTCTGAATCTAAACCTGTTTTCTCTCTCTGGCTCTGCCCCTTTTTACATCTTTCTATCTTCTATTCTTTTCCATAAATGCTCTATCATCCACCCAATCCTGCCTACTTTATGTTCTTCTAAGCTTCCTTCAGGTCCTCTTTTCCTAATATTTCCAGATTCATTTCTTAAAGGACATTAATGAATTATTCTTAAATTCCCCCTGTGGATAGCACAGCCATCCATTAAAAAAAAAAAAAACACCTAACCTCTAGGAATTCCCTTCTTCTCATCATGCCTCCATTCATTTTTTAAAACGGTATTATGAGCCCCTTGGAAAGGGACAGAATCTGTTCAGACATAAAATGGACATACCATTAGTGGTCATGTGAAATGACAAATCAATGGAATGATGCAAAGGCTGTAGAAAGGCAGCGTTGAGAAAACCCTGAGAGAGGCCAAAGGAAGAACACAGCCCACCTGTGATCCAGCTGCAAGCAGTGCAGCTGCCATCTCCCAATCTCCAGTGCTCCCTTCCTGGGGAATGGCAGGAACCCAGGGAGCCGACTGAGCTGGTGAGGGGAGAGAGGAACCATTAGACATGGAGCATCCATCTTTCCCAGTTAGAGCCTGGGCCCTATTTTAGAGGGGCTTAAGGGTCACTTTTTTTTTCTATATTTATACCCATTGGTAAGACTCCAATGCATAAATGTAGTAGAAAAGACCCTCCCTCAAAATATCCTGAAAGGGTACTGAGTGGTTGTTAGTAGAGTATTTATCTCATCCATTTCTACTCGACTAGCTGTGGTTTGAACTTATATTATTTGAATGTAATTTTCATCTTGTAAAGTGCATTTTACTGAGTGTGTTTTCCAACAGCAGTCAGTGTTTCTGTCACTTCCTTTGTCTCCCATATTTGTTACCACTAACCATGTAGCACGTGGAGGGAGTGATTATGCAAGAAACGGGAGAAGCCCAGTTACATGGTTTGCAGAATCCAGGTGTTCATTATATTAGTATTTCTGTGACCAGAGTCCAGAAGTTCCTTATATTTCTGTGACCTAGTCCTGGTACTGACTATGCTGTGTAGTCAGTCCATGGCGATTTGGGGATTTTTAACTCTACTTTTTCAACAGAGATTAGAAGACTATTCTCTGCACTGTGCTTCCCACACACACCCCCTCCGGGCTCTCACCCTTCTCCTGAAGCGACTGTGGCTCCTCTTCAAGGTCACAGCACAGGTGCTCCAGTGGCCCTGGTGCTGTCCTCCATGGCCCCTCTTCCTGGCTTCCCCTTTCCACCTGGGGCTCTGCTCCATCCAGCTGAACACTCATTGACTCCCATCCTGTCCCCAAGGCTGCAGTCTGTTCTGAAAGCATCTTTGCTACAAACCCAAATTGTGACCTGGAACAAATTCATATCTGTTATGCCCATGAAAATGGAAAGGGGTGATATTCCTAAGGGAGTTATGGAGAACAGCCCAGGGATAAAAGATGACACTGGATAGGAGGAGCTTGATGAAAGATGAACTTTAAAAGCTTGATGTGTTCCAATCAATTGAAGCTGAGCCAGAAAAGAGCAGGTGCTACATAGCAAAGTCACAAATGGTTATTTTGGGGCTGGAAGAACTTCATTTTAAAAAAAAAGAACAATTCTGGAAATTCAAAAGCTATCAATTAATTTCAACAACTGAAAATACTTAACTGGAAATTTCAACCACTGAATGTAAGCAATCTGGAAATATGCAGGACAGGATGCAAACAGACTTGCACTCAACAAAAACAGATGTAATTACACATAAGATTTTCTGCCACAAATCCCATTCTCATCCGTTAGTTTAGAATGAAATGATTACTATGGGTAGAAATCCTAGTCAAAGGGTGTATTTTTTATGAGGCTGTACCAAATGGTGCCTTACTTAGGACAAGCCTCAACAAACAGACATATAACTTGTCACTCTGTTGCAGAAAATGAGAACTGGTAGTAAATATGGTAGAAAGATCAATAACTTGGAAAGCAAGTATAAGACTCTAAAGCAACCCTAAAAGATAAGAGAAACTGTTGGTCAGTGAGGAGCTAATGTCTGATTGGGAAAAGAAAAAAAGGAAGGGTTTGGACTAGGTAGAAAAGGGGAAGCAGGTGCTGCTAACATGACCCTGGGGTGAATTAACAGCCCTGTGATTTAAGACACAGGAAAGAACCTGAGACACAGGATAGAACCAGTCAGATCTCATTATAAAAATGTACTCAATTTTAAAGAAGCGTATGGTCAAGCCAGAGTGTGTTCCATCAGAAGAAACAAAAGTGAAGAAAGGGATGGGAAATATGTACACTGGGGGAAAGTTCAAAACAGTGGACATAGTCTTCTCTTGACTAGGGAAGAAGGCTGATGAATGATGCCGCCAATGAATAAAAAGAGATGTTTTCTATCTCTATGTAGATCTCTTCTCTTGATTGCAAGAGAAGAGATTTAGGTTAGATTAAAAAAACATTCCTAATAATCCTGCAGTGCATAGGACCTGGTTGAAGGCTTTTTGCTCTGGACATCTTAGGAGCAGGACAGGTTGTGTTGTGATAGCGGTCTCCCTGCCTTACAGCAGGGAAATAGTCTATGAGACTGTGAAGAGTCCCTTTTTGCTTGGCAACGTCATATTTTTGTGATTCTTACTCAATGCCCAAGCAGTCAGAGCCAGTGAAAGTCTTCCAAAAACAGGTCAGAACCTTGGTAACTGTTCTGGCTCACTCATATCCATCCAAAAACATTTGCAAGAATCCAGGAGCCCAGGATTGGTAATGACAACTGTCAAGTTGTTTATTTTCTTGCCTATTTGTCTTCGACAAAAGAGGTAGGTGGGAACTCTAAGCTCAATGCACAGGAAGGGAACAAATTTCCCTTTCATCTCAGAAGTCCAGAGATGTCTCAGGGCCTCATGGGAGCATCCTGGACTGATTCCCAGCTTACAAGGTTTCCTTTTCAGAGAATTCTCATGAGAAAGGACAATTCCCAATAAAGCAATAAAGGAAAAGTTCCATTTTAGCTTTTTCCTCTGAATTCCAGCCCCTGTATTCACTTAACTTTTAACATGTAAAGCATGGATTCCCTCTCTTCACCAGATGTCTTCCTCATTCTCTAGCTCCGTTTGAAAGTCCTCTTTCAGGACTTTACCTCTAGGTAAATATCTGGACACCTCTGAGACCCACTTCTCCATCTCTCCAGCAGCAGAGTCCCTTGATAGGAAGCCTCTTTCACAGCCCAGATGTGAGCCTCTCCAGACCACTGACAGAAAACCTGTGGAAGTGCTAGCAGAAATATCAGCAAAGGAGGGGGCAGGTACTTGTCCTCAAACTGCATTTGCTAATATATTTGCTCTCTCAGAGCCAGCATCTGGGCAGTTAAGGTGTCAGCCCTAACCTGGTTTCTCCCGGCTCCAGGATGATCCCAGGCCTACTGGAGTCGGGGTTCTAAGACTTTCACTTCCCCCTTTTCCTCACATATCTGGGGGGCATAGCACCTGCAGAAGTTGGTTTCTGCAGCAAGTGTTGTTGGATAGAGAAAGGGCCATGCTACCGAAATGAGTAGTCCAAGGACACAGGGACAGTCGCGCTGTCAGAGAAGCCTGGCCCCTGTCCCGGGCGGGGCGTGGGCGGGACGGGCGCCCGCTCCAGAGTAAGGTTGCTTCTGCCCTCCTTGTCACAGTGCCCCTCGAGAGGGTCAGATTTCAGAGAACCCGAGAGAGGCAGAGCTGGAGCAGGGGAAGTGAGGTCAGAAAACAGGTTTCTCGTGAACTGGGGCATGAGCAAGTGAAGAAAAAGGAGCCGCGGGGTAACCTGCGAGCGGTGACAGCGGTGCGAACCCGCGGGGCCTGACAGCGACGATGGGGGGACGGGGAGACGGGAGGGGCGAGCACAGAGTGTCAGTGTGGCCGACCCACATCCCCCCAGAATGGCAGCGACCCAGAGGCCGCGACGACCCTCCTCCCCGCCCCCACGGGTGACCGGCCCCACTCACCGCCCCGGGAAGCCAGGCGTCCCTCCCTCCAGCCGCAACTCCCTCCGCCCGGCCCCACTCACCCCGGTCGTCTTGGCCTGTGGCCCGGTGCCTCCCTCCCGGACGCCGCCTGCCCCTCCCCTCTGCCCTCTTTTCCTCGGAGCCGGCGGCCGCGGAGCCAGCGACAGGCGGAGACGGCGGCCCAGCGGGCGCGGGCGCGGGCGGGGCGGGCACAGGAAATCCCCGCCCGCTTCCGGGGCTCGGCGGCCGCGGCGGCGCCGAGGGGCGTGGGGGCCAGGGCGGGGGACGGGCTGCGCCTCCAGGGCCCCCAGGCGGCCCGGACCCGCATCTCGGCGCCCGACGACCCTGGACGCCGTGGGCCCAGGCGCCAGGATCCCGGCCGACCTTGGCGGCTCGACCCCGCCCTCTCCCTGACTGACCATCTTCCGTCCTGGCCACGCGGCCTCCCGTGGGGTCCTTTGCACACAGGTTCATTAATTACCTCGACATTTAACAACCTATCCTCACATGCCAACGATCGATGTGAGAGAGATTTCTCGAGACAACGGTCTGGAATTCCTCAAGGAGCTCACCTTCTAGGTTTCAGGATAGCCAGGGTGATGATAAGGGGGCTGGAGAGAGCGTTGAGGAGGAGTCACTAATTCTGAACGAGGTTGACTTCACCAAGACGTGTGTCTGAAGTCGGCCTTGCGCCTGCATTGTCCAATTTGCGGGAGCCACCAGCCTCCGGATTGAGGTGTGTTGTAACATACACACCAGATTTAGAAGACTTAATTAACAAAATGTACAATAGCTAATAAGCAATATTTTGAATATGTTCGGCTAAAATGTATTGTTGATATTCACTTCACCTACTTCTTTCAACTTTTTTTTTAATACTTTATTTTTTTAACATCTTTATTGGGGTATAATTGCTTTACAATGGTGTGTTAATTTCTGCTTTATAACAAAGTGAATCAGTTATATATATACATATGTTCCCATATCTCTTCCCTCTTGCATCTCCCTCCCTCCCACCCTCCCTATCCCACCCCTCCAGGCGGTCACAAAGCATCGAGCCGATATCCCTGTGCCATGCGGCTGCTTCCCACTAGCTATCTACCTTACGTTTGGTACTGTATATATGTCCATGCCTCTCTCGCGCTTTGTCACAGCTCACCCTTCCACCTCCCCATATCCTCAAGTCCGTTCTCCAGTACGTCTGTGTCTTTATTCCTGTCTTACCCCTAGGTTTTTCATGACATTTTTTTCTTAAATTCCATATATATGTGTTAACATACGGTATTTGTCTTTCTCTTTCTGACTTACTTCACTCTGTGTGACAGACTCTGGGTCTATCCACCTCATTACAAATAGCTCGATTTCATTTCTTTTTATGGCTGAGTAATATTCCATTGTATATATGTGCCACATCTTCTTTATCCATTCATCGGATGATGGGCACTTAGGTTGTTTCCATCTCTGGGCTATTGTAAATAGAGCTGCAATGAACATTTTGGTACATGACTCTTTTTGAATTATGGTTTTCTCAGGGTATATGCCCAGTAATGGGATTGCTGGGTCATATGGTAGTTCTATTTGTAGCTTTTTAAGGAACCTCCATACTGTTCTCCATAGTGGTTGTATCAATTCACATTCCCACCAGCAGTGCAGAAGTGTTCCCTTTTCTCCACACCCTATCCAGCATTTATTGTTTCTAGATTTTTTGATGATGGCCATTCTGACTGGTGTGAGATGTATCTCATTGTAGTTTTGATTTGCATTTCTCTAATGATTAATGATGTTGAGCATTCTTTCATGTGTTTGTTGGCAGTCTGTATATCTTCTTTGGAGAAATGTCTATTTAGGTATTCTGCCCATTTTTGGATTGGGTTGTTTGTTTTTTTGTTATTGAGCTGCATGAGCTGCTTGTAAATTTTGGAAATTAATCCTTTGTCAGTTGCTTCATTTGAAAATATTTTCTCCCATTCTGAGGGCTGTCTTTTGGTCTTGTTTATGGTTTCCTTTGCTGTGCAAAAGCTTTTACGTTTCATTAAGCTTCATACGTTTCATTGTTTATTTTTGTTTTTATTTCCATTTCTGTAGGAGGAGGTGGGTCAAAAAGGATCTTGGCTGTGATTTATGTCATAGAGTGTTCTGCCTATGTTTTCCTCTAAGAGTTTGATAGTTTCTGGCCTTACATTTAGGTCTTTAATCCATTTTGAGCTTATTTTTGTGTATGGTGTTAGGGAGTGATCTAATCTCATACTTTTTTTTTTTTAACATCTTTATTGGGTAATCTCATACTTTTACATGTACCTGTCCAGTTTTCCCAGCACCACTTATTGAAGAGGCTGTCCTTTCTCCACTGTACATTCGTGCCTCCTTTATCAAAGATAAGGTGACCATATGTGCGTGGGTTTATCTCTGGGCTTTCTATTCTGTTCCATTGATCTTTCTGTTTTTGTGCCAGTACCATACTGTCTTGATTACTGTAGCTTTGTAGTGTAGTCTGAAGTCAGGGAGCCTGATTCCTCCAGCTAGGTTTTTCGTTCTCAAGATTGCTTTGTCTATTCGGGGTCTTTTGTGTTTCCATACAAATTGTGAAATTTTTTGTTCTAGTTCTGTGAAAAATGACAGTGGTAGTTTGATAGGGATTGCATTGAATTTGTAGATTGCTTTGGGTAGTAGAGTCATTTTCACAATGTTGATTCTTTCTTTCAACTTTTAAAATTATGGGTACTAAGGTGTTTATATTTGCCGCTTACATTTTATTTCTACTGGACAAAGCTACCTCGAAGCATTAGACAGATTTGACTGGAAAAGATGAGAAAGGGCCTACAAAACAGAATAAACAGATTACTGTTAGAATCTGTTTATAATCTACAAATCACATTCATTACTTCATCATCTGAACAATTCTGTACAATTTTATTTTATAGACTTAAAAAATAAGTGACTCACTTAAGGTCATAGGTGACAAACATTCCTTTAATATATATTTATTTTTTGCTATGTGCCAGGCACTGTAACTAAATCCTGGAAGTCAAAGGTCCCAAAGGAATTGTCTGTCTGTGGATTCAAGAACTCAGTCTGTGGAAACACATGTCAACAAATATTTGCAATAAAATGTGACAAATGCTGAAGTAGAGGAATATACTTTGCACTAGGAGCAAAGAAGTAAACATGTATGGGTGGGAGGTCAGAGATAGGCCTGACAGAAGTCTTGAGGGAGAGAAGAGTGGGGAGGTCTCCATTAATGAAAAAGAGGAGAATGTGGGCTTCCCTGGTGGCGCAGTGGTTGAGAGTCCAATGCAGGGGAGACAGGTTCGTGCCCCGGTCCGGGAAGATCCCACATGCCACGGAGCGGCTGGGCCCGTGATCCATGGCAGCTGAGCCTGCGCCTCTGGAGCCTGTGCTCCGCAACAGGAGAGGCCACAACAGTGAGAGGCCCGCGTACCAGAAAAAAAAAAAAAAAAGAGGAGAATGTGCTAGACATGCAGTTGAGGAAGGGTATAGACCATGTTGTAGAGCAGATCATAGGGTATTTGGGGGAGGTGTTAAGCCAGGATTTGTATCTCAGGTCCTGGAACTAAGTCCAGGGGTTCTTTGCATTTATGTTTCCACAGGTGAGAAATACAAGGTATGTTAATCTGGGTATGTTAACAATACCAGTGTCTCAATGGTTTAACATAATAAAAGCTTATGTTTCACATAAGCCACAGTGTGTAGCAGGCTTGTTGGAGCCAGTGGGTGGGGTGTCTGCTCCTTGCAATCATGGAAAGACCAGGTTTCTTCTATCTTGTGGTTCTACCATCCCCTGTTGCCTTGGAATCATCCAATCTGTGGGCCTCAGATAAAGGAGGAAAGCTGTGGCTGACTTATTGGAGATATCAGGGACAAGCCCTGGAAGTGCTCTCCATCATTTTCACACATTTCCTTAGCCAGGATTCATGACTAAGGTGCATGCTCATATGGTTCCACCTAACTGCAGGGTGGCTGTACAGTGTGTGCACCCCAGTAGAAAAGGAAATGGGGTTTGATGAACAATTAGCATTGCCTCTGTCACACATATAATTAAATTAAGTTAAATAACCAAGCTGTCTTTACTTGAAAGAGAGATTTGGGGAGAGCTGGCAGATTATATCAAAAGAGGAAAGAAAAAGGAGGCAAAATAGTCATCTTTGGCCTGATGGCCCAATAATGGGTCATTAATATTTAATAAACATCTACTTTATGCCAGAACTTTGTTTTTTAACATCACAGGGAAAAAAATATAAAATACCTTTATATTTAGCTTATTAGCTTTAATGTGCCATCTCTTTAGCTTTCAATCAGCAAACTGCAGATATTATCTCAGCGTGGGTTTAGGAGCATCCAGTGAGCCAAAAGGCAAAATTAGGACTTGAACCCTGGCCTTAGACTTATAATCTGGTGCACCTGTCACCAGAGTGGTACTTTACCTTTCACAGTAATATATGGACAAGTCCAAACTCCTGTGTAAGGTGGGGTAATTAAATATGCAGTGAGTAGCAGGCAGGTGATTCCATCTTTTTAAGACTTTCTGGTGGAAGAGTTTCAAGATCAGCTTTGAGGGCAAAATGTAGGAACAGCATCTTGGGTAGAATCAGAAGGCAGAAGTGTACCTGCTGTGGGGTGAAGAACACACAGGTGTGGACATGCCTATCTAGAGTAGAGAAGAAATGGGGAAATTGATAGAAAGATTAGAATAGTGGGTCAAGGATTTTTAATTTGCCATATCAAGTAATAGAGAGTCACTATATTTAGTGTTATAAGGAAGTGATATACCTGGTGGGTCCAATTATATCATTCTAAGGAAACTTGGTCATCCAGGGCTGCCCTGTTGATAGAGTTCAGAACGACCGAATGGGATGAGTTGGACCCAAAGCCAGATTCTAGTGTGTGCAGTACAGTTCCTCAGGACACAGCTGTGTTCTTCCTGGGGCTCAGGGAGAGGTCACAATCATTTAAGGTTCCAAGTTCTCCTTTGGACTTCAAAAGACCTTAAGAGACTCAGTCTCTTGCCTGTCAGCCTTAGCTCCTTCATTTCTGAACTCTTGTTCTGCTGTGGTTTGAATAAAAACATATAATGCAGGTGTTCACCAGTTTAGGATTGTGTTATAAGAGTTTCTTTATTAGTCAGTTGATTGCAATGAATTAGCAGCTTGGCTTACAAAAACCTTTTCCGCTATAATAAACCATACCTCCAGTTGCTAATTAGAGTCTAATCACCATTTATAACACTGCTTTTCTTCCATTCAAAGTTTTGAAGCTTGATGTCAGAGATGAGTTTTCTACCAACAGGGCAGTGCAGCTGTTTGTGTCCACTATGTCTAGGACTATAAAAGAAAGAGGAAGGTTGAGGGAAGTATCAGGTTAGGATTCCTGTGGAAAGAAAGGGTAAGGGTCCCCTAGTCAGTAGTCGATAATTAAAACTGGTATTTGTAGAGCACTTCACAATTTACAAAATGCTTTTTTGTACATGTGATCTTCACAACTCAGGGAGATAGATAAATTATCTTTATCCCTAGTTTATTTTTAAGGAAATAGTGGTTCAGACATTTAAAATCGTAGAATCTCACTTTTTATTTTTATAATCCTGGGCAGATTTATGTAGATATACCTGTTTCCTAATTAATAAAATGAAAATCATTATACCTACTTTGTAGGGTTGTTGTGAAGAGTAAATGAGATGATGTAAATTGCCACCTTAAAATTGTCACTCGTTGGGCTTCCCTGGTGGCGCAGTGGTTGAGAGTCCGCTTGCCGATGCAGGGGACATGGGTTCGTGCCCCGGTCTGGGAAGATCCCACATGCCGCAGAGTGGCTGGGCCCGTGAGCCATGGCCGCTGAGCCTGCGCGTCCGGAGCCTGTGCTCCGCAACGGGAGAGGCCACAGCAGTGAGAGGCCCACATACTGGAAAAAAAAAAAAAAAAAAAAATTGTCACTCGCCATCTGCCTCTACAAGGATTAGGTCACTAGCCACTGTAGTTGCTGACCTTCAACACACCCTAAAAGGAGTTCAGGGTGGAGGTCAGGAATGAGGCACTCTGTGCTCTGGGAAAAACTGACAGAACAGGCCTTCAGATAGATATTTTTAGGAGAAGGTTTTAATGAGCCCAATTTTTTGCATCTTCTCATATCTAGGAAAGCACTAAAATCATTAATGGAGACATCTACTCCTTGTGACTATCAGCAACCTTCTTGTGACCAGCAGTAACCTTCTGCCAAAATGTGTGCTTGATTGCACGTATCGCCCTTCAGCAAAATCACATATACACTGACCTCCCCCACACACACCTCTTCGAAGCAATTCCTCAGAGCTATCTGAGCGGCTGTCTCCCAGGCTATAGTCCTCATTTTGCCCCAAATAAAACTTAACTCGCAACTTTCACATTGTGCACTTTTTTTCAGTTGACAAAATAGACAATTTAATACATAGTAAGAATAGAGTAAATGATAAGACTTAGGAATTGAAGCTGCATAATGGGTGAAAAGAAGACTTCAGTAGCGTGGGACAGAGCAAAGATGGGATGAAAGATAAATTTTTTTCCTGAGTCACAGTGAGGTAGACAAATTGGTTGAAGCTGAAGGTGTAGGTGGCAGAGTAGGATGCTTTAACTGGAGATTAGGATGGGGGTTGCAGTTGTTGGTACTAACTAGATATAGGATATGATTGTGAAAGTGGGTGACTGAGGTGGTAGACAAGATCATTTAAGGTAAGAAAAAGTCAAAGAACTGGGAGGCTTGGTATTAGCAGGGATAGTAATCAAAATATTTAACTGCCAGTACTAGGGGTAGGCATGGATCCATCAAAATGAATGTAGGCTATCGTGCTATGCAGGGTCTTGGAGGCACTAGTGGCTATGAAAATGTTTCAGTATTTTAATGATCATACTTGTGCAGTTGAACCCAGGCCATAAGATGGATCGTCCACATGGATATTACCAAGAATGATGATGGGGTTATGGAGAGTGAGATAGCAAGCTAGTTGAGGGAGTCTTTAATGAAAGAAGGAGAATGACCAGGACTATGGTAGGTGATAATAACAAGGAAGGGTAGTGTGTGGTATGGCTTGATGTCTCAAAGGATCAGGACATTATTTAGGGAGGAAGGAGGAAAGTGGTACTTGAGGCAGCAATGAAGAGCAAAGAGAATATTTACTTGATTTTACTGATGACAAATCCTGAATTCCAGAGGTCACAGTGGAAGGAGTTAGATGTTATTTGGGGGGTTAGAGTCTAATTCAAATTAGGCAGTGTAGAGGACTATGATAGGGTAAGAATCTCTATGATGAGGAATGATCTGGAGGCCAAGGATTCTTGTGTTGTAAGCAGAGATATAGGACATGAGGGGATTAGTATTCTCAGGGGTAGGTGGATAATCAGTTCTAATTATAGCCCCCTTCTTGGGACTGGTCTAGTCATCTTGTCAGTGGTGAGGTAAGGTATAAGGGTTGGCTGGGAGTGAGTAGATGAGGTGTGTGTGGTAGAATGAGGATCTCATTAGAAGTGTGCTGCACTTGTGGACCCTCTTCCAATCCTATTGTGGACAGAGTTAAGGCTAGAGGGGCTGTCTTTCCAGAAGTGCCAGAGTTCCGAGGTCCCTTAAATCATGCTTGGCAATGGTGGTGATGGTGTCAAGGCTTAGGGAGTTCTGTGGCTTACCCTTAAGTCCTATTGTCCTTGATATTGAGGGGGAGGAAAGGAGTGGCCTTACAAGGAGTTAACAGTTTCTTGTGTACTCTTTAAATAGGAAAATTTTAATTTAAAAGATAGTGCTAAATTGAATGGTGGGCACAAAGTTGTGCTAGAAATAGCACTAAACTAAGAACCAGAAGATTTGTTTTTAGTTCTGGCTTTGCCCCTGGGTGACAGATTAGAGCCTTAACCTCATCAATCAAATTGGTGTAATATCATGCCATTTTTTCCTTAAAAGCTGTTGTGAGGACTAAATTAAGGAAAAATATAGGCATATGGTATAAAACTTATAAAGCACTATTTAAAGGCAAGAAGTTGGCAATTGGCACTACTTGGCAGAAATAATTTGTAGTCAGTGTAAATAGTGAACCAAGTACAGGCAGCTGTCAGTTAGTGACAGCTGGTGTTGCAGTCAGGGTAAGACTAGATGTTTTATAAGATTTAAAGTTTTTTTGATGATGGGACACAACTCAAAGACAGATAGATGAAAGGCAGAACTCTTTGTTACTTATAGCTCCAAACTAGACAAGGCTGTCACACAGGGCCACACAGGAATTTGCACCCAGGGATAGGTAACAGTAAGCTGGAACTGCAGGAAATGCTTATGTATGGCAAACAGGAGTAGCTAGGTTTCATAGGCTTCTAGGGTATTGGGTATTTTGAATAATTCTTCAGGCCTAAGAAAGAAGGGGCTGTCCCTCGGTATAGGTATGGAGAAGGGGGCCTCTGGCAGTTGGGTATATATGTATTATAGCCCAAGAGTGGGCACTTCCCTGGTGGTCCAGTGGTAGAGAATCCGCCTTCCAATGCAGGTGATGCGGGTTCATCCCTGGTCGGGGAACTAAGATCCCGCATGCCGTGGGGCAACTAAGCCAGCGTGCCACAACTACTGAGCTCGTACGCCTCAACGAGAGAGCCTGCGTGCCACCAACTACAGAGCCCACGTGCTCTGGAGCCTGCATGCCACAAACTACAGAGCCCATGCACTCTGGAGCCCATGCGTCACAACTAGAGAGAGAAAACCTGCAGGCCATGACTAGAGAGAAGCCCGCGAGCCACAACAAAGATCCCGCAGGCTGCAACGAAGACCACTCAGGCCGCAACTAAGACCTGACACAGCCAAAAAAATAAAGAAAAAGAAATAACCCAGTAATGTTAGAGCCTGATAAGGGAAGTAGTTGGGATTGGGATTTGACAAATTGCAGGTTAAGTGGAATAGAGGGTTTCAGTCATGGCAGGAAGACTGGGTCAAGACAGCACTTGGTTTTTTTTTTTGGCCATGCTGTGAGGCTTGCAAAATCTTAGTTCCCTGACCAGGGGTCGAACCCAGGCCCCCTGCAGTGGAAGCACGGAGTCCTAGCCACAGGATCACCAGGGAATTCTAGCACTTGTGAAATATCATGTTACAGGCAGACGGCTTCAAAGTGGTATAATCTCAAATTGCCATTATTTTATAGTGCACAAACTTACTCTAAGCAGATTTCTCATTGACATAGTATAGTTTCTTAATTTAGTTATTTGTTGTCTTTTTTTAAATTGAAGTATAGTTGATTTACAATATTATATTAGTTTCAGGTGTACAGCAGTGATTTAATATTTTTATAGATTTTACCCCATTTAAAGTAAATATAATATATTGGCTATACTCCCTGTGCTGCACAATATATTTGCCTTTCTTATTTAGTTTATACCTACTAGTTTGTACCTCTTAATCCCTTTCCCCTATCTTGCCTCTCCCCTCACCCCTCTCCTCACTGGTAACCACTAGTTTGTTCTCTGTACCTCTGAGTATGTTTCTGTGTTGTTATATTCATTCGTTTTATTTTTAACATTCCACATATAAGTGAAAACATACAGTATTTGTCTTTCTGTCTGCCTTATGTCACCAAGCATAATACTCTTCCGGTCCATCCATGTTGTTGCAAATGGCAAATTTTCATGCTCGTTTTTATGGCTGAGTAATATGCCATTGTGTGTGTGTGTGTGTGTGTGTGTGTGTGTGTGTGTGTGTGTGTATGTATGATTTTATATATATATATATATATATATATATATATAAAATCACAGCTTCTTTATCCATTCATCTGTTGGTGGACACTTAGATTGCTTCCATATCTTGGCTATTGTGAATAATGCTGCTATAAACATTGGGGTGCATATATCTTTTCCAATTAGTGTTTTCTCATTTTCTTTGGATATATAACCAGGAGTGGAGTTGCTGAATAATATGATAGTTCTATTTTTATTTTTGAGGAAACTCCGTACTCTTTTCCACAGGGGCTGTACCAATGTACATTCCCACCAACAGTGTACTAGGGCTCCCTTTTCTCCACATTCTGGCCAACATTTATTATTTGTTGTCTTTTTGCTGATAGCCATTCTGACAGGTGTGAGGTAATAACCCAGTGTGGTTTTGATTTGCAGTTCCCTGATTATTAGTGATGTTGAGCATGTTTGCATGTGCCTGTTGGCCACCTGTATCTCTTCTTTGGAAAAATGTCTATTCAGGCAATCTACCCATTTTTAATCAGGTTGGTCTTTTGATATTGAGTTGTATGAGCTTTTTACATGTTTTAGATATTGCCCCTTATCAGACATACCAATGTAAATATTTTCTCCAAATTCGATAGGTTGTCCTTTTGTTTTGTTGATGCTTTCTAAGCTTCTAAGTTTAATCAGGTCTCATTTGTTTGTTTATTTTTGCTTTTGTTTTTCTTGCCTAAGGAGACCGATCCATAAAAAATATTGCTAAGACTTATGTCAAAGAGTGTACTGCCTATGTTTTCCTCTAAGAGTTTTATGGTTTCTGGTCTTACATTTAGATCTTTAATCCAAATTGAGGGTTTATTTTTGTATATGGCATGAGAAAATGTTCTAATTTCATTCTTTTACATGTAGCTGTCCAGTTTTCCTGGCACCAGCTATTGAAGAGACTGTCTTTTTCCCATTGTATGTTTTTTCCACCTTTGTCATAGATTAATTTACCGCAGTGCATGGATTTATTTTTGGGCTTTCTATTCTGTTCCATTGATCTATGTGTCTGTGCTTGTGCCAGTACCATACTGTTTTGATTACTGTAGCTTTGAAGTATAATCTGAAGTCAGGGGGCATGATTCCTCCAGTTTTGTTCTTCTTTCTCAAGATTGATTTGGCTATTTTAGGGTCTTTTGTGGTTCCCTATAAATTTTAGGATTGTTTGTTCTTGTTCAGTGAAAAACGTCCTGGGTATTTTGATAGGGATTGCATTACATCTGTAGATTGTTTTGGGTAGTATGGCCATTTTAACAATATTACTTTTTCTAATTGTAATTCATGAACATGGCTGTCTTTCCATTTATTTGTATCATCTTCACTTTCCTTCATCAATGTCTTATATTTCTCAGAGTACAGGTCTTTCACCTCCTTGGTTAAGTTTATTCCTAGGTATTTTATTCTTTTTGATGTGATATTGAATGGGTTTTTTTGCTTTCTCTTTTTGATAGCTCATTATTAGTGTATAGAGAAGCAATGGATTTCTGTATATTAATTTTGTATCCTGCAACTTTCCTAAATTCATTTATTCTAAATTTTTTTGGTAGAGATTTTAGGGTTTTCTATATATAGCATCATGTCACCTGCAAATAGTTACAGTTTTATTTCTTCCCTTCCAACTTGGATGCCATTTATTCCTTTTTCTTGTCTGATTGCTGTGGCTAGGACTTCCAATACTATATTAAATAGAAATGGTGAGAGTGGGCATCATTGTCTTGTTCCTGATTTTAGAGGAAAAGCTTTCAGCTTTCACCATTGAGTATGATGCTAGCTTTGATTTTGTCATAAATGGACTTTGCTATGTTGAGATATGTTCCCTCTATACCAAATTTGTTGAGGTTTTTTATCATTAGAGATGTTGAATTTTGCCAAATGCTTTTTCTGTGTCAATTGATATGATCATGTGATTTTTATCCTTTGCTTTGTTAATGTGGTGTATCACATTGATTGACTTGTGAATATTAAACCATCCTTGCACCCTTGGAATAATCCCACTTCATCACGGTGTACGATTCATTTTATATATTGTTGAATTCAGCTTGCTAATATATTGTTGAGGATTTATATATATTAATCATGGATATTGGCCTATAGTTTTCTTTATTTTTGGTAGTGTCTTTGTCTGGTTGTGGTATCAGGGTAATGGTGAACTCATAGAATGAATTTGGTAGTATTCTTCCTCTCCAGTTTTTTTGAAGTTTGAGAAGGATAGGTATTAGCTCTTCTTTATATGTTTGGTGTATTTCCCCTTGAAGCTCTCTGGTCCTGGACTTTTGTTTCTTAGGAGTTTTTTTCATTCTGATTCAATTTCAATACTAGTAATCAGTCTGTTCAGATTATCTGTTTTTTCCTGGTTAAGTTTTGGAAGATTGTATGTTTCTAGGAATCTATCCATTCCTTCTAGTATGTCCAATTTGTTGGCATGTAATTGTTTGTAGTATTTTCTCATGAATACTACATGAATACATTGCTTGTAGTATTTGTATCTCTGTGATATTGGTTGTAATTTCTCCTCTTTCATTTCTTATTTTATTTGGGCCCTCTCTTTTTTCTTGATGAGCCTGGCTAAAGGCTTATCAATTTTGTTTATCTTTCCAAAGAACCAACTCTTGGTTTCATTAATCTTTTCTATTATTTTGGTCTCTATTTTATTTATTTCCTCTCTGATCCTTATTATTTCCTTCCTTCCCCTGACTTTGGGCTTTGTTTTTTCTCTTTTTTCTAATTTCTTTAGGTGGTAGTTTAAGTGGTTTGAGATTTTTCTTGTTTCTTAAGGTATGCCCATATCACTATAAATTTCCCTCTTAAACTGCTTTTACTGCATCCCATAGACTTGGAAAGTTGTATTTTTGTTTTCATTTGTCTCAAGCTATTTTTTAATTTCCTCTTTGATATCTTTGTTGACCCGTTGGATTTTTAGTAGCATGTTGTTTAGTCTTAACTTGTTTGTGTTTTTTCCATTTTTCATCCTGTGATTGATTTCTAGTTTCATGCAATTATAGTTGGAAAATGTGCTTGATATAATTTCTATCCTATTACATTTGTTGAGACTTGCTTTGTGATCTAGCATGTGAGGTATCCCAGAGAAAGTTCCATGTGCACTTGAAAAGAATATGTATTCTGCTGTTTTTTGTTTGTTTGTTTTATTCTGCCGTTTTTTGATGGAATGCCCTGTGGATATCTATTAAGTCCAACTGGTCTAATGTGTCATTTAAGGCCATAGTTTTCTTAGTGGATTTCTGTCTGGATGATCTGTCCATTGATGTAAGTGGGGTGTTAAAGTGTCCTCTTATTATTGTATTATTTTCAATTTCTCCCTTTATGTCTGTTAGTACTTGTTTTATATTTAAGTGCTCTTATATTAGGTGCATATTTGTTTATGAGTGCTATATCCTCTTTTCGTATCGATGCCTTTATCATTACATGATGCCCTTCTTTGTCTTTTGTTATAGACTTCGTTTTAAAGTCTATTTTGCCTGACATGAGTATTGCTACTCCAGCTTTCTGTTTCCATTTGCTTGGAGTATATTTTTCCATCCCTGCACTTTCATTCTGTGTCTTTAACTCTGAAATAAGTCTCTTATAGCAGCATATAGATGGGTCTTGTTTTTTATACAAACAACCCATCCTGTTTCTTTTGATTGGAGCATTTAGTTCATTGACATTTAAAGTGATTATTGATAGGTATGTACTTATTAACATTTTGTTACTTGTTTTCTAGTTGTTTTGGTAGTTCTCCTCTGTTCTTTTCTTCTTTTAGTCTCTTCCCTTGTGGTTTGATGATTTTCTTTAGTGGTACGCTTGTATTCTTTTCTCTCTAGTTTTTATGTATCTATTGGAGGTTTTTGATTTGTGGTTACCATAGAGTTCATATATGTTGACCTATTATAGCTTACCTACTCGTTTTAATCTTGTTATTTCAGTTCAAACACATTCTGAAAGCTCTACATTTTTACCCTCCCCCACTATGTTTTGTGTTTTCAATATCATGTTTTACACCTTTGTGTCTATCCTTTAACTGTTTATTGTAGTTATAGTTGATTTTACAATTTGTCTTTTAATCTTTGTACTAACTTATTTAAGTGGTTGATCCACAGCCTTACCATATATTTGCCTTTACATGTGGGATTTTTCCTTTCCTATAATGTCTTATTTTTGTTGTAGTCTTTTCTATTTCAGTTAAAGAAGACCCTTAAACACTTTGTAAGGTCAGTTTAGTTTTGATTAACTCTTTAGATCTTGCTTGTCTGAGAAGCTCTTTATCTTTCCTTTAATTCTGAATGATAACCTTGCTGGGTAGAGTATCCTAGATTGTAGGTTTTTCTCTTTCAGCACATTAAACATATTATTCCACTCCCTTTTGGCCTGGAAAATTTCTGCAGAAAAATCAGCTGATAGCCTTACGGGGGTTCCCTTGTATGTGACCCTTTGTTTTTCTCTTGCTGCCTTTAAAATTATCTCTTTAACTTTTGGCATTTTAATTATGACATGTCTTGGTGTGGGTCTTTTTGGTTTCATCTTGTTTAGGACTCTCTTTGCTTCCTGTACCTGGACATCTATTTCTTTCTTTAGGTTCAGGAAGTTTTCAACTGTAATTTCATCAAATACATTTTCTACCCCCTTTTGTCTCTCTCTTCTCCTTCTTGGTGTATGTTTGACATTGTCATAGAGGTCCCTTAAACTATCCTTATTTTTTTAATGTGTTTTTCTTTTTGCTGTTCTGATAAGGTTGTTTCCATTATTCTATCTTCCAGATCACTTGTGTGTTCTGTATCATTAAGCTGCTGTTAATTCCTTCTAGTGTAATTTTTATTTCAGTTATTGTATTCTTCAGCTCTGACTGGCTCTTTTTTTATATTTTCTAGTTCTTTTTAAGAATTCTTGCTGTGTTCATTTATTCTTTTCCCAAGTTCAGTTAGCATTCTTATTACTATTGCTTTGAACTCTTTATCAGGTAAATTACTTATCTTTGTTTCATTAGGGTGGTTTTTTTCTTGTTCTTTTGTTTGAAACATATTCCTTTGTCTTCTCATCTTGTTTTTAACTTTCTCTTTCTTTATGAAATTAGGTGAAGCAGTTACCTGTCTCAGTCTTGAAGTCATTTCCTTGTGTGGGAGCATCCCTATGTAGTCTGCATGTGCCCAGTGCCTTTGGTAGGAGAGCTGGATATGAAGTGAGCATGGGCCACATCTTACCCTGGGTTCTGCTGGCAACCACCACCTTGGTGGGAAGTAGGGATGGATTTGAAGGGCTAGAGCCAGAGCCAAGTGTGATCAGGACTTTTCCTATGCTTAATGGCTATTACCACCCTGTTGGAGGCAGGTTTGGGGCCCAAGGTGCTGGAGCAGGACCCCTGAAGCAGTTGTATTTCTCCTGGGTGTGATGGTAGTCTTTGCCTTGGTTGGGTTATGGCTGGGGCCTGAGGGACTGCACTTCTATGCTGGTTTCACTTTTTCCTCTGTGTATATGCCTTAGTTAGAGGCTGGGTTGGGGCCTCAGTGCCTGGCGCTACACTATTAAGCTGGTTTTTCTCCTACAGGCTTTGGTGGTCTCCACCCTGGAACTAGTTTTGGTCCTCCCAAATGTAGGCAGGGACACATACACTGGAAAGGTTGCTTCTGCCCTGGTCAGAGGCAGGTCTGGAGTTCAAGTCAGCTCTTTTCCCTCTATGTGTGCACACTCTTATTGGCAATGGCAGCCTTTGCCTTAGTTTAAAAGTAAAAGGATGGGAAAGGATATAACATTATATACAATTATGAGAAAGTGAAGGCGTTATAGAAATCTAGGGCAAAGTAGACTTCAGAACAAGCCATAGTATAGGGAAAAGTAGACTTCAGAACAAGCCATACTACTAGGGATAAATAAGGACACTTCATGATAATAAAAAAATCAATTTTCCAAGAAGACACAACAGAGCTTCAAAATAATGAAGGAAAAACTAATGGAATTGAAAGAAGAAATAGACAAATTCTCAATGATACTTGTGAATTTATTTTAACTCTCCTTTCTCACTAATTAATACAAAAAGTAGACAGAAAATCAGTAAGGATATAGAAGACTTGAATAACATAACCACAAACTTTATCTAGTAGACATTTATAGAACACTCCATTCAACAACAGCTGAATACACATGGAACAGTCTGAAGCTAGAACTATGATTATCCATTAAGGAAATTGATCACAACGGAACTAAATTATAAATCAATATTTGAAAGTATATGGAAAATCCCAAAATAGTTAAATGTCAAACAACACACTTTCAAATAACCCCAGAGGTCAAAGAAGAAACCACAAAGGAAATAGTAAATTATTTTTTAACTGAATGAAAATGAAAACATCAGCATTTGTGGGGTACAGCTAAATTAATACTTAAAGGGAAATTAAATGCTTATATTAGAAAAGAAGAAAGGTCTAAAATCCATCTTAAGAGGTCAGAAAAAATCAACGTAGACTGAAAATAAATATAAAGAAACAAAGTTGAAGTCAACAAAATAAGAAACAATAAAGAAAATGAATTAAACCAAAAACTTTTTTAAAAAATCAGTAAAGTTAATAAACCTCCATTAGATTGATTAAGAGAAAAAGAGAAAAGACAAATTATCAGTATCAGGAATAACAGAGTGTATCACTACAGATCCTTCACAGACTTAAAACCTAATAAGAGAATGTTATAAATAATTTTATGCCAATGAATTTGACAATTTAGTTGAAGTGGACAGATTCTTTGAAAGACACAAATTACCAAATTACAAGAAAATATAGGAAACCACAGTAGTCCCATATCAACTAAATAAATTGAATTTGTAACCATAAATCAGAAGGAAACCCAAGGTCCAGGTGGTTTTCCTGGTGTATTTGATCAAGCTTAAACAAAAGGATAGTAATTCTACAAACATTTGTTTTCAGAAATTTTTATACAGATCTTGTTTTATGACACTAAATATAGTTTTAGTCATACAAATTCTATACCTGTTTTGGTTAAATTTATTACTAGTTATTTTATGATTTTGTTGCTAATGTGAATGGATTTTCTCCTATTTTCAGTTCAAATTGATTATTAATAGGATAGTGAAAGACTATTTTTTGTGTATTTATTTTTTGTGTTGCCAAATTAATCTCTCTTATTAATTCTCATTCTTCCCCCCAACCCTCAGCCTATTGAGTCCAAGAATATAATCATATCATGTGCATACAAAATAAGTAATTTGGTATTTTATAATTATTCTAAGTATTTCATCTTCATGTCTATTACATTAGTTATAACTTTCAAAACAATGTTAGGAAATAGTGGAGAAAACAGGCATCTCTGCCCAATATCTGGTTTTAATAGAAATTATTTTAGTATTTCACCATTTATCTTGTTGTTTACAGTTTATTCAAGAAAGTAAAATATGCCATATATACTGAAAAGTACACACAACATATATGTACAATTTAACAAATAATTGTAAAGCAAAGATCTATGTGACCACTGTACAAGAAAAAATTTTAAAGGTTAAGAGATAGTACATTACCAGCACTGGGACTGTACACAACTCTGCTACAACAACCCTGTTCCTTCTCCTCTTAGTGATAATACAGGTTGCCCTAACATTCTTACTGACTTCCTTACTTTTTAAATAGTTTTATCATTTATACGTGCAACCCTAAATAATATAGTCCTGTTTGCCTTTATTTGAACTTTATATGAATGGAATAATGTTTTATGTATCATTTTGTTCAATATTATATCTAAGATTGATCCATGCTACTTCATGTGAAAAGGTTTATTCATTTTCTTTGGTTGTATTCACTTCACAGTATGGATATATCAAAATTTATCTTTTAATTTCTATTGTACGTGTCCATGAGTTATTTCCTATATTTGGTTATTACAAACATGGCTACCATGAACATTTTTGTACATTTATTTTGGTACAGTGTGTATGAGTTTCTCTAGGATAAATCCCTAATAGTACAATTTTGGGCCGAATTAACTTTACTACATAATGGGTAGCTAAACCTTTTTCCCAAATGAGAGTTAACATTGTTCTACATTAATGCTCCAACCAAAAGACATAGACTGGCTGAATGGATACAAAAACAAGACGCATATATTTGCTGTCTACAAGAGACCCACTTCAGACCTAGGGACACATACAGACTGAAAGTGAGGGGATGGAAAAAGATATTCCATGCAAATGGAAATCAAAAGAAAGCTGGAGTAGCAATTCTCATATCAGTCAAAATAGACTTTAAAATAAAGACTATTACAAGAGGCAAAGAAGGACACTACATAATGATCAAGGGATCAATCCAAGAAGAAGATATAACCATCATAAACAAATATGCACCTAATATAAGTGCTGTTTTCTACAGCCACTGTACCAATTTACATTCCCACCAACAGAGTAGATGGTTCCAATTTCTCCAGATCCTTGACAACACTTTTTATCTTTTGTTTGTTTTTGTAATAGTCATTCTAATAGGTTTGAGGTGATATCTCACTGTTTTTGATTTGCATTTCCCTGATGATTACTGATATTTAGCACTTTTTCATATACTTGTTGACCATTTGTATGTTTTCTGTGGAAAATGTCTATTCAGTTCTGTTGCCCATTTTTTAATGTGGTTATTTACTTTTTCTGATAATCTCTTTATTTATATTGGCCAGTTAAGGTTTTCTATTTCTTCTTTTGTTTTTCTGGAAGACTTTATCTTGCCTTTATTTCTAAGGAACAGTTTTACTGGGTACAGTATTCTTGGTTGTTAATTTTTTTCTTTCAGCACTTTGAATATATCATCTCAATCTTTCCTGGATTGAGAGGTTTCTGCTGAGAAATCCACTGATAGCCTTATGGGGTTCCCTTATATGTGATGAGTTGCTTTTCTCTTGCTGCTTTGAAATTTCTTTCTTTATCTTTGAAAATGTGATTATAATGTATCAGTATAGACTTCTTGGTTTCTTCTATTTGACATCCTTTGGCATCCTGAATGTGGATGCCCATTTCTCTCTCCACATCTGGGAAGTTTTCAGCCATCATTTCCTTAAATAAGCTTTCTGCCCCTTTCTCTATCTCTTCTCTTTCAGGACTCCTAAAATGTGTACATTGGCTCAGTTGATGGAGTTCCCTGAGCCCTTTAGGCTTTCTTCACCTTTTTCATTCTTTTTCCTTTTTGATCCTCTGGCTGTATAATTTAAATGCTCTGTCTTTGAGTTCACTGATTGCTTCTTCTGTTTTTTTTCTAAGTCTGCTGTTGAATTTTTCACTGCAGTCATTGCACTCTTCAGCTCCAGTATTTTTATTTTATTTTATTAGTTTCTTTTACAGGGTATGGCAGATTCTATTTTCTAAAGATGATGCAGTATCTCCTTTGACATTCTCACTGATTAGTGGGTCTGCTCTTGACCTCAAATCTGAGTGGGCTTAGACTCACTTGTAATCAGAGTGAAGTAGAAGTGATGCTGGATGACTTCCTAGGTAAGGCCAGAAAAGTCCATGCTACTTTTACCTTCTTCTCTTGAACTCTCATACTCAGAGCCCAGGAATGCCATGCATAAGTCTGACTATCCAAAGGGTACCATGCAGTGATGAAGCCAAACCACTCTGATGGGCATTCTCTGTCATCAAGTCCTCCCAGCCTATGTGTCAGATTCTGTGACTGAAGGAGCATATAGGTAATCTCAGCTCCCAGCTGTTGAGTCACCCCAAGCCTTTGACTCCTCCTAGCTGAAGCCCAGATGGGGTGAAGCACATAAAAGTCATCCTTACTGTGCCCTTTCCAATTTCTGACCCACAGAATCCCTCTTTCTGCTGTGTTGTTTCTGGGACTTGTTTCTGAATTAAAGGAGAGATAGATGCTAATGAGATTAGGAGGTGGAAGAGAAGGTAAATAATAGAACTTTAGTTCTCTCTGCCTCAGTAGGTGTTTGTTTATGGTCAGCAAAGTACCTGCATACTGGAGTTAAATGCAGACAGTGTGGGTAGGGGATGCCAAATTTTCCCTGGGTTTTGACATCTGTCATGTTTCAGAGGGAAGGGCTCATGAAAAGTAGTTTAAAAGTATGTTTTCAGTCCATCATCAATGAAACAGTTGGTTGAAATTCCACCTGGATTTTAGCAACTGTTCCTCTCTCATTTAAAATCCATAGTGTTGTTGCCAGTTTTTCTCCTTTTCTGTATCTTTATGGTCATTTTTTAAATGGTGAGGTTTTTTTTTTTAATTGAGATATTGACATATAACATTGTGTTCGTTTTAGGTGTACAACATAATGGTTGATATATGTATATACTGCAAAATGATCACCGCAATAAGTTTAGCTAGCATCCATCACCACACACAGTTACGTTTTTTTTTCTCTTGTGATGAGAACTTTTAAGGTTACTCTCTTAGCAACTTTCAAGTATACAATAGAGTATTAACATATTTGTCATGCTGTACATTACATCCCCAGGAGTTATTTTATAACTGGAAGTTTGTACCTTTTGACACCATCACCCATTTTATCCAACCCCCATCCCCCACTTCTGGCAACCACCAATCTGCTCTCATCTCCAGTATTTCTGAGTGGTTCTTTTTATTGTTTCTATCTCTTTATTGATGTTTTTCATTTTGTTCATATATCATTTTCCTGAATTCGCTTAATTGACTGAGTTCTACTGTAACTCACTGAGCTTCTTTTAGAAGATTGTTTTGAATTTTGTCAGCAAATTCATAGATCTCTATTTCTTTAGGGTCAGTTACTAGAGATTTATTTTTCTCCTTTGACTATGTTATATTTTCCTGAAAGATCAGTCGAGTCCCTTGTAGCTTTGTGCTGATGTCTGCATTTTTTGAAGACACAAACACTCTAAATTGCTCCAGATGACCAGCCTTTTTTTTTTTTTTAATGGAGGCTGTAATCTCTCATTCCCTCTGGTGTCTAACTTTGCTGGTTCTGTCAGCACTTGATGTGAGGCTACACAGAAGCTAGTGCCGTGGGTAGGACCCTGAAAGGTAAAGACATTGGAGGCATGCCCTACTCCTCTGCCTCCCTTCTGAGGGAGAAGCCTCAGTTCTGCACATTTTCCCAATCTTGAAGATCCTTGCTAGCTGTAGGAAGCCACCCTCTGCTTTTCCTTTGTTCTTAGCTGCCCCAGGCATCTGGACTATGCTAGTTCCTTCAGCACTTGGTGTGAGGTGAGACAGGACCTGGACCCTTGGGGAGTGAGTGCACTGAAAGGCTCGGAGGCTGAGCGCACACTCTAATCTCTTTTCCCCACCATGGGAGAAGTCATTGGCTGAGGAGATCTCTCTTGGCCCTGGGCTGTGCAGTTTGCAGGGAGGGGCTAATGCAGTTAAAGTGAAATTGCTCTTCTTACCCATTTCAGCGTGGCTGTTCTTGGTTTTTGTGCTTATCTGGGGTGCTGAAACTTCTTATTTGGAATCTGGAATTCTCATAAAGGTATTTTGGTTCATGTATAATTTTTACATCGCTGTTTCTATGGGGGAACAACGATTGAGTATTCCTATTCCTTCATTTTGCTGATGTCACTCGCAGTTTGATCTTTAAGGAACAGATTATTTCGTGATACTGTGGTGGAATATGTGTAGTGATGAATTTAGCCAGGGTAGCTACAATGACTAGTGGGACAGTGTGCATCTTCATTTAGGGGAAGGTATAAGAACTTCTTCACTTATAATAACAGTGGTGTTTTAAAACCTGTATGATCATGTTATAACTCTTAACATTGATACATATAACTAGATTGATTTATGAAAGGTTTAGCTAAAATAAAACATGGTCAACAATGTACACACATATCTGTGTGCCCATTTTATCATTGTATTTCTTGATATTTCTTTATGTTAAGATAAATATAAAAATAATGCTCTCTTGATGTTTTAATTTGCTTTAATTTACTTCTGCTTTTTTTTGTTTACAGAATGTTTATACATCAAATACAAATGCTGCATTTTATAATGTATGCCTTCAGGCAAGAGGCTGTAGCAGAATGAAAAATCAATTTTTAGCATAACAATATGTTCAATCTTCTTATATATATATTTATTTTTATTGTGGTAAAAAACACAAAACATAAATTTTACCCTCTTAACAAATTTTAACTGTACAGTATTGTTAACTATATGCATATTGCTGTGTAGAAGATCTTCAGAACTATTTTTATCTTCTTGACTGAAACTCTATACCCAATGAGTAGCAGCTTCCCAGTTCCCCCTTTCCCCTAGTCCCTGGCAACCACCATTCTGCTTTCTGCTTCTGTGAGTTTGCTTTAGCTATCTCATATAAGTAGAGCTACACAGGATTTCTCCTGCGACTGGCTTCTCTCACTTAACACAATGGCCTCAATCTATGTTGTCACACGCTGTAGAATTGCCTTCTTGTTTTAAAGCTGAATAATACTCCATTGTATGTATATATCACATTTTCTTTATCCAGTCACCTGTTCATGGACATTTAATATGTTCATTCTTTGTGTTCACTATTCTTTGACTATTTGCAGGCACACATGCCATTTGATGCCTATGGTGCCACCAGGTCAGGTGAATGGAGGGTGCTGAAATGTCTTATCCTGGAGCATTGTCTGCGTGTAGTTTACTTGTTCTGTGCCCTTCTACTAATGGGTTCCTTTGTGTAACTCCACAGGTAAAAGTCCTGGGCTCAGAATCTTAGTTCTTGTCAGAGTCTTTGTTCTGGTTCAGCCTCCTCAACTGTAGTGAAGTCATTCTTTCTGGATTAGTTTCCAAAGGCTATGGTAGGAGCTAATGTCTGTGAACCTTTCCCCTAAAACCCAGGATGGGCCAAATACTTCTCTGACTATATTGCTTATCTTTTGGAAGTTACTTAACTTTGAATAAGAAATAAAAACAGTTGAATTTAATTAAAAATCAAGTTATACATGAGCTCTAAGCTTACAAAGTTCTCAGCCCTTGTAGATTGGTTCTCTTATAGAACAAACATCATGTTGAGGTTTCTTACCCTGAGACACATATTTGCTGCCTCAGCATCCTCTGCAGAGCTGCCTTTACCTCCTAGTTCTTGAAGCTGTAAATGAGAGGGTTTAATAAGGAAGTGATCACACCATACCGTATAGAGATAACTCACTACAGTACTGGTCCTGAAGAGGGGCTGATGTACCTGAATAGAGCCGTCCCATAGAACAAGAGCACCACGGTGAGATGGGAGTAGAAGGTGGAGAAGGCTTCACCTTGGCTTTTAGAGGAAGAGGTACTTAGAATGGCAAGAATAATTTTTGAGTAAGAGAAGAGAATCAGGGGAAGTGTCACAAGTCCTAGAAATGCAAAAAACCTAGCCAGCAGGATGGTGTTAGGTGTGGTATCACTGCAGGACAGAGGGAAGTGTGAAGGCAGTTCACAACTGAAATGGGAGATGAGATTGGGACCATAGAACTGTAAGTTCTGAACACAACGATTATTCACTAGTGAGTTCAGAAACCCCATCACCCATGCTGTACCAACGATTGCAGTGCAGAGAGGTCTATTCATGACCACGGTGGAGAGCAGAGGGTGACACATGGCAGCATAGCGGTCATAGGCCATAGCAGAGAGCAAGCAGCTCTCAGTGATTCCAGAAATCATGAAAAAAAACTCTGGGTAATGCAGCCCCACACCGAAATGGTTTTCTTCTGAGATAGGAAATTCTGCAGCATCTTGGGCACAGTGACTAAAGAGTAGCATATGTCTAGGAAAGATAAATGTCCAAGGAAGAAGTACCTGGGCATGTGGAGGTGAGAATCAGCCCTGATCAACAGGATCATCATCAGGTTCCCTATCAGGGTCAGGAGGTAAATCCCCAGGAAGAGAACAAAGAGCATGGTCTGGATATCCGGGTCACTAGACAATCATAGCAGCACAAATTCATCAATAATGCTAAGATTTGTCATGGTTTCTTAGATATCCTATCCCTGGAGAGAAACAAATACTTATTCATTTGGTGGGACAACGATCTGAGTCACACTCAGTGAATAGGACTTTTTAATCTATAAAAGATCCACTCTTTAAGGCTAAAGTGTCCCAGTATCCAGTTGCGCTGATTTGAGTCTTTTGGTCTCAGCTAAGAGAATCTGGTACTCTTCCTTATCATTTTCCTCTCCTTTTGTCTCCCTCAGTCCTGAGGACAGCGCCTGCCCAGTTTATGTGACTTATATCTCTTTTTTCATCAACTCATTGGTAATCTTGTGCCAGCTGAGCCCTGGAGACAGATGTTGAGTAAGAACTGTTGGGAGCCAGGACCAGTTCACTGCCCATGGGAGAGGCAGCAGTAGCCAGAGCCAATGTGGTTCTCAGTCCAGAGAGGGACAAGCTACTAGTCCTGCTGTGGCCAGTGGAGGACACAGGACTACAGAATGCTTCTGGCTATAAATGGCTTTACTATTAGGGGACCAGGTGAACTCCAGTGTGTGAGACTCTGCTTAGAGTCTTTATTCCCTGATAGTCCTAGCATTCTGAAAACACACACACACACACTCTCTCTCTCCCTCTCTCTCTCTCCCTCTCTCTCTCTCTCTCTCTCTCTCTCTCTCTCTTCAACCAAGTACATATACTCTCCTTTCTCACTGTGACAAGTTCAGTCATTTCATTACTCTCTTGAAGCTCCCTGCTCCTTTAACCTCACACTCCTAACTCTCAGCTGATAATTGGCAGAGGACATGTTCCTGTTCCTGTTATGGGCGATCTCTAACTCCCTAATCCCCACACATGGAGTTATTCTTCTTTTCTCCCCTCCAGCGCGGGAAGGAGGCCCTTCTCCTTCACCTCTGGTGAGTGCTTCTCTCTGCTCTGTATTCCATCTTAACCCTTCTCTTTGAGCATCTCTCTGAATCAACCATGCTCTTTCACTTCCCTTGTCTCTCCCTTTCCATCAAGCATATCCACTCAGTTTATATGCAGAACTACTCACATTTATCCATTTAAAATAGAGCAGAAACAATTAATAACCTTCTTTCTTCCATAAGAAGCCTTAAAAATATAATAGAATTTGGCACCCTTCCTTGGGTAATAAAATATATTGCCTTTAAAGTTTTCTACATGTAAAAACACTAAGACTTAGATAACTTTTCGTCTGAGACATAAAGTCCACATTAGTGAAAATTTTACTCACCCATCTAGATTTTAGTATATTTCTGATGTTACCCCAATCCTTCAGAAAAAATTTATATGGAATATACCACATATTATATAACACCTCTGCTGCACCCTGTAGTCAAACATATTACTATTTCTATAATGAAACTTCTGAGTACCCCTTCTACATGGGATTTTAAGAGTCTACAAATAGCCTCATATCAATTAACTTCCAGTGTTTCCTCCAAACTAGTTCTGGAAAAAAAAGTTTGGCTTTTAGAGATTTTTGGAGATTTTGGAATTGGAGATGAGAGCTTATAAACCTGTCTTAAATTTCTATATTCACTGGCTTTTATTTCTAGGTTTCCTATTCTATTCTTTGATGTGTCTGTTTTTACAGTAGTGCCACACTCTCTAATGACTGTAGATACGGTATATACTTTAATATATAATGATGCTGGTTTCTAATGTTTATACTTTTATGTTATTTTTTCATTTATTCTTATAATTTCACTTCGTAATTGGATTTATAGTTTGAAAAATTCCCTTGAGATTTCAGCTGGAGTTGTTTTTTCACCAATATGTCAATATTACTTTGGCAGTAAGCTTTACAATTTGTTCTACCTTTTCTTTGTTTCAGCCTTTTCTTTTTGCTTACAGTATAATTTTTTATTTTCTTCACATAGGCCCTAGGCTTTTTTGTCTATATTTTTTTATACATCAGGTTCTTATTAGTCATCAATTTTATACACGTCAGTGTATATATGTCAATCCCAATCACCCAATTCATCACACCCCCACCCCCACGCAGCTTTCCCCCCTTGGTGTCCATACGTTTGTTCTCTACATCTGTGTCTCAATTTCTGCCCTGAAATCTGTGTCTCAATTTCTTCCCTGCCCTGTACCATTTTTCTAGGTTCCACATATATGTGTTAATATGATATTTGTTTTTCTCTTTCTGACTTACTTCACTCTGTATGACAGTCTCTAGATCCATCCATGTCTCAACAAATGACCCAGTCTTATTCCTTTTTATGGCTGAGTAATGTTCCATTGTATATATGTACCACGTCTTCTTTACCCATTCGTCTGTCAATGGGCATTTAGGTTGCTCCCATGACTTGGCTATTCTAAAGAGTGCTGCAATGAACACTGGGGTTCATGTGTCTTTTGAATAATGGTTTTCTCTGGGTATATGCCCAGTAGTGGGATGGCTGGATCATATGGTAATTTTATTTTCAGTTTTTTAAGGAACCTCCATACTGTTCTCCACAGTGGCTGTATCAATTTACATTCCCACCAACAGTGCAAGAGGGTTCCCTTTTCTCCACACCCTCTCCAGCATTTGTTGTTTGTAGATTTTCTGATGATGCCCATTCTAACTGGTGTGAGATGGTACCTCATTATAGTTTTGATTTGCATTTCTCTAATAATTAGTGATGTTGAGCAGCTTTTCATGTGCTTCTTGGCCATCTGTATGTCTTCTTTGGAGAATTGTCTATTTAGGTCTTCTGCCCATTTTTGGGTTGGGTTGTTTGTTTTTTAAATATTGAGCTGCATGAGCTATTTATATATTTTGGAGATTAATCCTTTGTCCCTTGATTTGTTTGCAAATATTTTCTCCCATTCTGAGTGTTGTCTTTTTGTCTTGTTTATCGTTTCCTTTGCTGTGCAAAAGCTCTGAAGTTTCATTAGGTCCCATTTGTTTATTTTTGTTTTTATTTTCATTACTCTAGGAGGTGGATCAAAAAAGATCTTGCTGTGATTTATGTCAAAGAGTGTTCTTCCTATGTTTTCCTCTAAGAGTTTTATAGTGTCCAGTCTTAACATTTAGGTCTCTAATGCGTTTTGAGTTTATTTTAAGTGTATGGTGTTAGGGAGTGTTCTAATTTCATTCTTTTACATGTAGCTGTCCAGTTTTCCCAGCACCACTTATTGAAGAGGCTGTCTTTTCTCCATTGTATATCCTTGCCTCCTTTGTCGTAGATTAGTTGACCATAGGTGCGTGGGTTTATCTCTGGGCTTTCTATCTTGTTCCATTGATCTATGTTTCTGTTTTTGTGCCAGAACCATATTGCCTTCATTAGTGTAGCTTTGTAGTATAGTCTGAAGTCAGGGAGTCTGATGCCTCCAGCTCCGTTATTTTCCCTCAAGACTGCTTTGTCTATTCGGGGTCTTTTGTGTCTCCATACAAATTTTAAGATTTTTTGTTCTAGTTCCATAAAATATGCCATTGGTAAGTTGACAGGGATTGCATTGAGTCTGTAAATTGCTTTGCGTAGTATAACCATTTTCACAATATTGATTCTTCCAATCCAAGAACATGGTATACCTCTCCATCTGTTGGTATCATCTTTAATTTCTTTCATCAGTGTCTTATAGTTTTCTGCATACAGGTCTTTTGTCTCCCTAGGTAGGTTTATTCCTAGGTATTTTATTCTTTTCGTTGCAATGGTAAATGGGAGTGTTTCCTTAATTTCTCTTTTAGATTTTTCATCATTAGTGTATAGGAATGCAAGACATTTCTGTGCATTCACTTTGTATCCTGCAACTTTACCAAATACATTGATTAGCTCTAGTAGTTTTCTGGTGGCATCTTTAGGATTCTCTATGTATAGTATCATGTCATCTGCAAACAGTGACAGTTTTACTTCTTTTCCAATTTGTATTCCTTTTATTTCTTTTTCTTCTCTGATTGCCGTGGCTAGGACTTCCAAAACTATGTTGAATAATAGTGGTGAGAGTGGACATCCTTGTCTTGTTCCTGATCTTAGAGGAAATGCTTTCAGTTTTTCACCATTGAGAATGACGTTTGCTGTGGGTTTGTCATATATGGCCTTTATTATGTTGAGGTAGGTTCCCTCTATGCTCACTTTCTGGAGAGTTTTTATCATGAATGGATGTTGAATTTTGTCAAAAGTTTTTCTGCATCTATTGAGATGATCATATGATTTTTCTTCTTCAATTTGTAAATATGGTGTATCACATTGATTGATTTGAGTATATTGAAGAAAAGTTGCATCTCTGGGATAAATCCCACTTCATCATGGTTTATGATCCTTTTAATGTGTTGTTGGATTCTGTTTGCTAGTGTTTTGTTGAGGATTTTTGCATCTATATTCATCAGTGATACTAGTCTGTAATTTTCTTTTTTTGTAGTATCTTTCTCTGGTTTTGGTATCCGGGTGATGGTGGCCTCATAAAATGAGTTTGGGAGTGTTCCTCCCTCCACAATTTTTTGGAACAGTTTGAGAAGGATAGGTGTTAGCTCATCTCTAAATGTTTGATAGAATTCACCTGTGAAGCCATCTGGTCCTGGAATTCTGTTTGTTGGAAGGTTTTTAGTCACAGTTTCAATTTCATTACTTGTGATTGGTCTGTTCATATTTTCTGTTTCTTCCTGGTTCAGTCTTGGCAGGATATACCTTCTAAAAATTTTTCCATTTCTTCCAGGTTGTCCATTTTATTGGCATAGAGTTGCTTGTAGTAGTCTCTTAGGATGCTTTGTATATCTGTGGTGCCTGTTGTAACTTCTCCTTTTTCATTTCTAATTTTATTGATTTGAGTCCTCTCCCTCTTTTTCTTGATGAGTCTGGCTAATGGTTAATCAATTTTGTTTATCTTCTCAAAGAACCAGCTTTTAGTTTTATTGATCTTTGCTATTGTTTTCTTTGTTTCTATTTCATTTCTTCCTGCTCTGATCTTTCTGATTTCTTTCCTTCTGCTAACTTTGGGTTTTGTTTGTTCTTCTCTCTCTAGTTCCTTTAGGTGTAACGTTAGATTGTTTATTTGAGATTTTTCTTGTTTCTTGAGGTAGCTTTTATAGCTATAAACTTCCCTCTTAGAACTGCTCTTGCTGCATCCCATAGGTTTCAGATCATCATGTTTTCGTTGTCATTTGTCTCTAGGTATTTTTTTTATTTCCTCTTTGATTTCTTCAGTGGTCTCCTGGTTATTTAGTAACGTATTGTTTAGCCTCCATGTGTTTGTTTTTTACGTTTTTTCCCCTGTAATTCATTTCTAATCTCATCGCGTTGTGGTCAGAAAAGATGCTTGATATGATTTCAATTTTCTTAAATTTACCAAGGCTTGATTTGTGACCCAAGATGTGATCTATCCTGGAGAATGGTCCGTGCGCACTTGAGAAGAAAGTGTAATCTGCTGTTTTTGGATGGAATGTCCTATAAATATCAATTAAATCTATCTGATCTATTGTGTCATTTAAAGCTTCTGTTTTCTTATTTATTTTCATTTTGGATGATCTGTCCATTGGTGTAAATGAGGTGTTAAAGTCCCCCACTATTTTTGTGTTACTGTCGATTTCCTCTTTTATAGCTGTTAGCAGTTGCCTAATGTATTGAGGTGCTCCTATGTTGGGTGCATATATATTTATAATTGTTATACCTTCTTCTTAAATTGATCCCTTGATCATTATGTAGTGTCCTTCCTTATCTCTTGTAACATTCTTTAAAGTCTATTTTATCTGTTATGAGCATTGTTACTCCAGCTTTCTTTTGATTTCCATTTGCATGGAATATATTTTTCCATACCCTCACTTTCAGTCTGTGTGTGTCCCTAAGTCTGAAGTGGGTCTCTTGTAGACAGCATATATATGGGTCTTGTTTTTGCATCCATTCAGCAAGCCTATGTCTTCTGGTCGCAGCATTTAATCCATTTACATTTAAGGTAATTATCGATATGTATGTTCCTACGACCATTTTCTTAATCATTTTGGGTTTGTTTTTGTAGGTCCTTTTCTTCCCTTGTGTTTCCCACTTAGAGAAGTTCCTTTAGCATTTGTTGTAGAGCTGGTTTAGTGGTACTGAATTCTCTTAGCTTTTGCTTGTCTGTAAAGCTTTTGATTTCTCCATCGAATATGAATGAGATCCTTGCCGGGTAGAGTAATCTTCATTGTAGGTTCTTCCCTTTCATCACTGTAAGTATATCATGCCACTGCCTTCTGGCTTGTAGAGTTTCTGCTGAGAACTCAGCTGTTAACCTTATGGGAGTTCCCTTGTATGTTATTTGTCATTTTTCCCTTGCTGCTTTCAATAATTTTTCTTTGTCTTTAATTTTTGCCAATTTGATTACTATGTGTCTTGGTGTGTTTCTCCTTGGGTTTATCCCCTATGGGACTTGCTGCACTTCCTGGATTTGGGTGGCTATTTCCTTTCCCATGTTAGAGAAGTTTTTGACTATAATCTCTTCAAACATTTTCTCTGGTCCTTTCTCTCTCTCTTCTCCTTCTGGAACCCCTATAATGAGAATGTTGTTGTGTTTAATGTTGTCCCTGAGGCTGTCTTAGGCTGTTTTCATTTCTTTTCATTCTTTTTTCTTTACTCTGTTCCGCAGCAGTGAATTCCACCATTCTGTCTTCCAGGTCACTTATCCGTTCTTCTGCCTTAGTTATTCTGCTATTGATTCCTTCTAGTATAGTTTTCATTTCAGTTATTGTATTGTTCATCTCTGTTCGTTTGTTCTTTAATTCTTCTAGGTGTTTTTTAAACATTTCTTGCATCTTCTCAATCTTTGTCTCCATTCTTTTTCCGAGGTCCCGGATCATCTTCACTATCATTATTCTGAATTCTTTTTCTGGAAGGTTGCCTATCTCCACTTCATTTAGTTGTGTTTCTTCAGTTTTATCTTGTTCCTTCATCTGGTACCTAGCCCTCTGCCTTTTCATCTTGTCTATCTTTCTGTGAATGTGATTTTTGTTCCACAGGCTGCAGGACTGTAGTTCTTATTCATTCTGCTGTCTGCCCTCTGGTGGATGAGGCCATCTCAGAGGCTTGTGCAAGTTTCCTGATGGGAGGGACTGGTGGTGGGTAGAGCTTGTCTGTGTATTATATATACTTTTTTTTTTTTGCTCTTTTGCTTATGAACTTTGCAGTTGAGGTTCCCAACTACATAGCTTTGTGGAGAAGTAGCAGCAGCTTCTAGGGCTTGAGCTCCATACTTTATGGAGAAATTTGATTTTATGTGGGCATATGCTGCCAGATAGGGTACACCAGGTAATATTATTCTGGCCTCCAGTACTTATTGTTCTTCCCTGACATCATCAGCCAAAGGGAGGCACTCTCTTCTTCCCGAGCTCTGGTCCTACAATGAAACATGTCACCCAGTTGCAGTTGCCTGTTTGATGCCACGTGTATTTGCTCATGCATTACTCCAACCAAAGTCCCTATTGGTACCCTTTTACTTTCCCCTCTTCCTGGCTTCTACTTGTCTAATCAGGAAACTTTCTGATTTTTCTCCTACTTTTTTGTGTTGGTACTTTTCTGTTCACCCCTGCATACTTTCAAGTTACTATTTCTCTCTTTAGTACCATCAGAACTGCTTTCAGTTTCTCAGTAACTGCTTAATATCTGGTCTTCTAAGTAATCACCCTTTTGATTTGACAATAGGTAAATTCACTTAAAAACCCTCTTTAATATTTTTCCATGGTTTGTTTCTTAAAAGAAATACTGCATCATATGCTCAGTAGACCATTTTATAATCAGAAGGTCACAAGCTATATGTTCCAATTCACTAGAGATGATAAAACAATGAAGCTGAGGGGGGGCGGAGAGAGAAAGGGAAAGAGATTGGTCATGAATTTTCATTTTGTACTGAAGAAGTATTGGACATCAATCCTGACTCCATCACTTACTGGCTAAGTGACTTAGGCAAGTTAATGGTCTCAGACACACTCAGTATCTTCGTTTTTAAAAATGGAACTTCTACCTTACAAGGATGTTATAATGAATAAAGACTTTTTTTTAATAGTATACAGAACACTGCTGGCTGATAGCTTGATGAACTTTAGCTCTTTTGTCTATTTTTATGGCAAAAATAAAAGTAGAGAAAGGAAGTTTACAACAAAAATGATCAAATAAGACAGCTGAATAAATTAAACCCATAATTTATAACTGTATGTAAAAATCACAGTGGTATTAAATACAAAGTTTTAAGTAACCTCATTAAAAGGCACAGATTTAAGAAACAAAAATCTAATGATATGGTGCTTTAAGCATATAACAAAATGATACAGAAACATTAAAGCTGCCATGATGGGCAAAGATATACATGGTGACTTCTAAAAAAGAAAGAACAAGGTGGAAATATTAACATCACAGAAAGTGAAATTCAAAGAAAAAACATTAAACTATAAAAGAGTTCCATTTTATAATATCATTATAATATAATGATAAGAGGTATAACCCACAGTGAAGACAAAACTTTCATGATCTTTTAAGGCTACAAAATTCAGTTTCAAAATAAATGAAGCAAAAACATGGTAATACCATGAAATACATCCAGAGGCACAATGTTGGTGTCAAACTTATACATATTTTTTCAGTCTTTGACAGAAGAAATGAAGTGAAAGTCAACACCATTGCAAACGATTTGAGTGTATGATAAATAGAACAAGGACATGATGATGGAGTAGAAGGACTTGAGCTCACCTCCTCTCACAAAACACCAAAATTATAACTAACTGCTGAACAACCACTGACAAAAAAAGACTGGAACCTACCAAAAAGATATTCTACAACTAAAGACAAAAAAGAAGCCATAATGAGATGGTAGGAGGGGTGCTTTTTATAATATAATCAAATCCCATACCTGCTGGATGGGTGACCCACAAACTGGAAAATAATTATATGGCAGAGGTTCTCCCACAGAAGTGAAAGTTCTGAGCCCCCATCAGGCTTCCCAGCCTTGGGGTCTGGCATCAGGGGAGGAGCCCCCAGAGCATTCAGCTTTGAAGGCCAGTGGGACTTGAGTGCAGGAGCTCCACAGAACTGGGGGAAACAGAACTCCACTCTTGGAGGGTGCACACAATGTTTCACATGCACTGGAACCCAGGGCAAAGCAGTGACTCCATAGGAGCCTGAGCCAGACCTACCTACAGGTCTTGGAGGTGCTACTGGGGAGGTGAAGGTTGGCTATGGCCCACAGTGGGGGCAAGGACACTGGTGGTGGAGGCCCCAGGGAATATTACTCAGTATGAGATCTCCCACAGGTTGCCATTTTGGCACTGAGACCTGACCCCACCCAACAGCTTGCAGGCTCCAATGCTGGGGTGCCCCAGGTGAAACAACCAACAGAGTGTGAACAGTGCCACACCCTTTACAGCCTGTGTGAAGTTTTCCTGATCCCACAGCTACCTCTAGACATGCAACCTGACATGGCCCTGCCTACCAGAGGGACATGAACCAGCCCCACCCGCCAGTGGGCAGACACCAGTCCCTCCCACCAGGAAACCTGAACAAGCCCCTGGACCAACCTCACCCACCAGGAGGCAGGCACCAGAAGCAAGAACTACAATCCTGCAGCCTGCAGAATGGAGGCTACAAACAGAGAGTTAAACAAAACGAGATGGCAGAGAAATATTTTCTACATGAAGGAACAAGATAAAAACCCAGAAGAGCTAATAAGTGAAGTTGAGATAGGAAATCTGCCTGAAAATGAATTCAGAATAATGATAGTGAAGATGATCCAAGATATTGGAAAAAGAACAGAAGCACAGACCAGAAGATACAAGAAATGTTTTTTTGGTCACACTGCACAGCTTCTGGGATCTTTGTTCCCTGACCAAGGATTGAATCCAGGCCCTCAGCAGTGAAAACATGGAATCCTAACCACTGGTCTGCCAGGGAATTCCCCACAAGAAATGTTTAACAAAGAGCTACAAGATTTAAAGAACAAACCAAGAGTTGAACAATACAATAACTGGAATGAAAAATACACTAGAAGGAAACAACGGCAGAATGAATGAGGCCTAAAAATGAATAAGTGAGCTGGAAGATAGAATGGTGGAAACCACTGCTGTAGAACAGAATAAAGAAAAAAGACTGAAAAGAAATTAGGCCAGTCTAAGAGACCTCTGGAATAACACTGAATGCACTAACATTCACATTATAGGGGTCCAAGAAGGAGAAGAGACAGAGAAAGGGCCTTAGAAAATATTTGAAGAGATAATAACTGAAAACTTCCCTAACATGAGAAAGGAAACACTCACTCAAGTCCAGGAAGTGCAGAGAGCCCCATACAGGAAAAAGTCAAGGAGGAACTTGCCGAGACATTTATTAATCAAAAATTAAAGACAAAGAGAAAATGTTAAAAGCAACAAGAGAAAAGCAAAAAATAACATACAAGGGAACCCCCATATGGTTATCAGCTGATTTTTCAGCAGAAACTCTGCAGCCAGAAGGGAGTGGCATGGTATATTTAAAGTGATGAAAGGGAGAGACCTACAACCAAGAATACTCTATCCAGCAAGGCTGTCATTCAGATTTGATGGAGAAATTAAAAGCTTTACAGAAGAGGATAGCTAAGGGAATTCAGCACCACCAAACCAGCTTTACAACAAATGGTAAAGGAACTTCTCTAGGTGGAAAAGAAAAGCACAGAACTAGAAACAAGAAAATTATGAATTTGGAAAAGCTCACTGGTAAAAGTGAAAATACAGGAAAGGTAGGGTATCATCTGCAAACAAATATGGCATCAAAACTAACAATCATGAGATAAGGAGAGTACAAATGCAGGATATTGGAAATACATATGGAATTAAGAAACCAGGAACTTAAAACAATATTGTTTATATATAGACTGCTATATCAAAACTTCATGGTAACCACAAAGCAAAAATCTACAATAGATACGTACACAAAAAATAAAAAGCAATCCAAACACAACACTAAAGATAGTCATCAAATCACAAGAGAAGAAAAGTGGAAGGGGAAAAAAAAGACCTACAAAAACAACTTCAAAACAATCAACAAAATGACCATAAGAACATACATATCAATAATTACCTTAAACGCAAATGGATTAACTGCTCCAACCAAAAGACATAGACTGGCTGAATGGATACAAAAACAAGACCTGTATATATGCTGTCTACAAGAGACCCACTTCAGATCTAGGGACACACACAGACTGAAAGTGAGGGTATGGAAAAAGATATTCCATGCAAATGAAAATCAAAATAAAGCTGGAGTAGCAATAGTCATATCAGACAAAATAGACTTTAAAATAAAGACTGTTACAAGAGACAAATAGGACAGTACATAATGGTCAAGGGATCAATACAAGTAGAAGATACAATACTTGTAAATATATATGCAGCCAACATAGGAGTAACTCATATGTAAATCAAATGCTTACAGCTATGAAAGGAGAACTTGACAGTAACACAATAATAGCGGGGAACTTTAACACCCCACTTACATCAAAGGACAGACTCCTGAAAAAAATCAATAAGGAAACTCAGGCCCTAAATGATACAATAGACCAGATGGACTTAATTGATATCTATAGAACACTCCATCCGAAAGCAGGAGAATACACATTCTTCTCAAGTGCACATGGAACATTCTCCAGGATAGATCACATGCTGGGACACAAAGCAAACCTTGGTAAATGTAAGAAAACTGAAATCATATCAAGAATCTTTTCTGACCACAATGCTATGAGATTAGAAGTCAACTACAAGGAAAAAAAAAACTGTAAAAAACACAAACACGTAGAGGCTACACTATATGTTACTAAAGAATCAATGGATCACTGAAGAAATCAAAGAGGAAATAAAAAATACCTGGAGACAAATGAGAATGAAAACACGACAATCCAAAACCTATGGATGCACCAAAAGCAGTACTAAGGGGGAAGTTTTTAGTGGTACAATCTTGCCTCAGGAAACAAGAAAAATCTCAAATAAACAACCTAAGCTTACACCTAAAACAGCTAGAGAAAGCAAAACCCGAAATTAGTAGAATAAAGTCAGAAGAGAAATATATGAAATAGAGAAGAAAACAATAGAAAGATCAATCAAACTAAAAGGTGGTTCTTTGAAAAGATAAAAAGATTGATAAACGTTTAGGCAGACTCATCAGGAAAAAGAGGGAGAGGGATCAGATCAATAAAATTAGAAACGAAAAAGGAGAAGTTACAGCTGACATCACAGAAATACAAAGGATCATAAGAGACTACTACAAGCAACTATATGCCAATAAAATGAACAACCTAGAAGAAATGGACAAATTCTTAGAAATGTACAATCTCCTAACACTGAGCAGGAATCAATAGAAAATATGAACAGACCAATCACAAGTAAATGCTGAAATTAAAACTGTGATTTAAAAACTCCCACCAAACTAAAGTCCAGAACCAGATGACTTCATAGGCAAATTCTATCAAACATTTCGAGAAGAGTTAAACCTATCCTTTTGAAACTATTCCAAAAAATTGCAGAGGAAGGAATACTCCCAAGCTCATTGTACAAGGTCACCATCACCCTGATACCAAAACCAGACAAAGATACCACAAGAAACTAAGATTACTGGCCAATACCACTGAGGAACATAGACACACAAATCCTCAACAAAATACTAGCAAACCGAACCTAATGATACATTAAAAGGATCATACACCATGGTCAAGAGGGATTTATCCCAAGGATGCAAGGATTCTTCAATATCCACAAATCAATCAGTGTGATACACATTAACAAACTGAAGAATAAAAACCATACAGTCATCTAAACAGATGCAGAAACAGCTTTTGATAAAATTCAACACCCATTTATGATAAAAACTCTCCAGAAACTGGAGAGGGAACAAACCTCAATATAATAAAGATCATATATGACAAACCTACAGCTAACATCATACTCAACAGTCAAAGGCTGAAAGCATTTCCTCTAAGATCAGGAAAAAGACAAGGATGTCCACTCCCACAACTTTTATTCAACATAGTTTTGGAAGTCCTAGCCATGGCAATCAGAGAGGAAAAAGAAATAAAAGGAATCCCAATTAATTCAAAATTTTAAAAATACCATCTACGATAGTACCAAAAATAAGTGAAGTACTTAGGTATTAACCTACAAAACTTGTGCAGAATGTATATGCTAAAAACTACAAAAGATTGATGAGAAAAACCAAAGATCTTAAAAAATGCAGAGACATACACTATTCATGAATTGGAAGATTCAGCATTGTTAAGAAGTCAATTCTTGGGCTTCCCTGATGGCACAGTGGTTGAGAGTCCGCCTGCCAATGCAGGGGACACAGGTTTGTGCCCCGGTCTGGGAAGATCCCACAAGCCGCGGAGTGGCTGGGCCCGTGAGCCATGGCCACTGAGCCTGCACGTCCGGAGCCTGTGCTCCGCAACGGGAGAGGCCACAACAGTGAGAGGCCCGCGTACCACAAGAACAAACAAACAAAAATTTTATATGAAAAGTCAAGGGAACCAGAATAGCTTAAAAATACACAAACAGAAAAATTAGAAAAAGAACAGAGTTGAAGATCTCATACTACCTAATTTCAAGACTTATAGACAGTATGATAATGTCAAAAGGATAGGAATATAGATCAATGAAACAGAATTGAGAGTCCAGAAATAAACCATTTTATTTATGGTCAGTGGATTTTTGATAAAGCTACAAAACAGTTCAACAGAGAAATTACAGTATTTTTTAAGAAATGTGCTAGAACATTTGGACATTTAGAAGCAAATAATATATGTATTATATATGTGTGTATGTGTGTGTGTGTGTGTGTGTGTGTGTATATATATATATATATATACACACATACATTTGTATGTATACATAGATAAGAAAGACCTTGACCAATACCCTACACCTTATGCAAAATCAACTCACAGACCTAAATGTAAAATCTAAAACTAATAAAATTCTAGGTGAAAAAACTGTCACTGTTTGCAGATGACATGATACTATACATAGAAAATCCTAAAGATGCTACCAGAAAACTATTAGACCTCATCAATGAATTCGGTAAAGTTGCAGGATACAAAATTAATACACAGAAATCTGTTGCATGTCCATACACTAACAACAAAAGATCAGAAAGAGCAATTAAGGAAACAGTCCCATTTACCATCATATCAAAAAGAATAAAATACCTAGGAATAAACCTATCTAAGGAAACAAAAGACCTGTACTCTATAAACTATAAGATGCTAATGAAAGAAATCAAAGATGACAAAAACAGATGGAAAGATATATTATGTTCTTGAATTGGAAGAATAAATATCAAAATGACTATACTACCCAAGGCAATCTACAGATTCAGTGCAATCCCTATCACATTGCCAATGGCATTTTTCACAGAACTGGAACAAAAAAATTTTTTAATTTGTATGGAAACACAAAAGATTCTGTATATTCAAAGCAATCCTGAGAAACAAAGTGGAGCTGGAGGAATCAGGCTTCCTGACTTCAGAGTATAATACAAATCTACACTAACCAAAACAGTATGGTACTGGCACAAAAACAGAAATATAGATCAATGGAACAGGATAGAAAGCCCAGAAATAAACCCATGCACATATGGTCAATTAATCTATGACAAAAGAGGCAAGAATATACAATGGAGAAAAGACAATCCTTTAATAAGTGGTGCTGGGAAAACTGGACAGCTACATGTAAAAGAATGAAATTAGAACATTCTCTAACACTGTACACAAAAATAAACTCAAAAGGAATTAAAGACCTAAATGTAAGACTGGATACTATAAAACTCCTAGAGAAAAACAAAGAAAGAACACTTTTGACATAAATTGCAGCAATATCTTTTCCAGTCTGTCTCCTAGAGTAATGGAAATAAAAACAAAAATAAACAAATGGGACCTAATTAAACTCAAATGCTTTTGCACAGCAAAGGAAACCATAAACCAAACAAAAAGACAGTCCATGGAATGGGAGAAAATATTTGCAATTGAAGTGACTGATGAGGGATTAATCTCCAAAATATACAAGCAGCTCATGAGCTTAATATCAAAAAAACAAATGACCCATTCAAAAAATGGGCAGAAGGTCTAAACAAACATTTCTCCAAAGAAGACATACATATGGCCAAAAGGCACATGAAAAGATGCTCAGTGTCACTAATTAGTTAGAGAAATGCAAATCAAAACTGCAATGAGGTATCACCTCACACTGGTCAGAATGGTCATCATCAAAAAATTCTACAAACGATAAATGCTGGAGAGGGTGTGGAGAAAGAACCCTCCTACACTGTTGGTGGGAATGTAAATTGGTACAGCCACTAAGGAGAACAGTATGGAGGGTCCTTAAAAAACTAAAAATAGAACTATCATATGAACCAGCAATCCCACTTCTTGGCATATATCTGGAAAAAAATGTAATTCAAAAAGATACATGCACTATTTACAACAGCCAAGACATGCAGAAACCTAAATGCCCATTGACAGAGGAATGGATAAAGAACATGTGGTACCTATATACAATGGAATATTACTCAGCTATAAAAAAGAATGAAATAATGCCATTTGTAGCAATATGCATAGACCTAGAGATTATCATACTAAGTGAAGTAAGTCAGACACAGAAAGACAAATATCATATGATATCACATGTGGAGTCTAAAACAATGACACAAATGAACTTATTTACAAAACAGACACAGACTCACCAGACTTCAAAAACAAATTTATGGTTACCAAAGGGGAAAGGTCAGTAGGAGGGATAAATTAGGAGTTTGGGATTAACATATACACACTACGATATATAAAATAATCAACAAGGACCTACTGTATAGCACAGGGACCTCTACTCAATATTCTGTAATAACCTACATAGGAAAAGAATCTGAAAAAGAGTGGATATATGTATATGTATAATTGTATCACTTTGCTGTATACCTGAAACTAATACAACATTGTAAATCAACTATACTCCAATATAAAAAATTAAATTGAGAAAAATAACTAAGTTACGAAAATCTAGATACTGAAACCTAAATATCAATCACTTTTAATTATAAATATATGTTAACACTTCTCAAATACATGTTAATTTAATGGTTTATGAAATGGTGTATCAATTAATAGGTTTTTTCATGGAATGTAATGATCTTTTAATATTAGAAAATTTTATAATTGGTCCAACAAGAAGAAATATATAATAATCTCAATAAATTTTGAAAATCCACAAAGTTCAATATCTATTTTGATAATATCTCTTTACAACTAAAATGGATCACTATAACTTGATAAAAACATGGGCTATATGCTGACATCTAACATCATACCAACAGTGAATTATCAGAGGCTTTTTTATTACAATTAGATACTAAACAAGACTGACCACTCAAACTATTATTCTTTTCCTGTTATTACGGAATTATTAGTGTATGTTAAAAGATAGGAGTAAGAAATGGACATTTTAAGGATGAGAAAGGAGGACACCTAACTTGCTTTTTTATTGATAATATGATTGATATCACATTATGGTCATTAAGGGACAAGGAGAATGTCAGATTAAGAAAAAGAGAGAAGTTGTTGGATTGGAATTGGAGTACATTCAGATTAGAGGCAGCCCTAATCCACTTTCCTCATGGATATTGTTTCTCTAACATTGAGCCTATGACTTTTATCTTTAGTGTCCATAAATTAGGAGACTCTAATTAGGTTGTTTAATCGCCATTTCAACGGGAGTATTCCTATCAGCAGCTCCTAGATCAGATATTTTTTCTCTGGTCTAGTGGATATTTCTGTATTTCCTTAGAACAACTTTTAATTGTTTTCACAACAAAACAATATAAAACTATTTTAATTCTAAATCATTTGGATAGTGGAATCTGATTTTAGCACCTGATATGCATTCTGATTATGGCAAGGATGCCAAATTAAAGTGAAAGCAATTAAATTTGATGTCGTATTTGGTAATGGCAGACTAGTGTATTGAAGACCAAATTCCCTCCCCAAAACAACTTTAAAAATTAAGCAAATGTAAATGTATAAGTATATACTTTTTTGAATTTTGATAGTACCAGAGATGTACCAAAACAGCTGAAATTTGAGGGATCAATATAACTGAAGAGAAGTTATGATGACATTTGATACTGCTTTCTGCCTTAAGTCGTCCATTGATTTTTAACACAAAATCAGAAGCAGAGTAGTTAAAAATCAGAACAGTAAGTGGCATCTGAGCAGAAATGCTAATTGTCCTATAAGTCTGAGAGGACAAAAATTGGTGCTTAACACCACCAAAGAAGAGAGGATCTGGTAAGCACTTCAGATTTTTAGTTAGGACCTCAGAAGAGCTACATGCTAAGAGAGTAAGTATAAACTGGAAATAGACCAGCTATCATTAAAGGCTGATGGTCAGTTTCAAAGCAGCATAAATCTGATTGGATTAAGGTTATCTTTCATCTACCTTCATTGCTATATCTTCTCTGAAGAAAGAAAATATCACATAGGGTAAAATTATTTCTATAATTTGTTAAACAAAATGCTCAGAATTCAGTTTAAAAAAAGAATCAGGGATGCCAGGAGGCAATACCACATGATTGGAAAATAATAGGAAAATTAGAAAGCAATAGATCCATAGGAGATCCAGATATTGACATGGACTCGCATATAACTAATATGTTTAAGAAATTTGATGACTAAATGGACATTTTCAGGAGACTTGAAATCTATTAAAAAAAAAACCACATTTGAGTTTTAGAACAGAAAACAAAAATAACCCAAATTAATAATTTAATGGATATGTATAAGAGCTATTAGATATAACAGAAGAGAGATTTGATGAAGATGGGTTGGAAGAAAATATCCAGACTTAAGTAGTGAGAAAAACATGACAGAAGATATAGAGAAGAGCATAAAAGACATGTAGCGAATGGTGGAAACATCTAATGCACAGAAGGAGAGGGAGGAATTAGGCAGATGCAATATTTAAAGATTATCCCAATCTGACACAAGCTTCCATCAAGCTACTGATTTAAGAAGAACTCTAAACTCCAAACAGGATAAATACAAAGAATTCCACAACAAAATATATAATGAAATAGCTGACCAAGACCAAAATAACAAAAGCAGCTAGAATAAAATGATATAGTCCTTCTAATTAGCAATACTAAAACTTAGAGCTAACCTCTCAGTGGAAGCTGAAGGACAAAGTCATGTGATCCTCAAAGCACTGGGAGAAAATATTTGTCAAGAATTCTACAGCCAGTAAAAATATTCTTTAAAAAAAAGGCTAAAGAAAGATACTTATAGACAATCAAAAAATTGGAGAATTCATCACCAGCACATTTAATAACAGTCCTTCAGGAAAAAGGATAATGAATCAAGCCAGAAGCAAGAGGGAGTGAAGATCAATAAGAAAAGGTAAATACCTAGAGACAAATGAAAATGAAAACATGATGATTCAAAACCTACAGTTTGCAGCAAAAGCAGTTCTAAGATGGAAGTTTATAGTGAGACAGGCTTACCTCAGGAAACAAGAAAAATCTCAAACAAACAACCTAACCTTATGCTTAAATCAACTAAAGAAAGAAGAACAAACAAAACCCAAAGTTAGTAGTGGAAAGAAATCATAAGGATCAGAGCATAAATAAATGAAATACAGAAGAAAACAATAGAAAAGATCAAAGAAATTAAAAGCTGGTTCTTTGAAAAGATAAACAAAATTGATAATCCTTTAGCCAGACTCATCAGGAAAAAAAGGGAGAGGGCCCAAATCAATAAAATCAGAAATAAAAAAGAAGTTACAACTAACACCACAGCAATACAAAGAAAGGATCATAAGATACTACTATGAGCAACTACACTCCAATAAAATGGACAACCTAGAAGAAATGGACAAATCTTTAGAAATGTACAATCTTCCAAGACTGAAGCAGGAAGAAATAGAAAATATGAATAGACCAATTATCAGTACTGATTGAATCAGGGATTATAAAACACCCAACAGGCAAAAGTCCAGGAATAGATGACTTCACAGGTGAATTCTACCAAACATTTTGAGAAGAGTTAATACCTATCCTTCTGAAACTATTCCAAAAAACTGCAGAGGAAGGAACATTTCTGAACTCATTCTATGAGTGCACCATCACCGTGATACCAAAACAAGACAAAGATATAACCAAAAAAGGAAAATTACAGGCCAATATCACTTATGAACATAGATGCAAAAATACTCAACAAAATACTAGCAAATGGACTCCAACAATACATTCAAAGGATCATACACCATAATCAACTGGGATTTATCCCAGGGATGCAAGTATTTTTCAATATCTGCTAATCAATCAATGTGATAACAAATTAAAGAATAATATTAACATTAACAAAATGAAGAATAAAAGCCATATGATCATCTCAATAGGTGAAGAAAAAGCTATTGATACAATTTAACATAAATTTATGATAAAAACTTTCCAGAAAGTGGGCTTAGAGGGAACGTACCTCAACATAATAAAGGCCATATATGACAAACCCACAGATAAGATCATATTCCACAGTGAAAGGCTGAAAGCATGTCCCCTAAGATTAGGAACAATACCAGGATGCCCACTCTCACCACTTTTATTCAACACAGTTTTGGAAGTTCTAGCCACAGCAATCAGAGAAGAAAAAGAAATAAAGGGAATCTAACATGGAAAAGAAAAGGTAAAATTGTCACTGTTTGCAGATGACATGATGCTATACATAGAAAATCCTGAAGATGCTACCAGAAAACTACTAGAACTCATTAATGAACTCAGTAAAGTTGCTGGATACAAAATTAATATATAGAAATCTCCTGATTTTCTATATACTAACAACAAAAAAGGAAGAGAACTTAAGGAAACAATCCCATTTACCATCACAGCAAAAATAATAAAATACCTAGGAATAAACCTACTTAGGGAGCAAAAGACCTGTACTCTGAAAACTATAAGATACTGGTAAAATAAATTGAAGACAAAACAACAGATGGAAATATATACCATGTTCTTGAATTGGAAGAATCAATATTGTTAAAATGACCATACTACCCAAGGTAATCTACAGAATCAATGCAATCTCTGTCAAATTACCAAGGGCATTTTTCACAGAACTAGAACAAATATTTTTTTTAATTTGTACGGAAACACAAAAGACCCCAAATAGCCAAAACGATCTTGAGAAAGAAGAATGAAACTGGAGGAATCATGCGCCCTGACTTCAGACTATACTACAGAGCTACAGTAATCAAAACAGTATGGTTCTGGCACAAACACAGACACATAAATCAGTGGAACATGATGGAAAGCCCAGAAATAAACCCACACACTTATGGTCAATTAATTTACAACAAAGGAGGCAAGAATATACAATGGGAAAAAGACAGTCTCTTTAATAAGTGGTGCTGGGAAAACTGGATATGTAAAAGAATGAAATTAGAACATTCTCTAACACCATATACAAAAATAAACTAAAAATGGATTAAAGATCTAAATATAAGACCAGATACTATAAAGCTCCTAGAGGAAAACATAGGCAGAATGCTCTTTGACATAAATTGTAGCAATATTTTTTTGGATCTGTCTCTTAGAATAATGGAAATAAAAACAAAAATAAACAAATGGGACCTAATTAAACTTAAAAGTTTTTGTACAGCAAAGAAACTGTAAACAAAATGAAAAGGCAACCTACAAATTAGGAGAAAATATTTGCAAATGATGTGACCGACAAGGGATTAATTTCCAAACTATCCAAACAGCCCATATAGCTTAATATCACAAACAAAACAACCCAATCTAAAGATGGCCAGAAGACCTAAACAGACATTTCTCCAAAGAAGACATACAGATGGCAAACAGGCACATGAAAAGATGCTCAATATTGCTAATTATTAGAGAAGTGCAAATCAAAACTACAATGAGGTATCACCTCACAGCAGTCAGAATGGCCATCATTAAAAAGTCTACCAATAATAAATGGTAGAAAGGGTATGGAGAATAAGGAACCAACCTACACTGCTGGTAGGAATGTAAATTGGTGCAGTCATTATAGAGAACAGTATGGATGTTCCTCAAAAAACTAAATATAGAGTTACCATATGATCCTGCAATCCCACTCCTGGGCACATATCTGGAGAAAACTCTAATTCAAAAAGATACATGCACCTCAGTGTTTATAGCAGCACTATTTACAATAGCCAAGACGTGGCAGCAACCTAAATGTCCATTGACAGATGAATGGATAAAGAAGGTGTGGTGTATATAAGTATATATAATGGAATATTACTCAGCCATAAAAAAGAATGAAACAATGCCCATTTCTTCCAGGTTGTCCATTTTATTGGCATATAGTTGCTTGTAGTAATCTCTCATGATCCTTTGTATTTCTGCAGTGTCAGTTGTTACTTCTCCTTTTTCATTTCTAATTCTATTGATTTGAGTCCTCTTTTTTTTCGTGATGAGTCTGGCTAATGGTTTATCAATTTTGTTTATCTTCTAAAAGAACCAGCTTTTAGTTTTATTGATCTTTGCTATCGTTTCCGTCATTTCTTTTTCATTTATTTCTGATCTGATCTTTATGATTTCTTTCCTTCTGCTAACTTTGGGGTTTTTTTGTTCTTCTTTCCCTAATTGCTTTAGGTTTAAGGTTAGGTTGTTTATTTGAGATGTTTCTTGTTTCTTAAGGTAGGAGCGTATTGCTATAAACTTCCCTCTTAGAACTGCTTTAGCTGCATCCCATAAGTTTTGGGTCGTCGTGTTTTCATTGTCATTTGTTTCTAGGTATTTTTTGATTTCCTCTTTGATTTCTTCAGTGATCTCTTGGTTATTAAGTAGTGTATTGTTTAGCCTCCATGTGTTTGTATTTTTTACAGATTTTTTTTCCTGTAATTGATATCTAGTCTCATAGCATTGTGGTCGGAAAAGATACTTGATACAATTTCAATTTTCTTAAATTTATCAGGGCTTGATTTGTGACCCAAGATGTGATCTATCCTGGAGAATGTTCTGTGTTCACTTGAGAAGAAAGTGTATTCTGCCACTTTCAGGTGGAATGTCCTATAAATATCAATTAAATCTATCTGGTCTATTGTGTCATTTAAAGCTTGTGTTTTCTTATTTATTTTCTGTCTGGATGATCTGTCCGTTGGTGAAAGTGGGGTGTTAAAGTCCCCCAGTATTACTGTGTTACTGTCAGTTTCCCCTTTTATGAACATTGGCATTTGCCTTATGTGTTGAGGTGCTCCTATGCTGGGTGCACAAATATTTATAATTGTTATATCTTTTCTTGGACTGATCCCTTGATCATTATGTAGTTTCCTTCCTTATCTCTTGTAACAGTCTTTATTTTAAAGTCTATTTTATCTGATATGAGTATTGCTACTCCATCTTTCTTTTGATTTCCATTTGCGTGTAATATCTTTTTCCATCCCCATAGTTTCAGTCTGTACATGTCCCTAGATCTGAAGTGGGTCTCTTGTAGACAGCATATATATGGGTCTTGTTCTTGTATCCATGTAGCCAGTCTGTGTCTTTTGTTTGAAGCACTTAATGCATTTACATTCAAGGTAATTATTGATATGTGTGTTCCTATTACCAATTTCTTAATTGTTTTGGGTTTGTTCTTATGGGTCTTTTTCTTCTCTTGTGTTTCCTGCCTAGAAAAGTTCCTTTAGCTTTTGTTGTAAAGCTGGTTTGGTGGTGCTGAATTCTCTTAGCTTTTGCTTGTCTGTAAAGCTTTTGATTTCTCCATTGAATCTGAATGAGATCATTTCTGGGTAGAGTAATCTTGGTTGTAGTTTTTTCTCCTTCATCACTTTAAATATGTCCTGCCACTCTCTTCTGGCTTGCAGAGTTTCTGCTGAAAGATCAGCTGTTATTCTTATGGGGATTCCCTTGTGTGTTATTTGTTGTTTTTCCCTTGCTGCTTTTAATATTTTTTCTTTGTATTTAATTTTTGATATTGATTAATATGTGTCTTGTAATATGTGTCTTGTTTCTCCTTGTATTTATCCTGTATGGGACTCTCTGTGCTTCCTGGACTTGTGAAACAATGCCATTTGCAACAACATGGATAGACCTAGAGAGTATCATTTTAAGGGAAGTAAGTTAGAGGAAGACAAATATCGTATGACATCACTTGTATGTGGAATCTAAAATATGATGCAAATGAACTTATTTACAAAACAGGAAAAGACTCACAGACAGAAAACAAATTTACGGTTACCAGAGGGGAGAGTGGGGAGAGTGGGGCAGGGAGGGATAAATTAGGAGTTTGAGATTAACGTGCACATACTTCTATATCTAAAATAAGTAAACAGCAAGGACCTACTGTATAGCACAGGGAACTGTACTCAATATCTTGTAATAACCTATAAAATGGAAAAGAATCTAAAAAGGAATATCTATACATATATATAAATAACTGAATTAGTTTGCTGTACACTTGAAACTAATACAACATTGAAAATCAACTATACTTCAATAAAAAAATAAAAGATAAATACATGGGTAAATTTGAAAGAATATTGACTGCATGAAATAACAACAGTAATAATAAAATAACAACAATATCTTGTACTCCAATAAAGATGTTAAAAAAACAACAATATCTTGTGATATTATATATATGTATATATATACAGTTATCTACATACAGAAGTTATATACATATGTATATATATATACAGTTGATCTTGAATCAAGAGAGAGTTGGGGCACTGACCCTCCGTGGAGTGGAAAATCCACATATAACTTATAGTCAGCCCTACATATATGCAGTTGGGTTCCTCCACATCTGCTGTCCCACATCCCTGGATCAACCAACTACAGATTGCTTAGTACTGTAGAATTTCCTATTGAAAAAAATCCATGTATAAGTGGACCCACATAGTTCAAACCCATGTTGTTCAAGGTTCAACTGTTTATAAATAATATATATAATCAAAATATATGCTAGCTGTAGAATAAAAGGCAAAAAAAAAAAGAAATGCAGTTAAAAGGTTCTAGGGTCCTTCTGCTATTTAGAAAGTAACAGAAGTACTACTCTACATTAGACTTGAATAAAACAAGAACACATGTTATTTCTGGAGCCACTCCTAAAAATAGTGAAAAAAATTTATATCTAACAAGTTAGTAAAGGGGAAAAATAGAATAATAAAAATTCTTAGTAAATTGAAAGCAAGGAAATAAAAGGATAGAAAAAGGAACGTAGAACATATGGAACTTAAAGAAAACAGTCAGATAGTCAACTTAAACCAGAATGTATGAATAATTATATTAAGTGTTAATCTACTGAACACTCCAATTAAAAGATAAAGATGATCATATTGGATTAAAAAACAAAACTCCAGTATATGCTACTTATAAGGGACATGTTTGAAATATAAAGACACTTAGAATGACATTAAAAGGATGGAAAATTATATATCAAGCAACACTAACCTAAAGGAAGTTGGTGAAACTATATTAATAACAAAGTAGAATTAAAGCAAAAAAAATTTACTGGAGATAAGACACATTTAACAATGATAGAGGAGTCTATCCAATAAGATCATATAAAAATGCTAATTGTAAGCACATGTGGATTAGATCATTGTTCAGCAAATACCTACTACTTAACCCTTCCTCACCACCTCCATAGAGAAATACACTTCTCTATTCCATTGAAGTTAGGCTTGTCCATGGGAATGAATTGCTTTGTCCAATGGAATGTAAATAGAAGTGCCAGATTGCCAGCTCTGAGCATGGGCCTTAAGAGGGAATGCATATTTCCATTTGTCTTTCTGAGAGTTTCTAACCTCCATGATGAAACTAATAGCCCCAGGAAGGCACTGCCCCTTCAACCTAAGCCCCAGAATGAGACATTTGGAATAGATAACAGCCAGGAACCAAGTCCAGCCAATCTGCAGCTGTGCTACCTCAGCTGATCTGTATGCCCATGAGTGAGAACTAACTAAGTAGTTACTGCTGTATGCCACTAAGATTTTGTGGATGCTTGTTGTGCAACAACAAATGACTGATAGATCACCTAATAACAAAACTTCAATATATATACATATATATATAAAGTAAAAATGTAACTAAAAAAAGAAATAGACAAACCCCACCCTTAATAACCATCTGATAGAAAAGTAGACCAAAACCCAGTAAGTATGTGAAAGATTGGAAAAGAATGAGTAACATCTTGACTTCATTGACATACACAAATCATTGTAGCTCACAACTGCAGAATGCTCACTGTTTTCATTCTTATGCACAGGAAACATTTTCTAAAGTTCACCATAAGCCAGGACACTGCTATATTTGAAATAGATAACCATCAAGAACCTACTGTATAGTGCAGGGAACACTGCTCAATACTCTGTAATAACCTAAGTGGGAAAAGAATTTGAAAAAGAGTAGATACATGTATATGTAAAACTGAATCACTCTGTGTACACCTGAAACTAACACAACATTGTTAATCAATTATACTCCAAGATAAAATAAAAATATTTTAAAAATCTAAATAAATTTCCAATGGATTGAAATCATACAGAGCATGATGGTCTCTAATTTAAGTACAAATCAATAAAAATAGCTAGAAAACCTTAAATGTTTGGTGAAAAAGCAATATAATTACATGTAACCCACAGATCAGAGAAGGAATAACAATGGAAGTTAATTTGATATGTTAAGCACTCTGGCGGCCATTAGGTTTGCATGTTCAATGTAGAAACCCTACAATAATCCTCTCCCATTGTTTTATTAATGATTAATTATTTTCCTAATTACTAGTTAGAATGTGTTCCTCTGTTACAGTGCTAATTTACAGTTAAAAGACTTTTCCACAGTGAGGGGATATTTTAATTGTTATCGGCAATCGAGAGAAAATACTGATGACTATTCATTTCTTGGGTGAAGTGAAGGGTGAAAGACATCACAGTGCAGTAAAAAATAAAGGTAATTAGCAGTAACTGCATTATTAAATATGAATGAAAGTCTTTTAATTAAACAATGTTTATTCAGTATTTCACTGAAATAACATTAAACTCTTTAATCAAAATAGCACATTGGAGATAAAAAGAGTCAATTGTTAAAAATAATGATAATTACAGTGACTCAAATGATAAACCATTATGCTCAGAATCAAATGAATAAAATTGGCCAAACAAAGCAAGCAAATACAGCAAATGATAGTATCCATCCCATTAAGGTAGTTACTTGGAGTTTTATGAGTCGTAATATTGTACATGTTTAATTTATATGTTTGATTTGGTTTCACAGTATTATATGTTATAAAGGTAAGGAAGTTATGTTTCCTCTTGTTTGAACATATTTTTAAATGTTATAATAAAATAATGCAGGAAAAGATTGATAATATTGAAAGATTTTTTTATTTAAATGGGTATATACACTTTTTGGGTTAGAGAAACAACACCGTGAAAATGAGTGTGTGTGTGTGTGTGTGTGTGTGTGTGTAATAAATACTTGTGAAATAACAAATACATAGTATATGTAATATGTACATTATATATATTGGTCTGCCCCCATGTTTCTACCAAAATTTTGTTTTTGACCCCAATTACTGATATAAGGCTCTTAAACACTTATCCATGGGGAATAAGTTCCAGGAATTCCAGTGGATGCCTGAAACCCCAGGTAGTACTGAACCCTAAATATACAGTTGACCCTTGAACAATACGGTTTGAACTGTGGTGGTCCACTTATACGAGAATTAGTTTTCAATAAATATGTATTATAGTACTAGAAAATCTGCAGTTGATTCGTTGAATCCATGGATTTGGTACTGCAGATATGCAAGGCTGATGCAGATTTTTTTTACTGTGTCGGGTCCATGCCCCTAGTCCCTGCATTGTTCAAGGGTCAACTGTACTATGATTTTTCCTATACTAATGGGCTGGTAGTGTATACAGCATGGACAAGCTTGACAAAGGCATGATTCATGTCCTGGCTGGTACAGAGCAGAATGGCACGAGATTTCATAATGCTACTCAGAAAGGTGTGCAGTTAAAAACTTATGAATTGTTTATTTGTGGAACTTTCCATGTAGTATTTTTGGACCACAGTTTAATGTGGGTCACTGAAACCATGAAAAGTGAAACCACAGATAAGGGAGGATGACTGTAATTTCTTGAGCAATAAGAGTCTCTGATACAGAGCTCCTAAATCTCTTACAATTTCCTGACTCATAGGAGTGTCAACTCTTGGTGGGCTCCTGGATGAGGGACGGTCATTAGACCAAACCATGATTAGAAGCTTGTAACTTTCAGCCCTACCTACCCAATCCTCTGGAGAAGAGAGAGGGGCTGGAAAATGAGTTAACTGATCATGCCTACATGATGCAGTCTCCATAAAAATTCCTAAAGTATGGGGTTTAGAGAGCTTTCAGCTAACTAAACTTGTGGAGATGCCTGTGGGTGGCCTCCAGAAGGGCATGGAAGCTCTGTGCCACTTTCCACATGCTTTGCCCAATGCATTTATTTCATCTGCCTATTCCTGAGTTGTATTCTCTTATAATAAACAAGTAATCTAGTGAGCAAAATGTCTTCCTGAGTTCTGTGAACTGCTCTAGCAAATTATCAAATCCAAGGAGGGGGTCATGGGAATCCCTGATTTATAGCTGGTGGGTCAGAAGCACAGGTGACAACCTGGATTGTGATTGATATCTGAAGTCTGGGTGGAGGGCAGTCGTGTGGGACTGAGCCCTTAAACTTTGGGGTCTGTGCTAACCATAGGTAGATAGTATCAGAATTGAATTGAATTGTAGGACAGCTGACTGGTGTCAGAACTGGTCAGTGTGGGGAAAAACCCACACATCTGGTCACAGAAGCGTGAGCGTAAGAGTAAAGGAAAACACCAAGCATTTTCCCAGGACACTACTAGTACATATATATTTGTCAGTGTATCAGAAATATCATGTATATGGTATCATTGTTTTCACTATTATATATTCTGTTTTCCAGTAACAATCACTGGAAATACAATCACAATAACAGAAAAATAGATTCCATTTATATAATCTATAAAAAAACACTAAGACTAATCCTGAACAAGAAACATGTGGAATCAGTATGAAGAAAAAACACCTATTTCTGTCCTAAGTAGAAGATCTCAGTGAGTAGAGAATTTCACTTTTCTGGATCAGAATACTGAATATTGCAAAATATTCTCAGGCACTGACATCAGTGGTAGTGGTTTAGGGCCATTTCAATACCTCCCATTCAACTGCTCTTGGAAGTTTATGGAACTTGGGAGGACATGATTAGAGAACCAATAAACACTCCTGGGGTTTCCTGTAAATGAAGGCAGGTCATAAGGGAGGGAACACATATCTAATAGTAGCTCATGAAAGCAAGCATCCCTCTGCCAAATCCTTCCAAATAGTTTATGTGACTCCATCTTTCATGCCCAGGTATGGCCAGGAGCAATGTGGATATCATGTTAAACAATTTGAGCTGGTGATTCTACTTCTGGGACTCTTTTTAAAGCAAAGAACCTAAAATACAGACCAGTATTTAGGCACAAAGATGTCAAGAACAATATTACTTGTAACAGAAAAACCTGACAAAAAGTCTAATAGTTCCATAATTATGAAAGAGTTCACATTAACCCAAATCAAATTAAAGCATGCCAGATTCTTGCTTTTCCCTCATTCATCAGATCTAATGGGTTATCAAGTTGTCTTAATTCCACTTTCTAAATATTTCTCAGATGTTGGCTTCTTAAAGATGAAGTTCTAGGGAAATCAGATATTCTAAATAAGATATGTGGCTGGTTATGTTCTTTACCAAGACCCTTTATCTCTGAAAGAGTAAATTTGTTACCTCCAAAATAAATAAGGAGCTGACACCAAAGGATTAATTTCTGTTTTTGAAAAAATTAGTATGAGTATTGTAATTCAATATAATGCAGTTATTGATTTTTTTGTTTAATTAAATTGTTTTATTGAAAACGAGGTTCTGATACATCTGATACATCTTCCTTACCTTCCTTACCTTTCAGTATAAAATACTAAAAATGTCAGTGACAAATTTGGAAGCCAGAGACACCTGGGCCAGAAATTGGGGTGGTAGGATTAGAAAGTATCAAGAATTACTGACTGAGGAGATGACTTCTACTTCTGACAATATAGTACACTAATTGACTCAAACAATGTTTTTGGTTTAAATAACTAACAAGCTGAATTTTAAAAAATTAATGTGTTGCCAAGATGACATTTTTAGCTCTTCACAGTTCACAAATGAAGTGAAAGCAGAAATCCTAGAAGTTAAGCATCTACCCAAACCAGCTAGATGCAAGGGCAGGAGATAAAACGTAGAGACCATCTAGGCTAGTGAGTCTAATAGGAAAATTCTAATAGAAATGATCCTAATAGGAGAACTCCAACAGGGAGAATGTTACACTTTCACTGGAATGAATCCAGAAGCATTATAGCCTAGCAGTTAAGAGCATAGATTCTGGGTCCAAACTGCCTGGGTTTAAATCCCAGCTCTTCCAATGACCTTGAAGAAGGCACTTTCCCTCCCTTTGCATCAGTTTCTTTATCTGTAAAATAAGGATAATAATGTAACTATCTCATATGGTTGTTCAGAGCATTAAATTAGTTAATATATATTAAAGATCTTAGAGACGGGGAGTGGAGACAAGATGGCAGAGTACAGGGACATAAGCTCAACTCTTCTTATGAACACACCAAAATCACAACTAACTGCTGAACAACCATCAACTAAAAACAACAGAACCTAACAAAAAAGATACTCAACATCCAAAGACAAAGAAGAAGCCACAATGAAATGGTAGGATGGGTACAATCACAATAAATCAAATCCATTACCTGTTGGGTGGGGCACCGACAAACTGGAAAATAATTATATCATTTCATCCCACAGGAGTGAAGTTCTGAGCCCCACATCAGGCTCCCCAACCTGGGGGTTTGGCAGTGGGAGGAGGAGCCCCCAGAGCATTTGGATTTGAAGGTCAGCAGGGTTTGATTGCAGGAGTTCCACAGGACTGGGGGAAATGATATTCCACTCTTGGAGGGTGCACACAAGGATTCATATGACTAGAACCCAGGGGAAAAAGCACTGACCTCATAGGAGCATGGACCAGACCTACCTGTTGGTATTGGAAGGTCTCCTGCAGAGGTGGGGGGCAATTATGGTGCACTGTGGGGACAAACACACTGGTGGCAGTAGTTCTGGGGAGTACTCATTGGCATCAGCCCTCCTGGAGGCTGCCATTTTCTCACCAAGTCCTGGCCCCACCCAACAACCTGTAAGCTCCAGTGCTGGGACACCTCAGGCCAAACAACCAACAGGGTGGGAACATAGCACCAGCCATCAGAGACAGGCTGCCTAAACTATTCCTGAGCCCACAGCTACCCACTAGACACATGCCTTGACACGGCCCTGCCCAGAAGAGGGACAAGACCCAGTTCCACCCAACAGTGGGCAGGAACCAGTCCCTTCCACCAGGAAGCCTGCACAAGCCTCTTAACCCAGCCTCATCCATCATGGGGCAGACAGCAGAAGCAGGAAGAACTACAACCCTGCAGCCTGTTAAATGGAAACTACAGTCACAGAAAGGTAGGCAAGAAGAGATGGCAGAGGAGTATGTCCCAGATGAAGGAACAAGATAAAACCTCAGAAGAACAACTAAGTGAAGTGGGGATAGGCAATCTACCTGAAAAAGAATTCAGAGTAATGAGAGCAAAGATGATCCAAGATTTCGGAAAAAGAATGGAGGCACAGACCGAGAAGATACAAGAAATGTTTAACCAAGAGCTAGAAAGTCTAAAGAACAAACAGAAAGAGATAAACAATACAATAACTGAAATGAAAAATACACTAGAAGAAATCAATAGCAGAATAAATCAGGCAGAAGAACAGATGAGTGAGCTGGAAGACAGAATGGTGAAAATCACTGCTACAGAACAGACTAAAGAAAAAAGAAAGGAAAGAAATGAGGACAGTATAAGAGGCTTCTGTGACAACATTAAATAAAACAACATCCACATTAATAGGGGTTCCAGAAGGAGAAGAGAAAGAAAGGGATTGAGAAAACACTTGAAAAGATAATAAGCAAAAACTTCCCTAACATGGGAAAGGAAACAGTCACACGAGTCTAGGAAGTGCAGAGAGCCCCATACAGGATAAAGTCAAGGAGGAACTTGCCAAGACATTTATTAATCAAAAATTAAAGACAAAGAGAAAGTATTAAAAGCAGCAAGGGAAAAGCAACAAATAATATACAGGGGAATTCCCATAAGATTATCAGCTGATTTTTCAGTAGAAACTGTGCAGTACAGAAGGGAGTGGCATGATACATTTAAAGTGATGAAAGGGAAAAAACTACAACCAGGAAGATTCTACCCAGCAAGGCTCTCATTCAGATTTGATGGAGAAATCAAAAACATTGCACGCAAGCAAGGCTAAGAGAATTCAGCACACCTAAACAGCTTTGCAACAAATGCTAAAGGAACTTCTCTAGGCAGAAAAAGTAAAGCCCACAACTAGAAACAAGAAAATTACAAATGGGAAAGCTCACTGAAAAAGGCAAAAATACACTAAATGTAGGAAATCATCCACACACAAATATGATATTGAAACTAGAAATCATGAGAAAAGGAGAGTACAAATGCAGGATATTAGAAATGTATCTGAAATTAAAAGACCATCAACTTAAAAAAATATTGTTTATATATAGACTGCTATATCAAAACCTCATGGTTACTGTAAACCAAAAATTTACAATAAATACACACACAAAAAAAGAAAAGGAAATCCAAACACAACCCTAAAGTTAGTCATCAAATCACAAGAGAAGAGAACAAAAGGGGAAGGGAAGAAAAAGAACTTACAAAAACAAATCCAAATCAATTAACAAAATTGCAATAAGGACATACATATCAATAATTACCTTAAAATTAAATAGATTACATATTCTAACCAAAAGACATAGACTGGTTGAATGAATACAATAACAAGACACATATAAATGCTGTCTACAAGAGACCCACTTCAGACCTAGGCACACATACAGACTGAAAGTGAGGGGAAACGGACATTCCATGCAAATGGAAATCAAAAGAAAGCTGGAGTAGCAATTTTCATATCAGACAAAATAGACTTTAAAATAAAGACTATTACAAGAGACAAAGAAGGACCCTACATAATGATCAAGAGATCAGTCCAACAACCCTCAGAATGGGAGAAAATATTTTCAAATGAAGCAACTGACAAAGGATTAATCTCCAAAATTTACAAGCAGCACATGCAGCTCAATATCAAAAAAACAAACAACCCAATCCAAAAATGGTCAGAAGACCTAAATAGACATTTCTCCAAAGAAGATATACAGATTGCCAACAAACACATGAAAGAATGCTCTCTAATCATTAGAGAAATGCAAATCAAAACTACAATGAGATATCCTCTCACACCAGTCAGAATGACCATCATCAAAAAATCTACAAACAGGGCTTCCCTGGTGGTGCGGTGGTTGAGAGTCCGCCTGCCGATGCAGGGGACACAGGTTCGTGCCCTGGTCCAGGAAGATCCCACATGCCATGGATCGGCTGGGCCCATGAGTCATGGCCGCTGAGCCTGCGCGTCCGGAGCCTGTGCTCCGCAATGGGAGAGGCCACAACAGTGAGAGGCCCGTGTACGGCAAAAAAAAAGAAAAAAAAATCTACAAACAATAAATGCTGGAGAGGGTGTGGAGAAAAGGGAACTCTCTTGCACTGTTGGTGGGAATGTAAATTGATACTGCCACTATGGAGAACAGTATGGAGGTTCCTTAAAAAACTAAAAATAGAAGTACTGTACAATCCAGCAATCCCACTACTGGGCATATACCCTGAGAAGACCATAATTCAAAAAGAGTCATGTACCAAAATGTTCATTGCAGCTCTATTTACAACAGCCAGGACATGGAACCAACTTAAGTGTCCATCAACAGATGAATGGATAAAGAAGATGTGGCACATATATACAATGAAATATTACTCAGCCATAAAAAGAAATGAAATTGAGTTATTTGTAGTGAGGTGGATGGACCTAGAGACTGTCATACAGAGTGAAGTAAGTCAGAAAGAGAAAAACAAATACCATATGCTAACACATATATATGGAATCTAAAAAAAAAAAAAGGTCATGAAGAACGTAGGGGCAAGACGGAAATAAAGACACAGACCTACTAGAGAATGGACTTGAGGACACAGGGAGGGGGAAGGGTAAGCTGGGACAAAGTGAGAGAGTGGCATGGACATATATACACTACCAAATGTAAAATAGATAGCTAGTGGGAAGCAGCCGCATAGCACAGGGAGATCAGCTCTGTGCTTTGTGACCACCTAGAGGGGTGGGATAGGGAGGGTGGGAGGGAGGGAGACACAAGAGGGAAGAGATGGGGACATATGTATATGTATAATTGATTCACTTTGTTATAAAGCAGAAACTAACACATCATTGTAAAGCAATTATACTCCAATAAAGATGTTAAAAAAATAAATAAAAATTTTAAAAAAGAGAGAGATCAGTCCAAGAAGAAGATATAACAATTGTAAATATCTTGCAGTCAACATAAGAGCACCTCAATATATAAGACAAATGATAACAGCTATAAAAGGAGAAATTGACTGTAACACAATAATAGTGGGGGAATTTAACACCTCACTTTCATCAATAGAGCATCCAGATACAAAATCAATATGGAAACAAATGCCTTGAATGACATTAGACTACAGATGCACTTAACTGGTATTTATAGAGCATTACATCTGAAAGCAGCAGAACACACATTCTTTTCAAGTCCACTCAGAACATTCTCCAGGAGAGATCACATGCTGGAACACAAAGCAAGTCTTGGTAAATTTTAAAAAGTCAAAATCATATCAAACAACTTTCTGACCAAAATGCTATGAGATTAGAAGTCTAGCACAAGAAAAAAAAACTGTAAAAACAAGAAGACATGGAGGCTAAGCAATATTCTACTCAAAACCCAATGGATCACTGAAGAAATCAAAGAGGAAATAAAAAAAAAATACCTGGAGAGATGAAAACAAAAGCATGATGATCCAAAACCTATGGGACACAGCAAAAGAAGTTCTAAGAGGGAAGTTCATATCAATACAATATTACCTCAAGAAACAAGAAAAATGACAAACAATGTAAGCTTACAATAAAGCAACTAGAGAAAGAAGAACAAACAAAACCCAAAGTTAGCAGAAGGAAAGAAATCATAAAGATCAAAGCAGAAATAAAAATGGCATAGAATCCAAGAAATCAATAGAAAAGATCAATGGAACTAAAAGGTGGTTCTTTGAGAAGATAAATAAAATTGATAAACCTTTAGCCAGACTCATCAAGAAAAAATGGGAGAAGACTCAAATCAATAAAATTAGAAATAAAAAAGGAGACCTTACAACGGATATCACAGAAATACAAAGGATCATAAGAGATTATTACAAGCAACTATATGCCAATAAAATGGACAACCTGGAAGAAATGGGCTAATTCGTAGAAAGGTACAATCTCCCAACACTAAACCAGGAAGATATAAAAAATATGAACAGACCAATCACAAGTACTGAAATTGAAATTGTGACTTAAAAACCCCCAAAAAGTCCAGAACCAGATGGCTTCACAGGTGAATTCTATAACATTTAGTGAAGAGTTAACACCTGTCCTTCTGAAATTCTTCCAAAAAACTGCAGAGGAAGGAATACTCCCAAACTCATTCTATGATGCTAGCATCACCCTGATGCCAAAACCAAAGACACCACAAAAAAAGATTACTGACCAATATTACTGATGAACATAGATGCACAATTCCTCAACAAAATACTAGCAAACCGAATCTAACAATACATTAAAAGGATCATACACCATGATCAAGTGGGGTTTATCCCAGTGATGCAAGGATTCTTCAATATCCACAAATCAATCAGTGTGATACACCACATTAACAAACTGAAGACTAAAAACCATATGATCATCTCAACAGATGCAGAAAAATTTTTGACCAAATTCAACACCCATTTATAATAAAAACTCTCCAGAAAGTGGGCATAGAGGGAACAAACCTCAACATAATAAAGACCATATATGACAAACCTACAGCTAACATCATACTCAATGGTGAAAAGCTGAAAGCATTTCCTCTAAGATCAGAAATAAGACAAGGATGTTGACTCTCCCCACTTCTACTGAACATAGTTTTGGAAGTTGTAGCCACAGCAATCAGAGGAGAAAAAGAAATAAGAGGAATCCAAATTGAAAAAGAAGTAAAACTGTCAGTGTTTGCAGATGATATGATACTATACTTAGAAAATTCTAAAGATGCTACCAGAAAACTACTAGAGCTCATTAATGAATCTGGTAAAATTACAGGATACAAAATTTATACAGAGAAATCAGTTGCATTTTTATACACTAATAACAAAAGATCAGAGAGAGAAATTCAAGGAACAATCCCATTTACCATCACAATAAAAAGGAAAAAAATACCTAGGAATAAACCTACCTAAGGAGGCAAAACTCCTGTACTCTGAAAACTATAAGATGCTGATGAAAGAAATCAATGGTGACACAAACAGATGGAAAGATATACCATGTTCTTGGATCGGGAGAATCAATATGGTCAAAATGACCATACTGCCCAGGGAATCTATAGCTTCAGTGCAATTGCTATCAAATTACCAAGGCCATTTTTCTCAGAACTAGAACAAAAAAATCTTAAAATTTATACAGAGACCCAAAAGACCCCAAATAGCAAAAGCAATCCTGAGAAAGAAAAATGGAGTTGGAAGAATCAGGCTCCCTGACTTCAGGCTATACTACAAAGCTGCACTAATCAAAACAGTATGGTACTGGCACAAAAATAGACATATATCAATGGAACAGGATAGAAAGCCCAGAAATAAATCCACACACCTATGGTCTATTAATATACGGCAAAGGAGGCAAGAATAATACAATGGAGAAGAGACAGTCTCTTCAAAAAATGGTAGTGGGAAAACTGGACAGCTACATATAAAAGAATGAAATTAGAACATTCTCTAACACCATACACGAAAATAAACTCAAAATTGATCAAAGACCTAAAAGTAAGACAAGACACTATAAAACTCTTAGAGGAAAATATAGGCAGAACACTCTCTGACATAAATCGCAGCAATATCTTTTTTATCTGTCTCCTAGAGTAATGGAAATAAAAACAAAAATAAATGGGACCTAATTAAATTCAAAAGCTTTTGCACAGCAAAGGAAACCACAAACAAAATGAAAAGACAATCCACAGAATGGGAGAAAATATTCACAAACAATGTGACTGACAAGGGATTATTCTCCAAAATTTACAAACAGCACATGCAGCTCAATATCTAAAAAACAAAGAACCCAATCAAAAAATAGGCAGAAGACCTAAATAGACATTTCTCTAAAGAAGACATACAGATGGCCAAGGGACACATGCAAAGATGCTCAACATCGCATATTATTAGAGAAATGCAAATCAAAACTACAATGAGATATCACTTCACACTAGTCACAATGTCCATCATCAAAAAGTCTAAAAACAGTAATTGCTGGAGAGGCTGTTAAGAAACATGAACCCTCCTACACTGTTGGTGAAAATATAAATTGGTACAGCCTCTATGCAGAACAGTATGGAGGTTTCTTAAAAAACTAAACATAGACTTACCATATGATCCAGTAATCCCACTCCTGGCCATATATATGGAGAAAACCATGGTTTAAAAAGATACTTGCACCCCAATGTTTATTGCAGCACTGTTTACAATAGCCAAGACATGGAAGCAACCTAAATGTCCATTAACAGATTAATGGATAAAGAAGATGTGGTACATATATAGAAAGGAATATTACTCAGCCATTAAAAAGAATGAAATAATGCCATTTGCAGCAACGTGAATGGATGTGTACATTATCATACTAAGTGAAGTAAGGTGGACAGAGAAAGACAAATATCACATGATAGCACATATGTGGAATCTAAAAAAATGATACAAATGAACTTATTTACAAAATATAAACAGACTCACTGACTTAGAAAACAAAGTTATGGTTACCAAAGGGGAAAAGAGGGGGGAGGAATAAATTGGGAGTTTGGGATTAACATATACACACTACTATATATAAAATAGATAATCAACACTGACCTACTGTATAGCACAGGGAACTCTACTCAGTATTCTGTAATAACCAAAATGGGAAGAGAATTTGTGGAAGAATAGATATATGGATATGTATAACTGTATTACTTTGCTGTATACCTGAAACTAACACAGCATTGTAAATCAACTGTATTCCAATATAAACTAAAACATTTTTAAAATGCTATACAAATATAAATATATCAAACATTAAATAAAATAAAGTTCTTAGAATGCCTAGCAGATAGCAAGAACTATATAATTGTTATAAATAGGGACAACAACATGTGTGTAATCATAAATAAGGAATAATTCACCATGTGGACAGGGGCCATGATAAAATTGGGTCTTTTGACATTGGAGTTGGTTAAATGAAGAGGAGGGTATTTCTTGAAAATTCTTAACTACAGCTGGTGCTCAGAAAAGTTTGAGGTCTGAATTCATGCCATGGTTTGTTTGTTTGTTTGTTTGTTTTTTGTCTGAAACCCCTCAAGCGGTATGATATGTGGAATCTAAAAAATCATACAAACGAATGTAAATGTAAAACAGAAACAGGTCACAGATATAGAAGACAAACTAGTGGCTAGCAAAGGGGAGAGGGAAGGTGGGAGTGGCAAATTAGGGATTTGGGATTAAGAGATAAAAAACTACTATGCATAAAATAGATAAGCAACAAGGATATATGGTATAGCACAGGGAATTATAAGCATTATCTTCTAATCACTTTTAATGGAGTATAGTCTGTGAAAATAGTGAATCACTATGCTGCACACCTAAACTAATATAATATTGTGAATCAACTATACTCCAATTTTAAAAAGTGGGGCTGACACCCAGGTAACAATTAGAATGAAATAAATATCCTTTCTGTGAAAATAGAAACTTCAACTCAGACCACACGTTGAATTTTATGGCCAGAAAAATTATCTTTTGGGAAATAAAGTCATTTTCAGGCAAACAAAAACATTTCTTTACTGAGAGACGGATACTTAAAGAGAATTCTAAAGGATCCAATTTAGACATGAGAAAATCATCCCTAATGGAAGATTTCAGATGCAAAAAGACATAGTGAGTTCAAGGAGCTTGCCTATATTTTATAAGGTCTCATGTGGAGGTGGGCTGGTATTGCATTTGTCACTTGTACCCAAGATGATATTCAGTATTTATGAAGTGTTTTGAGTGCCTTCTATAAAAGATACATACAAATCCCAAGTGTTATGGTTTAATAAAACAATACCAAAATTACTGATAAATATCAGAAAAGTCAATATTTGTAGTATGTAATTCTATTGTTAGCATTTCATTTCATTGGCATGCATAGGCAATATTGATATAAATAACTTTTAATTGTATACGCTAATAAATAATTGTTTTTTTAATTTAATAAGTTATGTGATCTATAGCACGTATAGGGAAAATCACATCATATAAAGTCTCCTATGTTTTTTCTATATGTTGTAAAACATCATTATGGTCTTATAACAATTTGTATTTTGTTTGTAATTGTACCTTCATAAGTATAATTGTCATAAATCAAGTTTCTTCAGCATTCTGTAAGCACCACATAAATAACAACCATATTACAGTATTTTTAAAAAGAAAGGGCAAGCAATGATATGGTAAATATCTGGGCACACCTAAATAAAAACATACCTAAATAAAAAAAAATAGTAATAATATCTAATTTAAGGGGGGGAAAGGAAAAACTAAATTACTGGATTGAAAGGGCATATAAATTGGGGGTGATGTTGTTTTGAGTTAAAGTGTTTTATGGCCTTCATATTATCTTGAAAGAAGATAAACATACTAATTTTAGAGAGGAGATCAAGATGGCAGAGTAGAAGGACAAGGAGCTCACCTCCTCGCACAAATACATCAAAAATACATCTACATGTAGAACGGTTTTCACAGAATACCTACTGAACGCTGGCGGAAGATATCATACTATCAAAGCTTCAAGAAAGGTCACTGCATAACTGGGTAGGAAGAAAGGAGAAGAAAAGGAATCAGGATGGGACCTGTGCCCCTGGGAGGGAGCTGTGAAGGAGAAAGTTTCTCTCACCCTGGGAACCCCCTTCCTCTGCTGGGAGATCAGCTGGGACAGACAGGGAGCTTCAGAGACTCAGAGGAGAGTACAGCAGCCAGATTGTGGCAGGCAGAATGGAGAGAGAGCAGCACAGACAATCTGGCCACCTCGCTGCACTGCCCAGCTTGAGACACGCATCTGATGGTGCATGCAGGGGCTGAGTGCTGAAACTCATGCTTCAGCAGACAGATCCAGGAATAGGACTGGGGTCTGTTGCATAGAGACAGCTGAAGAGACTGTAGTTCAATCTGGGCCACAACCAAGAGTGTATACAGGACGGAGCTCGGGTCTGCCATAGAAGCCCCATTGTTAATGGGTGTGTGAGGTGAGGGGCGGGGCTCCACCACTGCAGCCTCATTCTCACCTTGCTCACGGTGGGCACGGCTCCACCTCTATGAGCTCTGGGAGTGTGCAAGCGCTGGTGGGTTGCCCACATGCAGAGGTGGGACTGAAATCTGGGCTGTGTCCCAGAGGCTGTTTGAAGTCAGTGGATTTACACCACTGGCTTTGTAAGCGCAGGGCCTGTGGGACATCCGAGAGGATTACTGGTGCGCCAGTGGCTGGGGTGGGTCCAGTGTTAGCAGCTGTGGGCTTTGCAGGCACGTGCACGTGGAGGTGGGGCTGGGGTCTGGGCTGATTCCATAGCTCCCACAGATGGGCCCAATGCCTGAGTTCCTCAGATCTGTACTGGTAGATTTGCACTGGTGGTTTGTGAATACAGCACCTGAGGGACATCTGGCCCTATTGCCTGCATTCCCCTGGTTGAGATGGGGCTGAGGTCAGTGCCAACAACAGTGTATTTTGTGAGCCTGCACATCAGATGACAGGTGACACCACAAAGCGTACACACTTCCCTGTGGACAGCTCCTGCAGAGGAATACTCAGTGACTCCTCTCTCAGTGGGCGTACTCCAGTTGGGCCTATCTCACACCACAGCTCAGAAAAGGATCTGGGGGCTTCTACTCCAACTGGGGAGCAGACCCTGCCCCCAGCAGGGCTGTGAAAACCACCTAGCAAAGAGTAGGTGCTGCTTAACATACGGTGCAGGCTCTGGTCACCACAACACCAATCACACCTCCTATCAAGGGGATAACAGCCAGCACACACTGAGGAAACATGTGGCAGGCATCCATATTAAAAACAGCCCTCATGCCAAAAATATTAGACTCATGCAGGCTACGCAGGGATGCTCCCATATAAAAACAGCCCTTCAAGACCACAGTAGATAACTGTTTCTCCAAAATTCATAGAGTCAGACAAATATAAATAAAACAAAGAAGCAGAGGAACCATTCCCAATTAAGAGAACAAGAGAATCCTCCTGAAAGAACAATGAAACAGACCTATCCAGTCTACTAGATCTCGAGTTGAAAAAGGAGGTAATAAAAATACTGAAGGAATTAAGAGAGGCTATCGATAGAAATACAGATCACTGTAAAAAGGAGCTAGAAACTATAAAGAGGAGCCAATTAAAATTTAAAAACTCATTTGCTGAGACAAAAGCCGACCTAATAGCAAACTAAATAACGCAAAAGAACAAATAAGTGATCTGGGAGACAGAAAAATGAAAATCACCCAATCAAAACAGACAGAAAGACAAAAAAAAAAATGAAAGCAAGATATGAAACCTATGGGATAATATAAAGCATGCTAATCTATGCATAATAGGGATCCCAGAAGGAGAAGAAAGAGAAAAGGGATAGAAAATGTATTTGAAGAAATTATAGCTGAAAAATTCCCAAACCTAAAGAAGGAAACAAATGTCTAGGTACAGGAAGAACAGAGGGTCCCAAACGAGGTGAATCCAAACAGACCTACACAAAGACATATTGTAATTGAAATGGTAAAAGTTAAAGAGAGGATTCTAAAGGCAGCAAGAGAAAAACAAAGAGTTAATTATAAGGGAAGCCCTGAAAGGCTATCAGCTGATTCTATACAGAAACGTTGCATTCAAAGCCCTGAAAGGGAAAAACCTGCAACCTAGGATACTTTACCCAGCAAGTTTATCATTTAGAATAGAAAGGAAGAGAAAGAATTTCTCAGACAAGCGAAAATTAAAAGAATACAGCAGTACTAAACCTATCTTAAAAGAAATATTGAAAGGTCATCTTTAGAAAAGAAACAATCTATAGAAAAGAGAAAATCACAATTGGAAAGTAAATCACTTAAATAAGCCAGTACACAGATTTAAAAACAAACAGACAACTTGTGAAAGCAATGATAACTACAATGAACAGCAAAAGGATAAACATGAAGATGTAAAAGAGGACATCAAATCATAAAATGTGGGGGAGGTGAGTAAAAATGTAGTTTTCGTTTTCTTTTTTTTTTTTTTAGAATGTATTTGAGCCTATATGACTACTAGTCTAAAGCAAGTAGATAGAGTAAAGGGTTGACATACTTGAAAAACAGGGTAACCACAAATCAAAAACATACAATAGATTCACAAAAACCAAAAAGAAGAGAACACAAGCATAATACAAAAGAAAACCATCAAACCACAAAAGGAAAAACAAATAGAAAAAGAAAGAAACCATCTAGAAGAAATACAAATCAACTGGAAAACAAGGTTTAAGATGGCAATAAATACATATCTATCAATAATTACCTTAAATGCCAATGGACTAAATGCTCTAATCCAAAGACATAGAGTGGCAGACTGGATTAAAAAAAATAAGAGCCTATGATATATTGCCTACAAGATACCACTTTGGGCAAAGGACACACATTGATTGAAAGTGAGGGAATGGAAAAAGGTATTTCATGCAAATGGAAATGACAAGAAAGTGGAGGTCACAATACTTGTATCAGACAAAAAAAAGACTTTAAAACCAAGGCCAAAAAGAAAGATAAAGAAAGACACTATATAATGATAGAAAGATCAATACAAGAAGAGGATGCTACACTTGTTAACATGTATGTACCCAATATAGGAGCACCTAAATATATAAAGCAAATATCAATACACAAACAGACATAAAGAGAGAAACTGACAGGAATACAATATAGTAGGATTTTAATACCCCGCTGACATCAGTGGACAAATCTTCCAGGCAGAAAATCAGTAAGGAGATAGAGATCCTAAATGACACAATAGAACAGTTAGACTTAATTAATATTTTCACGACATTACATCAGAAAAAAAACAGAATGCACATTCTTTTCAAGTGCATGTGGAACATTCTCTAGGATAGACACAAAACAAACCTCAACAAATTTAAGACGATAGAAATTATTTCAAGCATCTTTTCTGAACGCAATAGCATGAAACTAGAAGTAAACCACAGAAAAAGAAATGAGACAAAAATGATTATTTGGAGACTAAATAACATGCTACTAAAAAACCAACGGGTCAACAATGAAATCAAAGAGGATATTAAATAATACCTTGAGACAAATGACAATGAGAACACAACCATACAAATTCTGTGGGATAATCATAGTCTATGGGATGCAGCAAAAGCAGTCCTAAGAGGGAAGTTCACAGCTATACAGGCCTTCCTCAAAAAACAAGAAAAAAATATCAAATAAACAATCTACCACCTAAAAGAATCAGAAAAGGAAGAAAAAACAAAACCTAAATTCAGCACAAGGAAGGAATAATAAAGATCAGAGAGGAAATAAATAAAATAGAGATTAAAAAACTAGAAAAATAATCAATAAAACCAAGAGCTGGTTCTTTGAAAGGGTAAACAAAATTGACAAACCTCTGGCAGGGCTCACCAAGAAGAAAAGAGAGAGGACCAAAATAAACAAAATAAGAAATGAAAGAGGAAAAATGAGAACTGATACTCAAAATACAAAAAACCATAAGAGAATACTCTGAGCAATTACATGCCAACAAATTGGGCAACCCAGAAGAAATGGACAAGTTTCTAGAAACATACAGTCCACCAAAACTGAATCAAGAAGAAATAGATAATTTGAACAGCTTATCACTAGAAGTGAAGTAGACTCTCTAATTTAAAAAATCCCCTGCAAACAAAGTCCAGGACCAGATGGCTTCGCTGGGGAATTCTACCAACCATAAAAAGAAGAACTTACATTGATACTTCTCAAAACAAAAACCCCCAACACCAACCAAACATACAAAAAACCAAAAGAATTTCATCATCCATTAGATGATAGGGTAAAAGGAAGTGAATAAAAAATGATTCTCAGGTTTCTGTCCTTGATGACTGAGGGGTCCCATTGATTAAAAAGGTGACCCGGGAAAAGAAGTATTTTTGAGGGAAAGATGATAAACTCAGTTTTGAATATGTTGTGTTTGATGAGCCTATGAGACAGTGATGAGACATCCAGGAGGCACTTGAAGCTAGAGTCCTGAAGTTCAGGAAGATTATTTGGGCTGAATATATGAGTTAAAGAACCATCACCAAGCTTACACAGAGACAGCCCACTCATAAGAGAAGATGCTCTAGGACAGAGTTTCATATACCAGAAAAATTTAATGAAAAGAGAGAAAGAAAAACTCACAAAGGGTCCCTGCACTCATTCAGCATGGTCAATCATGCACCTATGCCTCTCTGATCTGAAGGGTCCACTAGAGGTCATGAGGCCCAATGCCCTCTATAGGTGAGGAGACTGGGTCCCAAGGAGGGGGAAGTGACCTATAACTCCTTCCTCTAGCTCCATCACTCACTAACCAACCCATCATCCCTATTTCTCTTTTTCTTCCTAACCTGCTAAGAACCATCATGTCTCAGTTCAAGGGTCATTTCCTCAGGGAAGCCCTCACTGTCCATCCCGACACAGTAATTTTCTTTTGGTATACTTGTTTCTCTTTTATTATTCTAGTTATAATTGTAAAAAAAAAAAAAAAAAAAACCTTTTTAGAGTATGTAAGAAAGTTTTTCCCATCCTCCCTCAACCTGTCCCCACTCCCTGCAGACTACCTCTGTCTTATTACCCTTCTTTGTCTTCACAGCGCTTACCAGCACCTGCTATTTTAAAATACATTTATTATCAATTTTCTCTTCTACTGAAATGTAAACTCAAAGATTTTGTCTGTTTTGGTCATTACTCTATCTCTAGCACATAAAAGAGTGCCTAACATGTGAAAAGGGCTCAGTATATATTTACTAAGTGACCGAATGCATTTGTTTCACATCTGTCTGATTTTTGAGTAAGTTCTGTGAAGACAGAGACAATGTCAGTATTTTTCATCATCTCGTCAGAGCTTAGCACAGTGCCTGGCACTTAGTAAAGGTTTATAGAATAAACGTATGAAAACACCACAAAGCTAGATTTTACATAAGCTTGTTCTATTTTTAATGCACCACACATAGGAGATCATAAAAATATTTTTGGTTATTGAATAAGTAAAAGAATTAATGAAATAAATAATCATATGATCCGTAGGCAACCCCACTGGTAAGACCATAAGTTGCACTGGCAGTGAGATGTTACATACACTCTATGGCCTGTGTCCTCTTTGAAGGAAGGGGCTAGTTTGAGGTCTCTGTGGCTTTCCTGAATGGATGGTAATGGGGCTGTACAGAGTCAGAGGACCTTGACGTGAACCTCAGCTACTGTGCAGGCAGTCAGACTTCGGGCAAGGAGGAAAATCTGAATCTGAATCTCTGTTTTCTCATTTGAGTTATCTCCCAAGGTCTACATGACAAACTATGTAGAAATAGGCCTTAAAGTCGAGTTTCTGGTCCTAATTCCAACACCAGGTGGTTTAGTTTGGGAACCTTGGATTTGTCACTTCACTTCAGAGAGGATTGGTTACATCGTTGGAAAAAATAGGGATAACAACATGTCCATAATGGAGTAAAACTGATTGGAAAACAAAAGTAATTTGCTAATGTATGAACTCTATTTCTGATGAGAACTAACTTACGTAGTTCATGATCTTTAACAAGGCAATTGATTCTTCTTCGTTTAGTCTAAACATGCTGCTGGGTACAGGGTAGTCTCCCCAGTTTCTACCTAACATATTTTGTTATTTTAATTGTCTTCTCAATATTTAAAAATTTCCCTCTTTCCATATCCTTCTACAGTATTTACCCTTTGGGATTCATCATCTGGCACTGAACGACTCTAGAAGCTTTCTGTATCCTGTCTGTATGCAGGTTCTCTCTGCCATGCTTTGGAGCCGCTGCAATTCCTCGGACAAAATTAAAGTGGTGAATGCATGAGTAGCCTAAAATCCTATGCATATACTAGAAATATATATGGGAATCCTCCACTCTATTTGCAGATTAAAGCCAGATGATGATACTGTTCTACATCTATTTATATGGAAATAAACTATTTTAAATTGTAATAACCAGTGCTGGCAAGATTTGGTGAGTCTTATATGACCTTATACATTATTGGTAGCATTATATTTGGTACAATAATTTTGGCAACATGAAATCTGAGTTCTCTCTTTTGGAAATTTATCTTAAACAGATGATTCAAAGAAGAGAAAAAACTGTGTATGAAAATATATATTCCAGGGTTATTTTCAAGACAGTGACACAAGGATCAACCTAAAAGATCTAATAACTGGAGAATAGCTACTTTATTTTTGTAGAAACAAATGACAGAATATTATCTAATGATTAAAATGATAATTATAGAGGAGAGACAGAAAGAATATATTCATGATATCTAATAAAAAATCAGAATACATGATTAGTATAAATTCATTAAATTATGTAAAAATATGCACACAATAGGGGCTTATGTGGAATTAACAATGGAAAAATAAACAGCTGAGTTGTTTGGGTAGTAACAGAATGGTCAGTTGTCTTGATTTTACATTTTTTTAAATATGTTTTTTATATTTTCAATGAAAAATACCTTTATGGGGGGTAATATGCAATCCAAGTTCTACCCTTTTGCTTCAAATTCGGCAATTAATTAAGCTCAATTCCAACAAAATATATGCACCTCTTCCTCTTCTATTTCTCATTCTATTTCTACCCTGTATATTCTCTAACAAGATTGAACTTGGTCTGAGAAGCCATTTCTTCAAGGAGTCTTAAATGCTCAGCTGGAGAATGGAACTGGCTCAAGTAGTTTGATTTTTCTCTTAGTTATTCTGCTTTATTCTTATTTCTGTCCCCTGTCTACTAGCTCTTTAATCCTAAATTTGTGGTCTAGGAAATGTGGCTGGAGGATACGCTCTTGAGGCCACCGGGAAGGTTGAAGGCTATTGAAAGGCTCCTGGTAGAAAAGGAAAGAAAGAAACTTTTTTTTTTTTTTTGCGGTACGCGGGTCTCTCACTGTTGTGGCCTCTCCCGTTGCGGAGCACAGGCTCCAGAGGCGCAGGCTCAGCTCACGGGCCCAGCCACTCCGCGGCATGTGGGATCTTCCTGGACCGGGGTACAAACCCGTGTCCCCTGCATCAGCAGGCAGACTCTCAACCACTACGCCACCAGGGAAGCCCAAGAAAGAAGCTTTATAAGGGAAGAGAATGTCTTGAAGTGAAGACTAGAGGAGCTGTGCTCTTGTGTAGTAGGAAGAAAGGGGTATCGAAAATGTCCTTTTGGGCTCTTTGTACTTTTTCACTTGCCATTCTCTCCTCATCTTATTCCAGCTAGCTGAAACTTCTCTTGTCAATACTGTCAACCACTTTAAAACCAACGTTGCAAAACCCAATGGTAATTTTTCTGCTTTCTTCTTATTTGAATTTTCAGTGGCATCCAACACAGCTGACCTCTCTATCCTCCTTGTAGCATTCTCTTTCCTTGGATTTTGTGACACAAAAATTTCCTGATTTTCCTTCTTATTTAATGGCTGCTGCTCCTGTTTCTCTTGCTGGGTCATTCTCAACTTGAACTAGAAATGCTGGACTGCTCCAGATCTCATTCCCAGGACCTCCTCTTCACTTCATTTTCCTTAGATGTTCTATGTTACTCTTATAACTCTAAATACCACATATATGCCAAATATTAGCCCAGACCTCTCCCCAGAATGTCAAAATAATACGTACAACTTGACATTCCACTTTAATGTCTAATAAGCATCTTAAGCAGCTTAGCCAAAATGCAACTAGCCAAACTAACAAAAAATCAAATCCTTAATTTTCACCCTTCTATTGTGCATTTCCCCCAATCATGCTGATTTTAGTAAGTGATGCCACCATTTTTACCCAGTTGCTCAAGTGAAAATCTAAGACTTAGACAAGATACTACAGTGAGGTAGGAGGAACAGGCGGAGAAATCCTTGTGTTTGCTTGTGGTGGAGTTGATGCTCAGAATGGTAGACACAATGTGAGAATAGGAGAAGAAAACAAGGAGGACGGTTCCAAGGCTGTGTGTGACATAAGACCAGGCCAGCACAGTGAGATTGGTGGAGCAGGCTAGAGGGAAGAGGGAGGGCAGCTCACAACTGAAATAGGAGACAGTGTGGGTCTCACAGAACTCTAAAGAGCCAGCTCCAAAGATATTGATGTGATCATCCAGAAAGCCCAGGCCCCACTGGGCCAACAGCAGTCCCACACACAGGTGGTTTCTCATCACCTGACTGAATACCAGAGAATGACAAATGTCAACATAGTGGTCATGGGCCATTGCTAGGAACAGGAAGGATTCAACGCCCTCAGAGGCAGAAACGAAGGAGATGTGGGCCATGCAACCTGCTACTGAGATTGCTTTCTTTTTAGACAAGAGATTTTCCAGCAACTTGGGCACTGAGACTGAGAAGTAGCAGATATCAAGGAAGGAGAGTTGTCCTAGGAAGAAGTACATAGGTACATGGAAACGGGAATCAGCACTGATCACCAGCAGCATCACCAGATTCTTCATCAGGGTTAGGAAGTAAACCCCAAGGAATAGCACAAAACGCAGAGCCTGGATGTGGGGGTCAGCAGATAGCCTGAGGATGGTGAACTTGGTGATGGTGCTGTGTTTCTCAAAAAGAAGAAACTTTCCCTTGGAATGAAATTAGCATTTCGAACCTCATTTTTTGCCTATTTCCTCTGGGCCTTAAATCCTTTCTCTATACACATTATTTCTTGACTCTGGGATCCAAGTTCAAGTTTTGAACCACCTTCACTAACTCTCTAGACTCAACAGTATCTTTGATTTTCTTATATTCTACACCCTCAACTCTAGATCAAGCTGGTGCTGCTCAGTCTTTAATAAAATATTTAGATAGATGATAGATTACAGCATTTGCAGATGCAGAGAGAACTTGCTAATGTAGGTGGAAGGGCTGAATTTATTGAAAGGGGAATGTCAATAGGAGCCAGAGAATAAGTGGAGGAGTTTACCTTGGGAATAGGGATGCTTGATCCACTGTTAGAGGAAGGAAAGCAAAGAGTGTGGAGAAAGATACAGGCAAGTTTTTGTATCTGGAAGGGTAGGGAGTTTCCTATTTATAGCCTCTATATTGTCAATTAGGTGAAAGGTAAAGTCATCAGTGGGGGTATGCAGGGGGAGACTGGTGTTTGAAATAACTACTTTGGATTAGTTGCAGTGGTGAAGTATAGTCCAGATTTTTGGTTATAAATTTGAGTCCAGTGGTCACTCTTATGTGATTTTTCTCGTGTTTGGTATATGTGGAGAGTAAGTCAGTCATTGCATTTATGTCAGACATGTGATGTAATAAAAGGAGAGATGGGTTATGGAGTTAAGAAATTTCCTTGGTGATTAAATGAATGAATCTTGCCTGTGTAATGAGAGAAGTAAGGATATGAGTGGTATGAAATGAAAATGTGGTCGACATAAAGGATTAGTGTTCTCAATGCATATGAAAAATGGTTGGTGTAGGAACACTAAATTAAATGAATCAGACAGAGACGTGACTGTGGTAGGAGAGTGTTTGAAATTGAGGTTTTTGGAGGTGCTGGCTGAACGTGTGAAGGAAAACATCCTTGGATGGAGGGACAGAGACTTGGTACTATTTTAATTAAGATGAGAATTTTTTTGGTTATTTTTTCTTCTTCTCCTAGAAAAGTCACATGATGTTAAAACATTTAAAAATATGTTAAAGTTTTAAAATTTAGAAATTAGAGCACAAGGAAGTTAGTCCAGAGATACCCCAGATGTTCTACTGTGGAAAGGCACCTGTCTCAATTGGTCATGATTACTTATTCCCCTCTACAGATCCATAATTAAGTTCTATTTAAGAGTGTTATATTCAGACCTTGCTACATTCTGTGTTCTCATACCAGATTTAGCTAACTTATGCTAACCCAGAACTTGCCCAGGTTCACTTGCTCTGACCTGACACTGAGACACAAACTCAGCCTCAAGATCACTATTCAAACTTGTTGGCTCAGTCAGCTGGTTCATTCTGGCCTTCCTGTCTTATGGCTGATGCAATTAATTACTTAAGGGAGACTGAGACTTTTCTCCAATTGTTTCTTCACCCAGCAATCAAGCCCTTGTTAGCTACCAAGTCCCAATTAACCTGTGAACATAATCCAATGAGCCAATCAGTAGACACGTTGGCAGAATTCATTCAGATTCAGTGACAAAGATGTTTAATTGGCTTGTAAAATATGCTTTGAGAACTGCCAGTAAGGAGCTGGCTCAGTGTATTGTTTATATTTTTAATTTTTTGTATAATGTGATATTTTGACATTAAACTTTCTGGCTGTGGAGAGTCTGCCTCTCACCAGGGATAGCTAATTCTTAGAGAGATAGCAAAGGAATTAGCATGGAGAATGCCTTTAATATACACACTAACCAATTCACAGCCATATCTCCTCTATGTAGCCCTTACAAGCCAGGAAACAATATTCGTCTGCCTTAAACATCCCAGGGCCAGGTACCAGGCAACCAGGGACCACCCCTATAGCACGGAGCCTCCCAAAATTATTCAACCTAGCCAGTTCCAAACTGTTCCTGCCCTGCCTTGCCTTCTAGTGAAAAGCCCAGTAAAGGCTCTAGGCCACGCTCTCTCTCTCTCTCCCCTTCTGCCTCCTCACCAGTGCTGGTGCTTCCCCACATGGCCCTGTGTGGTGTGCCATGCCTACTGTTTCTAGTACCTCTGAGTACAATAGATTTTGTTTTCCTGAACCTCTCCTGTGTCTCTTCCTATGGCCTGAGACATACCTGGGGTCAAGTCATCAAGTCCTAGTTCTGTTTCTTACTAGTTGTATGATCTTTGGAAAGTCTTTAAGGCTTCCCTGTCTCAATTTTCTGATCCATAAAATGGCATATAGTAATACCTCTCTTATATGGTTTTAAGAAGTTATTTATATAACTTATGTGCGGTGCTCAGTGTACATTGGTTATGACAGACTTATTTGTTATTCGTTGCCTTAGTTTTAATCCCTCAATATTCTCAAGGAGAGGACAAGAGTTAATTTTGAGGGCAGATCAGAGCATGTTAGTAAATAGAGAAAAACCAGATCAAAGAGGGAGAGACGTAGATGGATGGGGGAAGGATGATCTCACTGTAAGAGCAGAGTTGCAGGAAAGCTCAAAGTACAGAGCAAAGGAGACACAGAGAGGAAGAGATAAAGAGTAGAGATAAGTGGCTCAGGAGATATCAAGGCAGACCTAGCTCTCCTCTTCCCCAGTGGAGAGAACCCTCTAGGTGCTCTGACCTGTTAACAGAATGTCTCAATAAACCATGCAGGTGGAAAAGAGCAACAACTCTTTTCTCTGAAGAAAAGCTCTTGTCTATCTACATGACAGTATTAGGGGGGAAAAAAAAAAGTATATTAGTGTATGTGCCAGGAGTCTCCCTGGCTAAGATTTCAAAATCCTTTTTTAGATTCTTATAAACTTGGGCTGCTCTGAATCCTAAGAAAAGTACATAGAAATACAATTTGGGTGGGTACCTGATCATGCAAGCCCAGGATACAGCTGAGTTGATTCCTTGAATTCCTTGGAGTTCAGCCAGAAGCAAATTTTTGACCTCATTATCTTAGAAGTTTCCTTATATGCAAGTATGTGTGTGTTGACAAATATAATCTTAATGACTAAACCTTAAATAGGTTTTTGACTAAACCTTAGTCAGCTTGACTAAACCTTAAATAGGTTTTTCCTGAATATAGGTCCCTGACCTCCCTTTTCTTAGAGCATTTGCTGGCCCTGATCTCCCTTTTCTGAGAACATTTGCTTTAAAAACTTGAAATTGTAAATTCTTTCTCTGCCTCTTTAAAATGAATGTAAATCTTCTCTCAGCTTCTTGCCTGTCTTTCTCGAGGTCCTGAGAACTATCTCTTTGAAATGTAAACACTGAAGAAGATAGTACTCCTAGCTCTCAGTCTATGTAGAAGGACAGGAGACTAATTTACATAAACAACAATTAGTAAATATGGATGGCCTAATCACAGAGAAAAACATTTGCAAACTCAGGAATAACTCAGTGAGCTTGACATCCCATTGACTGACCATAAGGAACACACACACACATACATGCTCTACTGAGTTGTAAGTATAGCTACCACTCCCCCTGAATTAGGCTTATTTATGCATCCCACCATAGATAGCACAGGTTAACATACATGTCTCAACAGGGTGAACTTGCTCCACTAATTTTATCACATGGCCAAAGGAATAAACTAGCGTGTACCTTCTCTATGGACAAATGGGAAAGAGGAGAAAGGTGGAGTTGAGCAGTGCTTCTTCTCCCTAACTCACCAATTGGGTAACAACTTGCCCTCTGGTGGGGTTGGAAAGATTGACTGAGGGTTAGATGGTGTCTTAGGTTGGGATCCTGAGAAACAGAAACTGAGAGGGGTGTTCATATGTATATAATTTAAAGGAGAAAACTCTTAGGAGAAATCAGTAAGGAAGTGAGGGGAATCCATTATATCCAGAATAGGGTAGGATTTGTACAAGACTGTGGTTTCAGGTAAAGTCTAGCAGCTGTATCCTGAGATGAAATCCAGTGGAATTTCTGAACTTTAGAAGCTGATTTAATCTCTCATAGGCTCCACTGTTGAATACTGTAAAGAATTAATAAAACCCATAAGATTATCAGAGCATCAGCCAAACACCTAAAATATTATTAGAAGAAACAATTGTGCTAGCACCAGGTAAGTTATTTCAAGCAAACTGAATAAACTCAATTCATTGTTCGATTAGAACTACATTACCATTGTCAAAGACCATAACAGAGACATACAGGGGCCTGGGGGAAGGTAAGCAGATGGAGCAAATTTTGCTTTTATGGTAACCAGGATACCAGTCACTCTTTGCTTGTTGCCTGAAAGACATGACTTGTTTACTAAGACACAAATGAGAAAAATAATCTGTCAAGAAGTAATTTTGGCCCTATGTTTTGCCATATTTGTTGGGCCAAAGCCATATATACACATGGATGCATCTCTCAGAAAGTGATATTTAAAATATTGCTGTCTTAGAAAGAGTAAACATTTGCAATAGTGGTAGTCCCAGTCCCTGGGATAGTTACTGAAGTAAGGTACTTTCTTTGCCTCTCAGTATTCAAAATATTTTAATTTCTATTTTGTTCTAGCATTTGTTTCTGACACCACATGTTAGATCAAATGTGGGCTCTGTCAGGACAACCTGTACCTCAATGTTCAGAAGGTAAAATCTGAGGAGTTGTGAGTGAAGCACCAAAAACCCCTGCTTTATCTCTTACTCCTGATTAATTATATCATCTTCCTTTATCTTTTAAATTATATTTCCCTCATGTTTTGATGATAAGACATGAGCATATTTTTTTAAAATAAATTGAATTTTTCTTTTCGATTTTAGGGGAAAATATTTCAAAAGACAGCATGTTCCAAGCACGTTGTTGTTGTTATTGCTTTTTAGTTACAATTTTAAGGTTTTAACTATTTTATATCAAAATTGAGAAGATAGCATAATTATTTCACAATAAAGTATCCTTGTTTTCTTCTTTTGTTTATTAATAAAACATTCTTAGGGTGGAGATTCAGTTTATTACTTTGGGGACTATTAATATCTTCACAATATTGAGACTTCCAACACTTGAACATAGACTATTTTTTAACTTATTTATTCTTTATTTCAATAATTTTTGTGACTTTATATTTTAGCGTATTTTCAGGTTCACAGCAAAATTGAGAGGAAGATACAGAGATTTTCCATTTATCCCCACCCCCACTCATGCATAGCCTCCTCCACTATCAATATCACCCACCAAAGTTATACAGATGTTACAACTGATGAACCTACAATGACACATCATGAACAACCAAAGTACACAGTATACCTTAAGGTTTACTCTTGGTGTTGTACATTCTATGGATTTGGACAAATGTATAATGACATGTATCCATCTGTATTATACAAAGTAGTTTCACTGCCCTAAAAATCCTCTGTATTCTACCTATTCATCCCTCCCCTACCCTAGCCCCTGGCAATCACTGACCTTTATACTGTCTCCACAGTTTTGCCTTTTCCAGAATGTCATACATTTGTAATCAAAGTATGTAGCTTTTTCAGTTTGGTTTTGTTCACTTAGTAATATGCATTTAAGGTTTCTTCATGTCTTCTCATGACTTGCTATTTTTTTTTTTTAGCACTGAGTAATATTCCATTGTTTGGATGTACCACAATTTATTCATTTCCCTACTGAAGGACATCTTGATTACTTCCATATTTGGGGAATTGTTAATAAAGCTACTATAAACATCCATGAGCAGGTTTTTGTATGGACATAAGTATTTAGCTCCTTTGAGTAAATACCAAGGAGCATGATTGCTAGATTATGGTGAGAGTATTTTTAGTTTTGTAAGAAATATCGAACCGTCTTCCAAAGTGACAATCCCATTTTACATTCCCACCAGTAGTGAATGAGAATTCCTGTTGCCCCACATCCCTACCAGTATTTGGTATTGTCAGTATTTTAGATTTTGCCAACTCTAAAGGGTGTCCAGTGGTTTCTTATTTTTGTTTTAATTTGCATTTCCCTGATGACATACGAGGAAGAACACCTCATCATGTGCTTATTTTCTATCTGTATATCTTCTTTGCAAGGTGTCAAAGTATTTGGCCCATTTGTTAATTATTTTTTTATTGTTGAGTTATAGGGATTTCTTTGTATATTTTGGATAACAGTACTCTTTCTGATGTGCATTTTGCAAATATTTTCTCCCAATCTGTGATCTATCTTCTCATTCTCTTGACATTGTTCACAGAGAAGTTTTTAATTTCAATGAAGTCTGGTTTATCAATTATTTCTCTCATTAATCCTGCCTTTGATGTTGTATCTAAAAAGTCATAGCAATATCTAAGGTCTTCTAGATTTTCTCCTATGTTAACTTCCAGGATTTATATATTTTGCGCTTTACATTTTGTTCTGTGATCTGTTTTGAGTTAATTTTTGTGAAGGGTGTAAGTTCTGTGTTCAGATTCTTTTTTTTTTTTTTTTTGCACGTGGATGTCCAGTTGTTTCAGTGCCATTTGTTGAAAAGGCTATCTTTGCTCCATTCTATTACCTTTGCTCCTTTGCAAACATCAGCTACTATATATATGTAGGTCTATTTCTGGGCTCTTTATTCTATTCCATTGATTGATTTGTCTGTTCTTTCACCAATGTCTTGATTGCTGTAGCTTTATAATAAGTCTTGAAGTCAGGTAGTGTCAGTTTTGGTTCTCTAACTTTGTTTTTCTCCTTCAGTATTGTTTCTGTTATTCTGGGTCTTTTGCCTTTCCATGTCAACTTTAGAATCAGTTTGTCAATATCTACAAAGTAACTTTCTGGAATTTTGATTGGGATTGCACTGAATCTATTTATCAAGTTGGAAAGTACTGACATTTTGGCAATATTGAGTCTTCCTATCCTTGAACATGGAATATCACTACATTTATTTACTTCTTCTTTGAGTGTGTTCATCAGAGATTTGTCATTTTTATTATAAAGATCTTGTACACATTTTGTTAGATTTATACTGAAACATTTCATTTTTTGGTGTCAATGTAAATGGTATTGTATTTTTACAACTGTTGATATGAACAATCAAATTCTAACTGTTCATAGCTGGTTTTTAGAAAAGCAATTTTTTGCATATTAACCTTGTATCCTGCAAATTTGATGTAAATTCCCATTAGTTCCAGGAGTATTATGGTCAACTTTTTGGATTTTCCACACAGATGATCATGTCATCTGTGAGTAAAGACAGTTTTATTTCTTCCTCCCTAATCTGTATATCTTTTATTTCTTTTTCTTGTCTTATTGTATTAGTTATAACTTCCAGTATGATGTGGAAAAGCAGTGGTGAGAGGGGACATTCTTGCCTTGTACCTCATCTTAGTGGGAAAACTGAGTTTTTCAGCATTATGATACTATCTGTGTCTGTAACTCATCAGAGGCTATCTATAAATAATATTATACAACTTCATATATAGTACACTACACTTCCATTTCCCCCTTTCTGTCTCATGTGCTATTTTTGTCATACATTTTAATTCTACACATATTATATGCCCCCCAATACACTATTACTATATTTGCTTTAAGCAGCCAACTATGTTTTAAGAAGATTAATAAATGAGATAAATGCCTTTTATACTTACTTACATATTTTCCATTTTGGGAACTTTTGTGTATATCTAAATTTCCATCTGGTATCATTTGTCTCCTGCTTGAAGAACTTACTTTAACATCCTTGTAGTAAATTCTACTGACAATGAAGTTTTTCAGCTTTCTTTTGTTTGAAAAACCCTTTATTTCATCTTAAGACATTATCAAGTGTCCCCTTAGGGGAAGAATTATCCCCTTTTGAGAAACTCCTTGCTAGAACTAAGGTAGAACTAAGAAAATAGTTCAAACAACATGTCAGAAAAATCAACAAAAGAAACAAAGTAGAGCACTAGAAAATTTTCTACCTAATACAAAAGAAGGTAGAAAAGGATGAAAAGAGGAACAAAAAAGACATGTGATATAGCAACAAATGACAAAATGGCAGATTTAAGTCTAACCATATTGATAATTATATTAAGAGTAAATTGATTAAACAGTGCAAGCCAAAGTCTGATATGGCCAGACTGGATTTTAAAAATTAGGTCTAGGGCTTCCCTGGTGTTGCAGTCGTTGAGAGTCCACCTGCTGATGCAGGGGACACGGGTTCGTGCCCCGGTCCAGGAAGATCCCACATGCCATGGAGTGGCTGAGACCATGAGCCATGGCCGCTGAGCCTGCGCATCTGGAGCCTGTGCTCCACAACGGGAGAGGCCACAACAGTGAGAGTCCCGCGTACCGCAAAAAAAATAAAATAAATAAAATAAAATTTAGGTCTAGCTATATGCTGTCTAAAAGAGAAACATGTTAGATTAAAAGACACAAACAGATTGAAAATTAAAAGGTGAGTTAAGGTATACCTACAAACAGTAACGATATGAGGACTAGAAGTACTGATACATGCTATTGCATAGATGAAACTCAAAACATATGCTAATGGAAATTACCCAATCAGAATAGCAAAAAAAAAAAAAAGAGAACAGTTGAAGGGACCTCCAGGACAATATCAAGCACGCTAAAGGTCTGCATTATAGGGGTCCCAGAAGGAGAAGAGAGAAAGTGGTAGAAGATATATTTGATCAACATATGGATGAAAACTTTTTGAACCTGAAGAAGGAAACAGATATCCAGGTACAGGAAACACACAGAATCCCAAATAAGATGAACCCGAAGAACCTATGCCAAATAATATCATGATTAAAATGGCAAAAGTTACAGATAAAGATAATTTTAAAGGCAGCAGGAGAGAAAAAAGTCACATATAAAGGAACCCCCATAATGCTATCAGTTGATTTTTCAGGAGAAACTTTGCAGGCCAGAAGCAAGTGGCATGATTGATTGATTGATTGATTTATGGCTGCGTTGGGTCTTTATTGCTGCACACAGGCTTTCTCTAGTTGAGGGAAGTGGGGGCTACTCTTCATTGTGGTGCACGGGCTTCTCATTGCGGTGGCTTCTCTTGTTGTGGAGCAAGACCCTAGGTGTGCGGGCCTCAGTAGTTGTGGCACGCAGTCTCAGTAGTTGTGGCGCACAGGCTTAGTTGCTCCATGGCATGTGGGATCTTCCCAGACCAGGGCTCAAACCTGCGTCCCCTGCATTGGCAGGCAGATTCTTAACCACTGCGCCACCAGGGAAGTCCTGGCATGGTATATGGTATATTAAAGTGCTGAAAGGAAAAAACCTACAACCTAGGATACTCTACCCACAAGGTTAACATTCAAAATTGAAGGAGAGATAAAGAGCTTCTTAGACATGAAAAAACTAAGAGTTCATCAATATGAAACTGACCTTACAAGAAGTGTTAAATAGTCTTAAGTGAAAAAGAAAAGCCTGCAATAAGAAATAAGAAATTATAGGCAGAGGAAAATCCCACTGGTAAGGGCAAATATATAGTAAGGCTGTGGATCAACCACTTAAATAAGCTAGTATGGAGATTCAAATACAAAAAATATAAAATGAACAGCTAATAGCTAAAATAAACATGTAGATATAGACATGAAGATTTAAAATAGGACATAAAAAACACAAAACATGGTGAGGGGAATAAAAAATCTATAGCTTTTTGAATGTATTTGAACTTAAATGACTGTCAGCTTAAATCAAGTAGATATAATTATAGGTCAACATGTATGAACTCCATGGTAACCACAAATCAAAAACCTACAACAGATATACAAAAACTAGAGAGAAAAAAAACACAAACACAACACTAACAAAAATAATCATTCTCAAGTGTATATGGAACATTCTCCAGGATAGATCATATCTTGGGCCACAAATCAAGCCTTGGAAAATTTAAGAAAATTGAAATAATACCAAGCATATTTTCCAACCACAACACTATGATAATAGAAATCAATTACAAGAAAAAAAACTGTAAAAAACACAAATTCATAGAGGGTAAACAATATGCTACTAAACAACCAGTGGATCACTGAAGAAATCAAAGAGGAAAGCAAAAAATATCTAGAGGCAAATGAAGATGAAAACACACCAATCCAAAATCTAAGGGATCCATCAAAAGCAGTTCTAAGAGGGAAGTTTATAGCAATACAATCTTACCTCAGGAAACAAGAAAAATCACAAATAAGCAACCTAACCTTACACCTAACACAACTAGAGAAAGAGAAACAAAAAAACCCAAAGTAAGTAGAAGGAAAGAAATCATAAGGATCAGAGCAGATAAATGAAATAAAGATGAAGAAAACAATAGCAAAGATCAATGAAACTAAAAGCTGGTTCTCTGAAAAGATAAACAAAATTGATAAACCTTGAGCCAGAAACATCAAGAAAAAAAGGGAGAGGATTCAAATCAATAAAATTATAAAGGAAGAAGAAGAAATTACAATGGACACCACAGAAGTAAAAGGATCATAACAGACTACTAAATGCAACTATATGCCAATAAAATGGACAACCTAGAAGAAATGGACAAATTCTTCAAAAGGTACAACCTTCCAAAACTGAACAAGGAAGAAATAGAAAATATGAACAGACAAATCACAAGTACTGAAATTGAGATAGTGATTAAAAAACTTCCAACAAACAAAAGTCCAGGACCAGATGGCTTCACAGGTGAATTCTATCAAACATTTAGAGAAGAGTTAAGACCTACCCTTCTGAAACTCTTCCAAAACACTGCAGAGGAAGGAACACTTCTGAACTCGTTTTATGATGCCAGCATCGCCCTGATGCCAAAACCAGACAAAGATACCACAAAAAAAGATTACTGACCAATATTACTGATGAACATAGACGCACAATTCTTCCACAAAATACTAGCAAACAGAATCTAACAATACATTAAAAGGATCATACATCATGATCAAGCGGGATTTATCCCAGGGATGCAAGGATTCTTCAATATCCACAAATAAATCAGTGTGATACACCACATTAACAAACTGAGGAATAAAAACCATGTGATCATCTCAACAGATGCAGAAAAAGCTTTTGACAAAAATCAACACCCATTTATGATAAAAACTCTCCAGAAAGTGAGCATAGAGGGAATCTACCTCAACATAATAAAAGCCATATATGACAAATCCACAGCTATCATCATTCTCAACAGTGAAAAGCTGAAAGCATTCCCTCTAAGATCAGGAACAAGGCAAGGATATCCATTGTTGCCACTCTTATTCAACATATTTTTGGAAGCCCTAGCCATAGAAATCAGAGAAGAAAAAGAAATAAAAGGAATCCAAAGTGGAAAAGAAGTAAAACTGTCACTGTTTGCAAATGACATGATACTATACATAGAAAATCCTAAAGCTGCTACCGGATAACTACTAGAGCTCATCAATGAATTCAGCAAAGTTGCAGGATACAAAATTAATACACAGAAATCTCTTGCATTCCTATACACTAACAACAAAAGATTAGAAAGAGAAATTAAGGAAACAATCTTATTTACCGTCACATAAAAAAGAATAAAATACCTAGGAATAAACCACCCAAGGAGACAAAAGACCTGTACTCTGAAAACGATAAGACGCTGTCGAAAGAAAGCAAAGATGACACAAACGGATAAAGATATACCATGTTTTTGGATTAGAAGAATCAATATTGTCAAAATGACTATACTACCCAAGGCAATCTACAGATTCAATGTAATTCCTTCCAAATTACCAAAGGCATTTTTCACATAACTAGAACAAAAAATTTTTTAATTTATATGGAAACACAAATACCACAAATAGCCAAAGCAATCCTGAGAAAGAAAAACGGAGCTGGAGGAATCAGACTCCCTGACTTCAGACTATACAACAAAGCTACAGTAATTAAAACAGTATTGTACTGGCACAAAAACAGACGTACAGACCAATGGAACAGGATAGAAAGCCCAGAAATAAACCCACAAACCTATGGTCAATTAATCTATGACAAAGGAGGCAAGAAAAAAGAATGGAGAAGAGACAATCTCTTCAATAAGTGGTGATGGGAAAACTGGACAGCTACATGTAAAAGAATGAAATTGGATCATTCTCTAACACCATAAACAAAAATAAACTCAAAATAGATCAAAGACCTAAATGTAAGGCCAGACACTATAAACCTCTTAGAGGAAAACATAGGCAGAACACTCTTTGACATAAATTGCTGTGACATAAATTGCTGCAGTCTTTTTTGACTCACCTCCTAGTGTAATGAAAATAAAAACAAAAATAAACAAATGGGACCTAATTAAACTTAAAAGCTTCTGCACAGCAAAGGAAACCATTGGCAAAACAGAAAGACAACACATGGTATGCGAGAAAATATTTGCAAACAGAGACTGACAAGAGGTTAATCTCCAAAATATAAAAACAGCACATGCACCTCTATGTCAAAAACAGAGAACCCAATCAAAAAATGGGCAGAAGATATAAATAGACATTTCTCCAAAGAAGACATAAAGATGGCCAAAAAGCACATGGAAAGATGCTCAACACCACTACTTATCAAGAAGTGCAAATCGAAACTACAACAAGGTATCACCTCACATTGGTCAGAATGGCTGTCAGCAAAACATCTACAAACAACACATGCTGGAGAGGGTGTGGAGAAAAGGGAATCCTCCTACAGTGTTGGTGAGAATGTAAATTGGTACAACCACTATGGAGAACAGTATGGAACTTCCTTAAAAAACCAAAAATAGAACTACCATATGATTCAGCAATCCCACTCCTGCACATATCCAGAGAAAACCATAATCTGAAAAGACACACATACCCCAGTTTTCATTGCAGCACTATTTACAATGACCAAGACATGGAAGTAACCTAAATATCCATCGACAGAGGAATGGATAAAGAAGATGTGATACATATATACAATAGAATATTACTCAACCATAAAAAAGAATGAAGTAATGCCATTTGCAGCAACATGGATGGACCTAAAGATTATCATACTAAGTGAAGTAAATCAGACAAAGACAAATATCATATGATATCACTCATATGTGAAATCTACATTAAAAATGATACAAATGGGGCTTCCCTGGTGGCACAGTGGTTGAGAGTCCGCCTGCCAATGCAGGGGACGGGGGTTCGTGTCCCGGTCTGGGAAGATCCCACATGCCGCAGAGCGGCTGGGCCCGTGAGCCATGGCCACTGAGCCTGCGCATCCGGAGCCTGTGCTCCTCAACGGGAGAGGCCACAGCAGTGAGAGGCCCGCATACCACAAAAAAAAAAAAAAAATGATACAAATGAACTTATTTACAAAAGAGGAACAGATTTACAGATATGAAAAACAAACTTATGATTACCAAAGGGTAAGTGTGTGGGGGGAGGGATAAATTAGGAGCCTGGGATGAACACACAAACACTAACATATATAAGAAGATAACCAACAAGGACCTACTGTATAGCACAGGGAACTCCACTCAATATTCTGTGATAACCTATATGAGAAAAGAAACTAAAAAGGAATGAATATATGTATATGTATAACTGAATCACTTTGCTGTACACCTGAAACTAACAAAACATTGTAAATCAACTATACTCCAATAAAATTAAAATAAAAAAAGAAAACCATCAAGCCACAAAGAGACTAAAAGCTGAAAAGAGAAGAACTACAAAAACCACCAGAAAAAAGTAACAAATTGGCAATAACTATATACCTATCAATAATCACTTTAAATGTCAAAGGTCTAATGCTTCAATCATAAAAAAAAACAAAACGAGACCCATCTACATGCTGCCTACAGAGACTCAGTTCAGAGCTAAACACACACATGGACTGGGAGTGAGGGGATAGAAAAAGATATTCAGTGTAAATGGAAATGAAAAGAAAGCTGGGGTAGCAATACTCACATCAGAAAAAAATTAGACTTAAAGTCTATAATAAGATACAAATAAGGGAATTATATAATGATATAGGGATCAATACAGGAAGATTCTGTAACGTTTGTAAACATATATGTACCTAATATAGGAGTACCTAAAATATAAAGCAAATATTAACAGACGGGGATAAATTGACAACAATACATTAACAGTAGGGGACTTTAAAACCCCACTTACATCAATGGACATATCACCCAGACAGAAAATCAATATGGAAACAATGATCTTAAATGACACATTAGTCCAGTTGGACTTAATAGGTATCTACAGGACATTCCATACAAAACACCAGAATACACATTCTTTCCAAGTGCACATGGAACACCCTGAAGCATAGATCACATGATAGGAAAAAAAACAAGTCTCAACAAGTTAAGAGAGTAGAAAGAATGCAAGCATCTTTTCCAACCAAAAGGGTATGAAACTAGAAATCAATTACAGGAAGAAAAATGTAAAAAACACAAACAAGTGGAGATTAAAAAAAAAAAAATGGGTCAAAGAAAAAACCAAAGAGGAAATCAGAAAATATCTTGAGACAAATGAAATTAAAACACAACTTACAGGAGAGTAAATCCAAATGGTTAACAAACACAGGAAAAATCAGTAACACTCACTGATAGTAAGGGAAATGTAGAATAAGCTAAACAAAGACACCACTTTGTACCCACCAGAAGGCAGAAAGTGTTTTTTTTAATGTTTTTTTCATTTTTTTTAATTGAAGTATAGTTGATTTAAAACATTGTGTTAATTACTACTGTACAGCAAAGTGACTCAGTTATTTTTATATATATATATATATATATATATATAAACGTTCTATTTCATACGTTTTAAATGATCTGTAACAACTATATTTGGAGAGTATGTAGGGGAAAACTACACCTATTCACTACTTAGGATGTGTGAACATTCCAGAAGGCAATCTAGCAACATATATTCAAATTAAAATACATATCCACATTGATTTTAGAATCTCATTCCTGAGAATCACCCCCATATAAATAAAAGCATCCAAAGTTTAAGGATTTATATACAAATATGTTTATTGAACTATTACTCATTATGACAAAAATCTGAAAGCAAAGGTAATGCCCAACTAAAAGACAGTTGTATCGATTATGGCATATCCTTACCATGGAATATTAGGCTATGATTTGAAAGACTAAATTAGAATCAAACCATTTGACCTACATTAATATGCCCCTGGTATTGCTCAATGAGAAAAACAAGATAAAACCTACATGTTTAAAGGGAGTTTAAAAAACAGAGCAGCCATGTATATGTAAAAATGAATGTGTATGTAAAAATGAATATATCTGTATATGTATATGTGAGCACTTATATATGATTATATGAGCATGGAGAAAATTATGAAAGAAAATACTTTTAGTTAACATGGGTTCATGGAAAAGGAGGTGATGTAGTTGGAGGGAGAATAGAAATTAGGGAAAAGGGAGGTAAGTAAAAAAAATAAGTAAGACTGGACCACCATGAAGCACTATACATGAAATGATCTCATAAAATTATGTATGTGTCTTTATGTATATAAAGATATACAAATTAATTTTAAAATGTCAAGTCCACACTCCTTAGCTGAACATACTTAAAATAATTTTTCACAAATTATCTCCGTATTTTTGAAATAGAAATTAGTGGGTTATTATTGTTATTTAAAATTCAAATCTCCTAATTATCTTTTCTGATTCTCCATTTCAGCCCAAGTCATGTTAATTTTGAGTGCTGGAAACTAATAGAGTAACAGGAAGGGATGAGCATGAGAAGAATCATGTGTTTTTTCCATCAGGAAAGGAAGAGCTTGGGTGAGGAGAGCACTGTGGAGGTAGTTTTGAGTGGTTTGGAGGTTTGGTATGCTGTCCTCAAATCCTCCCAGGTATGTGCTCAACTCTTGATCGGTTCTATGTGCAGCCCAATATGATAGTTCATTCTCACAGGGTTGTAATTCAGCAAGCCAGAGAATCAACCTCTGACTTTGGCTTTAGGTCATCTCTAAGCCGCAAGCAGTAAGGTCAAAATTTCCAGATTTGAACTTGTCTTGCTTGAAATTATCCTTCGTTCTTAATATTTTTATCCCCACCCTATCGAATGACAGCAGCAGCTTAATCACTATAGTTTCATTCTCGGTGGGTGCATGATTTTAGGTAATCACAGGTGGTAAGTATCTGCCGTTGAATAGCGTGGTGTATATGTTCCCATCAGAGAATATAAATAGAAGATTTGCTATCTTTTGTACCTCCTTGTATATTAATTAATCAAAAATAATCTCACTGGGGGTCAAGTGAAGGACATAATTCAATTTTTAGTGCCAATTTGAGTACCAGTTTGACTTTTGTTTCCAACCAACATAATTTGAATTTGGTTCTCACTAATAAAGAAAAGGATGTTCTGCAAAGTACCAGACGCAAGAAAGGGTTTGTGAAAATGGACTCTAGATTCAGACCTACTGGTTTGAAATTCCAGTTCCCTTCACCTGTAGTCAACTTTTCTGGTTCTCAGTTATTTATTTGTAAAACAAGAGTAATAGTACTTAGTTCATACAAGGTTGTTGAGATAAAGAGGATTATATGTGTAAAACACTTAAGATAAGGGTCTTTATTAAAAGTTTGCTATTGTTATTTTGCTTATTGAAAAACTTCCTGGGAGGAAGCCCACTGGGCATGGAATCACTGGAGATCTCAGTAGCAGGAGAGCCTGGGCAGTCTCTTGTTAGGAGGCAGGTGTAGAATGATTGGCGTTTCGTGGGTCACATGATCTCCTTGTGGTGAGTGTGGGGACACGAGGCACCATGGGGAATCCCACTGGTCTACACAGAAGGGGAAGTGTTAATTTCCCTAAGCAAGAGTGGTATGCAGTTAAAGTAGGAAGGACAAAATCATGCTGGGCCGGCAAAAGTAACAGGTGTTCTCTACAACACAAATATATAAACAATATGTTGTAAAATTACCTGACCTACTTCTCATCCTCTGAAGAGGGCTGACCACTAATCATCCCATGAATAGAGCTTGCTGCCTTCTTAAGCATTATTAAGATTCTGACACATACATATCTTTTAACATCTGGCATGATGGTCAATCAAGAAATAATCCCTTGTTTCTAAGAACACTACTTGCAAGCTGTGATCAGACCAGTATTATATCAGTGAATGGAAGTCATCCTTCAATACAGTCCTCACGTACTGAAGGATTTAAGAACACTTCTAATAAAGATGTTTCTAAGAACGCTAAAAAAATCTTTATTTCCATTTATGTATTTTGTTACAGAGTAGTTTAGCTTCTCCATGGTCCTGTTCCTCTGGTCCTCTATGTGAAAAAGTTAACATATCTTCTTAACATTCTTCCCATAGCTGCCTTCACCTCCTTGTTCTGAAGGCTATACATGAGGGGATTCAGCATGGGAGTGATCACACTGTATTGTAAAGGGAAGATCATCTCCAGGGGGAACCTGAGGTTGGCAAAGAGATAACTGAGGAAACCTGAGCCATAGAACAGGATCACTGCAGTGAGGTGGGAAGAGCAGGTAGAGAAGGCCTTGCTTCTGCCTGAGGTGGAGCTGATGCTCAGGATGGTGGAGACAATGCAGATATAAGAGAAGAAGATTAAAATGAAGGTTCCAAAGAAACGGAAGACAGAAGAGCAGAGCAAGAGTGTGAAATTGGTGGAGGTATCAGAGCAAGCAAGATGGAAGAGAGAAGACAGCTCACAGCTGAAGTGGGGAAGAGTTTGGTCCTCACAGTAGTCTAAATTGACAGCCAGAAGGATGTTGATGAGAGCATCAACAAAGGCCAGGCCCCAGGAGCCCCACACCAGCCCAATACAGAGCTGGTTGTTCATCGCCTGGCCATAGAGCAGAGGGGAGCTTATGGCTACATAGCGGTCATAGGCCATCACAGCCAGCAGACATGCCTCAGTGCCCCTGGTGGCAAACACAAAGAAGGCCTGAGCCAGGCAGCTCTCTACAAAGACGGTTTTACTTTCAGAAAGTAGATTCTCCAGCATCTTGGGGACTGTGACAGATGAATGGCAGAGGTCCAGAAAGGAGAGCTGTCCCAAAAAGAAGTACATGGGTGTGTGGAGGTGGGGATCAACTCTGATAACCAGCAACATTACCAGGTTCCCCAACAGAGTCAGGAGGTAAATCATCAGAAACAACATGAAGAGCAGAATCTGGTTGAGGGTCAACAGAAAACCCAAGGAGGATAAACTCACTGAACATGCTGTGGTTTCCCATAGTGATAAAAAGATTTACCCTAGGAATCCAAGAGAGAAAGACATTAAAACTCCTTCTGCACCTCCCAGTTACCCCACTGACTTAGCCCTCTTGTTCATATACATCATTTCACAACATACTGAAAACCATGTTCACATATTCTTAAGCTAACTTCCTAATCATCATGATAACTTTGATATTGCTGGATGGCATTCTACCACCCCTCTATCAACTCCCTATGTAAATCTGTAGACCCTCGTCTTATGTCTCTAGAGGTTTCTTTCTTTTATTTTTAAGATGGGTACTAATACAGAAAACATTTTGTATAGTCAGTGGAAATAGAGAGAGAATTTATTGATGCAGCAGAGTAAGAGGTAAACAGCAGAAGTGTAGTCCTTGAGAAAGGGAAAAGGAATGAGATCCAGAGAGCACAGGTGGAGTTTTGTCCATACATAGGAGGAGAGGCTCTTTATCTTTTGTAAATAGGAGGGAAGTTATAGAGAGTGGGGACTGAGGCAGCTAGCTTGGAGGATTTTATGGCTGAAATAGACAGACTTTCTGATTGCTGCAAAGTTTTTGAAGAACTGTGAGATGAGACCATGAACAGAGTTTGCCTATCTATCTATCTACCTACCTATCTATCTATCTATCTATGTATCTGTGTGTGTACGTATGTTGTGTGGTTTTAGCGAAGTGGCCGTAAGGGATTTTGATGAACCAAGAATACAAAACTCAGGTATACCAAGTGGAAAACTATTTACTAAGGAAATACAGTAGGATTAACTGGTGATACATTTGCCTATTTGAGATTCTGGAACCAATCTGGACAAGTGTGTGGTTGTCACAGTAGTATTTAGATGCTTAAGCACATGTGTGGAGCAGACAGATATTTGGCTTTAAATGGGGTTTGTTTTTTTCCAGGCACATGCAGTGATAAAGAAAAAAAAAAGAGGTAGGGAAGCAAAGCATGCTTACAAAGTGAATGCATCATAGAAACAAGGCTGTGCAAGGAATTAAATGGGGGGCCAAGCAGAGGAGTACGGCTAGGGCAAAAGTCATACAGTCATTGGTTCGGGTTTGAAGAATTGCTTATGTAGGAACACTAGGTTAAGCAAATTTTAAGATTTGGAGATAGTCGTTAGATAGAGGGATGCTTGAAATTCAGACTTTGTAGGTATAAGTACTCCTGATGACAAAGTGATGGGCATTATTGTGGGAGTAGGTGGCTAAGATGAGGTAGAAGATTCAGTCTCTGGCCCCATAGAGGACAAAGGCTAGGTTGCTGAGTTAGTGTGGTGAGGACTTTTTTCCTGTTTTTTGTTTTTTAATTTTACTCCATTTTCTTTAGTGATTAATTATTTGAATTGCAGATTTAAGACTGTGGTTGATGAGGAGAGAGTTTAAGGCATGAAGAGTGGGAAATGTGTTCCTAATGTCCTACCATATCCCTATCTGGGCTGCTCTCAGCTGCTCCAAGATAAAACACAGGCTTTATGCCTGAAGTTCAGTAAGTGCAGTGGCATGCTGCCAACATCTTGCAATTTAGAAACAGACATGTGTTGTATAACCCAATTGTGTCATTTACTATCTGTTTAACTTTTGTGATATTGTTTGTTCTTTTAAATCATCATTTTTCCACATGTAAATTGAGTAAACTTGGGGGAAGTAATATATATCTTACATTTGGAAGGACTGAATTAGCTTACACATAAAGAGCTGGAAACAAGATTTCTGACATATTGTAATTATTAATGCATACCAGAAAGAGGAAGAAGAAGAAGGGTATTTCAGAGGAGTAGATCAAAGCATGTTAGGGAAGAGATGATATGAAGCCATATTGCAGAAGAGCTGTCCCTAGACCTGGAAGCAGTGTTTAGCTGGAGAACAGTGAAGAGATGAGAGTCTTCAAAGGGAAGCTAAGTCTCTTAGGAAGCAAGAAGAGAGGAAGCGAGTATAGGGAAGAAAGAAGTACCTCAAGGAGTAGGTTAGAAGAGGACAAAGCATCAGAGGATTCAGTAGAACATTTTCATACTCTTGGCTTCTCTTGGTGGAAACAGTATCCTGGAGCTTTGAGTCAGTAGGTGAAGAGATTAGAGATCAAGTGATATTCATTAGAAAAAGATGTAGCATAACTTCCTAACTCTGGGAATAGACATAGTTTTCTTTCTAGGCAGCTGAGAGGGGAGAAAAAAAGAAATACATTAGCTCAGGCTCCAAAAAGCATGTCATTTGTAGAGAAAGTGTTCAGAATCTTATTTGAACTCTTACCCTGTCATGGCTTTGAAGAAGAGACAGGAGAAATATCTTGAAAATTTCAAGTTCTTGACAGGTTGTACTAATTTCTCTCATAGTGTCTCAAGCTTATGTGAGTCAGTGAGTACAAGATCATGAGTTCACACATTTTCCTCAGTGACGCTAAATATGTTGCTGATGGTGTTATCTGAACAAAGGATTCTGATGTCTAGACAATTAAAAGAGCAGTTGGTTTAGGCTGAACTAAGGAACCCAGAGGACTGGTTCAATAATCTATATCCCTAGAAGTTACAGCTTGAAGCTAAAGTCTAGACTCATTTGCTAAGAAGCTTGAACTTTTAAAAAGACATAAGGGATTTTCTCATTTGTGAGCTTTGCAACTTGTGAACTGAAACAATCAACTTGAACTCCTAGATGAGCCTTCCTGCTAGTCTGCTGGGAACCGAAAAGAGGAAGGGTAGGAGAAGGGAATTTTGAACCTGCGAAGAAAGCCAGAATTTTCCTTTAGGGACATACAGGCCATGTGGACCCTCAGAGAATTCACTTGGGATCTGAAACTAGACTCACAGCTAACCTCCAGGTTAGCTTCTCATGTGTATGAGAAATTCAACTGGATTTAATGTTAATCAGTATTAATATTAATCAAGTGAGGTAACTTTTAAAAATTATTGTATTATGCAAGGAATAGATGATGATGGTAAAGTGTACAAGCTGGACATAGCTTCAATAGCTTTCCTGTGATTTCCCCTATTCTTATTTCTCATAGGTCAGGGAGCCAGTAGGGGAGAAGTATCCAGTTGTTAAAGATATCTGGTCTAACTACACCCAGAAAATATCCGTAGGAATCAGAATGGTGCTGGCTCTATGAAGTACAGGAACAGCAATGACGTTTTTTGATGCCAAGGAATTACTGTTATCTCAAGGGCTAATATTAAGTAGATGTCAAGAGGTTTTCATAATTTACTGTATGCGGTTACCTGGGTAAATGGCCCCATGTCACTTTAGTAAGGCTGGAAGAAAGGTTCATGTGTACATCTGTGTAAAAGTATTCATTGGGACACCATTTATAATAGCAAAAAGTTGGAAACACCACAGATACCCATAAGTGGAGACTGGACACTCACACGATGGAGTACTTTTAAGCTGTAGAAAGGAATAGGAAAGATCTCTATGTATTGCTATGGAGCGATATCCAGGATATATTGTTAAGTAAAGAAAGCAAAATGCAGGGTGGTCTAAATAGTATGCTAACTTCTGAGTAGCAAGCACACACCCATGTGCATACAATACACACAGTTTAATTTTCAAAAAAGAAACACTGGAAGTATAAAATAAAAACAAAAATGATTACATGTAGGAGGATGGAGAAAACTAACAGCGTGGGGGAAACAAGGATGAAAGTGACACCAGTTTGAATGTACTTTGTTTTATAGTATTGACTTCTGAGTAAAACTTCTGAATTTTATAAAATAAAAAAGATTAAATTTAAAAATCCTAAAATTAAAAACTAAACAAATGAGCTTAGCTGTATATCAAAGTAGTGACATAACCACAATGGAAAAGAATTATTTCAGGTGACCTTAGATTGTAGAATTTTGACTGGGCTGACTCAGTGAGAGATTATTTCATTCAGTAGCATTATTATTAGTAATAATATTGGTATTGTTTTTGAAACTATTAGATGTACATTTGAAAGATAAAACAAATATTATGCTAATATTGTTAGGAATATATATTTCAGCACAAGAACAACGTGAGACGATATAAAATCAAATAGAGTCTTTGTAATCTTAAATATGAGTTTGAAATATTTATGAACTTGTTACATTGTTTTCTGCTTTAAAAGGCTCTGTCCGTTGAAAAAGCCTAGAAGTTATGATACAGTAGTAGTGATCACCTATGGTACCCTGAGTTTAGTTTCCAAATACTATTAAAGGAACTAGGATTCTTTAGAAAAGTGGCTGATTACAGGTTTAGGACAGGAAGTGCACATAATAAATCTGGGATTTTTTGTGTGTGTGTGCCAGAAAGTAAGAAAGGCATCAAAGCCTATTATCGTCATCAGAAGGTCACAGCAACCAGCCCACAGGCCAAAAATGGAGTATTCTAATGAAAATTAATGACTGAAATTGATTAAAACACATGAATATGTAAAAAGACATGATTTAATGACAATGTAAAATCAATCATTCAATTAATCAATTGATAAAAGAACAGAAAGAGAAAACTCATTGGACATCAATGGAGGCTGCACTGAAAGTTACAATTAAAAAAAATGAAATAAGTGTCACTTAGGACACTTAGGACAACCTAAGTGTCCATCATCAGATGAATGGATAAAAAAGATGTGGCACATATATACAATGGAATATTACTCAGCCATAAAAAGAAACGAAATTGAGATATTTGTAGTGAGGTGGATGGACCTAGAGTCTGTCATACAGAGTGAAGTAAGTCAGAAAGAGAAAAATAAATACCGTATGCTAACACATATATATGGAATCTAAGAAAAGAAAAAAGGTCATGAAGAGCCTAGGTGTAAGATGGGAATAAAGACACAGACCTACTAGAGAATGGACTTGAGGATACGGGGAGGGGGAAGGGTAAGCTGTGACAAAGTGAGAGAGTGGCATGGACATATATACACTACCTACCGTAAAATAGATAGCTAGTGGGAAGCAGCCGCATAGCACAGGGAGATCAGCTCAGTGCTTTGTGACCGCCTGGAGGGGTGGGATAGGGAGGGTGGGAGGGAGGGAGACGCAAGGGGGAAGAGATATGGGAACATATGTGTATGTATAACTGATTCACTTTGTTATAAAGCAGAAACTAACACACCATTGTAAAGCAATTATACTCTAATAAAGATGTTAAAAAAATGAAATAAAGCAGCTGTCATGACTTCTGGTATGAATCATATTTCAGAGTAATCAAAGAAACCCTAATGGATATGAAAACTTACTTTTATTCAGATGAATTCCAGCCAATAAATGCAGAAGAAATAATAAAATTAGAAAATTACCATTTTGAAACTTCTAATGAAATAACTGCTACAGGCAATGGTCATAAATGGTTTATAAATATATAAGTAAATATCTAATTGGGGAACTTTACAATTAAGAGATGTGATTATCATCACCTGAACCCACGGATCAATTCTGTCATCAAAATAAGTAGAATAACCAATATCATATTTCTCTTGCCGTAATGCAACATGAAGTACACAACTCCACTTATGAAGATGCTTAAGAAAGGGCTCAAGTCTTAAGACAAAGTGTGGGACAGGACAAGGTAAATAACACAACAATAAATCAAATCGGCTAAATACAGAATGTACATATTCCACAGGAAAACTGTATGGATTTCTGCAACAAATAGTAGCAGTCAGTTTTCAAATCTGCTCAGAAACTGTGAAGACTCCTGCCTTAGTGAAGTAAGCTTGTAGCATGCATTACAGCCCTGGTTCTCCTCTTTAGCAGGATCTCCTGAATCCATCACCTTCTCTAGTATCTGGCTCTGCTCTCAGGAATATTCCTTGTCCATTATCCTGCACAGCCACATCTGAGATGAGCACTGGAGAGAATGTCCTGCTTAGCAGCTGCAGAGCTTTCACTGCTTGCTTTTTATTGACACCTGGTGCTTCAACACCTAGAATTTTCTTTAGGGATTGATCTAACACTGGTTTTTGTAAGGCAAGCTTCTAGTCCCTGTGTAGGTGATCATAGCTCTAAATCTTGAATAGACTTGATTTTTAAGTCTGAGGACCCTATTATCTTAATTTTACTTAGCAAGCATGATCTGCATCACCTCCCCGCACTCTTATGAGTTGGGCTACCTTGAGCCTATCTGTTTCAACAGGCTTAAGTGAGAAAGTAACACTCAAACCTTGTTTTGCCAGTAGGTTTTTGTCTTTTTTTTCCCCATTGGCGTATAGTTGCCTTATAATGTTGTGTTAGTTTCTGCTGTATAATGAAGTGAATCAGCTATAGCTCATGCAGCTCAATATCAAAAAAACAAACAACCCAATGAAAAAATGGGCAGAAGACCTAAATAGACGTTTTTTCAAAGAAGACATACAGATGGCCAAGAAGCACATGAAAAGCTGCTCAACATCACTAATCATTAGAGAAATGCAAATCAAAACTACAATGAGGTATCACCTCACACCAGTTAGAATGGGCATCACCAAAAAATCTACAAACAACAAATGCTGGAGATGGTGTGGAGAAAAGGGAACCCTCTTGCACTGTTGGTGGGAATGTAAATTGATACATGTTTTCGTCCTTTTGTGTGGAAGGAATTTAGTCTTATCTCCTATTATGGCCATTGCACCAAAACCAATGCTTACCACTGTATCAGTTTCAGATAGAGAAGTAACCAATATTTCACTCCTGCAAGACACTAAATTACAGAACTCTCAGTTAATATAGATTAACTATAGGCAGAAATTAACTTGGTAAACTGTATTTCCTTCCATTTCTGTTTGCAGGCAGGAGTCCTAGCCAGAATTTATTTCTCATAGTACTTTGCCAAAATTGGCAGAAGGCGGTCAACACCCACCAATATCTTATGTTTTTACTATCATTTCCTCTAATGTTATGTCATCGGTCAGCAGGTGGGCTCTGTCTTTCAAGCTGCCACAGATAAAACTTTGGTCACATAATTTACTCTAGCTTAACCAGTGTGTTGCACTTTCTAGTCAGCCGTCTCTAAATCTTTGCTGCCTGTTGCTTAACTGCTTGTGCCAAACCTATGACACATATTATAGGTTTGGTTACATGGAGCACTCCACTTCCTGAAGTCAAATTCTATACGCCTTAGGATAAAATTTATTTACAAGTATGAGACCAAAATGATAATAGCTTAAACAATACAGAATTTTATTTTTGTTATGTGAAAGTCTGAAGGTGGCAATTCAGGGTGGGTATGATAGCTCTATTGCCCCAAATCTTCAGCATCTCAGCAATTTATATTTGTACATGTATGAGTGACCTCCATTCCCAAAGTCATGTAGTGGACAACAGGGGTATGCTAGCTTCTGCATTATACATGCAGTCTAGCAACAAGGAGAAGGTATAAGAAAGACGTGCAGAACGGCAAGAGACAGCACTCTTTCAAGAATGATTCCGTGAAACTTTCACTGTATACCTCATTGGTCTGATTTTAATCACATTGTCACATATACCTCTAAGAAAGACTGGCTAAAGAATTATTCTGTATATACATGTGCCTGGATAAAGAACTGTAATAATTCTGTGATGAGACAAAAAAGGATAACAGATATTTGGTGACAACAAGCAATTTCTACCACAAACAGGGAATTCTATTAATATAAAATGCAAAAAGATAACCAGAAAAGAAAACTATAGAATAATATCTATTATGAATGATACAAAAATTCTGAGTAAACTATTAGCAAATGGAACATAGCAATGTATCAAACTAAAATTCAATAAAACCGAACAATGGTTAACGTCAAAATGTAAGGATGGTTCAATATCAGGAAGCTTGATACCAAAAACATGGCATTGACCAAGATGGCCTTAATATTTCCTTCAGCTTGACTAATCTTTAGATGAGCTTTTTCCTGCCTCTAGGCCCCTGGCCTCCTTTTTCTTAGAGTTTTTACTTTTGAAAACTTGTCATTATAAATCATTTCTCTGCCCTTTTGTGATGTGAATATTTTAAAAGGCCTCTTGCCAATTTTACAACCCAGGAATGTCTGGGAACCATCTCTTTGAAATGTAATCATCAAGAAAGATAAGCAGCTACCTCTCCATTTCTGTGGGAGGGCAGGAGCCTGACTACTAGGGCACCTTGGTCTAAGTCGTAAATCGACCTCCTGTCATGAAGACACAAGAAAGTTTACTTTTCTTTTGGGTAAAGCCAATTAGCAAATACAGATGGCCTACGATCTCCCAGTCACCCCAATTCTTAAAACCCTACTGCCTTTTGTTTCAGTGGAGTTGAGTTCAGACTCAGTTCTGGCCTCTCTTCCGCTATTGCAATAGCTTTCAACATACCTTTCTTTGCTTTTTTGCAATTTTTCTTTGACAACATCAGTACATCAAAGGAGTAAAACTGTACGCCAATAGTAATAGGCGCTGAAAAGTAATTTGTAAAATTCAGCATCTATTGATAATAAACAGGAATAGAAAGAAACTAAAATAAAATAAAGATATCAACAATTACAGGAAATATTATTTTAAATATGAAACACTAAAACAATATCAGTTAAGTTCAAGAATAGGCCAGGGATTCCCATTGATACCATTATTAAATATTATTTTAGAAGTTTTCACAAAAAAAATAGAAATGAAATTACTATATGAATATTGAAAAAGAAGACTATAAGGTATTTCTTTTTTTTTTCTCCTGGTTGTATAGTTGCATGTCTAGGAAACTTAAGCAATTATAGTAAAAGAAAAACCAAAGAGTTAATAAGATTTTGGTACTCTGGCTTATTGCATCCATTGGGTTCAGCTGCAATCACAGAAAGAAATTTGATACAGGAATCAGCACTTAAAAAAATCATCAAGAAGGGCTGGCTGGAGGAGGCAGCACCAGGATGATCTCTTAGTTAATAAAGTACCCAGCACCTAGAATCGCTCCTTTGCTGTAACAGAAAAAGCTGCTGCCACTGTTGCAGACAGCCAGGGAATCAGGAAAGTTCTGCTGCTGCAGTCGAGTGTAGAGTCATACTACTTTCAACCTAGCCAAAAGCTGTCTCTACTATTGTAGAAGCTGCTAAATCAGTGAGACTTCACAGTTATCGGCTGTAGAGCCATGCCACCTCTGCCATGATCTAGGTCAGCAAAATGAATGCCCCACATCTTGCTTCGCTCCTCCCAGGATTCAGGTTCAAATTATCATCTCAATGAATGTGTCTGACTGAAACCTCAAAAAAACCTTCTTGACACCTGATCCAGTGGAGTTTGCAAATACAATTTTTACCTTCTAGTTTCTACACACTAGAATAGGATTGAAAGGGTGCAAATGCATTCCACAGTATCTACCACGTTGGATACAGTAGTAAATATATAAAATGTGCCGGCTTATCACTGTACTAACAGTAAGAACAGTAAAAAACAAAAATGGGAAAACATCTCATTTACAATAGTGACAGAAACGTTAAAGATGTATGGGTACATTTAATAAGAATGGCCTGATAATCTATGAAATTTTATTTAGGGATATAAACGATGTCTAACAAATTGAAAGAAATATTCTTGTTGTGAAAGTATTCTTACTGGCATGACTCAACATCATTAAAATGTCTACTATCCCCAAACTAGTTTTTAAATTTAAGGCCATTTAAATCGTAATCCCAAAATAGTACTCTTTTGAAACTGAATAAGAATAATGGAGCTCATATAAATATAAAATAATGGAGCTCATATAAAATAATGAGAAAGAAAAATAGTGGTTGTGGGGGGATGTTGTTGAAGGAGACTTATCTTGCCAAATATCAATATAATATTTTAACTAAAAGATGAATAGAACATTGATCAAAAAATTAAAAACTATAAATTTATCTCAGATTTTAATGTGTGACTCAAGTGCTATTTTAGTTCCGTTAGAAAAGAATAGCTTATTTATTAAATGTTGCTGTCATCGTTGTTATCCATCATAACCTAATATAGTTAGACATCTATTTCACACCAAGTAAGTACAAACATGAATTCCAAATGATTATAGATGTAAATGTAACAAATTTTTAAAACTAAGTCTAAGAAAGTATATCTAGGGAACTATTTTTAAATTCAAAGTGAAGTAGACCTTTATCTCAGAGGGTAAAGAGATTTATTGTTTGAAGAATATAAATTATGTATGAATATATAAAAACTAAGCTTCTGCATGGCAAAAGATACCATAAACCACAACAAGAACAAGTAGCAGAACAGAAAAAAACCACCTGCTGCATAGAATACAAATGTAAATATACATGAAATGTGAAATGCTCTAAAACTTTGATTAAAAACAGCAAACAGGGCTTCCCTGGTGGCGCAGTGGTTGAGAGTCCGTCTGCCGATGCAGGGGACATGGGTTCGTGCCCCAGTCCGGGAAGATCCCACATGCCGCGGAGCGGCTGAGCCCGTGAGCCATGGCCTCTGGGCCTGCGCGTCCAGAGCCTGTGCTCCGCAATGGGAGAGGCCACAGCAGTGAGAGGCCCACGTACGGCAAAAAATATAAATAAATAAAAATAAACAGCAAACAAGCTGAAAAAAAATGAGCTGTGGATATAATCTTCACAAAAGATCAAATGCAAAGGACCAACTAATATGTGAAAAGATGTTAATATTGCCTAGTGGCAGAGGAATGCAAATTGAAATAAAATAAATAAATTTCATGTTATGTACTCAAAAATGTTTACTGTAGCATTTTTGCAGTGGTTAAAAAATGGAAGCAGAGTGAGCCTAAACATAGGGGAATGGTTTAGAAACTGTGGCACATTCACTAGTAGAATTTTATGCTGACACACAGAAAAATGAATTAGAGCTATGGCATTTGAAGTGTAGTACGTTTTATAAATTATTAAAGAATGAAGAGCAACCAGAATAAAAAGTGTGTATTTATACAGTCTTTAAACAGAGATGGAAAACTTCTATATGTATACATATATGTATATGTGTATGGAAGTTTGAATGTGACTATATAAACCCAGAGAAAGCTAAGAAAGATATATACTCTGTGATTAACATGGGTTACCTTGAGTGGAGAATAAGTAGGAGAAAATGTGGAAAGGATGGCAAGCCAAAAAAAACAGGAAACATATTGTATGATGTGATCCCATTCAGGTGTTTATGTAAAATGATGTCTGAATAAAAATAAATAAATAAAAATGGTTCAAAAAACAACACTACATAGAAATTAAATTTACTCTTATTTGTTAAGAAAAAAATAAAATTTATCCCCAGAAATATTCTCTAGATTATTGGAGATAAAAATTCATCTAGTACTATATTCTTTCCAACATGTAATTCTTTCCTTTTCTCATTCTGATTTCATCTTTCAGGCCATGTTGGTTTTGGCTCCTGGACCTCAACAAAGCGACAGGGAAGAATTTAGGCTATGAGGAGTAACTAGCTTTATTCCATTAGGGAGTCACAGTATGCTGAGGCAAGGGAAACATGGTGGTTTTAGAGAGGTTGGAGGTTCTTGGTTCTCCAGGTCCTCCAAGTCCATGATGTCACTATTCTGATATTCCATGATGCTGAGATGATGTAATTCCCTGGTCAACATCCATTTCTCTGATAAGCAACCTGCTGCCGTAGTGAAGTCACTGAGTCAGCCTCTGGGTTATTTTTGAATAGTCTCTGCTCTACATCTATAAAAGGAAAGGTATTCTTTCAGCACAGTGAAAGAAAGTCCCTGAACTTCATTCTGAACCTTAAGGTCAAAAATCAGGAGATGTTTTTTAGATGTTGTGTTGTATGAGCTGTTTATATATGTTGAATATTAATCCCTTGTCAGTCATACCATTTGCAAACTTTTTCCCCAACAACCCTATTTAAAAATGTGCAGAAGAACTAAATAGACATTTTTTCAAAGAAGACATGCAGCTGGCCAACAGGCACATGAAAAGATGCTCGACATCACTAATCATCAGGGAAGTGCAAATCAAAACCACAAGGAGGTATCACCTCACACCTGTCAGAATGGCTATCATCAAAAAGTCTACAGATAACAAACGCTGGCGAGGATGTGTAGAAAAGGGAAGCCTTGTAACACTGTCTGTGGAAATGTAAATTGGCACAACCAATTACTGTGGAAACCAGTATGGGGGTTTCTCAAAAAAACTAAAAATAGAACTACCATATGACCCAGTAATTCCACTCCTGAGTATACAGCCCAAAAAAACAAAAACACTAATTTGAAAAGATACATGCACCCTAATGTTCATAGCAGCATTATTTACAATTGCCAAGACATGAAAATAACTTGTGTCCATCAATAGATGAATGGATAAAGATGTGTTACACACACACACACACACACACACAAAATATGGAATACTAAGCCATAAAAAAGAAAATTTTGCCATTTGTAGCAACATGGATGGACTTGGAGGGCATTATGCTAAGTGAAATAACTGAGACAGAGAAAGACAAATACTGTACGATATCATTTATATGTGGAATCTAAAAAATATAACAACAAAAAAGCAGACTCACAGATAACAAACTAGTGGTTACCAGTGGGGGGGAGGGGTAACATAAAGGCGGGGGAGTGGGAGATGCAACTATTAGGTGTATGATAGGCTCAAGGATATACTGTACAACACAGGGAATATAACCAATATTTTGTAATAACTGTAAATGGTAAGTAACCTTTAAAAATTGTATAAAAATTAAAAAATCAAGAAATAATTGTCTTGACAACAGAAGACACTGTGGTGTTGGCATTCCTCTTTCTCTTGTACTTGCTTAATTTTAGCAACTTTCCCTTACTGAAAGGCTTATTAGCACAGTGTCCATGGTCTCAGGCAATGGATCTTAAGAGTGGCAATTACATATGATAAGCAGTAACGACGGACAGACGGCTCACTTCGTTGTGCGTGTCTTAGCACAATCACGAATTCTACATATCCTCACTTCCCTGATATTTGTTGCCTACAAATCAATCTCCCAGTTCCAATTTCAAAACCAATCATTTTTCTTTGAAAAAAACAGAAACTGACCGCAAATAACCTGATTAAAGAGAGAAAACACATTTTTGGAAAAAAGGATAGTTCACAAGATAGAAGAGGAAGGGCAGCATAGTGATTACTGTCTTTTCCCAAATCTTAACTAAATATCTAAATACTTTGCATTTCACCAAAGTTCTGTTGCTTGAACCTCACCTTTGGTATTAGTGGTATTAATTACCATTCTTTGTAAGCAGCTGAATCCAATAGCAAATATAATTATAGAAAGTATTTGCGAGCCTCATAGACTTAATGGAAGCAGCACTACAGTGATTGAGAGTGTGGACTTGATTCAAACTGCATGGGTTAAAATTCCAGCTCCACCATTTCCTTGCTATGAATCGCTGAACAGCATACAAACATCCTGAGTCTCATTTCCTCATCCGTAAAGGAAAGCTCACAATAAACCTATCTCATGTATCTGTTGAGATAACTAAGTAGGATAAATAAAAGGTACTATATTAGTTTTCTGTTGCTGCCATAACAAATTACCACAAACTTAGTGGCTTCAAATGACACAAATACATTTTCTGATAGTTCTTTAGGTCAGAAATATGGGTGCACTCAACTGATTTTTTGCCCTGGGTCACACAAGGCCAAAGTCAAGTCAGTAGGTCTTACCTGGAGGATCTAGGAGAGACACCATTCAGGTTGTTGGCAGAATTCAGTTCCATGAATTCCATGGACTAAAGTTCCTATTTCTTTGCTAGCTCTTGGCTGGGGGTTGTTTTCAGCTTCTAGAGGCCACTCACAACCTCTGGCTCATGGACCCACACCAGCAATGGTGGGTTGAGTCTTTCTCATGCTTATATTATCTCTGACCTTCCCTTTCCGCCTCATCATAACTGCCTACAGCTGGAGAAGTTTCCCTGCTTTTAAGGATTCATGTGATTAGATCGAGCCCACCTGGATAATCTATACTACTCGACCCCTTTTAAGGTCTATAACCTTATTCATCTGCCCAGCCCCTTTCGTCACATAACATATTCACAAGTTCCAGGGATTAGGAGATCACCTTCAGGAGGCCATCCTGTCTATCCCAGGAACTTAACGCACTTTGTGACATGAGTTAAGAAATGTAACAAATTAGCTATTATTACCATATCTATTAAAAATACGACCTCAGAAAGGACAATTGCCAGGGGAACAGGGTTTCATGGTCTCTTTAGGCACTATGGTCAGATTGACTTTATTCTGAATGATGGGTTTTTTGTTGCCGTTGTTGTTGTTTCTTCCTGCTCAATATCTGAATTTCCTAGAGAAGGATTCTAAATAACCTCACCTGGGTCTTCGTTTCACACCTTGCCTCAATTCACTGCTGGGAGAAAGGGTAGAATGGTTAGTCTATCGTGGGTTATAGGATCACCTCACTTTATGGACATGTAAATTTGAGAAAATCAGTCTTCCTGTGGACTTGAAGTGTAATTATATGAAGAAGCATGAAGAAGTAATAAGCAACGATAGCAACAGATGTCCACATAATATGAATAATAAATTAACATTTTAACAAAATGATCCCTTGAAAAAGAGGGTTATCTGATAACCCAAATAAGACTGAACCTGAATCATCCTAAGATAAGAGTTTCCTGTCCTTTTCAGAAGTATTTCCAAGGAAATAAATGCCACTATGTTCCCTGTAACATCTGGCAGCACGGACAACCAAACAACTCTCCTTAAAGTCCATTGTTTGATCAGGTAGCGCAATAGTTCAGCTCCTCTTTCATTATCATTTTGTGTACACTACAAGAGAGAATGAAAATATTTTCTAAACATTCTTCCCATAACTTCCTTCACCTCTTTGTTCTGTAGGCTATAGAAGAGGGAATTCAGCATGGGAGTAATCACACTGTACTGCAAGGAGAAGATCATCTCCAGAGTGGAGCCTGAGGTTGGCAAGAAATAGCTGAGGAAACCTGAGCCATAGAACAAAATAATAGTAGTGAGGTGAGAAGAGCAGGTAGAGAAGGCCTTGCTTCTGCCTGAGGTGGAGCTGATGCTTAGGATAGTGCAGACAATGTGGTCATAGGCAGAAACAATCATAATGAAGGTTCCAAAGAGATGCAAGACAGAAGAGCAGAGCAGGAGTGTGAAACTGGTGGAGGTATCAAAGCAAGAAAGATGGAAGAGAGAAGACAGCTTGCAGCTGAAGTGGGGAATAGTTTGGTCCTCACAATAGTCTGAATTGACAGCCAGGAGGATGTTGATGAGAGCATCAACAAAGGCCAGGCCCCAGGAGCCCCACATCAGCCCAGTACAGAGCTGGTTGTTCATCACCTGGCCACAGAGCAGAGGGGAGCTGATGGCTACATAGTGGTCATAGGCCATCACAGCCAGCAGACATGCCTCAGTGCCCCTGGTGGCAAACACAAAGAAGGCCTGAGCCAGGCAGCTCTCTACAAAGATGGTTTTACTTTCAGAAAGTACATTTTCCAGCATCTTGGGGACTGTGACAGATGAGTGGCAAAGGTCCAGAAAGGAGAGTCATCTCAAAAAGAAGTACATGGGTATGTGGAGGTGAAAATCAGCCCTAATCATCAGCAGCATTAAGACATTTCCCATCAGAGTGAGGAGGTAAATCAGAAGGAACAGCACAAACAGTACAGCCTGAGTACGGGGGTCAATAGATAGTACAAGGGGAATGAACTCACTGACAGCACTGTGGTTTTTCATTGCCATATAGAGAAGTGTTCTCTCTGGAAAACAAACAAAGAAGATCCATCAAAAGTCCCTTAATGCCTCTCAGTTACCCCAGCACCTAGATCTTACTCTGCATAAATGTTTTTTCATTACTGTCTCACAATCCACATTCAGATATTTAAAAGCTCACTTCCTGGTCATCATCGTACCATTGATGTTTTAAATCAACTATATTACTATTTTTTATTATAATCTGTTTTTGAGCTAGAGTATTTTTATGTGGTTCAGAGTGATAAATTTGAAAAGGAAAGTTTGCTGATATTAGAGAAATATGGAGAAAAAAAATCAGGAGTGAATTACTTGAGAAATAGAGCATTAAATCTAGATGAAAAGGACTTAGGTAGGAGCAGAGGCACTTTGTCTATTCTATGTCAAGGAGGGAAGGTCAAGAGTGCAAGAAGTTAAGGAAATTTACATTTGGAAGCAAGAAGTTAAGGAAATTTACATTTGGAAAGGAAGTTAAGCAAATTTACATCTTGATTGCTTCCATTTGTTTTCAATAAAGTGTAAACGAATTCATTGGTTATGTATGTGTATGTCTGTGAGCATGCCCACGTGCACACAAGAAATTATAAAAGCATGATAATGATAAAATTAAGTGTTCAGTCATGGGAATAGAGGCCAAGGTGAAGTGTAAGAAACCATTAGGGGGTAGGAGGACAATATGACATGAAGGAATTTAGAGACTGAATGTGGAATTAAATTGCTTTGGAGTTTTCTTGTTTTAAATTTCTCTCGTTTTATTTAGTGGCATCATGTTATCATTTAATTTTAAAATACATTAATACAATTATAATAAATTTTTAAAAAACTGGTAGCCTAGACTATCATGCCCAGTGATATTTTAGGTGGGCTTTTGTAGGCAATGCTATGATTACAATGAGTCATAAGAAGCTGTTCCCAGTAATAGAACAATGCTCTGGGTAGATACACCATGCTCACTCTAAAACCAATATATCCAATAATATATGTAGTCACCGCATGTGATGTCTTAGCCATTCTGGCAGGTTTTAAGGTCCCACGTGGTCATCTAAACTCTATCCTCACACTTTAAGACTTGTGTATATATTCCCACACTATCTTGATATTCTAGACTTCACCTGAGTCTCAATATAACTATTCAATACTCTGGCCTCAATCTAGAGGCCCATCCTGGCCTTTGATGTTCTAATTCAACACTAGTTCATTTAATTCATCATTGAAGACTCAGAAACCTATCCTTTTGTCCAGTCATTGACTAAATAGCTGAGTTTCCAAGCCCAGGTGAGGAATAAAACCCAATTACTTGAATTCTCAGTGGTACACTGGTTTGTAGCACTTTCAGATCCAGTAAGTGATAAAACTGTTTAGCTTGTGAAGTCAACATTGAGAATACCACTGTAAGGAAGAAATAGAAAATCATATTGAAAGTTAATATTTATGATGGATTCAATACTAATAATGTAAAGTGATAAACTGTGGACAATATCTGGACATTTATTTACAGTAATTTGGCATCAGGATAAAGGAGATACTTTCTTAAATTCTTCCTCTTTCACTCTTGTGTATAGCAACATTGTTCATGGGGGCTCCCAGGGCTCATCCTGAGATCACCCCAGAACAAAGCAACTTGGAAGGGAACTCAAGTAAGGGTTCACTGTAGCCAGGGATGAGGCTTGTTTTTGTATGATTTCAGAGCCAACACACACTGGTAAATGCTACCAAATATTTAAAGAAGAATTAATACCAATCCTTCTTAAACACTTCCAAATAATAGAAGAAGGAACACTTTCAAGTTCATTTTATGAGTCCAGCATTACCCTGATTCCAAAGCCAAACAGAGGCACCACAAGAAAAGAAAATTATAGGCCAAGATCCCTGATGAACATAGACGTAAATATCCTCAACAAAATATTAGCAAATTGAATTCAACAGTACACTAAAAGGATTATTCACCATGGTCAAGTGGATTTATTCCTGGGATGCATGGATGGCTCAACACACACAAATCAATTAATCTGATACACCACATTAACAGAATGAAGGATGAAAAACACATGATAATTTCAATGGCTGCAGAAAAAGCATTTGACAAAATTCAACATCATTTATGATAAAAATTCTCGGCAAAGTGTTGAGGGAACATACCTCAACATAATAAAGACCATATATGACAAACCCACAGCTAACATCGCACTCAGTGGTGAAAAACTGAAAACTATCCCTCTAAGATCAGAACAAGACAAGGATGCCCACTCTTGCCAATCTTACTCAATATAGTATTAGAAGTCCTAGCCAGAGCAGTTAGGCAAGAAAAAGAAATAGAAAGGCATCCATCCAGACAGTATGGTATTGGCACAAAAACAGAAAGATAGATCAATGGAACAGGATAGAAAGCCCAGAGATAAACCCACACACATATGGACACCTTATCTTTGATAAAGGTGGCAGGAATGTACAGTGGAGAAAGGACAGCCTCTTCAATAAGTGGTGCTGGGAAAACTGGACAGGTACATGTAAAAGTATGAGATTAGATCACTCCCTAACACCATACACAAAAATAAGCTCAAAATGGATTAAAGACCTAAATGTAAGGCCAGAAACTATCAAACTCTTAGAGGAAAACATAGGCAGAACACTCTATGACATAAATCACAGCAAGATCCTTTTTGACCCACCTCCTAGAAAAATGCAAATAAAAACAAAAATAAACAAATGGGACCTAATGAAACGTAAACGCTTTTGCACAGCAAAGGAAACCATAAACAAGACCAAAAGACAACCCTCAGAATGGGAGAAAATATTTGCAAATGAAGCAACTGACAAAGGATTAATTTCCAAAATTTACAAGCAGCTCATGCAGCTCAATAACAAAAAAACAAACAACCCAATCCACAAATGGGCAGAAGACCTAAATAGACATTTCTCCAAAGAAGATATACAGACTGCCAACAAACACATGAAAGAATGCTCAACATCATTAATCATTAGAGAAATGCAAATCAAAACTACAATGAGATATCATCTTACACCGGTCAGAATGGCCATCATCAAAAAAATCTAGAAACAATAAATGCTGGAGAGGGTGTGGAGAAAAGGGAACACTCTTGCACTGCTGGTGGGAATGTAAGTTGGTTCAGCCACTATGGAGAACAGTATGGAGGTTCCTTAAAAAACTACAAATAGAACTACCATACGACCCAGCAATCCCACTACTGGGCATATACCCTGAGAAAACCAAAATTCAAAAAGAGTCATGTACCAAAATGTTCATTGCAGCTCTATTTACAATAGCCCAGAGATAGAAACAACCTAAGTGCCCATCATTGGATGAATGGATAAAGAAGATGTGGCACATATATACAATGGAATATTACTCAGCCATAAAAAGAAATGAAATTGAGCTATTTGTAATGAGGTGGATAGACCTAGAGTCTGTCATACAGAGTGAAGTAAGTCAGAAAGAGAAAGACAAATACCGTATGCTAACACATATATATATGGAATTTAAGGGAAAAAACGTCATGAAGAACCTAGGGGTAAGACAGGAATAAAGACACAGACCTACTGGAGAATGGACTTGAGGATATGGGGAGGGGGAAGGGTGAGCTGTGACAGGGCGAAAGAGAGGCATGGACATATATACACTAACAAACGTAAGGTAGATAGCTAGTGGGAAGCAGCCGCATGGCACAGGGATATCGGCTCGATGCTTTGTGACCTCCTGGAGGGGTGGGATAGGGAGGGTGGGAGGGAGGGAGATGCAAGAGGGAAGAGATATGGGAACATATGTATATGTATAACTGATTCACTTTGTTATAAAGCAGAAACTAACACACCATTGTAAAGCAATTATATGCCGATAAAGATGTTAAAAAAAAAAGACATCTAAATTGGAAAGGAAGGATTTAAATTGTCTCTATTGTTATATAATACAATGTTATATATAGAAAACCCTAAGTACAACAAAAAACTGTTAGAATTAATAAATGAATTCAGTAAAGTTGTAGGATATGAAATCAATATAGAAAAACATTATATTTCTATACACTAACAACTAACTAGCTGAAAAAGCAATTAAGAAAACAATTCCATTTACAATAGCACCAAAAGGAATAAAATACCTAGGAATAAATTTAACCAAGGAGATTAAAGATCTTTATAGTAAAAACTCTGACTTTGATGAAGGAAACTTAAGAAGACACACATAAATGGAAAGATATTCTGTCTTCACGGATTGGAAGAAATAATATTTTTTAAATGTCCATGCTAACCAAAGTGATCTACAGAGTCAACACAATCCCTTTCAAAATACCAATGGCATTTTTCACAGAAACAGAACAAACAATTCTAAAATCCATATGAAACCACAGAAATACCCTAAATAGCTGAAGCAATTTTGAGCAAGAAGAAAGCTGCATGCATCACACTCCCCCGTTTCAAAATTTATTACAAAGTTAGAATAATAAAAACAGTTAGGTACTGGCAGAAAAAACAAACGTACACACAAATAGGACAGAATGGAGAGCCCAGAAATAAACTCATGCATGCAAAGTCAATCTCCAACAAGAGTGCCAAGAGTATGCAATGAAGAAAGGACAGTCTCTTCAATAAGTGGTATTGGTAAAACTATATATCCACATGAAAAACAATGAAATTGGATCCTTATCTTACACCGTACACAAAAATTAACTCAAAATGCATTAAAAGTTTAAATGTAAGACCTGAAACTATAATACTAGTAGAAGAAAACACTGGGGAAAGCTTCTTATTATTGGTCTTGTCAATGTTTTCTTGAATATGACATCAAAGGCACAGGAAATAACAACAAAAATAAACTAAGCGAGACAATATCAAACCAAAACGCTCTGCAAAGCAAAGGAAACAATCAACAAAATGAAAAGGCAACCTAAGGAATGGGAGAAAATATTTGCAAACCATAGATCTGTTAAAGGGTTGATATCCAACATATATAGGGAACTCTTACAACTCATTAGCAAATCATTATCATCATCATCATCTGATTAAAAAATGAACAAAGGATCTGAATTGACATTTTTCTAAAGAAGACATACAAATGGCCAATAGGTACATGAAAAGGTGTTCAACATCACTACTCATCAGTGAAATACAAATCTAAATCACAAAGAGATATCACCTCATACCAGTTAGGATGGCTATTATCAAAAAAAAAATAAGTACTTGTTGGTGAAGATGTGGAGAAAAGGGGAAACCTGGCATGCTGTTGGTAGGAATGTAAATTGGTAGTCACTTAGGAAAGTAGTATGGAAGTTCCTCAAAATATTAAAAATACAGCTACCACATAATCCAGCAATCATTTGGGTATATTTCCAAAGGAACTGAAATCTAGATCTTGAAGAGATATCTGTACAGATATCTGTACTTCCGCATTGCAACATTATTCACAGTAGCCAAGACATGGTAACAATCTAAGTGTCAATCAACAGATTAATGGATAAAGAAAATGCCATAAATACATAAAATATTATTCAGCCTTAAAAAAAGGAAATCCTGCCATTTGCAACAACATGGACAAACCTGGAGGACTATATACTTAGTGAAATCAGCCAGGCAAAGAAGGAAAAATACTACATGATACCACTTATATGAGGAATCTAAAATAGCCAAACTCATAAAAGCAGAGAGTAGAATGGGGTTGTCAGAGTCTGGGAGGAAGGGGTAAGAGGGAGGTATTAGTCAAAGAGTATGAAGTTAATTATACAACATTAGTAAGTTCTTGAGATCTCCTGTACAGCACAGGGACTACAGTTAACAATGCTGTATTGTATACTTAAAAACTGGTTAAGAGGTTAGCCCTTAAGTGTTATTATCACAAACAAACAATCGCAATAATAATAAAGAGGGCAGAGGAAAGTTTTGGTGGTGCTGGATATGTTTATGCATTGATTGTTTTGATGGTTTCACAGATGTCCACTCATCTTCAAATTCATCAAGTCATATAAATTAAATATGTATAGCTTTTTCTTTGTCAATCACACCTCAATAAAGTGCTTTTAAAATTTCCATTTCTACTGTGGCAGAAATATCACCATTATTGATTTATTTCTTCAAAATCTATTTCAAATTTTAAAATAAACAGCTTTGGGAACATAACATAATACTTTTGTTTCTAGATATTAACAGCCATTACGTGGAGAAAATTAGTTGGCTCCTGCCTAAAGAAAAATTCCCTGAGAAGAGTTCATTTCAGAATTAGACAAAGGGTACCAAGCATAATATATAATCCATGTGTTGCTCAGAATGTAATAGTGAAAAACATGATTGAATGAATGACACTGCTTTTGGAAGACAAGCCAATCTATGTAACCAAGACACAGGTTTTTAAATGGTCTGTATTAGCTTGAAGTCCCTTACTTTATGAGGGGCACTTGGCATTAGGGGGAAAGTATAAAGTGAGAGGTGCCAAAGACAACCATCACCTATTTTTTTTAAATGTGTCCTGATTTTGGTTTATGTGCTGCTCCTTGCTCAGGTAGATACCTCATATGCTCTGTGGTGGGATAAGGGAAGTGCTTTGTTAGGTTTTATTTTGCAAAGCTTTACTAAACAAACCTGGAAATCCATAATATTATTACATAAGTTAGACTGCAGTAAAAATTACCTAGGATTGGGCTTCCCTGGTGGCGCAGTGGTTGAGAGTCTGCCTGCTAATGCAGGGGACACGGGTTCGAGCCCTGGTCTGGGAGGATCCCACATGCCACGGAGCAACTAGGCCCGTGTGCCACAACTACTGAGCCTGCGCGTCTGGAGCCTGTGCTCTGAAACAAGAGAGGCCGCGATAGTGAGAGGCCCGCGCACCGCGATGAAGAGTGGCCCCCGCTTGCCACAACTAGAGAAAGCCCTTGCACAGAAACGAAGACCCAACACAGCAAAAATAAATTAATTAATTAATAAACTCCTACCCCCAACATCTTAAAAAAAAATTACCTAGGATTTATATACAAATCATAATGATTTCCACTGTGCAATCAGTTGACAAGATTTTGAACAGTTCTCCACATGAGACCGAGCTGTATACGTCACACAGAAACTGAGATTACCTTATGGAGTTTCCAGTTCCAGCTCTCCAGGAAGAGCAATAAATGACACAAAATTGACAAACCTTGAGCTGCAATGAGCAAGAGAAAAAAACTCAACAAAATCAGATATTAAAGTGGAGACATTTCTAACATATTACGGAAATTAAAAAAATTGTAAGACAACACTATGAAAAACTGTTTACCAACAAACTAGATAGTTTGCATAAAATAGAGAATTGCCTGAAAGCACACAAAATACCAAAACTTACTCAAAAAGAAAGAGAAAAACTGAACAGACCTGTAACAAGCAAAAAGATTATATCAGTACTCAAAAGTCTCACCTAAAAAAATCCCAGGACCAGGGCTTCCCTGGTGGCGCAGTGGTTGAGAGTCCGCCTGCCGATGCAGGGGACACGGGTTCGTGCCCCGGTCTGGGAAGATGCCACATGCCGCGGAGCGGCTGGGCCCGTGAGCCATGGCCACTGAGCCTGCGCGTCCAGAGCCTGTGCTCCACAACGGGAGAGGCCACAACAGTGAGAGGACTGCGTACCGCAAAAAAAAAAAAAAAAAAAGGGCTTCCCTGGTGGCGCAGTGGTTAAGAATCCACCTGCCAATTCAGGGGACATGGATTCGAGCCCTGGTCTGGGAGGATCCCACATGCCGCGGAGCAACTAGGCCCGTGAGCCACAACTACTGAGGCTGTGCATCTGGAGCCTGTGCTCGGCAACAAGAGAGGCCGCGATAGTGAGAGGCCCACACACCGCGATGAAGAGTGGGCCCCGCTTGCCACAACTAGAGAAAGCCCTCGCACAGAAACGAAGACCCAACACAGCAAAAATAAATAAATAAACTATAAAAAAAATTTTTAAAAAAGATGAAAGAAAACATACTATTGATGCCAAGATCAGATGTCCAGAATATGCAAATCTATATAGGCAAAAAGTAGATTAGTGATTGCCTAGGGCCAGGGTTAGGGGTTAGGAGTGGAGAGTGACTGCCATGGGCATGGGGTTTCTTTCTTTGAGGGTGATGAAAATGTTTTGAAATTGGGTTACCATAGTAATGGTTGCACAACTCTGTGAATATGCTAGAAACCACTGAATTGTACACTTTGAATAGATGAACTTTGTGATGTGTGAAACATCTCAATAAAGCTGTTAAAAAGAATATGCCAAGATGGGAATAAAGATGCAGACCTACCAGAGAATGGACTTGAGGATACGGGGAGGGGGAAGGGTAAGCTGGGCCAAAGTGAGAGAGTGGCATGGACATATACACACTACCAAACGTAAAATAGATAGCTAGTGGGAAGCAGCCACATAGCACAAGGAGATCAGCTCAGTGCTTTGTGACCACCTAGAGGGGTGGGAGAGGGAGGGTGTGAGGGAGGGAGACGCAAGAGGGAAGAGATATGGGGACATATGTATATGTATAACTGATTCACTTTGTTATAAAGCAGAAACTGACACACCATTGTAAAGCAATTATCCTCTAATAAAGATGTTAAAAAAAAAAGAATATGCCAGACAAAAGCAAGAAAAAAATTATACTATCTCACTTATGAACATCAACAGGAAATTCCTAAGTTGAATATTGGCAAAAGTTAATTCAGTTTTTACCCCTCTACCTAAGTAGGGTGATTTCAGGAATGTAACAATTCCTCAACACCAGAACACCTGTTTATATAATTTATTATTAAAAATCTAAACAATAAAAGCCATATGATTATTTCAATAAATTTATTTTTTATTCGACATGTATTTATTGCATGCGTATTATGTGATGGACACTACACATTAGTAAACAAAAGAGAAAAAGTCCGGATCCTCAATAGAAATAGTAAAAGCACTTGACAAAATTTCACACCAATTCTTAGGAAAATATTGTTAGAAGAGAACTCTTATAATAAGTTAAAGGTATTGATCAGAAACAGAACAATCATCCTTAATGCTGAAATATCAGAAGCGTTCTTACTGATCCCAATAGAAAGATGCTTGTAGTAGAGGCCCTGGCCACTGCACTAATTATGCATAGTGCATAAAAATGAGATATACAAAAACTGCATAGAAAAAGAAATAAATTGTTTTCCTTTATGTAAGATAAAATAATTTAAATGTAATTTTAAAAATCCAACAGTATATATAAACAAGCCATTAGAACTAGGAAGATAGTTCGACAAGATACAAGTTCAACAAGATACAAGATCTGTATACAAAATACCACAGCATTCCTAGAAATAACCAAGTAGTAAATGTAATTGGATTGTTAATTCACAATAGAAACAAACAGTGGAAGGTATCTGATATATCTAACAATATATCTAACAAAATTTGTGTGTGACCTTTAGCAAAATAATTTTCACCAGTGGCAACAGCAGATCGGCCTTGGTGAATGAAAATGTTGTTGAACCTTTGCATAACCACCACCTTGCCCAGCCATGGCCACACTCTTTGTGAATCCATGGACCAGAACTAGGCTCACCAGGAAGGAAAAGACTGGCACTCACATAATAGGCTATTCTACTCACAGAATTATTTCAAACTGCTTTGGTGGCCCTCTGGTGAGAATTCATCCTACATATATTCTCTGTGTCTTGCTCATGATTCATACATTCAAAATACATTCATTGTGCAACAAGCATGTTTGAAACTATTTTAATATTCTTGAAAAAGTAGTGAAGATGCCAGAAAATGTCGTTGCTCTCTTTGAGTTTATATTCTCTGCTCCTGCGGAGTGCAAAGTGAAGGGGAGGAGGACAGTTGACAGTTGGTAAGTAAGTAAAAACTAAAAGGTAAGTTCAGAAAGAAATAATAATTAACTTTTGACCATGATCATTTTAATCCATATACCTCACCTAAGTCTCCTTCTCACTAGTGCTCTAATTGTGTTTCATGATCTAAAGGGCCTTTGTTGAAAAGTCCTTTGGTTTCTTCCTGGTGTTTATCAAAGGCCCTGTACAGTACTTGCTCTGTTGTTGATTTGCTCACATTCTGCCTTTTCTGCAGCACCACTAGAGCTCAGTGGCAGAGCTATTTGTCCAGCAGTGTGTACAAGCCAAGGAATCTTCTCTTGTTATGGGGGCCCCTCACAGCTGGAGATGGTGGGTCACTATGTAAATGGTTTGAAGCATGATAAACAAATGTTTTATCTGTAGTCTCTATTGGACACGTGTAGGTCAAATAAACAATTTCAAATATCCTAAGAGAGTGAATGGTCCAGCATTGACCCTGTGCTCACTCCTGTATCAGCCACTGTGCCAGGAAGAATGAGTGAATAATGAGAAGGGGAGGGGGGAGGATTTGGGGACACTGTGATTAACAGTCTCTCTGGGACCACATTGAACACACGGAGTTTAGTTACTGGAAGAATGGTAAAGATAGCCTAAGCAGACAATGTCTACCATATTGTGTGTAATAAATTAAATATTTTTGCAAGAAAAATTGCTAGACAAAATGTTTATCTATCCACCTTCCTCTGATTAGGACTGAACTGGTATCATTCCAGAAACTAACTTCAACTTTTCTTAAGTATTTTCAAGAAAAGAGGTACAGCATCGTGCAGATCCTTATATCAGAGAATTCTCCTTAATATGCAGGCACTATTTATTGCAATTCTACCCAATTTCCTCATCATTCTGATTTTTTAATCTATGATTTGAAACACTAGGAACATTTCCTCAACATTTTTCTCACAGCTGCCTTCACCTCCTTGTTCTTCAGGCTGTAGAAGAGAGGATTCAGCAGGGGGGTGATCACACTATACTGCAAGGAGCAGATGAACTCTTGAGTGGATCCTGAATTTGGCATGAGATAGCGGAGTAAACCTGAGCCATAAAAGAAGCTCACTGCAGTGAGGTGGGAGGAACAGGTGGAGAAGGCCTTGCTTCTGCCTTCAGTTGAGCTGATGCTCAGGATGGTGAACAAAATGCAAACATAGGAGAAAAATATCAAGAGGAAATTTCCAAAGAAATGCAGGAGGCTGGAGCAGAGCAAGGCAGTAAAGCTTGCAGACACATCGGAACAAGACAAAGGGTAGAGAGAGGGCAGCTCACAGCTGAAGTGGTGAATATTTTGAGCCTCACAGAAGTCTAAATTGAGAGCTACAAGGATATTGATGAGAGCATCCGTGAAAGCCAAGCCCCATGAGCCCCACACCAGCCCCATACACAGCTTTCTGTTCATCATCTGGCCGTACAGCAGAGGAGAACTGATGGCAACATAGCGGTCATAGGCCATGACAGCAAGTAGGCAGGATTCAGTGCCTCCAGTGGCAAACACAAAGAAGACCTGAGCCATGCAGCCCTCGAATGAGATGGTTTTCTTCTCAGACAGGAGGTTCTCCAACAGCTTGGGGCACAGTGACAGAAGAGTGGCAGAGATCCAGGAAGGACAATTGTCCCAGGAAAAAGTACATGGGGTTGTGGAGCTGGGAATCCACCCTTATCACCAGCAGCAGCATCAGGTTCCCCATAAGGGTCAGGATATAAATAACAAAGAACAGCACAAAGAGCAGAGCCTGGATTTGGGGGTCAGCAGACAGCCCGAGGAGGATGAACTCAGAGACAACACTGTGGTTTCTCATTGCCTTCAGTACTTTCTTTGGAATGCAAGAAAAAAATCAGGTGAAGTCTCTTCTGATGCCTGACAAATACCCAAGTGTTTTAACCCGCTCCATTCACGAAGTTTCATGCCTACTCAAAAATGTACGTTCAGCAATTATACTCCAATAAAGTTGTTAAAAAAAATGTACGTTCTGAAATGATAAACTTCCCTAAGTCTCTAGATTTACCGAAACCTGCAATAATCTTTTCTGTGGGATCCCAACACTAGATCAACTCCCTCTCCACCTTTACTGTTCTTTCTTTGATGTCTTAGAGTTTATTTTTTGTTGTTTTATTATTAAAGTGACTGGAGGATATTTATAAACTGTTGATAATAAACTAGTAGAGAGGGAGAAATTGCAGGAGGAAATTTAAGAGAAAATTGCAGAAATGGTGTCTCTGAGAGCAGTTGGGTCTCAGAGTAGAAGCAGAGCATGGCCAAAGGCAGGAGAGGGTTTACTTCATCAAACATGCATGAAGTCCATAGATCTGATGTTAGGAAGGAAGCATTTCTCAGCTAATGGCTTCTATTTTTTCACTAAATATTTAAATAGGGTCATTAATGGAAAGTGAAGAGGGGTAGTGGCTGGAGATTTGCAGAGTGAGGAGAAAGGGAATTAATTAGAGAGAAAGTAGAAGAGATATCCTAGATGTTATATAATTGATCACAAGAAACTGCTGACCCATATGAGAACACACTCTGCTCATACTCTCCATGCCCAGCTTGGGTAATCTATTCAGATTCAGCTCTTGTCTGTGCCTTCATGCCATTTAAGGATAGACTACCCACTAACTTTCTAAAGTTTGGCCTTCTTTTTCTCTACTCTAAACTGACAATCCAAATTACATCCAAAGATTCAGGATAACGCTTCAACACTACTGACTCCACCATCTCGACCCTTCCTGACCTGCTCTATCTTTTGTGCTCACACTGCGAGACCCACCACCCAATATGCTTTCTCTCCCATGTATATCCAAACGACACCCAGAATTAGAGCTGTCTTAGAAATCAAGTTCACACTACCTGTATTTCTCACCTAGTTGAACAATATCTAGCACAGAATTAAACAAAAACTTTTTCAAATCCAGTGATCCAGAAGATGACTAAATTTGAACGTCAGTGTGAGAATTCAGAGTTAAGATGGAGTTTGAAAATTCCTGTTGGATATAGACCTCTTCCTTGATTTCTAAAGGAGGAAAATAAAAGGGTAAGTTGTGTATATTATTTCTAAAAACCTCAATTCTTCCTCTCATGTGGGGATTATAATAATTTTTTATTATTATTACTTTTTTTTCTTTTACTCACCACTGTAGCTCTAGCTACAGCAACCTGGATTCATCCTGAGAATATCACATCATTGGCAGAAGACACGGGAAAATCAAGTCATGAAATACAGAGAAGCACCCATTGTAATTTTGGAGGGCAACAAAAAGAAAGGTCCCCTCCATTTTACTCATCTCTAAATGGAGCCCTACTAACTAGCACTAGAAATTCCTTAAACTTTGGGGAAACTTATTCTCCTATAAATAAAAGCCAAAGAGTGAAAATCTTGCACAGGGCATTTTCATGAAGGACAAACCTAGAAACTGTACACTATCAGGAACCATACTTCCTCACAGGTAGAGGTGTACTGTGTTGGAGTTACTTGAAGCAGTCAAAGAAATAAATAAAATCACTTATTTTTTTTTGCCTGGTGCTGCAATTTCACTGTCCTTGATACTTCATTTATTCAGAATCGATGCTTCAGATTCCAAATTGAGAATGGAAACAGCTCTGAGAATGCTACCACTATAAGTTTTCAGTTGTTATCATAATTAGGTGGAGTTAGCCGACTAGATCACTTCCAAAGAAAGACGGCCTGAGAGGAGTCCATTTTAGAATGGGACATACAAAAGTACCTAGCATTGTGACTGGCCCAAGGAGTTGCTCCAAAATGTTACTTAACAATTAAAATAAATGCACAAATGAGTGAATGAGTAAGTGAATGGAGAAAACTCAGAAAGAGAATAGTCTAGAGCTTTACTACTAGTAGAGAACAGATCTGATTAGGAACCAGTAACGGATTTAGACATCCTGAGCTTTCATGAAACCAGTTGTGGGAAGGGCACAGGAGAAAAATTCTGCCAACAGGAGAGGTTTGCCCCAATGCAGTGTCTCGTGCCCTCAACTTCCACATACCTATGAGTATCTAATTATAGGGAATACCTATAATTAAAGGTACAATTAGTTTCTGGACCCTATATGTTTGGAGGGCTTGGAGAGGGTTATTTTTGAGTCATGAGTTGCCCAAAGTCTATCATTTTCCTGATCTCCTCCCCCCTCTTATAGACAGTTCTCAGGTATTAGCCTCCCCAAGCTTCCAGGTTTCTGGTATAATGTGGGCTTTCACCATTAGAAACAAGGAGTATAGTAAGACATAGGGAAACTCCTGTCTTAATTGTCCCATATGTGAAATGAAAGCTAAAAATAATTAGCTTGGAATGTTGTGAGGACTTAACTTACTAACTGAAGAGTGGTGCTGAAGACAATTGAGGTGCTGAAGAATCATTAGATTCTCTTTTCTTCACCTCTAACCCAAGTGTTTAATTTTCCCAAAAGGAGGACAAGAAGTAATTTTGAGGAACAGACCAACAGTCTAGGTAACAGAAATGAATACCATGTCAGAGAGACTTGAGGGGGGCACTACCTCAGCCCAGGGGAACAAAGGTAAGATGATAGAACTGCAGGAGAAAGGAGGGGCCTGATGAGGGAAGGGTAAGAAGTGGCGGGAACTGAGGGGAAATGGGGAGCACAAGAACAGGAAAACAACATCAGAAAACAGAAGGAAAACATTACCAAGTTTCTCTGTTCCTGGTGCAGAATACATCCTGGTTTTCTAACTGGTGGGCATGCCTCTGAGTGCAGGAGAAATTCACAAGATAGAAAATGCACCACAACTGTCCCATCGTGTAAACTGACATTGATTTTTCTATTAGACATTTTGCGCATAAAGACAAATGTATAAGCTCAGTCCTTAAAAGCCCCTGCAAATACAGACTTCAGAAAACTCTTCTGAACTTTGGTAGCATTTTGGTCTTATCCTTTATGACTCCATAAAATGACAAAGAAAAGGAAAACTGAGAACTTCAAATTCCTAACAAGGAATAAAGCAACCTCTTTCATACTTCCCCTAGCATAACTGCACAATCATTTCTTTACATATCTCTATTACCGTTGATACACTGCTACGAGCAGCATCCTAACAAAGGAGGCTCAGGTCTACCAGAAGGCCCTGTGTGTTAAGGTGGCCAATGGGATGGCAAGGTGTAACCTGAAAGCCCAGGCGGCATCTAGGTCCTTCCTGATTGCTGGAAAGCTCAGCCTGAAGTACACTTTGGACTTATTAGCTAAAAACAGTTACTGGATGATCCCTCTGGGAATTACCATTGAAGCTAAGTGACTCATAGCTTACCTTTAGATAGTTTTGCTAATGTTGTCAAGTGTTTTATCATGATACACATTAAAGACATAATCATTATACATGACATTATCACTACTATATGATCAATGGTCATTTAAATTTACCTACATGTTTGACCTTTTTTTTTTGCTCAATTTTTTCTATACCTAGAATTGAAAGTTCAATACCTGAAAATAGATTTCAATGGATAAGTTTAACACAAATTAGACAAAGCTGAAGAGGTGACTCAGAAGATAAGCCAGAAGAAAATAAGAACTTCCATCTGTGGGCATTTTCCTTCTCCTTGAAGAACTCCTTTTAATTTTCCCTTTAGTGCAAGTCTTCTAGGTGATGTATTTATTTCACCTTCATTCTTAAAGGATGTTTTACTGGGCACAGAATCCTAATGGGGGAGGGCTGTTTTTTTTTTAATCCAGTACTTTTAGGATACTACCTCATTGTCTTCTGTCTTCTTGTTAGTCTAATGTTTCTCTTGAGAAGTCAGTTGTTGGTCTAATTGTACTTCTTTGGAGTTAATTTGTCTTTCCTTTCCCTCTTGCCACTCTTAATATTTTGTTTTGATTTTCAGTAATTTTATTATGATGGGACAAAGTGTGACTTTCTTTTAATTTATCATACTTGGGGTATATTTATAGAATTCCTAGCATTTATAGTTGATATAATTTTTCAGTTTGGAGTATTTTCGTTCGTTGTCTTACATATTGCCCTATTTTCTTAGGTATCGCCTAATTCTCCCTCTTCTTTAGAACTCCATGTAAATGTATGTTATCCTTCTGTATCTATGCATTATGTATCTCATACTCTTTTCTTTATTCTTTCTGTGCCTTACTGTATATATTTTCTTCTTGCCTATCCTATAAGTTATTAGTATACTCCTCAACACTAAGTTCCTTTAAACTTATCCATTAAGATCTTATTCAGCCATTGAGTTTTTCTTTCTCAAGATTTTCACTAAGATTATTTATAGTTTCCAGAAATATTATGCCAAAATTCTCAACCTTTTCTTTAATCTCTATAAATATTTATTTTAAAGTTAAGCATCTGGATCTGCTTCCACTGTCTCTAGTTTGTCTCCCCATATTCTTGTTAAATTTTTTCTATTGAGAATAGGGTATTATTATGAAAAATTATGGAGATAACTTAAGGCTCTGAATTATATTCTCTTCCTCCAGAGAAAATTTTTACTTGCTTCTGTCAGACAACCATGGGCATCAGCAATACTGGATGACCCTCATGTAATTTGGGGACTGAAATGAAGCTGGGCTCCAACCCACACAAAGCTTCTCTGCTTCCAATCCACCTTTACTTCAGGGTATCGCCCTTTAAGGTTCCAACCCACCCTTGTGGTCCCTGAATTCCATTTTCCCCACTAACTTTAGGAAACTGTCAAAATAACTTTTCACATTTTCAACCACCTCTTCAAGATGCCCTTACAGGAAAAAGAGACCCCTAAGTGCAAAGCTTGCTTCTCTGGGTTTTCTTCTTCTTTGGGATGACAGCTCCATAATTACTCACTGCCTCCTTAGCTTTCAAATATCTTTAGAGCAGATCTTAAAAACATGCTGTTCAGCTTTTTAAAAATTTTTTAAATGTGTGTTGGTCCAAGTGATCTAGTGAGTAGTTACCCGAAGTGGAAGTCCCTGATCATTTTAGTCCATTCCTATTCTATTATTATTATTTGCTATTGCTAATTTACATATTTTATAATACTTTACTCTTCTGTCGGCTTTTTCTCTAGTCTCAATTTTTATCATTCTTTCTTTGCTCCCCTACCTTTTTAAAAGCAATGGAGGTTCTTATTACATATTTCTATCAAAAGAAGTATATGCAAAGAATTTGAAGCTTCTTAGTTTATTTTTTTCCCAAGATGGGTTTCTTCCTCTATCTTAGCATTGCATATCAGTTAGGATGCATTTGGATGAAAATAAGAGAAAACTTAAATAGCCATAGTCTAATCCATAAGATGTTTATTTTTACTTGAGAAATCTGGGAATGGGGGGGCGGTAATGAGATTTGGGGTTTTATTCAGCATTTCCATGATAAGTAAAGTTATTGCTTCAATGTGACTATGATATTTTTCCCTTTCTCTCATAGTCTCACTACAGGTTCTGTAGCTCCTAGCATCACATTCTTTTTTTTTTTTTTAACGGTATAAGTTTTTTTTTTTAACATCTTTATTGGAGTACAATTCCTTTACAATAGTGTGTTAGTTTCTGCTTTATAACAAAGTGAATCAGCTATACATATACATATATCCCCATATCCCCTCCCTCTTGCGTCTCCCTCCCACCCTCCCTATCCCACCCTTCTAGGTGGTCACAAAGCACCGAGCTGATCTCCCTGTGCTATGTGGCTGCTTCCCACTAACTATCTGTTTTATGTTGGGTAGTGCACATATGTCCACGCCACTCTCTCACTTCATCCCAGCTTACCCTTCTCCCTCCCCGTGTCCTCAAGTCAGAGAGGAGTGCAAAGATTATTCCTCTAGAGGGTGCCCCTCAGACTCATTGGCTAATACTGTGTCACATGAATACCCTTAGCTGCAAGGAAGACTGGGAAGCTGATTATCTGGGAAAGGAGAGTGGAATTTCATGAATGGTTTAGACAATAACAAAGTACCCCCTACTATTGGGTATCTAAATAAAATGAGAGATGATAGTAAGTAAAAAAGCAAAATAATAAAATAGGCAAGCCATGGTGTCCCCTCCCAAATGGCATGTTTCTTTCCTTCCTAATTCTGAACATCTTTACTGTAGTATGCTAGAATTCTCACTGATACCCTTACCTTTCTATTTGTCTTTCCTTTTTTGTTATAGATTAAGAGCTTGGATACTTCATTGAATGCATTTTTTGCTATCCAATATGTAAGAACATGTTTACCTATCTTCCTATCTGTGACTACATACTTCTGTATAGAACTATTTTTACTCCCTCCTTCAATTTGATAGATGCTATGGTCTGAATGGTGTCCCACAAAATTCACATGGTGCAGTCCTTAGCCCCAATGTGATGATATTTGGAGATGTGGCCTTCAGGAGATAATTAGGTTTAGATGAGGTCATTAGGGTGGGACCCTCATCATGGAATTAGTGTCCTTACAAGAAAAGACACAGGAGAGCTTGCTCTCTCTCAATCTCCACCACTCAGACTATGGCATTTTGCTATGAAAAATATGTACTGAGTTAATACAGCAGAGGAGATGTCCTTCTCAATCCAAGACAAATGCCTCCACCTATGCTTTAGATATTTTTCCATTCTGCTTCCTCTGGGACCAAGCTCCCTCAAACTTGCTATTTTTCTAGTTGGTATTCAACTTTTCCTCTCCATTTGTCTTTTACATTTAGCAGTTAGCACATTCAAACGATCTTCTCTATTTGTGTGTGTTTTCATAGCACATATTATTTTCTAAAACTACTTTCCTAGTCCCACATACCCTTACAGCATCTGACTTAATTCTTGCATTTTCTCACACCCAAATGTACTGAAGTAATAACGATATTACCTGGCAACCATTTCTGCACCAACCACTCTTCTAAAGCTTCTCTATGGTTTATTTATGATCTCCGACACAAGAATGAATTTGTTCTAAAACACCGAGATGCATAAAACACCATTTTCAATATTTTTAATGTTTTTTGTTTTCATTTATTTTAAAAAGTGTTTTTATCAGGTAACATTTCAAATATACATAATGACTAGAGAAACATAAATAACATCCAGTACACACCACGCATACTTAACAAATCTTAACTTTTACCATATTTACTTCAGATTATTTTTCAAAAATAGGACACTATAGATCTGAAGTCTTCTTTGTATACCATTTCCCAATCCCTTCCTCCCTACCCATAGATAACCACCATCCTAAAGTCAGAAAGTAGCCTCCTGTGGTAGACAGGACAGCCCCCCAAGGATGTTCATTCTCTAATCTCTGGAACCTGTGAATGTGTTACCTTACATGGCAAAAGGGACTTTGTACAGACTTTAAAATAAGGAGATTATCTTGGATTATCCAGGTGAGCCCAATCTAATAATACGAGCCCTTAAAAGCAGAGAACTTTCTCTCACTGGCATGAGAAAGCTGAGGTAGAAATGGAAGTCAAAGAGGAGTGGAAGCATGAGAAGACCTGGCTCATCACCTCTTGGGGAGGGATACATAGAAAGCATGAGAAGTAATGCAACCAGCCTCTAGAAGAAGAGCCAAGCCCCCAGCTGAGAGCCAGCAAAGAAACAGGGACCTTATTAGTCCTACAATGTCAAGAAACTGAATTCAGCCATCAATCTGAGCCTGGAAGTGGATTCATCACCGGAATCTCCAGGGCTCCAGAATGTAGCCCTGCTGACACCTTGATTTCCACCTGCTGAGACTCTAAGCAGAGGACCCAGTTGAGCATGCTGTACTTGGACTTCTGAGCTACAGAACCTTGAGATAATAAATAGGCATTGCTTTAACTTGCTAAATTTTTGGTAATTTTTCACAACAGCAATAGGAAACTAATACACTTCTTCATGCATGCTTTTATATTTTTTTATTACACGTGTCCGTTTTTTAAACTCTACATAAATGTCTCCTACTACATGAAACATTTTGAAATTAGTTTTTATTTTGTCAGCATGTTTTAGAAATTCATCCAGGTTGATATGTAGAGATAGTTCATTCATTTAATTGCTAGATAGTGTTCTAATGTATAGGTATACCACATTCTATTTATTTTTCAGAAGATTAGAGCACATGTGATGAATCTGGATATGTTTGGGTTTATCTGTAGATTCTATAGTATTTTCTATGTAGAAAAGCACATCATCTTCAAATAACTAACCTTTTTTTTTCTTTCCAATTCTTAAATTTTAATTTCTTTCATTTCCTTATATTGGGAATTTCAATACAATATTAAATTTTATAAGTGATAGTGGCCATCCTTGTCTTATCTTAATTGAAGACAAATTTCTAAAATGTATTGTTTAAGCAAAAGTTTACTGTAGGCTTTGTAATTACTGTATCACATTAAGAAAGATCCCTACTATTCCCCGTTTGCAAAGACCTTTATAATGAACAAGTGCTGAATTTTATCGAGTGCCTTTCGGCACTATTGAGATAACATATGATGCTAGAATAAGTTAAGAGAAAAATACTGCCTTTTTAATCATTTAAATTACTGCTTTTTAACATTGATTCTAAATATCATATTTTTAAAATAGTGTTTGAGTAACCATTGTAACAGAGATTTACTTTTTTATATATATAAATGAAATATACAAAACTCAAGGTTATAAATCTGGGGCGGCATAACAGTAAATATGCCAGCTGGTTCAGACCTAATGGCTAGGACACCACTGCCTCCTTGTGGTAAAATTCCAAAATGACAAGTTCTGATTATTGGAAGTTTATTTTTCAAGTCACAGGTTTGACAATAAATGTCACAGAAGCCATGGCCTGGGATAAAAAGAGAGTTGTTACAGATCTCAGAGAGACATGAGAAGAATAGAAATTTGGGACAGGCACACAAACAGAGAAATAACCAGATTTTTCTTTCAGGACTCCCAGGTATAGGGGCAGAGGTTGAAGAAAAGACTTGAGTAACATGAAAATGTGGAGTTGGGAGGGGATCAAGATGGTGGCATATAAGGACTGGGCTCACCTCCCCTCATGAACAAACCAAAACTACAACTCCATATAGAGCAACTCTCACTAAAATAAACTTGGGAACTAGCAAAACAGCTCTTCTAAAACAAGGGCTGTAAAGAAATTTCCACATGGAGTCTAGTAAGAAGAAAAGAGAAGTGATCTGGTCAGGAACCACAACCACCATGGGGGACAAAAAGAGAAGGGGGATATCACAGGCTAGGAGATCCTCCCTGGGAAGAGAGGGGTTTGAGCCACATATCAGACACCCCAGCCCTGGGGTCTGACCAGGAAGACAAGCCCCCTTAGCTGTTTTGAAAACCAATGGGGTTTACCAGAGGGCTGTAAGAAACCAAGACTCTGCTCTTAAAGAGTGCACACACTCTTTAAGAGTGTTTATTTCTGGTCACAGCATGGAGGCAGCAAATTGAAAACTGCCTGGGGCTCTGGCCAGCTTGCCAAGACCACCCAGCATGCACCCCAGCCCACACTGGGCTACTACTCCAGCCACTCTTGCTCCGGCACTACTCCCCACTCAAGGGGAGCCTGCTATTGCCAACAAGGCTGTGCACACTGGGAGGGAACAGAGCCAGCCCAGACCATGGCCCTGCGTCTGACCAGGACAGAGGCAACCATCACCAGCTCGTGCATCCTTGCACACAATATGGAAGGAGTGAAGCTAGCTCCATGTTGGAGACCACCATCACAGGAACACATGTCCCTGTGCATACTTGGGAGAGGTCAGGCCCAGCTCAGTGTTGTGGCATCACCCCCTCCAGCTCCTATCCAGCCTCTAACTAATGTGTGCACACTGGGGCAAGGGGGTAGGTAGTGAAACCAGTACAGAAACCAGCCCCAAGCTCTCAGGCACTGGCCATGCCCCAAACATATTTAGAGACTGCCATTACACCCAGGAAAAACCCAACTACCTCAGAGTGTCTGCTCCAGCCCCTTGGGCCCTGCCTTTACCCCTGATAGGGCGGTGACAGTCACTGAACACAGGAGAAGCCCTATCTTGCACCTGGCTCTGGTCCCTCCAACTCAAGCCCTACCTCCCACTAAGCAGGTGGCTCTCAGCCACCCACGGGAAGATATGAAATGTGCTGATTTCAGATCCAGCACTCCCACCAAAGCTACCGGGCACATGCAGACTGTATAAGGACGGTCTAACACAAGGACACACCCTCAAGACCAGGATAAGTAACCGTTTCACCTAACTTCATAGAGACAGAGAAAGTTAGACAAAATGAGAAAAAAGAGGAATATGTTTCAAATGAACAAGAAAAAACTCCAGAAAAAAACCTAATGAAACAGATAATTTACCTGATAAACAGTTCAGAGCAATAGTAAAAAGAATGCTAACTGAACTGGGTAAAAGAACAGGTGAACACAGTGAGAATTTTAATAAAGAACTGGAAAATATAAAAAAAAGACCCAGTTAGAGCTGAAGAACTCAATACCTGAAATAAAAAATACACTAGCGGGAATTAGCAGATTAGGTGATACAGAAGAACACATAGCAATCTGAAAGACGGAATAATGAAAATCACTGGATCAGAAGAGCAAAAAGAAAAATTTTTAAAAATAAGAATAGTTGAAGGGATCTCTGGGACAACATCAAGTATACTAATATTCAAGTTATAGGGGTCCCAAAGGAGAAGAGATAAAAAGGTAGAAAATGTATTTGATGAAATTATGACTGAACACTTACTGAACCTGAAGAAGGAAACAAATATCCAGGTACGGGAATTACAGAGGGTCTCAAACAAGATGAACCCAAACAGACCCACACCAAGACATATCATAATTAAAATGGCAAAAGTTAAAAGATAAAGAGAGAATTCTAAAGGCAGGAGGAGAAAAAGAAAGAATCACGTACAAGGGAACCCTCATAAGGCTATCAGCTGATTTTTTCCAGAAACTTTGAAGAACAGAAGGGAGTGGCATGATATATTTAAAGTGTTGAAAGGTAAAAACCTGGAACGTAGGATACTCCGCCACAAGGTTAACATTCAAAACTGAAGGACAGATAAAGAGCTTCTTAGACATGAAAAAACTAAAAGAGTTCATCAATTCTAAATGGACCTTACAAGAAGTGTTAAAGGGTCTTCTTTAAGTGAAAAATAAAAGGTTACAATAAGAAATAAGAAATTATAGGAAGGGAAAAATTCCACAGGTAAAGGCAACTATATAGTAAAGGCTGTGGATCAACTACTTAAATAAGCTAGTACAAGGGTTCAAAGACAAAAATTGTAAAATCAGCTATAGCTACAATACATAGTTGAGGGGTAGATATGAAGATATAAAACATGACATCAAAAACACAAAATGTGATAGGGAGAGTAAAAAATGTAGAGTTGTTAGAATGTGTTTGAACTTAAATGATAATCAGTTTAAAACAAGCACATATAGTTATAGGTCAACATATATGAACCCCATAGTAACCACAAATCAAAAACCTACAACAGTTACACAAAAAACAGAGAGAAAGGAGTATAAGAATATCACTAAAGAAAATCATCAAAGCATAAGAGAAAAAATTAAAAGAAGAAAATAGGAACAGAGGAGAACTACAAAAACAAACAGAAAACAAGTAACAAAATTGTAAGAAGTACATATCAATTAATAATCACTTTAAACGTGAATGGACTAAATACTCCAATTGAAAGACACAGGGTGGCTAAAATACTCCAATTGAAAGACACAGGGTGGCTAATTGGATTAAAAAAAAAGATCCATCTATATACTTCTTACAAGAGACTCACTTTAGAGCTAAAGACACAGACTGAAAGTGAGGGGATGGAAAAAGATATTTCATGCAAATGGAAACAACAAGAAAACTGGGGTAGCAATACTTATATCAGACAAATTGGACTTTAAAACAGTCTATAATTGAATACAAAGAAGGCATTACATAATAATAAACAGGTCAATCCAAAAACAGGATATAACACTTGTAAACATATATGCACCTAATATCAGAGCACCTAAATATATAAAGCAAATATTAACAGACGTAAAGGGATGGGGTGCACAGGGACATGTGTTCCTGTGATGGTGGTCTCCAACATGGAGAAGTTTTAAGAGAAATTAACATTAATATAATAATACTAGGAGACTTAACACCCCACTTACATCAATGGACATATCATTCAGACAGAAAATCAATAAGGAAACGCTGGAATTAAATGACACAGTAGACCAGGTGCACTTAATATATCTATTCAACATTACATCCAAAAACAGCAGAATACACATTCTCTTCAATTACACATTGAATGTTCTCCAGAAGAGAGCACATGCTAGGCCACAAAACAAGTCTCAACAAATTTAAGAGGACAGAAATTATATCAAGCATCTTTTCCGACCACAAGGTATGATACTATAATACAGTCAAATACAGGAAGAAAAATGGGAAAAACACAAACACGTGGAGACTAAACAACATACTAGTAAAAAAAAAAAAAATTTTGGTCAATGAAGAAATCAAATAAAATATCGTAAAATACTTTGAGACAAATGAAAATAAAAACACAACTTTCCCAAATCTATCGGATGTTGCAAAAGCAGGTTTAAGAGGGAAGTTTATAGTGACACAGGTGTACCTCAAGAAACAAGAAAATTCTCAAACAACCTAATTTATCATCTCAAGGAATTAGAAAAGAATAACAAAGTCAGAAGAAGGAGGGAAATTATAAAGATTAGAGGCAATAAATAAAATAGAGACCCCCAAATCAACAGAAAAGATCAATGAAACCAAGAGCTGGTTTTTTGAAAAGATAAACAGAATTGATAAGTCTTTACCCAGGCTCATTAAGAAATAAAGAGAGAGAATCAAAATAAACAAAACAGAACATGAAAGAGGAGAAATAACAACTGATATCACAGAGACACAAACAATCATAAGAGAAACTATGAACTATATGCCAACAAATTGGACAACCTAGAAGAAATGGCCAAACTACTAGAAACATACAATCTTCCAAGACTGAATTAATAGATAATGAGAACAGAACAATCACTAGTACTGAAATTGAATCACTAACCAAAATATTCCAACAAACGAAAGACCAAGCCCACATGACTTCACAGGGGGACTGTACCTAACATATAAAGAAGAGTTAATACCTATACTTTTCAAACTATTCCAAAAAATTAAAGAGGAGGGAACACTTCCAATTTCATTCTATGAGGTCACCATAACTCTGATACCAAAAGTAGACAAAGACACTATATAAAAAGAAAATTACAAGCCAATATTCCTAATGAATATATATGCAAAAATCCTCAACAAAATATCACCAAACCAAATTCAACAATATATAAAAAGGATTATACTGAGCTTCCGGGGGGAGAGGGGGAAGATGGCGGAAGAGTAAGACGCAGAGATCACCTTCCTCCACACAGATACATCAGAAATACATCTACACGTGGAACAACTCCTACAGAACACCTACTGAATGCTGGCAGAAGACCTCAGACCTCCCAAAAGGCAAGAAGCTCCCCACGTACCTGGGTAGGGCAAAAGAAAAAAGAATAAAAAGAGACAAAAGAATAGGGACGGGACCTGCACCAGTGGGAGGGAGCCGTGAAGGAGGAAAGGTTTCCACACACCAGAAGCCCCTTCGCGGGCAGAGACAGCGGGTGGCGGAGAGGGGGAGCTTCGAGGCCGTGGAGGAGAGCACAGCAACAGGGGTGCAGAGGGCAAAGCGGAGAGATTTCCGCACAGAGGATCCGTGCCAACCAGCACTTACCAGCCCGAGAGGCTTCTCTGCTCACCCGCGGGAGCGGGCGGGACTGGGAGCTGAGGATCGGGCTTCGGTTGGAGCGCAGGGAGAGGACTGGCGGCGTGAACATAGCCTGAAGGGGTTAGTGCACGACGGCTAGCCGGGAGGGAGTCCGGGAAAAAGTCTGGACCTGCCGAAGAGGCAAGAGACTTTTTCTTCCCTCTTTGTTTCCTGGTGCGCGAGGAGAGGGGTTTAAGAGCGCTGCTTAAAGGAGCTCCAGAGATGGGCGCGACCCGCGGCTAACAGCGCAGACCCCAGAGACAGGCATGAGACACTAAGGCTGCTGCTACCGCCACCAAGAAGCCTGTGTGCAAGCACAGGTCACTCTCCACATCTCCCTTCTGGGGAGCCTGTGCAGCCTGCCACTGCCAGGGTCCCGTGACCCAGGGACAACTTCCCCGGGAGAACGCACGGCACGCCTCAGGCTGGTGCAACGTCCCACTGGCCTCTGCCGCCACAGGTTTGCCCCACACTCTGAACCCCTCCCTCCCCACGGCCTGAGTGAGCCGGAGCCCCCGAATCAGCGGCTCCTTTAACCCCGTCCTGTCTGAGAGAAGAACAGATGCCCTCCGAAGACCTACACACAGAGGCGGGGCCAAATCCAAAGCTGAACCCCGGGAGCTGTGCGAACAAAGAGAAAGGGAAATCTTTCCCAGCAGCCTCAGGAGCAGCGGATTAAATCTCCACAATCAACTTGATGTACCCTGCATCTGTGGAATACATGAATAGACAACGAATCATCCCAAATTCAGGAGGTGGACTTTGAGAGCAAGATTTATTATTTTTTCCCCTTTTCCTCTTTTTGTGAGTGTGTATGTGTATGCTTCTGTGTGAGATTTTGTCTGTATAGCTTTGCTTTTACCATTTGTCCTAGGGTTCTATCCGTCCGTTTTGTTTTTGGTTCTTTTTTTACTTTTAAAAATTATTTTTCTTAATAATTATTATTTATTTTTTATTTTAATAACTTTATTTTATTTTATCTTTATCTTTATTTTATTTTATCCTCTTTCTTTCTTTCTTCTTTCTATGTTTTCTCCCTTTTATTCTGAGCCGTGTGGATGAGAGGCTCTTGGTGCTCCAGCCAGGAGTCAGTGCTGTGCCTCTGAGGTGGGAGAGCCAACTTCAGGACACTGGTCCACAAGAGACCTCCCAGCTCCACATAATATCAAACGGTGAAAATCTCCCAGAGATCTCCATCTCAACACCAAGACCCAGCTTCACTCAACGACCAACAAGCTACAGTGCTGGACACCCTATGCCAAATAGCAAGACAGGAACACAACCCCACCCATTAGCAGAGAGGCTGCCTAAAATCATAATAAGTCCACAGACACCTCAAAACACACCACCAGATGTGGACCTGCCCACCAGAAAGACAAGATCCAGCCTCATCCACCAGAACACAGGCACTAGTCCCCTCCACCAGGAAGCCTACACAACCCATTGAACCAACCTTAGCCACTGGGGACAGACACCAAAAACAATGGGAACTACGAACCTGCAGCCTGCAAAAAGGAGACCCCAAACACAGTAAGATAAGCAAAATGAGAAGAGAGAAAAACACACAGAAGATGAAGGAGAAAGATAAAAACCCACCAGACCTAACAAATGAAGAGGAAATAGGCAGTCTACCTGAAAAAGAATTCAGAATAATGATAGTAAAGATCCAAAATCTTGGAAATAGAATAGAGAAAATGCAAGAAACATTTAACAAGGACTTAGAAGAACTAAAGAGGAAACAAGCAACGATCAACAACACAATAAATGAAATTAAAAATACTCTAGAAGGGATCAATAGCAGAATAACTGAGGCAGAAGAACGGATAAGTGACCTCGAAGGTAAAATAGTGGAAATCACTACTACAGAGCAGAATAAAGAAAAAAGAATGAAAAGAACTGAGGACAGTCTCAGAGACCTCTGGGACAACATTAAACACACCAACATTCGAATTATAGGGGTTCCAGAAGAAGAAGAGAAAAAGAAAGGGACTGAGAAAATATTTGAAGAGATTATAGTTGAAAACTTCCCTAATATGGGAAAGGAAATAGTTAATCAAGTCTAGGAAGCACAGAGAGTCCCATACAGGATAAATACAAGGAGAAACACGCCAAGACACATATTAATCAAACTATCAAAAATTAAATATAAAGAACACATATTAAAAGCAGCAAGGGAAAAACAACAAATAACACACAAGGGAATCCCCATTAGGCTACCAGCTAATATTTCAGCAGAAACTCTGCAAGCCAGAAGGCAGTAGCAGGACATATTTAAAGTGATGAAGGAGAAAAACCTACAACCAAGATTACTCTACCCAGCAAGGATCTCATTCAGATTTGATGGAGAAACTGAAACCTTTACAGACAAGCAAAAGCTGAGAGAGTTCAGCACCACCAAACCAGCTTTACAACAAATGCTAAAGGAACTTCTCTAGGCAAGAAACACAAGAGAAGGAAAAGACCTACAATAACGAACCCAAAACAATTAAGAAAATGGGAATAGGAACATACATACCGATAATTACCTTAAATGTAAATGGATTAAATACCCCCACCAAAAGACACAGACTGGCTGAATGGATACAAAAACAAGACCCATATATATGGTGTCTACAAGAGACCCAATTCAGACCTATGGACACATACAGACTGAAAGTGAGGGGATGGAAAAAGATATTCCATACAAATGGAAATCAAAAGAAAGCTGGAGTAGCAATTCTCATATCAGTCAAAATAGACTTTAAAATAAAGACTATTAGAAGAGACAAAGAAGGACACTACATAATGATCAAGGGATCGATCCAAGAAGAAGATATAACAATTGTAAATTTTTATGCACCCAACATAGGAGCACATCAATACATAAGGCAAATACTAACAGCCATAAAAGGGGAAACTGACAGTAACACAATCATAGTAGGGAACTTTAACATCCCACTTTCACCAATGGACAGATCATCCAAAATGAAAATAAATAAGGAAACACAACACATCTTGCTTAAATGATACATTAAACAAGATGGACTTAATTAATATTACAGGACATTCCATCCAAAAACAACAGAATACACATTTTTCTCAAGTGCTCATGGAACACTCTCCAGGATAGATCATATCCTGGGTCACAAATCAAGCCTTGGTAAATTTAAGAAAATTGAAATCATATCAAGTATCTTTTCTGACCACAACGCTATAAGACTAGATATCAATTACAGGAAAAGATCTGTAAAAAATACAAACACATGGAGGTTAAACAGTACACTACTTAATAATCAAGTGATCACTAAAGAAATCAAAGAGGAAATCAAAAAATACCCAGAAACAAATGACAATGGAGACATGACGACCCAAAACCTATGGGATGCAACAAAAGCAGTTCTAAGAGGGAAGTTGATAGCAATACAATCCTACCTTAAGAAACAGGAAACATCTCAAATAAACAACCTAACCTTGCACCTAAAGCAATTAGAGAAAGAAGAACAAAAAAATCCCAAAGTTAGCAGAAAGAAAGAAATCATAAAGATCAGATCAGAAAGAAATGAAAAAGAAATGAAGGAAATGATAGCAAAGATCAATAAAACTAAAAGCTGAGGGCTTCCCTGGTGGCGCAGTGGTTGAGTGTCCGCCTGCCGATGCAGGGGACACGGGTTCGTGCCCCGGTCCAGAAAGATCCCACATGCCGCAGAGCGGCTGGGCCCGTGAGCCATGGCTGCTGAGCCTGCGCGTCCGGAGCCTGTGCTCCACAAAGTGAAAGGCCACGACAGTGAGAGGCCCGCGTACCGCAGGAAAAAAAAAAACTAAAAGCTGTTTCTTTGAGAAGATAAACAAAATTGATACACCATTAGCCAGACTCATCAAGAAAAAAAGGGAGAAGACTCAAATCAATTGAATTAGAAATGAAAAAGGAGAAGTAACAACTGACAATGCAGAAATACAAAGGATCATGAGAGATTACTACAAGCAACTCTATGCCAATAAAATGGACAACCTGGAAGAAATGGACAAATTCTTAGAAAAGCACAACGTGCCAAGACTGAAACAGGAAGAAATACAAAATATGAACAGACCAATCACAAGCACTGAAATTGAAACTGTGATTAAAAATCTTCCAACAGGTCTTCCCTGGTGGCGCAGTGGTTGGGAGTCCGCCTGCCAATGCAGGGGACGCGGGTTCGTGCCCCGGTCCAGGAGGATTCCACGTGCCGCAGAGCGGCTGGGCCCGTGAGCCATGGCCGCTGGGCCTGCGCGTCCGGAGCCTGTGCTCTGCAGCGGGAGAGGCCACAACAGTGAGAGGCCCGCGTAACGCAAAAAAAAAAAAAAAAAAAAAAAAAAAAATCTTCCAACAAACAAAGCCCAGGACCAGATGGCTTCACAGGCGAATTCTATCAAACATTTAGAGAAGAGCTAACACCTATCCTTCTCAAACTCTTCCAAAATATAGCAGAGAGAGGAACACTCCCAAACTCATTCTACGAGGACACCATCACCCTGATACCAAAACCAGACAAAGGTGTCACAAAGAAAGAAAACTACAGGCCGATATCACTGATGAATATGGATGCAAAAATCCTCAACAAAATACTAGCAAACAGAATCCAGAAACACATTAAAAGGATCATACACCATGATCAAGTGGGGTTTATTCCAGGAATGCAAGTATTCTTCAATATATACAAATCAATCAACGTGATACACCATATTAACAAACTGAAGGAGAAAAACCATATGATCATCTCAATAGATGCAGAGAAAGCTTTCGACAAAATTTAACACCTATTTATGATAAAAACCCTGCAGAAAGTAGGCATAGAGGCAACTTTCCTCAACATAATAAAGGCCATATATGACAAACCCACAGCCAACATCGTCCTCAATGATGAAAAACTGAAACCATTTCAACTAAGATCAGGAACGAGACAAGGTTGCCCACTCTCACAACTATTATTCAACATAGTTTTGGAAGTTTTAGCCACAGCATTCAGAGAAGAAAAAGAAATAAAAGGAATCCAAATCAGAAAAGAAGAAGTAAAGCTGTCACTGTTTGCAGATGACATGATACTCTACATAGAGAATCCTAAAGATGCTACCAGGAAACTACTAGAGCTAATCTATGAATTTGGTAAAGTAGCAGAATACAAAATTAATGCACAGAAATCTCTTGCATTCCTATACACTAATGATGAAAAATCTGAAAGTGAAATTAAGAAAACACTCCCATTTACCATTGCAACAAAAAGAATAAAATATCTAGGAATAAACCTACCTAAGGAGACAAAAGACCTGTATGCAGAAAATTATAAGACACTGATGAAAGAAATTAAAGATGATACAAACAGATGGAGAGATATACCATGTTCTTGGATTGGAAGAATGAACATTGTGAAAATGACTCTACTACCCAAAGCAATCTACAGATTCAATGCAATCCCTATCAAACTACCACTGGCATATTTCACAGAACTAGAACAAAAAATTTCACAATTTGTATGGAAACACAAAAGACCCCGAATAGCCAAAGCAATCTTGAGAATGAAAAATGGAGCTGGAGGAATCAGGCTCCCTGACTGCAGACTATACTACAAAGCTACAGTAATCAAGACAGTATGCTACTGGCACAAAAACAGAAATATACATCAATGGAACAGGATAGAAAGCCCAAAGATAAACCCACGCACATATGGTCACCTTATCTTTGATAAAGGAGGCAAGAATATACAGTGGAGAAAACACAGCCTCTTCAATAAGTGGTGCTGGGAAAACTGGACAGGTATATTTAAAAGTATGAAATTAGAACACTCCCTAACACCATACACAAAAATAAACTCAAAATGGATTAAAGACCTAAATGTAAGGCCAGATACTATCAAACTCTTAGATCCTTAGATCCTTTTTGACCCACCTCCTAGAGAAAAGGAAATGGAAATAAAAACAAAAATAAACAAATGGGACCTAATGAAACGTAAAAGCTTTTGCACAGCAAAGGAAACCATAAACAAGACCAAAAGACAATCCTCAGAATGGGAGAAAATATTTGCAAATGAAGTAACTGACAAAGGATTAATCTCCAAAATTTATAAGCAGCTCATGCAGCTCAACAACAAAAAAACAAACAACCCAATCCACAAATGGGCAGAAATCCTAAATAGACATTTCTCCAAAGAAGATATACAGACTGCCAACAAACACACGAAAGAATGCTCAACATCATTAATCATTAGAGAAATGCAAATCAAAACTACAATGAGATATCATCTTACACCGGTCAGAATGGCCATCATCAAAAAAATCTAGAAACAATAAATGCTGGAGAGGGTGTGGAGAAAAGGGAACACTCTTGCACTGTTGGTGGGAATATAAATTGATACAGCCACTATGGAGAACAGTATGGAGGTTCCTTAAAAAACTACAAATAGAACTACCATACGACCCAGCAATCCCACTGCTGGGCATATACCCTGAGAAAACCATAATTCAAAAAGAGTCATGTACCAAAATGTTCATTGCAGCTCTATTTACAATAACCAGGACATGGAAGCAACCTAAGTGTCCATCATCGGATGAATGGATAAAGAAGATGTGGCACATATATACAATGCAATATTACTCAGCCATAAAAAGAAATGAAATTGAGATATTTGTAGTGAGGTGGATGGACCTAGAGTCTGTCATACAGAGTGAAGTAAGTCAGAAAGAGAAAAACAAATACCGTATGCTAACACATATATATGGAATCTAAGGGGAAAAAAGGTCATGAAGAACCTAGGGGTAAGACGGGAATAAAGACACGGACCTACTAGAGAATGGACTTGAGGATATGGGGAGGGGGAAGGGTAAGCTGTGACAAAGTGAGAGAGTGGCATGGACATATATACACTACCAAACGTAAAATAGATAGCTAGTGGGAAGCAGCCGCATGGCACAGGGAGATCAGCTCGGTGCTTTGTGACCACCTAGAGGGGTGGGATAGGGAGGGTGGGAGGGAGGGAGACGCAAGTGGGAAGAGATATGGGAACATATGTATATGTATAACTGATTCACTTTGTTATAAAGCAGAAACTAACACACCATTGTAAAGCAATTATACTCCAATAAAGATGTTAAAAAAAAAAAAGATGTGGCACATATATACAATGGAATATTACTCAACCATAAAAAGAAACGAAACTGAGTTATTTGTAGTGAGGTGGATGGACCTTGAGTCTGTTATACAGAGTGAAGTAATTCAGAAAGAGAAAAACAAATACCGTATATATATGGAATCTAAAAAAATAAAATGGTTCTGAAGAACCTAGGGGCATGACAGGAATAAAGACGCAGATGTAGAGAATGGACTTGAGGATATGGGGAGGGGGAAGGGTAAGCTGAGACAAAGTGAGAGAGTGGCATGGACATATATACACTACCAAATGTAAAACAGATAGCTACTGGGAAGCAGCCGCATAGCACAGGGAGATCAGCTCAGCTCAGTGCTTTGTGACCACCGAGAAGGATAGGGAGGGTGGGAGGGAGACGCAAGAGAGAGGGGATATGGGGATACATGGATACGTATAGCTGATTCACTTTGTTATACAGAAGAAACTAACACTACAACGTAAGGCAATTATACTCCAATAAAGATGTTAAAAAAAAAAAAGGATGCCTGGAGACCTAACTGTAATTTTCTTAAGTCCAAACATTTGTTGAGTTGAGGCAATTCTGTGAATTAAACATGAATTCAGACTTTCCTCACCTTTCAGGTAAAATACCATTTGCAAAGAGTAAAGCATATATATTTAGAGGAAACTATACATATGGAGACCTAGAAAAGACATAGAAAGAATAGTGCTCATATAATCTGTAATGTTTCAACTTAATCTGTTTCATTATAAAATTTTTTTTAAATGCTTTGCTGAAACCCTTTGGGGAGTTCGGAGGTTTGGGGGACATGAGTCACCCATTCTCCCTGCATGGCCCTGCAATCAACCTTTCTCTGCTCCAGACTCTGCCGTTTTGGTTTGTTTGGCCTCACTGTGCATCAGACACACAAACCTGTGTTTGGTAACAGTTTTTCAAGGCAGAAATTAGAAAGTTGGGAATGTGTTGTCGCCCCGTTAAGAGAAAGTGTTTAAAATATCCCAATTATGCAAGAAAAGACAGAGAATCCAAGTAGCCACTGAACAACAAACGTATTTTGACAGCAACTGTGTAGTACTCGGCCACTGCTGTAACAGGTGTCTGAGGACATTGTATGTCTTTTGCTGAACAAGCCTCAACTATATATACTCAGAGAGTTGAATATTTATGAGAGAAATTAATAGAAGCAATCAATCAAATGTCATCTCTGAATAGGGGATGGTGCGGATCCCGATATTCCTAAAGGACTTTGTTGAAAGATTTAGAAACCTGGAATAGGAATATTAGGAGTACTAAGAATGCATGTAATTTTTCTGGGCGTAAGAGAAAGGTGCAGAGGTGGACAGGCAGTGGTTTGCCAGCTCTTGTCAAGCCAGATTTCACCCCCTTTCTTTCTCCCTCCCCCGACGATCATTTGAAAAATGAAAGGAATTTCTCTTTAAATCACTTCACTACCAAGTTATCACAGAGATGAAAGTGGAACATCCAGAGAAAGGCAACCGAGAGCGAAATGACAGAGAAATATTTGATCCAGCCCAAACTAAGATTTTGGGGGAATTCAAGGCTTTACCTACAAAGTTAGGCCATCATTCTAGAAATCTCATGTTTTCTGAGTTATAAGGATGTAGACACCTCACTCCTGATCATGTAGAGCCAGCTTTCCCTATCAACATTCCTTTTGAGAACTAGAAAAAGATAAATGAAATGCAAAAAGTATTTGTTTGAAAGTATTGGAAAATCTAACAAGGTTTTCAAGAGTCAGCAGAGAACAAGACCTCAGAGGGAAGAGAAGAGTACTGAGACGAGCTTGATATTCTGTATTAATTGTCTCCTCAAGGCCTTTGTCTATGTGCAAGTGGTACGTGGCCAAGAGACTGAGAAGCCTGGCAGAAACTGGTAGCTAAGAGGCTGAGAACCTTAGCTGAGCTTTGGGCAGTTCATGGGTATATGGACACACAACTTAAAATTCAGGGCTACCAAGGCAGGCAGGATTTGTTGGGTCAAGATCCCCAAAAGAAGCAAAATGTTTTAAGGTGAGCCCAACATTCTGCATCCATGTTCCCCATGAGATACGTAAATGCCATATGTAGCACATGATAAAAGGGTAAGAAGCTGAACAGAAAGTAGAGTCTATGAGGCCGAGAAGCCAAGCAGATATAACTGTAGTTTGAAATTGGAGCTGAGGGTCCACCAAGAAGAGGTAAGTGGTGATTACCCCTTTAGCTAGAGCCATGGAAGGTCACAGAAGCACTATACCATAGGAGTAATGCTGAACAAGAAATAGAACAGTCTTACAACAATTTGGAAACACAATTTGGAAAGAGGTCAATGCCAGATTGGATTAAGATGATTTGACTCTAAATGCCTGCACAAAGCAAAAGTTATCCTTTTCTGGACTGAGATGACATCAGCCAGAGTCTCAGTTTCACTTCTAAAAATGTCAGGTATTCCTTAAGACGGGACCAAATGACCAAAAATGGAAAATAAAAGACCATAGAACAGATCCACTGGAGATCTCAGATATTAGAGTTATCAGACATGCATTTTACTTTATTTCATTTTCATATTCATTCATCTCTTTGTTCAATAAACATTTGCCTTTTTTCTAGCTTTATATAATTGACAAACAACATTGTGTGAGTTTAAAGCACACAGCAGGATGATTTGATATACATGTATATTGTGAAATAATTACCACAATAAGATTAACACATCCACCGCCTCATGTAATTACCATTTTGGGTGTGTGTGTGTTGAGGACATTTAAGATCTACTCTCAGAAAATTTAAAGAATGTAATACAGTGTATTAACTGTACTAGATTAACTAGTCATCATGCTGTACATTAGATCCCCAGAGCTTATTCTTCTTATAATTGGAAGTTTGTACCCTTTGACCAACATCTCCTCATTTCCCCCAACCCCTGGAAACCACCAATCTACTCTCCATTTCTAAGAGTTCAGCTTTTTAAGATTCTACATATAAGTGAGATCATACAGTATTTGTCTTTCTTTCTGACTTATTTCACTTACCATACTGCCCTCTAGGTCCATCCATTTTGTCACAAATGGTAGGATTTCCTTCTTTCTATGGCCAAATAACATTCCATTGTATAGCTATACCTCATTTTCTTTATCCATTCATTCACTGGCATACACTTAGGTTGTTTCCATGTCTTGGCTATTGTGAATAATGCTGCAATGAACACAGTAATGCAGATATCTCTTCAATATACTGATTTCACCTCATTTGGATATATAGCCGGAAGTAGGATGCTGAATCATATGTCAGTCCTATTTTTCATTTTTTGAGGTCTCTCCCTACTGTTTTCTATAATGGCTGTACTAATTTACATTTCCAACAACAGTGCACAAGGGTTCCTTTTTCTCCACATCCTTGACAATACTTTTTATCTACTCAGACATGCACTTTTAAATGAGTTTGATTAATGTGTTCAAGCAAATATGTGGCAAAATGGAGAATGTCTCTAGAGAACTGGATTCTATAAGACAGAACCAAAAGTAAACTCTAGAACTGAAAAATATAATAACCAAAATTAAGCAGATTAGAAACAGAAGAAGAGAAGATGAATAAAACTAGGATGTGGGTCAACAGAAAATATCCTGACTGAAAGACAGAGACCAAAAAAATGAGAAATACAGCATAAAATCATCAAAGTCTTATGGGAAATGGTAAGATCTAACATATGTATAGTTAGAGTCATAGAAAGGACAGACAGAATCGGACAGAGCAATATAATTTAATACGAAAATGTAGTTAAACAGAAGTTGCAAAATTGGAAAAGCGAAAAGGGAACATTATGGTAATACAGAGATAGTAATCACAGAATTGTGGCTAAGGGAACAAAGAGAAGAGGTTGGACCATCAACTGAAAGCCTACAAGAGTTTCTCCATGAGCTGGGACTCAGATCCTTAAGCAGGGTGCTGCCCATCTGTGCTGCCATCTCAGGAGCTCAGAGAAGGGGTCTTATGAAGCTGGGAAGGGGAGCTTCCTTGTTCCTGCTATGGCTGAGAGGGCATGAGGAAGCTAGTTCCAGGAGTGCTGAGAAAAAGCTGAAAGTGGAACCCCAGCTATTGCTGGGGTGATGCGAACAGAAACAGCAAGTAGTCTCCCTTTAGTGCCACAATCTAAGAGGAGTCAGATGTCAAAGAAGAAAATACTTTCCATATTCTGCACATCACAAAGCATAAGGGTGGGTTTAGAGATAAGAGAGAGAAGTTTAATAACCACTACGAACCTCGAGCAAGATAAATACAAAAGAAAACAAATCTAGGCATTTATATTAAACTACTGAAAACTAAAGGCAAAAAGAAAAAATTTTAAATAGCCTGAGACAAAAGACAAATTACCTTTAAACAGTACTGAGACAGGCTGGGACCTGGGGCCTGGGACCCTTTGCCGCAATGCTCGCACCTGGACAAAGTCTCCTCCAGCAACAGAATACAAAGAAACTATAAGGGGCTGAAAATAACTGCAGGCATGTGCAGCTGGGGCAAAACAGAAAGACCAAAACCCAACTGCTACTTCTGAGGTGTCAGAAGCAAACACAGGGTACTACCCATGATCCCTGCACACAGCACCACCAAGGGAGTGGGCAGACCACCTAAGCCACCTGCTGGCCTGACCCACGGATCTGCCCCTACCCTTACCCCATTTAAGGGAACAGCTCGCCCTCAGTGAGCGAGCAAGGGCACCTGTTACTTGTTTTCACTCCCTCGTGCTGCAGCACGAGTCCCAATAAAGCCATGCCTGAATTTCTTGTCTGGCCTATTATCAATTTATATTGATTAAATAGTTTAAGAACCCAGGTCCATAACAGTACCACCTTTAGACACAGGCAACTGTGGTCCAGGCCTGGACTTCTGTTTTAGGGCCTGTTTGGTTTCCTTCCCACCCATCACTCTTCACAGGGTGAGGGTCCTGCAGAGTCTAGCTGATACACCCACCCACAGCTGGCACACTCTATATCTCCTGCTTCAAAGAGCTGGACCTCAGAAATCCCTGCCCAAACAGCCTCAGGTCCATTTCCGGTTCTCACAGCCCTCTTTCCACAGGAGTGAGCACACCAGGCGTGAGGAGTGAGCACACCAGGCATGAGGAGTGTGCACGGAGCTCGACGGTGTGTGCTGAATTACGGAGGCATGCACTGACTTCCTCAGTTCATGAAAGACCCAATGGTGCGACAAAGAAGAGCCTTGGGTCAAGCACCTCCATTTGTACTTTTTACCCAGGAAATAAGTAAAGGCGAGCCTGCCTTCGAAGGAGCCAACTTTAGACTGAAATTGATTTCAAACAGAAGGGATAGACTTCTTAAGTCTTATGGGTTAATATTCTGATAATGATGAAAGAAAATAAATGCAAACTAGAGTTCTATACATCAAAATGTACCTCAAAATGAAAGAAAATGTACCGCAGAAATGAAGGGAGAGCTGCTCTGCCGCCCCACGCCCGGCGGGTGGGCCCAGGAGAGGCGAGAGGAGGCCCAGGCCCGGCGCGCTGGATGCCCGGTTTCACACCACCGTTTCCACGTGTCGTTTGGCAGCAACAGGCTGAGCCCGCTCCTCCAGATCAGGTGGCGGGTGACGAGGAGGTAGAGGACAGGGAGGCAGGCTGGAAGCTTAAAAGGCAGCCCGCCCCAGGACCTCCGAGAGCATGCCTCTCCCGGTGGTCCCTCCACAGGGCCAGGCGACGCCCTGGCCTCTGCGCAGCCGTCCAACTACGCGGGCCGGCTCCGCCCACCTGGCTACACCATAGCAACTGCGATGAAACAGCCTCTTCAAGCTGGTGGAGGGCTTCTTCGACTGTGGTCTGTGCTAGAGCGCATCATGGAAGACAAGCTGCTGGCAGACGTCAACACCTGGGAGAGCGAGGAGCAGAAGCGGAACCGGTGCGTGGCAAGCTGAGAATCATGGAACCCCGCAACCACGTGCTGATCCTGTCCTTCCCCATCCTGCCGACGGCGGCTCTTGGGAGATCCCTGAGGGCTACCGGGCCCAGAGTAGCCAGCATTGCACGCCCTGCAAAGGAAGGGTCCGCTACTGTGAAGGTGTGAGTGTAGATGAAGTAAAAGCTTTGGCTTCGGGCTTCCCTGGTAGCGCAGTGGTTGAGAGTCCCCCTGCCGATGCAGGGGACACGGGTTCGTACCCCGGTCCAGGAAGATCCCACATGCTACGGAGCGGCTGGGCCCGTGCGCGTCCGGAGCCAGTGCTCCGCAACGGGAGAGGCCACAGCAGTGAGAGGCCCGCGTATCGCAAAAAAAAAATAAAAATAAAAGAAATAATAATAATTAAAAAAGAAAGCTTGTAAAGCAGCAATAGGAATCTTGTCAGAGCCTGTCCTTTGTCCTTTTCCAGGGAGAGATGTTAAGAGTTGGAGAGGTAAATCATCAAAAGATTATTGAAGTGGGGTGGCACTTACAATCAATTCTAGTTTGTACAAGAGGCAAGATCAATAATCTATCCAGAGGTGCCTTAGGAAAATATGCAGTCTAATTCAAAAGAATAGAGATAGTAGCATTTGAGAAGCAATGTTGCCCTTAGCTCAAACATGCAGATGTAGTCCTGAGCCTGGGACCACTGGAGCTGATTTTTTAAAAATTAAATTAATGTTTTTAAAACCCAATGTCCAGAAATCTCTTTAAGAAGGTTCCACATTTACCACTCCTCATTTTCAGGTCAGACACAAATTCACCTAATTGAGCTAGGAAGCCCTTTATGATCTTATCACATCTTTAATAAGAATGTCTGAATCTCCCATTCCAATTGTTCAATTAAGTCACTGCTCTATACGTCTTAAAGTTCCTTAAAATGCCTATTTCCAGGACCTTAATGGTATTTCAGCTGCTATTTCAGTTAAAGAGTAAGCAAAGACCAAAGAGAAGTAAGTCCCTATTTTTATTGAAATTCTTTTGAATCCTTCAGAAACACTGGCAGTGGCCCCATGTCAACCACCTTTTAGCAATCTTGGGAGATTCTCCCCAAGACCAATTTTGGGTAGTTTTTCTCCTATTATCATCCAGGAAATTACATTAGTAACTTCCACAGCAGTGACTTTGGTGGATGACAATGGAATATGTTTTTGTAACAAACATTGTTGCATGGCTTGGACACTTCCATGACTGCTCATATCATGTATCCAAGTGGCTACCTGCAAACAGTCGACCAAGTCACCACCTTGGCATTCTGGTTCTCCTCTGAGCCAGTAATTGGGTTCTTTTGTTGAGCACCCCTATGATGTACTTTAATTTTCCTTCTGAAATTCCATAGGCCTGCCACAACTGTGTTCTTCACACACAGTATTCTTTCATTGTTCACCCATCAAACATTTATTAGCTAGACCATTGGGCCATTGGCTATGGCCTAATAGTCTGTGATATCCTGACTTTTGTATGTAGCATTTTATATGAATTAGGACTTTGTTCTAGAGCAAAATTACTTTCGTACTGCTACATGAATTGCTTTCAGTTCAGCCCATTGTGCAGAATACTTTTGCCTTTTTCAACTAGGAATTTACTGTCTGCTAGGCAAATAGCAGCAGACTTCCATACAAAATGTCATTTTTCCATACTTGAGCTCCCAATGGTGGAGCAAGCAGCCTGTTACACTTCAGCGAGAAGGGAGTCATAAGAGTCAGATCATTCATAAGCGTGAGTGAGCGTTCTGTCATTGATCCTACAGATAGAGAGAGGCTACCTACTCATGGATACGATACACACACTACTCCATCTCAGCATATTCCTAAGTATGACATTTACATTTTGTCAAGGAATTGTGTTGTTCAGCTCTCTCTTTATATGAATGTCTTTCTTAAATCACTCATATCAAAATATATATCTTGGTAATTCATTGTCCTTCAGCCATATGAGCTATTTCCACCACAGCTTAAGAGCATGCTAGTAATTGTGTCTGAAGTGGGTTGCACTTAGTCACAGCCTAGTTTTCTAATTCAAAATACCAGTAACTGCCATTGGGTGGCAGAATTAGACTTTTGCTAATAACTCTATAAAACTGGGGAAAAAAAGTGAAGAAAATCTTCACAACTTCCCCAGCCATTTCCACAGCTATTGCTTTTTCCTCTCATTTCTTGTCCTTTCTACCTCTCCCCTTTTGCCTCTCCTGCACTTTTTTACTTTGTCTATGCACAAAGTGTAAATCAACCTATCTGACCACTAGCAAATATCCCACTTAATTCTGGGACAGTCCCTTCTTAGTACTGAGACCCAATTCCTCCTTTGTTCCCATACCAAAAAATCTCTGGCAAGTTACAGCTCCAGAGTAACTTAGAAAGAAATGAAATAAAATAAGTGTGTCTCCTGCTGTCTTTGTTCTTAACAAGTAACACCTAAATAGAACATAGCAAATAGTAAATCCTCAATAACTATTTGTTGATTAAGGAGTGAATGCAGGAATGAATGATGGATCTGTCTGGAGAGTCCTTTCTGTTGCATGATTCTAGGAAATAGGAGGGAGTATTCTCCTCTAAAGTGTAAGTCTTGAGACCCCTAACAGATTCTGTATCCCCAGTGTCTAGTTTGTCCTGTCACTTAATATGCTCTCAATTAGTGTGGAAAAAAAAAAGAATGAATGAGAGAGAAGGAGGGGGTGAGAAAAAGAACATATGAAAAGAAACAATTTTGTCCAGTAAAATTCCTGCCTTCATGACAATATAGATGACAGAGGAAAGTAGCATGGAGGAGAGATCAGGATAGAAAGAGAGAAAAAGAGTCCATATTTTGGGACACCATCCAGGGTCCTCCTCACATAGAGCTCGGTGAAACGTGTGCGCTCTGACAGCCCCTGCCCTGAGTCTCTCCACCACCCACCTTAGTCTGGGCCACTTCCGATCCCTGCCTGGTTCAGGACTTTTTCCAGGCCTAGAGGAAGGAGAAGGAGTTAGAAAAAGCAGAACAAATGCTCAGCGACCACCCCACGTCCCATTCAGCTCCCAAGAGGGTTCTCTGAAAGAGAACAAAAGCAGCTTTCTGTCCTGCTTCTACCCAAAGGCAGAGAGGTCTTCATCAGTCAAGACCACATCCATGCCAGCTCCCTAGCTTCTACCTGTTCTTGATCCTTTGACCCTCAGGCTAAAATCCTCTCTGCAATTGTCAGTTTCCTTCAGCAAAACCCTCTAAAAATCATGGCCTCATATATGGTACATTCACAGGTGAAATTTCCAAGATCAGGATATTTCTCTACAGAATGAAGGCCAGGGCTATGGAGCCGAGCAAAACAGTCCCAGCTTTAGTTGCATTTCTGCTCTGCCCACTTGGTGGAGTTGGTCCCTTATATTTTCCAGAGCATATACCTTCCTGAGGGTGTAACTGAGGCAAAGTAGTAAGTAGATGTGTGAGATCAGTGGGAGTGGCCCTTCAATCCTGCCCTCCCACACACCACCATGCACAGGGGTTATTCCTAAAACCCTGTAGACTTGGCGAAAAGCCTTCTGTCCCATAATTAGGGAGGGAATAGCATGCAATACCCCCGGGAGATGTGTCACATTGTGTTCAAATTCAGACTAAAATCATATGATGAATACCAAGTTATTTCCTGAGAGTTTGTTTTCATTAAGTATAGGAGAGGGATGGCCTATCCACCCCTTGCCTGGGCCTATAGGTCCCTAAACAGGCCATGGGGGATTCATTTGGGAGCTGCTGGTCTCTGGGACAAGAGAAATATGGTCTGAATGCCTAAAGCCCCAGTGGGTATAGAAGGTAGGAGGAGGGAATTAGAAGATATAACTTAGCTAATACAGAAATGGGGTAATTCAAATTGGAGTCTTAGAATGTTGGATTCTCAAAGCAGGAAGAGATCTCAGAAAAATTACTAGACTAAAACTGTCATTTAAAGATGAGGAAATTGAGCCCCAGAGACAGAGATGACTTACCCAGCTTTGGACCATCAATGAGAAACAGAAACAGACTTTAGGAATCAAATCTCCTGGCTCTCCTTCTTTCACATTTCTCATAATCAAATTAGAATACAGTTCTGCAAAATTCCTCCTTAAAGAGAAGCCGCAAGAAGAGGTAATGGAGTGCAGGGTCCCAACAAAAAGGCCCCAGGTGTCCAGACTGAATCTTCAATTGCTGAGCTGTTCTCATCTATTGTTTTTAGAAAGAGTTCCTCTCACAGCAATTTGTGAAAGGTATTTCATTATCTCAGGGGTAAAGAAATACCTCAACCCCCCTCAAGTCACCCATTTCAGATTCTTGGAGCCCCTGCCCTTGCTGTTCTTTTCCCACCCTACATCTCTATCTGTCAAAATCCCAACTTCAAACAAGCTTAAATGTCGCTTCTGTCATGAATCTTTCCTTGAGCCCTTTCCCCACAGCCCTCCACCAAATATAAATTATCTTTCCTCTTATGAATACTCAGGGCACATTTCTAACCTCTCTCATGATACTTATGACACTCTTTCTTGTATTATAATTATGTATTAACGTTTCTCTTATCTTTCCTACGAGTCCTTGAGGCAACAGATGCTTTTAGCCAAATGTAGTACCCCTCCACAGTTTTTTAATACGCTAGGTGATCAATAAATGTTCGTTGAATGGAATTGATACAGAAAGAAATCTGTACCTTTGAGTTATTGTAAGTTCAGCCTATTTCCTCTTTAGCAGAGATGAAGGTGGCTATGACCCATGGCCATGTCCACCTACTCACCCTATTTCCTCCCTCTCCCTCCAGAAAGAAAATACAGCCAGCCACTCAAAATCAGGCCCTTTATTCAGGATAGAGGTAGAATCCACTGTTGTAATGAAAGTGCCACTGGGGGCACTGAGCAAGGGTCAAAAGTCCAGAGCACCAGTCACTCATCCCTGGAGAACAGTCCTTGCAATAGCCCAATGGTGTCACTACAGGGCTCAGGGCTCAGAGACAAATTAGCTTCAAGGGGGTACAAAGAAGCAAAACGAGGTAGCCATAGGGGAGAGGAGATCCAGGAACATAAAAAGGGCAGAAGCAGCAAAGACAGCAGGTGTTCACCACTTCTCGCAGCGCCACTGATCCAGCTTCTCAAAACAGAGTGCTTTATGGGCCAACCTGATCATGAAGAAAGAGACAAGGCAAGTTGACTGGCCGGATCTTAGTTCAAACTTCCATCTAGCTTTATCCCCAGGAGGGACGAGGTGGAAGAGTATGGGTGAAAATTACACTTTCCTAGCCAGATGCCAAGGGACACTGAGCCACCTAGTGGAGTGAGGTCCATTTTTTTTAACTCCAAGAAAATTGTAGGGCAGTGGTACAAAGGGCTTGCTTTAGAATTAAATATTCAAATCCAGGTGAAGGAGATCCTGGGTCTCAGCCCTCTATTAGGGAACACTTGTTAGGAAAATTGCTAAACAGGAGTGGAGTGAGTGAGGCTTGAAAGCTGAAAACCTGAGTCTGTTGGATGAGTTTTGTTCTGAAGACCACATTCCAGCTTAAATACCAGGAAACAGAGAGAAAGGGGGATGATGCTGGGACTAAAGGGGTGAGAAGAAGGAGGAGAAGGGTAAAGCAGAAAATAGAATGGGGACTCACCAGTAGTTAATTCCTACATTATCCAGAATCTTCTTGACACACATAATGTCATCAGTAAGGTCATCATCCAGGAACTCTGGCAGGAGTTACAGGGGGAAAAATGAGAGAGCTAAGTATTACCCAGAAAGGTAATGAGTTTCCCTCTTGCCTGGTCCTTCTTTGATCTAGAGGCTTATGCCTGTTGCCTTTCTATATGATAAATCCAGTACAATAATGCCTCCCCCTAGGTAAGGACTCCCTTCGCTTCTCTGGGGGCATCTCTAGAAGAATTATCAACTTCATCAACTGACTTACTCTGAAAATGCAGGGTATTAGACTTCAAGATCCCCAAACAGTTCAAATCATCTACGTGTGAACTTTAAGGGACTGTCTGGGGATTTGGTGATAATGAAAAATTCTGACAGCCTCTTACTCAGTACTATCAGTTGAAGTCCCACAGTTGATGTGGCGTCCAAGGCAGTGAAGTTAGAGGTGCGCTTGACGCCAAAAAAGGAGATTATCCCAGGAGTAGGCTCCAATAAAACACAGGAACATGGTAAAAGTGGTCACTCACTGTCACAGGAGATGCCACAGATGTCCCTTGAGTGAGGGATCTGGTTGTCTCTGCACCAAATTTTATTATTGATCTGGAAAAGTCCATATTCTGTGCTGTCGTTGTTATTTACTATGGTTTGTGTGTCACAACCACTAGTATGAAATACGGTACAGACCCCTGAAAGAAAGATGAAAAAGAGATATCACAGGGATGTCCGCATATAGCATAAATGTGGACAGACAGAAAAAGGCTCTCCAGCCAATCTCCAAATACGGCCGACCACAGAGTATCTTGATAAGATTAAGAGCTCCAAAAACCAATCAGACAATGGGAGAAAGGAGAGACAGGTGAATAAATGTAATAAAAGAGTAAACAGATGAGCAGATAAGAGGATTATTAGATAATTGAGTTAAAAGTAGAGAAAAAAAGAGGCGGAAGAGAAGGGTGGGGAAGACAGAAGAAGATGAAGCGTGGAACAAAGCAAGATAGCAGGGAACTCACATTCAGGCAAAGTGACGCCTCCATAGCCATCCAGGTCTTTCAGCCTCTGGAACAACTCACATTTTGTTAATTGTTCGGCCTGGACGGCATGGAACAGGATGCCCACCAAGAGCAGAGAGACAAAGGACATCGTTTTGGCTGCTCCCAGGATTCTGAAATGGGGTCACCACACAACTTCACCTCCTTTTATTTGTGGAGAAAGCCTCAGGGGTCCCGGCATCAAGCCCTACATCCAGGAAGAGGATGAAGAGAGACTGGTCATGCCAACAAAGAAACATTTAGCCTGCCAGCTGCCTTCGTAATTTCACCCCATTATTCCCTTCCTTCCCAGAATCTCTAGACCATACTAGGTATTGTTACCTGTCCAGAGAGAGTTACAAGCATGATCCTGTTTCCCATTTGGCTTTGTTTATACCTTTATTTCTTGTAGTGTTGGTTCTAGGAAGCAGGATGTCCCCAACCTACTTCAGGAACAAAACAGGCCTCAGGGGTAATACGAGTGAAGCAATTCGAAAACACAAAAAGGGTCCATGGCCAACTCCCGCTTCTCCTTAGAGAAATACAGAATTTGGGAAAGGAGTGTATATCATCACTCGTCATGGTTCCAAGATCAGAGCTGCCACTTGCCCAGTCGACCCAGGCATGAAACAAAGGAAGAATTCCTTGATATGCCAGTTCATGGCTGAGGGCTCAGGAATAGAGATAGAATATGGCAACATAGACTGAGAATCAGATATAACGTGGACCCAGAGACTTCCTATGTCACGAAAATGGAGAACTTGAAAAGTGTGTGTGACAGTATCTAGCTACCCTATGAGCTATTATCAGCCTCCCCACACCCAACCACCACTACCACTAAATTGTAAACCTAAAAGTAATAACTTGTAACAGACTTGTTCATAAACACATAAACTTGTAGACAGCTTCAGAGTTGGCCACAGAAGGTTAAGAAAAGAGTGACCCAAGCCAGTGGGAAGACTGGACTTCCAGCACTTGAAGGTTGGAGTAGTATATATCTAGAGCCTGTAAGACAAGATTCTGGATCTGAGCTTTCGGATCAGTGTCCTTGAGCAGTAGAGTTTAGGATACTAGTTCTGATGATTCCTTCGACTTGCTGGCATCAAGCTTCACGTCACGGTGCCAATAGCTGTTAGCTTCCTTCATGCAGGGGGTCATTCTCTCTACCTCAATGTCTAAACCTGATTTCTTTTTTTTTTTTAACATCTTTATTCGAGTATAACTGCTTTACAATGTTGTGTTAGTTTCTGCTGTATAACAAATGGAAACAGCTATAGGTATACATATATCCCCATATCCCCTCCCTCTTGCGTCTCCCTCCCACCCTCCTTAATCCACCTTCTAGGTGGTCACAAAGCACCAGCTGATCTCCCTGTGCGATACATTGCTTCCCACTAGCTACCTATTCTACATTTGGTAGTGTATATATGTCAATGCTACTCTCTCACTTCGTCCCAGCTTATCCTTCCCCCTCCCTGTGTCCTCAGTCCATTCTCTATGTATGTGTCTTTATTCCTGTCCCTCCCCTAGGCTCATCAGAACCGCTTTTTTGGTTTTTGTTTTTAGATTCCATATATATGTGTTAACACACAGTATTTGTTTTTTTTCTTTCTGACTTACTTCACTCTGTATGACAGACTCTAGGTCCATCCACCTCACTACAAATAACTCAGTTTCGTTTCTTTTTATGGCTGAGTAATATTCCATTGTATATATGTGCCACATCTTCTTTATCCATTCATCTGATGATGGACACTTAGGTTGTTTCCATGTCCCAGCTATTGTAAATAGTGTTGCAGTGAACATTGTGGTACATGACTCTTTTTGAATTATGGTTTTCTCAGGGTATATGCCCAGTAGCAGGATTGCTGGGTCATATGGTAGTTCTATTTTTAGTTTTTTAGGAACCTCTATACTGTTCTCCATAGTGGCTGTATCAATTTACATTCCCACCAACAGGGCAAGAGTGTTCCCTTTTCTGCACACCCCCTCCAGCATTTATTGTTTGTAGATTTTTTAATGATGGCCGTTCTGACTGGTGTGAAGTAATACCTCACTGCACTTTGCATTTGCATTTCTCTAGTGATTAGTGATGTTGAGCATCCTTTCATGTGTTTGTTGGCCATCTGTATGTCTTCTTTGGAGAAATGTCTGTTTAGGTCTTCTGCCCATTTGTGGATTGGGTTGTTTGTTTTTTTGATATTGAGCTACATGAGCTTCTTGTAAATTTTGGAGATTAATCCCTTATCACTTGCTTCATTTGCAAATATTTTCTCCTATTCTAAAGGTTGTCTTTTGGGTATTATTGGGTTTTTTTACTATATGATTTTTTTATTGAAATATAGTTGACTTACAATATTATATTAGTTTCAGGTGTACAACACAGTTAATTCAATATTTTTATAGGTTATACTTCATACAAAGTTATCATAAAATATTGACTATGTAACAATTGGCCAATTTTAAGCCTCCTTTTCTAAAGTTCCTGTTCATATCTTTTGCCCATTTTTTTTTTTATGTTGTCTTCTAATTAAGTTGGAAGATCTTTTGGTATATACTAGATCCAAGTTCTTCTTCAGATATATTTATTGTAAATATTTTCACTCAATCTATGGCTTGCCTTTTTATTTTCTTAATAGAGTAATTTGAATAAAAGTTTTTTTATTTTGATCAAATCCAATTTATCACTTTTCTTTTTTATTTAATGCCTTTTATAGCCCAACTTAGAAATTTTTGCCTACATACTCCAAGTCACCAAGATTTTCTCCTATGTTTTTCTCCAGAAGTGTTATCATTTTATATTTTTCAGTTAGATCTATAACACCTTTGAGTTAATTTTTGTGTATGGTTTGAGATAGGAGTCAGGGTTTGGTTTTGTTTTGTTGTTTTTTTCCCCAATACGGACAGTTGTTCTATAAGTTTTTTTATATATACCCAGTTGTTCTAGAACATTTGCTGAAATGACAAACTCTCTTCTCCCCAATGAATTACCTTGGCATCTTTATCAAAAATCAATTGAAAATGTATGTGTCCATCTATTTCTATACCTCTTACTTTGCCTCCTATAGTGGAAGCATGGAGTCCTAACCACTGGACGGCCACGGAATTCCCTCCTCCTCTGAATAACACGGATGAATTTTTGAATATTAAACAAATTGTGCATTCCTGAAATAAACCACACTTGCTCATGGCACATAAGCATATTTGTATGTTGCTGGAATTATTTTGCTAAAATTCTATTGAGGATTTTTGTGTCTATGTTCATAAGGTACATTGATCTGTGATTTTCTTCTATAATGTCTCTGTTAGGTTTTGATATTAGGATTATTCTGGTCTCACAAAAAAAGTTATAAAGTGTTCCCTCCTCCTCTAGTTTCTGAGAGAGTATCTGAAGGGCCAGTATTATTTATTATTTCTTACTTAAAGTTTTATAGAATTCACCAGTGAACTAATCTGCATCTGGAGTTTTCATAGTGGGAAGGTTTTCAATTGTGAATTTAATTATTTTGTAGATATACAGCTATTCCAATTTTTATTAATTCTTGTGCCAGTTTTGGTCACTGGTATCTTTCAAATAATTTTTCCATTTCATTTAAATTGTCAAATTTATTGGCATAAGTTTGTTCATAATACTACCTTTTTATTCCATTAATATTTTAAGGATCTGCAGTGATTCCTCTTCTTTCATATTAATAATTTGTGCTTAATCTGTTTTTAATCAATCTAGCTGAATATTTATCAACTTTATTGATATGTCAAAGATCTAATTTTTTGCTTTGTTGATTTTTCTCTATTATTGGTTCCTTTTGTATTTCATTGATTTCCACTATTTCATTTTGTATTCCAGTATTTCCTTTGTTCTATTTCTTTAAGTTTACCTTGCTCTTCTTTATCTAGCTTCTCGAGGTGTAAGCTTAGATTAAAATTTTACAAGTTTCTTTTCCTATATAACCATTTAAAGATATAAAGTTCCTTCTAAGCACTGCTTTCACTGCATCATTTTGATATATTCTAATTTCCCTTGTGATGTCTTCCTTTACACTTCAGTTATTTAACAATATGTTGCTGTAGTTAATAATACTGTACTGAATACTTGAAAGTTGCTAAGAGAGTAGATATTAAAAGTTCTCATGACACACAAAACAATTTTTTGTAACTATGTGTGGTGATGAATATTAACTAGACTTACCATGGCGATCATTTTGCAATATATACAAATATCAAATTATTATGGTGTACACCTGAAACTAATATAATGCTACATGTCAATTATATCTCAATTTTTTAAGTATATTGCTTAAATTCTAAATATTTAGAGATGTTCCTAGATATTTTAATGCTATTGATTTTTCTTTTTATATTCAAGACCCATTTATTCTCTAGTTCTGCCCACATGGAGACACCCTCCTTGAAAAGGGGTTGAATCCTTCCGTTCACTTTAACACCTTGTGCTGAAAACACGTGTTCCGAGGTTTCAACTATGAAACCTTGTGCTGAAAACACGTGTCTGAGGTTTCAACTATGAGATCCACATTCATAAAGCACTAATTCTTAAATCTCATCTAGATTTCTCCCCTTGGATGGCGGGAGATAACCCAAACACAGCAAAGAACAGCTCAGGACTGTGGGCTTTGCTCGCCCGGAAGACCTTGCAGCGCCCCTGGCCAGCTGGCTGGAGCCAGGATTAGGGCCCTGAGATGAGGGGCACCTGCTGGCTGCCGCCACCGCCCCCACCCCCAACTCCTCTCCTCTTCACTAGGATGGCTGTCACCTTTAGTTTCCCTGGAGTTTGGGGATTCCAGACGGTCTCTGCTCACACTTCTGTATCACGCCTGCTGCCTCAGCACTGCTGATCCACAGCAAGGGGGAAAAGCACACAGAACTGCTTTTCAACACACCAACGTTCCACACAAAAGTTATTTTATAAGCCTGCAGGTTCTTTTTCAACAGAGGACATTCCCAAGGCCATGACTTCCCCCGGCTCCCCACTGCCCTTGCCAGCAGACTGGACTTGCGTGGTTGCAGTGCTGAGTCGGGCACCCCCCCGACCCCCCACCCCACCCCGCCACCGACTCCACTCCAGCACACTCCCCTGGAGAACTGAGGACGGTGCCCTGGCCTCATCAGCAGGATCTGTCCTGAAGCCAGTCCTAGAGTGACAAGAGCCACACCTGCAGGTCTATTCCACTGACCAGCCGCACAGGACTGAGCTGGGCCCACTGACCTTGGTCTGGGTTGTGTTGGCTGGTCATTCTTGCCTAGGTTCACAGGCCAACAGCCGTCGTCCTTCCTCTCCTGCTCATCACTGCACCAGCGGCTCACTCCTACCTGCTGCCGTCACACGCCTGGCAACCTCGTGTTCCGGGGCCAGCCAAGAACTGAGACCCCAGGGCTTCCCTGGTGGCGCAGTGGTTGAGAGTCCGCCTGCCGATGCAGGGGACGCGGGTTCGTGCCCCGGTCCGGGAGGATCCCACATGCCGCAGAGCGGCTGGGCCCGTGAGCCATGGCCGCTGAACCTGCGCGTCCGGAGCCTGTGCTCCGCAACGGGAGAGGCCACAGCAGTGAGAGGCCCGCGTACCGCAAAAAAAAAAAAAAGAACTGAGACCCCAGCAGGCCCCTAGTTCCCAGCAGGCAAACACCCCATTAAACTACTGCTTCCTAGCTGTTTCTCGAGGCTTCAGAGCCGGGAAAGTGCGGAGAGCATAGCAAGCCGCAGCGCTCCCAGCCCCAGACCCACAATGCTCCGCGGAGGCACCGGAACCTCGTCGCACCACCCCCCACACACAAGCGACCTCTGCGCCCGCCTGTCCCGCGGACCCGGGCGCACCTCCGACCACCGCGACCCAGGACGGAGGCGCGGGGCGCGGGGCTCGGCCAGCAGCGGGCGCTGGGGCGGGCGGGGACCCGGACTCCGGCCCCAAGGCCGCGCGGACCCGCCAGGGCCACCTCTTTCCCCGCCGCCTGGAAGAGCAATGCTATTGATTTTTAACTTACTCTCCTGTGGTCAGAGAAAATGACCCTTTTATATTGTATATCTACTAACATAGATTTATAATGACTTTTTATGCTTTTGTTCTTTAAATTCTATACCAGATTTGAAAATGATTTACACACCTACATTACCATACTATAGGATTCTGTATTTGTCTATATATTTACCTTTACCAGAGAGTTTTATGCTTTGGTATGGCTTTGTGTTGCCGTTTATCATCCTTTTGCTTCAACTTGAAGGGCCTTCTTCCGTATTTCTTGTAGGGCCGGTCTAGTGGTTATCAGCTCCTTCAGTTTCTGTTTAGCTGGGAGAGTCTTGATTTCTCTGTCTTTGAAGGACAGTTTTGCTGGATACAGTATTCTGGTTGGCAGGTTTTTTCTTTTAGCACTTTGACTATATCATCCCACTCCCTCTATCTTGTGAGGTTTCTACTGAGAAATAGGATGATGATATAGTAGGAGCTCCCTTTTATGTGACAAGTCATTTTTCTCTAACTGCTTTCAAGATTCTCCCTTTGTGACTTTTGGCAGTTCGGTTATGATATGTCTTAATGTAGGTCTCTTAAGACTGATCCTACTTGGAGTTTTTTGAGCTTCTTGAAATTGTATGTCCAATTCTCTCCACAGATTTAGGAAGTTTTCAGCACTTATTTCTTCAGATAGGCTCTCTGCCCCTTTCTCTCTTTTTCCTCCTTCTGTGACTCCCATAATGCATATGTTGCTCTGCATGATGGTGTCCCGTAAGTCCCTCAGGCTATCTTCATGTTTCTTCTTTCTGTTTTCTTTTAGCTCCTCTGCCTCTGTAATTTCGAAACTCCTAAATTTGCTGATTCTTTCTTCTGCCTGGTAAAGTCTGCTGTTGAGTCCTTCTAGTACATTTTCCAATCCAGTTATTGTATTTTTCAGTTCCAGAATTTCTGTTCGGTTCTTCTTTATAATTTTATCTCTGTGTTGGTATTCTCATTTTATTCATGCATCATTTTCCTGATTTCATTTAGTCGTCCATCTGTGTTCTCTTTTAATTCATGAACATCTTATGATAGTTGTTTTGAATTCTTTGTCTGGTCATTCACATATTGCCATTTCTTTAGGGTTGGTTTCTGGAGGTTTAATCTGTTCCTTTGAATAGGCTATGTTTTTCTGTTTCTTTGTGTGTTGTATTATTTTCTGTTGGGACTTAAGCATTTGAAAACTCAGCTACCTCTCTCAGTCTTTGTGGTCTGGTTTCCACAGGGAGGACCTTCTCCAATCAGCCCAGCTAGAGAATGTGGAGTCCTCTCAAGCCTTTTCTGGGTATGCATGCTCTTTGGGTTTGCACATGTCATCTCCTAATTAAGAGGCTTACCAGTTTCTACTTAAGATCTCCTCCTTGTGTCTGTCTGCAATACTTCAGCCTCTCTGGTACTGTAGAAAGTTGCAGTATTGGAGTTCCACCTAGTGTCTATCTGTACAGACTCTGGTGCTAGGCCAAGCCACCTTGATTGCCTCTGTTCTCTATGACCTGACATCCCATTCCTCTCAGTGCTTAGACTCGGGTAAGACAGAAACCAGTCCCTTGGCAGGAAGAAGTCAGGAGTTGGAGGTTTCCCTTAATCATGCCAAGCCACGCTGAGGAGAAATGCTCTGGTGAATGAATGCAAGAATTTTCCTGCTGGGCTTCATGCTTGCCTGGGGTGAAGAAATTTCTCCCTCTGTCTCTCTTTTTTAAACACAAAATAGCTTTTACCACTTTCAGGCCAAAAATAGAAATATTTATTTTCTGTTCACCCCTGTTTACGGTCTGCTGGCCTCAAAAGATTAGACATAACAGTTAGTACCCATTTTCAGGAATGCACCTAATTGGCATAAGCTTTCAAATCTGAGGTGTTCACTTTCAGAAAACCACAAATGACTTATTCTTACGAATATCCACAGTTCTTCCTCTGATATAAGAAATGAGGACTTGGGACTTCCCTGGTGGCACAGTGGTTAAGAATCAGCCTGCCAATGCAGGGAACACGGGTTCGATCCCTGGTCCGGGAAGATCCCACATGCCGCAGAGCGGCTGTGCCCGTGAGCCATGGCCGCTGAGCCTGCGCGTCCGGAGCCTGTGCTCCGCAACGGGAGAGGCCACAACAGTGAGAGGCCCGCGTACCGCAAAAAAAAAAAAAAAAAAAAAATGCTAGGTGAAATATTAGGATTAAAATTTTATGTATGATGATAATTACAACTATATAAAGAATGCATATTAAAAAAACTGGAAGGAAAAAAATTTTTGGTGATGGAGTTATTTTAATGTATATGTGCTGTTCACATGTTTTTATTGCCATGATCCAAAATTAGTCTTGAAAGACAGTTGGCCTGGCTATCTAACTACCTTCATGAAGGATGACATAGGATGATCAGTAATTCCAAAAGCCAAACTTTATTTTTATTAAATATCCTCCAACATCTTACTGGATCAAACTAACAGTCTTTAAAAACAAAAAACAAAAAAAAACTAACAGTCTTATTGAGAAAATTAGTTCATGTAGTTGCAACAAGTTTATCCTGAAGAGCTCACCAGGAAGTTTTACTGTCATAGTGAGGTATTGTTAAGAGTGTTTTATTGAGACTTTGTTAATGACTGAGGCCATTGTTTGATAACATCCACTTTATTTATTTTTTCCAGGATGAAATTTTGACAATAGGAGGCAAGTTAGGGTACATTTCATGTATGTCTGTAGATCTGTGTGTCTGTTCCACCATACTTTGGAGGTAGCAAGCGTCTGAAGATAGTTTTTATGGACCAACTTAATCATATTTCCAGGCCAACCCATCACAGTTTTCTTCTTTTCCTTAATATCTTCTATTTACCCTTCTCTATTACCCAAAGGCAATACTGTGGAATGTCAGCTTTGAATTTGGGCTTCACCAGTCACTGATTGTATGATCCTGGACAACGTACTCAATCTCTCTATGCTATACTCACCTGATATATGTAAATTGTAGATAATGATAATAACTACCTCCCTCAATTCTTGTGAGGCTTCAATGAGATAATTTTGTAAAACTCTTATCAGAGTGCCTCACACATAAGAGATATTCACTAACTGATCTCTTTTAGTATCGTTCTTTTGTTTTCTGGTCTTAACACGTCCTCCTCTTTATATTCTCTCCATTCATTCTTGATGCTTGTATCAGTTAGTTGATATGAGGGACACAGGAAGCTAGTCCTGTGAAGATGAATTTTTTCCCAGGCAGGATTTCTGCATTCAGGAAAGCCAGCTCTGGACGAAAGAGGTTTCTGATGAGGGTAACATGTATCCATCATCAAGACGCAGGTAACTGAGAGTAGTTCAGATAACTCCGCTAACCAAATTTTGTTTTGTTCATTGCCTTATACCTAGAGTCTAGAACAGTGTCTGACAGGTTATAAATACTTGGTAAGTACAATATTTCTTGAATTAATTAATGTATGGCACGGTTTTATACAAAAACTAATCTAATACCTAGGAAACAGCATGTAGACCCTTCATTTCCACTTTCAACTCACAGATAACACTTCAGGGGGAAAAAAGCTGAAATTAAACTTTTAAACACAAGTTGGATACTTTTATTGCTATTATCATAAATTCTACATTAATAAACACTGGACTTCCTTTCTACCTGGAAAAGTCTCTTATTCTGTTTCTCAACTGGCATCTCTCTCAGGCTCTTTACAGCAACCCAAGACTGAGGCAGCCCTATTTACTCTCAGCTACTCTCTCAAAAACAATATTATAGTTACTTCCTTGCAAGTCACCTTTTCCTCATCCAAGTCTTTCCACTCTGCCTTTCAGCTGTCAAAGTAAGACACTTGTGCAGTCTCCTCCAGGAGGAGCCATTCTAGTCTGTTACTAGGAAAAATCCAACCTCTGCTGTGGCCCTGTGCTGTCTTCCTTCTGGCCTAGGTCCCCTCTCTGCTTTCATATGGAAGGAACTCAGTGCTATATTCCTGCAGCAAGGTTTCTTCTTTGTATCTGTCATTTAACTGCATTTTACTATCTACCTGGACTCTCTTTAAGAGGACTGACCTGGTTTATGTAAATCTGTGATGTTAAAAACTATCAAACTAAACAGAAAAAATTATCTACAGAATTATATCGCTGTCAGCTCGATGCTTTGTGACCACCTAGAGGGGTGGGATAGGGAGGGTGGGAGGGAGGTTCAAGAGGGAGGGGAGATAGGGATATATGTATACGTATAGCTGATTCACTTTGTTGTACAGCAGAAACTAACACAACACTGTAAAGCATTTATACTCCAATAAAGATATATTTTTTAAAAAAGAATTATATGGCTGTTTTCTCCTGCCTCCTCCCTGTTTAGAGATTAAAGCAGGACCCAGGTCTTGACCCATGCCAGAGTAGGAAGACTGCTAATCTAGCCCTTAGAGGTCATACTCTAGATAATCCGTCCCAATGATGCAAGAACAAATGATAGCATACATGCATTTCACATTGGGGTTCATTCTGAGTATCAGATATTTATTAAATAAGTTAATATTTGTTTTATGAATTATAAAGTATTAAATGTTGGTTTTAATCGTGGATATTCTTATGTCTTTCCAGTTTTTCCCTATCTCATAAGGAAGAGGTCATTAGATTTGAGTGAAACATATGGATGTGGTTCCTGATGAATGAACCAAAACATTTCCCTGGAACAAAAACATAGATGCAGCTGATCTCGTTGACTCCAAGATACATCTCCTCCTTAGGGAGGCTTTTCTTCAACCCCCAGAAGGGAAGGAGGCTGTCTCTCTCTAGAAAAGGCAGTAGTGTCCATAGCAGCATATATAGAATAGGGTCAACAGCTTCCATGAGTACCTTGGAGTGGGGAGAAGCCAATACCATGGAGCCTTCATAGGAGAGAAGCAGAAAGTCCACAGATCTGTAAGCTGGAAGAAGAATTTAGTCCAGGGGTAAGACAACCAGGGGAGAAGGCATTGACTCCAAGCCCAAAGCAGGTCATGTCCCCTCTCTACTGAACCTGAGTATCTAGAATTTATCTGGGCCCAGACTACCCTCTGCCTCCAGGGAGGACCACCTCTGACACAACCTTAACAAATTCGGAAGCATGCCATATTTTTTTTAATGTCTTGTGTTTGTTCCAAGTACTTCCAATGAATGGGGCCCATATTTGCCAACAAACTTCTAGATGCTCTAGGAAGAAACTTCATTGTCCCCACTCTTACCCTCTCTTAAAGTGAGCCTTACCTTATTTTCGTACCCCAAAAATCATGCTGTAAATAACAATTGTTAGCCCCATAAGAATCCCCTCTGTGAAACCAGCACAGGTAGGTGGGTATGGGGTTTCTACCACCACCACCCCCATGGTCCTTGTTCTGCCCTCTGAGCGTCTATGGGATAATTATAATCCCTCTTCTTCATAAGAATCCCTCCAATATTGAAAACAGCTATCATCATCTTCCATTAGTTTAGTCTTTTCCAGGTTAAACCTCTCCACACTCTTCATATGTTCCTCCTACTTTATACCTACTAAGTCCTAATTCATGATGGTCAAAAAAAAAAATCTCAAATCATTCTCACAGAAGTGGGCACCAAGTCAGGTCTTATCTTTCCTGTAATTTTTCAACTGATTGTTAAAGCTTATCTGCAGAGTTTATATGTGCCCTTGTTAAATTTCATCTTGTCTTTAGCATTCCAAAAGACACGATTATTTTGCATTATAATTCTATCACCTGTAATATTGGTTACCCCTCTTTGATTCGTATCATCTGAAGTTTCATGAGCCATGCATATTTGCTATGTCTAGATAGGTGAATGAAACAAGATCTACAAAACTTTCTCCTTTTCACTAGACTTCTTTCTCAGACTTTCAGAGGGTCATTAATGAATACTTTTGCTATATAGTAAACAAACTAAGAGTATTCTCTTTAAGCTCACAGGCATCATGTTTTCTGTTAAGCTTTACTGAAGTCAATATGCCCTTTTCCCACCCCTTTCTCCTGATCTACTAAATTATTTTTTGATCTACTAAATTATTAATACTATCAGTAAAAGACATTATGTGAAGTTTCACACTGTAATTCGCATTATATAGTTCCTAATGATATCTCCTTATGAGAATTCCAAATGTTCTGTAAAACACCTATTTAAGAATTTTAACAGGGACCAAGGTCAAATTCACTGGTTAGCAAGAACGATAGTAACTTTTTGATCATAAGCATCGATTCAGGGTCCAGATTTGAAACGTTTTGGGTCAGTTGACTGGTTTGTTGGTTTGGTTAGTTTTACTAGCTTCTTCCCTTGCTCCATCTCTCTGCTAAATCTGGAGTCCTATTCCACTCTCATTTCAAGTCTCTCCCTAGTTCTTTCAGAAGTCACTAGTACATAGAAGACAAAATATGTTCAAAAACATATGAAAGTACTCTATTTGCTCTATGTCTGTACTGCCCATGCGACCAATGTGTGTCTGCATGGTGTAAGCTCAAGTCCAGAAGAACAGGTAGGACCAGGAAAAGAACACAAAAACCCTGTGTTCTTGCTGCCATCTGCCAATGTGGAAAGTCATCTTTCTTAACTTTAAAAATGAGAAAACTGGGGGCTTCCCTGGTGGCACAGTGATTGAGAGTCCGCCTGCCGATGCAGGGGACGCGGATTCATGCCCCGGTCCGGGAAGATCCCACATGCCGCGAAGCGGCTGGGCCCGTGAGCCATGGCCGCTGAGCCTGCGCTCCGCCATGGGAGAGGCCACAACAGTGAGAGGCCCACGTACCGCAAAAAAAAATAAATAAATAAAAATAAATGAGAAAACTCTATGTTGTGTTGGGCTTTCTGGTTTCTTCAGCTTAACACATACACACACACACACACACACACATCTCTTTGACTTCCACCTACAATCTTAATCATGGTTCCATCTCAAGCTCTGAGTAGCAATATTCCAATATTCCCTCAGTTAGGGGAGGGACCAAAGATTCCTTCTCTCTTGGTAATCATTTAAATGTCTCTTTCTCTAGCCCAAGCATTAATTTCAGATGCTGAAAGTTTCCATGGCAATTTGCTATTGGAAATTTATTATAATTCATTTATTTATTTTTTCATATATTCCACAAGTACTTACCAAGATCTTCCTGTGTGTTGGTATTATCTTCCTGCAATAACTGAGAGAAAACAAACCACGGTAGAAATTTCTAAAGAATCTACAGTTAGGTGAGATAAGCTGAACATTTTGGCCTGTATAGGGAACATGAGGCAGGAGAATCAAGAAAAGGAAAGTATCCCCAGCTTCCGGCAAACTGATTAGAGACTGGGCAAAGTTTGAAAATGGCTTTACCAACAGTCACCAGGGCACTTGTCCAAGGAAAAAGAATGGCTTCCCAGGAGAGTGGGATCTAGGTTAATTCAGATCTTTCTATATGGCATCTCTCACGGAGTAGATGACGTACATTTTTTGTCAGGATTTCCATCTCATTTTCTTGGAAAGGGAAAATAGTCTGAGATGAGTGACTGCTTCGGGAATGTGCATGACCTAGAGCAGGACCACCTCCCAAGAAGTCCTGGGCCCTCTTCCTACCCTTCCAGAAGAGTTTACCAGGGATGGTTCTCCTGTTGATGTTCAGCGAAGATTGTCAGGTAAAGAGCTGGTTGGAAGAGCCCCATACTGCTCTCTGATATGGACATTTCTATCACTCAGAAAGCATTTCAAAAAGCACTGTAGGATAGTGGTTAGCAGCTTTGGAGTCAAGCAAACTTGAGTTCAAATCATGACTCCACCATAATGACCTTGAATAATCGACTTAAACTCACTGTGTCTCAGTTTCTCTTCTATAAACAGGAGACAATAAAGCCTGTACCCAGTGCTTGCTTGATGAATAAATTAATAAGCCAAACATGGCGTGTGGTCATAATACAGTCTTGGTTAATATTACCTTCCTCTGTTCTCTTGAGGACAAATCTAGATGAGAAAGCAGCCCAGTAGTGACAGCAAGAACCAGACCGCCTGGCTAATCCTAGAGGGCTTTGAGGAGCTGCAACACCTGGGCTTTCTCCCGTTCACCCTCTTTCTGGCCGTCTATGTGGTGACAGTCGTGCTGGCTGTGGCCTCCAGTCGGACTCTTCACACACCCATGTACTTTTTCCTCTGCCGCTTCTCCCTGCTGGAGATTGGCTATACCTCAAACATCGTGCCTCAGCTGTTGCAAAGCTTCCTGGATGGGCGGGAAACCATCTCGCTGGTCACCGTCTGGTCCAGTTCTACTCTTTTGTCTCACTGACTGCAGTTGAGTGCCTGCTACTGCTGCCACGTCCCATGATACTACTTGGCCATCTGCCACGTCCTTTGCTATCCTGCCCTGATGAGCAGCTGGTTGTATGGCTGCCTGGGGCCTAGTTCAGTGGCTTCTCCTTCTCTGCCTTCACTCTGGCCCTGGCAGCCCCTCTGCCTCTCTGCCCTGGCAGCAGGGAGATGGACCACTACTTCTGTGAGTTTGCTCCAGTTGTAGGGCTATTCTATGGGGATGTGGGGGTCATGTGGGGAGCTGGAGCGAGCATCTCAGGTTTCCTGACACTGGCCCCCTTCCTGTGGATTGTGGCATCCTATGCCTTCATTCTAAGCGCTGCGCTGCGAATACCTTCAAGCTATGGAAAGCAGAAAGCCTTCTCCACCTGTTCCTCTCACCTCCGAGCCTGGAGATCCAGCCTGAGAGCCGCAGGTGGACTCCACTGGTGCTCTGGCGCCCTCTAGTGGCCATATGCTGTAATGCCAACTCTCAGCCCTTCCTCCTGCCTCCCTCCCCAGCCCTAGGGGCTGCACTGGCCTTGGGCACCTGCCAGCCTGATTTCGTTCCTCCTCTCCCTCTAAGTGCAACGAAGTGCCCTACAGAGGTTTAGGATCTCTTGGAGAAAAGAAAAGGATAACCCACCATCTAAAATGGCACAAGATGTTTGCAAATCATGTATCTGATAATGGTCTGTAGCCCACCAGCCAAGCCCCCTGCTGCCCAGTGGGGTACCTGCGTGGCCCCTCCCATCCCAGGTGATAAGGGGATTTCAGGCCCCACAGCACCCGAGGGGTGGGCACTGGTCATCCTCAACACCCTCAAGGAGTGAGTGCTGGATTGTTTTGAACCCAGATTACTTCCCCCATTTCTGCCATCAAAGGCTGGGGGCTTCCTCATGCCTCCGGAAGAACACACAGTATTTGCAAGTCTTTGAGAACCAAGAGAATAGTCTTCACTTTTCTGAAAAGTGCATCTTATTATTTCACAACAGTGACCGTTTTCAAACTGGCTCCCAGGGGTGCCCTTCCACTCTTCTTTATTTCTCTGAAAGTGGCCATGGCGGTTTGGCTGTCCCCCATCCCCACCCCATGTGACAAGGCCAGTGGGGCCAGCTCCTGGTGGCCCTTACCTTCGCTGGAGATTAACCCAGACTCTCAACCTTAGATCGAACGTGACGTCCCTGCTGTTCCCTGTCACCACTTCTCATCTCCTTCACCTGTCTCGTTTCCTCCAGCTTTTCAGTTTCAGAGTTTGCTGACTGTCACCACTCACAGTCCCCGCAGAGTCCAGAGATTTCTCCTCGAAGGGAAGGTTCTGGAGAAATCAGAGGGATAAAGAGTGCGGCCGATTCTTGCCTTGTGCTGATGCCCAAGAGGCTGAAGAGTGAGTGTCTTCTCGTTAGAATTTTTAAATCCTCCAAGTAATAGATCATTTGGGAGCATCCTGTGTCCTCCTGCTCGCTCTAATAATATGTTGTTCCTAACTTTTAATGAGGGAAATTCTTTATCTCATAAATATGCCAACTGGGAGATCCATTTTAAAAATGGTATTGAGGTAACTCCAAGCGTTGACAAAGAATGAGGACGCAGCATCCTGTGTTCAGACACTGGCTGAGAGTTTCCCGCCTGGAGCCTGGGGCCCATCGGAGGGCGAGACAGACAGGACCCTCCTCCCATGGGTGGGCCTCCTCAGGAGCATCCCAGACGTGGGCCCACCTCATGGCAAATTCCTCATTCGGCCAGTGGCAGGCAGCTGGCTAGAGATGTGGACAAAAGAAAAGTGCCCATCAGCCTGGGATCACCCCAGGGCATGGCCTCAGGAGCCTGGTCCAACCCATCAGCACCTCTAAGGAGCAACACATCTTGGCAGGAGCTCTTCTGGTCTGGGATGTGGCAGGAAAGGGAGAGGGAAATGTGCTGGAGAGGGTGGCAGAAGACCTGAGAGCTGGCGTTCTAGCGAATGGCCACTAGAGGGCACCAGAGCACCGGCGGAGCCCACCTGAGGCTCTGGGGCCTGATTTCCAGCCTCGGAGATGGGGTTGGCAGACCCCAAAGAGGTGCCCAGAGGATAGGGGTTGATTACCGGACGCCTCTGACTCTCCGACCCACATTGTCTCGCCTCACAGAGGCGACAGAAGTTTTCCTTCAGCATCTGACGGGGTCACTTCCAGCCTGGTCGAGTGGCCCAGTGGCCAGACAGCCTCACAGGCTGTCTGCGGTCTGACTGCCTTTTGTTTCTCCAGAGGCAGTACTCTGGACCCAGAAATACCCGGCTTGAGTCTTGTGCTTGCAGTTTTCAAGCTGCAGGCCTGCATGAGTGGTGGCATGTGGAAAATAGGGATGGTGGACGTGAACTTGGAACATGTAAAAGTGGTGGTATTTTGGTGGGCAGGCTGTGTTCTTCCCTGTGCCCTCTTTCTGGAGAGTTCTCCCCAAACTTCCTTCTTCCCTTTCCAGCTGAGCCTCTCCCTTTTGTCCCCACACCCCTGCTGGATGGAACAGACACATGCACCCCAATGTTCCTAGCAGCACAAGTTACAATAGCCAAGACATGGAAGCAACCTAAGTGTCCATCAACAGAGGAATGGATAAAGAAGATGTGGTATTTTTATATATAATGGAGTATTAGTCATAAAAAGGAATGAAATAATGCCATAGGCAGCAACATGGATGGACCTAGAGATTATCATACTAAGTGGAGTAAGTCAGACAGAGAAAGACATATATGATATCACTTATATGTGGAATCTAAAAAAAATGATACAAATGAACTTATTCACAAAACAGACACAGATTCACAGACATAGAAAACAAACTTATTGTTACCAAAAGGGAAAGGGGGGTGAGGGAGGTTGGGATTAACATACACACTACTATATATAAACTAGATAACCAACAAGGACCTACTGTATAGCACAGGGAACTCTACTCAATATTTTGTAATAACCTATAAGGGAAAAGAATCTGAAAAGGAATATATATATCTGAATCACTTTGCTGTACACCTGAAACTAACACGATATTGTAAATCAACTATCCGTCCATTTTTTTTAATTTTTAAAAAATTTTCAGTTAGTAGGAAAAAACAAAATCTCTTGAGTGTCCAAACCAACATTTGCCTCAGACCAATATCCGATTGTCTAATGAATTCTCTGCAAAAAAGGAGACACAGTGAGCTTCCCTTAATGTGGGGGAAAACAACAGCCCCCTTTAAATGGTCCTTCATACTATCTGCTGTGGTTAATGAGCTGAAGGGAAGGTTGAATCACCCGTCCTGTAAGCATGTGTAGCCCATATCCAGGGACAAGCATACACTGGTCCATTAACTTGGGGCCGTTCCATTCGAGTTAGCCTGTCCTTCCCTGTAGTGGGGAATAGGTCACTGCCAGAAGATCTAATTAATGGGGAAAGGAATAAACTGTGAGGATGAACTCTTGAGAACCCCACAGAAAATCCCCAGAGTCAAGCTTCACCCACCATATCATGATGAATATCAGTATTCCACTTGTTATTAGCTGTTCTGTGGAAACATTTTAAGACATATTCCATATTGCATTCTAAGGAATTCAAAATGTTTATTACAGTAAAGTAAATCAACCTAGTTATTTTGAACAAATAACTTTTAAATTCTCAAATGAACATCATTGGACACTAACTTTATGAGATATAATTTGAAAAATGGAGAAAAATGGAGCTCTTTGGTGTGTGATTATAGCTGAAGGGCCAGTTTTTGCTACTGAGAGCAAAGGAAGAGGTCCTATAAAGTTCAACAGGAAAACACTGGTGGTTTCAGGATTCAGTAAAGTGGTTGCCCTGGGGGAAATACGTTCTGGAAGGGTGGTCATGGGCTCTGCTGGGACACAGTAATATTTCTTCTCTTGGTCTGGTTCCTGGTTACCTGAGTGTATTTACTTTGTGAAAAGTAATCAAGCTTTACACCTATGATTTTTACATACACCTCAATGGATATTATACTTTAACAAAATTAGACTTCAAGAAAAGAGCTGCTTTGAGGTGGAGACAGGAGTTGGAGTTACACCTGTGGGCCACCTGGCACCTACACTCTGTGGCAAAGAGGTGAGGCTCTTACAGAGGTAGTGTAGGGCACTGGCTAAGAGCACTGGGCTCAGAGCCAGATAGAACGGGATTTGAATCCCCGTTTTGTGGCTCCTGGCTACATAAGCAACAAGGAGAGCAATAGATTAGGCCAGATACGGTCATGGGCCAGACCACGAAAGACCCTATAAAGTCAAGATAAAGATTTTGACAATTGTAAGTATTAGAATATGTTGAGAGATCACCATATTGAGGGAGAATGAATAAAATGGATCAAGAAATTTTATCCAACCAGATGAGTACTGTTAGATCTTTTTTAAAAATTCCTCAAATATATAAAAAAATTTTCCAGAGAAATAAAATTGGAGCTGTGCTTGCATTACATGAAAAGAATACCAACCATTATGCCGATTTTGGGGAACTCTGACATATGTGCTAATAAAAAAAACTAAAAGAACTTGTATAACACCCATTAAGTTCTACTTCTATAGACTTATAAGGCCATTTATCATATTCTCAGAGAATATGATAAACAATTCCACAATATTCTTACTGTAATTGTGAGGTACGTAAGAATATAAACATTGATAAAACATGCTAAACCTATATCTTTTAAGTAGTAAAAATTATCTTGTGCTAAACTGACTTTTTTGAACTGATCATCTTTCTTAGGGGCAAGATGAACAATTTAATCAATTAGCCTTGACTACATGTTCTCTGACCTTTCAGTACAAATGCAAGAATGGATCCGATAGTCACATTTCTTTCTTTTTACATTAATTGCTGGGTATGTTTCTCCATACGGAAAAAAATGAAAAAAGTTAATTTTTGGGTGTCATCACAGATAGAAAAGAAAACCTGCTTTTACATTTCCAGTGTCATCACTTCACACATTAAAACTAAGTGACAACTAACACTCCAATCTCACTTTAACAAGCAAGTATCTCGGGTACACTTTAGAACAGGATGACCCAGAGAAATGATCAGTGTGGTGTCAGAGTCCAAGTGTGGCTCTGAGCACTGGCTTTGCCAGTTAGCATCTCAATGGCACTACTAACACATTCTAAACCTACCAGAACCTCATTTTTCGTATCCCTATAATATCACTAACAGTATCTACCTCCTAACATTCTTTAAACAATAAAACAGATAACATGCAGTTGTCTAGCAAAGAGTTGATATTATATACGTTTAATATTTTCCTTCTTTCCCTTGTATATGGAAAGGAAATTTAACAATATCATGGTATTATTTATTCACAATATAACTTTCAAAGTAGCTGCTCTTCTAGGTAGAGTCTTAGGAACTGGACATTAAAGCCACATGATTTGAAGTAAGATGATAAATCTTATTCTTGTTTTTTAATTGATCTATAAGATGAAAGATGATATATACGTTTGCTAGGGCTGCCATGACAAGATTCCACAGACTGGTTGCCTTAAACAACAGAAATCTATTTTCTCACAGCTCTGGAGGCTGAAGGCCCAAGATAAAGGTGATGACAGTTTTGTTTTTTCCAAGGCCTCTCTCCTTGGCTTGCAGATGTCCATCTCACTGCTGTGCCCTCACGTGGTCCCTCCTCTGTACACATTTCTGGTGTCTCTCTGTGTCCTAATCTCCTCTTCTTATCAAGACAACAGTCATACTGGATTAGAGCCCATTCCCACAGCCTCATTTTAATCTTACCTTAATTACCTCTATAAGGGTTCTATCTGCAAATACAGTCACATTCTGAGGGACTGGGGTTTAAGGTTCAACAGATGAATTTGAGGGACACAAATTACATTGTTGGGGGGGTGTAGGAAAAATTTCAATATTTTCAAATATTTAAATGATTTTAATCCTAAGAAGGAACAAAATGATACTTTAATAGAGAAGTTTTCTCCCCTACAGTATTATTTTTTTCCCCTACAGTATTATTAAAGGTGAAAGAGGATGCCTGTGGAAGATGATGTTAAACATCACTCACTATCTCTGCCCCCGTCCTTCAAAGCATGAGCTTCTCCTTCTCCCACTGCATTTACTCTGAATATTTGGGATAATTTTGGAATAGCACTTACAGCTGATTTAATAAATAAATTACTTCACAGCAAATCTACTGTAGATAAAAAAATACCTCCTAGTATCACATGGACATCTCAGGGATGGCTCGGCCCGTGACAGCAGGTGCGCTCTCTGCTTTGGGCTGGTGTTCTTTTGTATACATCTTGTCTTTTTTCTTTTCTTTCAGCTAAGGCTGGGCTTCTTAACCTGACAGCTGTGGGTGAGGGTTAAGAGAGCCCATTGCTTCCCTGAAATGTACACAGAATGGTGTGCGGACCCGTGTCACTTCCCTGTGGAGATGCTTCGTGTGTTTTTGCAGATCATTGAAAGGGTTTTGCATTCTGTCCTTCAATCACTGAACTAATGTTTATTATGGTAATGTTTATTACTATATGCTGGGCACAGTTCTAAATGCTGGTAATACAGTAATGAACTACAAAGACAGCAGCCCTGTTCTTATGGAGCTAACATTCGCAATCCCAAAAAGGCTAGGAAGCGCTAATCTAAAGCTTAAGGTAACTTGTTATGGCTGTTCTCCTTGTATCCAAAAATGAATGATTACTTGATTGTCTTATGAATGGAAATCTTCTGAGTCATTTTTTGTTGTTGTTATCATTAAAGTGATTATGGGAAATCATGTTTACTACTAAAATTTTATCTATATATAAAACGACATCTACCTATGCATGCATACATACACACTTATATATTAATTATATATATTTGTGTATACATGTGATTGTACAAAACCTTTTCTGTTTTAAATTATTTCACTACTATGTCTTTCTACCTCTGAAATAAAATGGAAATTTTATATCAGTTTAATATTCTCTTGATGTCTTAGCAATTAAACGGATTTTGCTATCAGAAAACTGGACTTTATTCTCCACGGACTTAGAAAAAAATCAATAACTTACATAGCATAGATATTCAGTACATCTTGGTACAAAGAATAAAAGAGTTGCAGGATAGATGAAAGGGTAAATAAATGACAAGTCTACATTTAGAAATAAAGGGTTTTAAAAGCTAAACTCCTTTGTGGTTATACATACCAAGAGTATACAAACTAGTAATTCCAGGACACCACTTCATGTGAGAAACAAAACTGAAAACCATTTCTTACAGACAGCAGGCTTTTGGCCAGCTTACTTTCTGCAATCTAAGATGCCTCTAAAATGCCTATTATAGAACAAAGGAAAGAACAAACTAGAACTTCCATCATATTTAACCTTGCCTATTATGTAAACAGAAGCCATAAACCCTTTGTGGTACTGGGTCACCCTCTCTCCACAGTACATTTCTTGAACCTAGGGGATATCATTTAGCTTTTTTTTAAAACAACGTTGTAATTACAGGGCTGCTTCCAGAGCCACATGCAAGGGCCTTTGAAGCAGGAGCATTCAGTGGGGCGAAAATCACACTTCTAGACTTGAATAATTTTCTCTTTTCTACAAAATGAAGCATAGCAATAGAATTTTTAAGGAATAAAATTGAAATGTAGCAAAAATTGTTGGAGTCATATTCAAATGAATCGAGTTTTGACTTTCCTAGGTTGTGTTAATTTGCTAGGTAGTTTTAGGTAATCAGATGATAGAGGCCAATAGGCCTATAGAGATATTACTGAGATTTTCCAGAACTCTTTTTTTTAAATGTAATAATTGCACTAGCCCAAAGGAATAGATGACATCCAGAAATAATGAACTATTAAGTGGGCGAGTTAGCGTCAATAGGAATTTCTAAACCAAACTCTGAGCAGGCTACTCTTTTTTTTGCGGTACGCGGGCCTCATCACTGCTGTGGCCTCTCCTGTTGCGGAGCACAAGCTCCGGACGCGCAGGCTCAGCGGCCATGGCTCACGGGCCCAGCCGCTCCGCGGCACGTGGGATCCTCCCAGATCGGGGCACAGAACCCGCGTCCCCCGCATCGACAGGCGGACTCTCAACCACTGCACCACCAGGGAAGCCCTGAGCAGGCTACTCTTAAGGTAAGAAGTGTCCATCACTCACTCGCACTCGTACAAGAGTACCATCTGCTATTGGATGGTATCACTTATCTCTGCAAAAAAAGCAGCCTTTAGGGATGGTAGGCCTGAGGTTCTGGACTAATTATAAGTTAGATGATCTTGCTTAGCTACATTTCCCAAGCAGTTTTATCTAAATTTCCTGCCTGACCCCTATTTTATTTTATTTTATTATCTACTCTAATTTTATTATCTACTCTAACTAATTTTATTATCTACTCTAACTCTTGCCAAGAGCTAGAAGGTACAGTTAACCCACCCCTTGATCTGGGAACAGATGTAGTGGCTGCGCCATCCCATCCGTGGGCTAAATGACTCCTGACAACACTGGGATGTTATCCTCTAAGCAGCGATGGAGATGGAGAATCTGGAACTGGTTTGTAAAGGACAAAGGGTCCCTGAAGAGGGGAGGGTTAAATTTATTGTGCGAAGTGTCTGATACTGCATTTACGTTATAGAAATCAGATTGGGGGAGGGTGTATTTGATTAATATATGGCCATTATAGAAAATAAGTTGAAAATTAGTATTGAATTTACGAAGAAAGGATTGACTGGCCTTTCTTGCAAGGCTACAAGAGCACCAAGATTAAGTGTATCTCCTGAGAGGTAAGATGATGGACCACTTAAGGAGAGGGCCTTGGTACTTTTATTAGTATCTCCTGAGAGGTAAGATGATGGACCACTTAAGGAGAGGGCCTTGGTACTTTTATTAGTGACATAGGTGTGAAGGGCAAATGGCTTTGGTGACTGGAATATAAGTCAAACCTACTACTAGGGTAGTGTTACAGAATGGTGCAAGCTGGTAGACTAGAGGGTGATCGCTTCAGATCAAAAAGCAATCACCAGGGGGACTTCCCTGGCAGTCCAGTGGTTACGAATCTGCTTTCCAACACAGGAAACGTGGGTTCAATCCCTGGTTGGAGAACTAAGATCCCACATGCCGGGAGACAACTAAACCCATGCACCGCAGCTACTGAGCCCTCGCGCTCTGGAGTCTGCACCTCACAGCTAGAGAAAAGCCCGTGCACCGCAACAAAGAGCCTGCATGCCACAATGAAGATCCCGCATGCCACGACTAAGACCTGATGCAGCTAAATAAATAAATAAATTTTTTTTTTAAAAAAAAAGCAATCACCGGGGAAGCAGCTGAATTTGGAAGGTCAGAACAGAGGAATTTTCACCAAAGCCTTGTAGTAGCACACCACTACCAAATTCCACTATTAAAGAACTCAGTGACTTGAGGTTATGGGGCGGGGGAAGGGTGAGCTGTGACAGGGCGAGAGAGAGTCATGGACATATACACACTAACAAACGTAGTAAGGTAGATAGCTAGTGGGAAGCAGCCGCATGGCACAGGGATATTGGCTCGGTGCTTTGTGACAGCCTGGAGGGGTGGGATAGGGAGGGTGGGAGGGAGGGAGACGCAAGAGGGAAGAGATATGGGAACATATGTATATGTATAACTGATTCACTTTGTTATAAAGCAGAAACTAACACACCATTGTAAAGCAATTGTACCCCAATAAAGATGTTAAAAAAAAAAAAAAAAAGAACTCAGTGAGGTTGCTGTAGTCAGCATGGACTACGGCTTAGAGTAGGGAACTGACCTTTACTGAACTGGGTTAAACATTTCTTTGGCCAAAATTCTGTTTCCAGAAATAAAAATATACAGCTTAAAGTTAAAATGCAAGAATGTGAGAAGAGTTACAGAAAGAAAATGACATTATATTCTCTAAAAATTACATCAAATATGCAATAAAAAATATTTGAGTTCTTGAGACAAAGGAAGGGAAAATAATGAAACTATTAAAGTTTGGGGCTGGGTTAACAGGTGCATTTTATCTAAGATACGGCTGGGAGAGGAGGGCAAGAAAGTACAGGAAAGGGGCCCAGGATAGACACATTCATCATTAGGAAATTGGTTTAGAATAGGTTTATAACAACCACAAGCAGGGAAGCAGACCCTTGAAGACAGAGGTCTGGATATAAGTACTCACATCTTTATTTTTTTTAATTTTTATTAGAGTATAGTTGCTTTACAATGTTGTGTTAGTTTCTGCTGTACAGCAAAGTGAATCAGCTATATGTATACATATATACCCTCCTTTTTGGATTTCCTTCCCATTTAGGTCACCACAGAGCATTGAGTAGAGTTTATAGTTTGGCTCTCCACATTCCTTGCCTGCATAGAATGTGCTGGCTAGTCAATCCTATCCCTTCAGCATTTACTCTTCTCATTGTAAATTAATATATTGGCCTTTTGATTTTAGATCTCAGTGTTACAGACACGGATTATATTTGAGATCAAACTACAGCGTGCTGATAAATCAAGTTCTATCATAAGAATCTGACTTTGAATCGTAGAAAACTCATTAAGGTAATGTCAGATATCTTGAGAGACAGCCTTTGAGACATCTCCATGTGATCTAATTTCAGCTCCCAGAATTTGATGCAGCAAGCTAAATTTCTTTTCCTTTCTGAAACTTCTATGCATAGGCAAGCATTTCGTCTATACTGTACTATCCTAAGAAGTTGCTTCAGAGAAAAATCTCTACTAAATCCTTTCTAATATAAGCGAAGCCCGGTTTCTTTGTTTTTCTGCTTTCTCATTAAAAGTGAAATTTCCAAGGTGGTTCAACATTTTTATTTTCTCAAGAGCTTCATTTTTATAGACCTTTCTCCTACATGTAAAACTCCACTTATATCTCTCCTCCTCAGGTCATTTATGCTTCCTTTTATTTCTCTGAACCACGCCTGCACGTATTTTCTACATTTTGCCTGAGTTGCATTGTTCCTATCTTGAGCTGATACTCACGACAGGATAAGAGCAATTCTGAGTGGTAGTAGAAAAACTGATTAAAATTTTTTTGGTTATACATTTTCACACTATTCTTATCCCGGCTGATTTTTAAATTTATATTTGGTCTATGTTACTTTAGATATTTATCTCTCATATTTGACCAAAGCCAACCCCTCCCCACTGAATATATCTCTGTTGGTAAAATACTCTGGTTTCAGATGTATGGTATCAGGTAACATTTAGTTTTAATTTTTTCCACCTCTGTCACTTTTAATTTAAATTCACTTATAATTATCAATTTAGTAAATTAATTACAGCCAATCAGCCTGATTATTCTCCCCACAAATGTCATTGTCAACTTTAATAGCAGACACCTATTCCATATACGTAATTTGATTCATTTGCGTTTCAAATATGCTCTGTGTATTGTTACTTTCAAGAAGTCTGTGCCATAGGGACTTCCCTGGTGGCGCAGTGGTTAAGAATCTGCCTGCCAATGCAGGGGACATGGGTTCAAGCCCTGGTCTGCGAAGATCCCACATGCTGTGGAGCAACTAAGCCCGCGCGCCTAGAGCCCGTGCTCCGCAACAAGAGAAGCCACTGCTATGAGAAGCCCGCGCACCACAACGGAGAGTAGCCCCCACTTGCCACAACTAGAGAAAGCCTGTGCGCAGCTTAATTAATTAATTAATTAATTCCTTGATTTTTTTTTTTTTTAAAGAAAAAAAGTCTGTGACATATAGTATGGAAACCTATCAGAACTAACCAGTTTCTCATTTCAGGGACAGTTTGATAGAAGAGTTCAATTTGACTAGGTTATTTTTGGAACCATGGAGGTTGTGTGTATGTTTGTGTGTGTGTGTGTGTGTGTGTGTGTTATTTATGTATTTAAAACACATATAGACACTTTATTATAGAGACAGAGACATATGCACTGGTACCTGCCCCAATGGGTGAAAAAAAATAGAGACAGACAGACAGACACTGTGGGTGCTTTGCTTAATCTGAACAATATCTATTCCGAGATTGGAAAGAAGAAGAATAAATTGCCTAGGGACAGAAGGAGGAAGAAGTCATTGCCATTGAATATCCTGTAACTTCAGTATCACGTTTAGAGTACATTTTTAGATATTGGGTACTCATATCTAAGAATTATGTTAAAACATTCCAAAGCCAAATATTCATTTTAAAATCATCTACTACATTCATTCACCTTTTTGCCACCTTTTGTTAGTTTGGATAATGTATGTGTAGTGATGCCCAATTTTAAAGCTTTGTGCCAGTTTAGGAGATCTATGTGCAATGACCATTCAGGAAGGACACATTTTTTTCTCTGCTCTAGTTGGCATTATTTCCTTAATACTTCCTATGTTAACATGAAAACCTTATAAATTACAGTAAGTCCCCTACACACAAACCTTCAAGTTGTGAACCTTCAAAGATGCGAGCATGCGTTCCATCAACGTCACGCATGAGTGAAAGTGCAGCTTGCCCTCCATCTCCTAATGCTGAAGATCCTTCAGCTCTACCATCTCCCACTTCTTCTCTCCCTCCTCCAGTCAGTAACTCTTCTTCCCTGTTCACTCAAAGCCAGCCCCTGTATGCCAGCTGTTATACTATACTACTGTACTTTTCAAGGTACTGTACTATAAGATTAAAAATGTTTTCCTTATTTTTTGTGTTTGCTTTGTGTGTATTATTTGTGTGAAAACTATTATAAACCTATATATTACAGTACAGTATTATATAGCCGATTGTGTTAGTTTGGTACCTCGGCTAACTTTGTTGGACTTAAGAACAAATTGTACTTACGAACACGCTCCAGGAACGGAACTCATTCATATGTAGGGGACTTACTGTATTCTATCAGTTCTCTTTATGCAAATGCATAGCTGGTTAAGAGAGCTGAAACCTCTGTCTGTCCACTGTTATGTGCTAAGCTTCATTTAGTAGACTTGAGCACCTCATAATATTGGTCCTCATGACTTCGTTGCTCTGACCACCTTATCATTTTGAAGTTTTGACATGAAACAAAATTAAAATTTTGGTTTCTAGAGACCTTTACAAAGCTACCTTCTAAGAAGAAAGACTAATTGATCTTAACATTTGAGCTCACTAGATTAATATGCTTTTATGAAAATTGTGAGATACTAAATATAATCAACAGTCTGGCTGGACAGAACTGCAGAGTGGGCTGCTCTAGTTATTCCCTCTGGCATCCAAAACACAGGTCCAAACACAGGTTTTGGACATCCTGTGTTTTCAATAGGAGGGTAGTATGTGTGTGAGGCTGCAGGGTGGCTGGGGGAAGAAGAGGCAAAGGGTACCAATGAGGAAAGGGAAGAAATGAACTACAAGACCAGAGCACTAAAGGCAAATTGTTTCTCTTACCTCCAACCTAATTCTCCTGGTGCCCAAACTGGGAGTTAAACTTATTTGGAAGTTGCATTTGTTTTTTAACCACCAGAGTAAAATTCAAACAGTAAAAGTTGACTTTGGAGTTTAATAGAAAAATGGAAGAAAATATAGAAAATAAAGCTGATGGTACCAAGCTACTTTTCTGGCTAGCAATTTTCCCTCACCGCCATACCCTCCAGGACTGGGGAGTGACTGACTGAAATCTTTGGAATGAACTTCAACAAGGAGCCCTTACTCCATGAAACTACATGCAGACAAGCTGACGGGACTCATTAATTGTGCCTAATGCCCCAGATTTTCTATAATCTTTGGTTGACTTTTCTGGAACTGGAAACAGGATCCAGTTTTTAAAAAATAAAAAAAAATTTTTAATTAAAAAAAATAAAAGGCTGTGATAAGTGAAGGTCAACAGAAAAACAGTTGTAGGGACCTTAATGGATTTCCATTGCCCACAGCCATGGTTCTCAGAGTGGTCTCTAGACCAGCAATTTCATCATCACCTGGGAACTCTCTACTAGTCTGCTCAGGCTGCCACAACAAAATACCTCAGGATGGGTGGAGTAAACAGCAGACGTTTGTTTACTTACAGTTCTGGAGGCTAGAAGTCCAAGATCAAGGTGTTGGCCGGTTTGCTTTCTGGTGAGAGCTCTCTTCCTGGCTCTTCCTCTTTTTATAAGCCACCAATCCAATCAACTTAGGAATGCAGCCATATGACATCATTTAACCTTAATTAATTCCTAAAAGCCCTATCTCAAATACAGTCACATTGGGGATTAGGACTTCAACATATGAATTTGGGGGGACACAATTCAGTCCATAGCACTTGTTACAAATGAAGTATCTGGAGCCCCGCCTCAGACCTATTGAATCAGAAATTCAGGAAATGGAGCCCTGCATTTTGTGCCTTAATTAATCTCTCCTGGTTATTCACATGCACACTAAAGCCTGAGAAGCCTTCAAGAAAAATTCCCAACATCACATTTCGTTTCCTTCACAGTTTTCCCCATTTTTACTTTCCAACCTTATTTCTTACTGCTCTTTGCCATGAACTCTGCTTCTGCTAAACTTCTTCTGACCATGGGCTGAAGGATCATCCGTCCTCTGTCTTCCAGACTCTTGTTTACTCTTTCACCAACCTCGAATTGCCGTTCAACCTCTTTAAGGAAGCATCACTTTAACATCCCAGACACAGTCATGTCTTCTTTCTCCAGATAGCAGAAGGCCTGACTGTCTGAACCAATCATTTTCATATTTTACAGATCTTACTTTTTTCTTTAACATCTTTACTGGAGTATAATTGTTTTACAATGGTGTGTTAGTTTCTGCTGTATAACAAAGTGAATCAGCTATACGTATACATATATCCCCATATCCCCTCCCTCTTATGTCTCCCTCCCACCCTCCCTATCCCACCCCTCTAGGTGGTCACAAAGTACCCAGCTGATCTCCCTGTACTATGTGGCTGCTTCCCACTAGCTGTCTATTTTACATTTGGTAGTGTATATATGTCCATGCCTCTCTCTCGCTTCGTCCCAGCTTACCCTTCCCCCTCCCTGTGTCCTCAAGTCCATTCTCTACGTCTGCGTCTTTATTCCTGTCTTGCCCCTAGGTTTTTCAGAACCTTTTTTTTTTTTTAGATTCCATATATATGTGACAATACATGGTATTTGTCTTTCTCTTTCTGACTTACTTCACTCTGTATGACAGACTCTAGGTCCATCCACCTCACTACAAATAACTCAGTTTCGTTTCTTTTTTATGGCTGAGTAATATTCCATTGTATAAATGTGCCACATCTTCTTTATCCATTCATCTGTCGATGGACACTTAGGTTGATTCCATGTCCTGGCTATTGTACAGAGTGCTACAATGAATATTGTGGTCCATGACCCTTTTTGAATTATGGTTTTCTCTGGGTATATGCCCAGTAGTGGGATTGCTGGGTCGTATGGTAGTTCTATTTTTAGGTTTTAAGGAACCTCCATACTGTTCTCCATAGTGGCTGTATCAATTTACATTCCCACCAACAGTGCAAGAGGGTTCCCTTTTCTCCAAACCCTCTCCAGCATTTATTGTTTGTTGATTTTTTGATGATGGCCATTCTGACTGGTGTGAGGTGATACCTCACTGTAGTTTTGATTTGAATTTCTCTAATGATTAGTGATGTTGAGCATCCTTTCATGTGTTTGTTGGCAATCTGTATATCTTCTTTGGAGAAATGTCTATTTAGGTCTTCTGCCCATTTTTGGATTGGGTTGTTTGTTTTTTTGATATTGAGCTGCATGAGCTGCTTGTATATTTTGGAGAGTAATCCTTTGTCATTTGCTTCCTTTGCAAATATTTTCTCCCATTCGAGGGTTGTCTTTTTGTCTTGTTTATGGTTTCCTTTGCTTTGCAAAAGCTTTTACGTTTCATTAGGTCCCATTTATTTATTTTTGTTTTTATTTCCATTACTCTAGGAGGTGGGTCAAAAAGGATCTTGCTGTGATTTATGTCATAGTGTGTTCTGCCTATGTTTTCCCCTAAGAGTTTTATAGTGTCTGGCCTTACATTTAGGTCTTTAATCCATTTTGAGTTTATTTTTGTGTATGGTGTGTGCATTGAGTCTTCATTGCTGTGCACAGGCTTTCTTTAGTTGCGGTGAGTGGGGGCTACTCTTCGTTGTGGTGCGCGGGCTTCTCATTGCGGTGGCTTCTCTTGTTGTGGTGCACGGGCTCTAGGTTCACAGGCTTCAGTAGTTGTGGTTCACGGGCTCAGTAGTTGTGGCTGGTGGGCTCTAGGGCTCAGGCTCCGTAGTTGTGGCGCACGGGCTTAGCTGCTCCATGGCGTGTGGGATATTCCCCAACCAGGGATCGAACCATGTCCCCTGCCTTGGCAGGCAGATTCTTAACCCGTGTGCCACCAGGAAAGTCCGACCCTGAAAATTTCAGCGTGTGAAAAGGAGAAGCAAGTATAAGATTGATGAGGTTAAATTAAAATCCTATATAGTTCTGCATTTGAACTAGAAGCATCACTATGAAACCATGATGATGTTATCTTTTTTTTTATTATTGAAGTAAACTTGATTTACGTGTTGTGCCAATCTCTGCTGTACAACAAAGTGACTCGGTTACACACATATTGACATTTTTATATATATATACTTTTCCATTCTGGTTTATCACAGGATGTTGAAGATAGTTCCCTGTATCATACAGTAGGACTTTGTTGTTTATCTATACTATATATAATAGCTTACATCTGCTAATCCCAAATTCCCAGTCCTTCCCTCCCCCACTCCCCACCTTGGCAACCACTAGTCTGTTCGCTATGTCTATGAGTCTGTTTCAGTTTTGTAGATAGGTTCATTTGTGCCATATTTTAGATTCCACATATAAGTGATATCGTATGTTATTTGTCTTTCTCTTTCCAACTTACTTCACTTAGTATGATAACATCTAGGTACATCCATGTTGCTGCAAACGGCATTATTTCACTCTTTTTTATGGCTGAGTAGTATTCCATGGTATATATGTACCACATCTTCTTTAACTATTCATCTGTCGATGGACATTTAGATTGTTTCCATGTTTTGGCTATTGTGAATAGTGCTGCTATGAACGTACAGGGTGCGTGTGTCTTTTTTTATAGTTTTGTCCAGGTATATGCCCAGGAGTGGTATTTTTGGATCATAATGTAATTCTATTTTTAGTTTTATAAGGAACCTCCACACTGTTTTCCATAGTGGCTGCACCAATTTACATTCCCACCAACAGTGTAGGAAGGTTCCCTTTTCTCCACAGCCTCTCCAGTATTTGTTATTTGTAGACTTTTTAATGATGGCCATTCTGACTGCTGTGAGGTGGTACCTCATTGTAGTTTTGATTTGCATTTCTCAAATAATTAGTGACATTGAGCATCTTTTCTTGTGCCTACTGGCCATCTGTATGTCTTTTTTGGAGAAATGTCTATTAAGGTCTTCTGCCCATTTTTCAGTCGGGTTGTTTGGTTTTCTGTTGTTGAGTTGTATGAGCTGTTTGTATATTTTGGAGGTTAAACCCTTGTCTGTCACATCATTTTCAAATATTTTCTCCCATTCTGTAGGTAGTCTTTTTATTTTTATTTTTCTATGGTTTCCTTGCTGTGCAAAACTTGGTAAGTTTGATTAAGTCCCATTTGTATATTTTTGTTTTTATATCTATTGCCTTGGGAGACTGATCTAAGAAAACACTGGTATGGTTTATGTCAGAGAATGTTTTGCTATGCTCTCTTCTAGGAGTTTTATGGTGTCATGTCTTATGTTTAAGTCTTTAAGCCATTTTGAGTTTGTTTTTGTGCATGGTGTCAAGGTGTATTCTAACTTCACTGATTTACATGCAGCTATCCAACTTTCCCAGCACCACTTGCTGAAGAGACTTTTTCCCATTTTATATTCTTGCCTCCTTTGTCAAAGATTAATTGACCATAGGTGTGGGGGTTTATTTCTGGGCTCTTTATTCTGTTCCATTGATCCATATGTCTGTTTTTGTACCAATACCACACTGTTTTTATTACTGTAGCTTTGTAGTATTGTATGAAGTCTGGGAGAGTTATGCCTCCTACTTTGTTTTTTTTTCCTCAGGATTGCTTTGGCAATTCTGGGTCTTTTATGGTTCCATAACTTGTTCTTAGTCTTCTTCTAATAAATCTCCCTTCTTGCTTAAACAAAAAGCATGAGCTAAATAAAGGAGGAAAGACAGTCTCTTCAAAACTCTTAGAGGAAAACATAGGCAGAACACTCTATGACATAAATCACAGCAAGATCCTTTTTGACCCACCTCCTAGAGAAATAAAACAAGAAATAAAAACAAAAATAAACAAATGGGACCTAATGAAACTTCAAAGCTTTTGCACAGCAAAGGAAACCATAAACAAGACGAAAAGACAACCCTCAGGCTGGGAGAAATATTTCCAAAGGAAGCAAATGACAAAGGATTACTCTCCAAAATATACAAGCAGCTCATGCAGCTCAATATCAAAAAACAAACAGGGCTTCCCTGGTGGCGCGGTGGTTGAGAGTCCGCCTGCCGATGCAGGGGACACGGGTTCGTGCCCTGGTCCGGGAAGATCCCACATGCCGTGGAGCGTCTGGGCCCGTGAGCCATGGCCGCTGAGCCTGTGCGTCAGGAGCCTGTACTCCGCAACGGGAGAGGCCACAACAGTGAGAGGCCCACGTACCACAAAAAAAAAAAAAAAAGAAAGAAAGAGAAAAACAAATACTGTATGCTAACGCATATATATGGAATCTAAAGGGAAAAAAAATGGTTCTGACGAACCTAGGGGCAGGGCAGGAATAAAGATGCAGACGTAGAAAATGGACTTGAGGACACGGGAGGGGAAGGGTAAGCTGAGACGAAGTGAGAGAGTAGCACTGACATATATACACTACCAAATGTAAGATAGATAGCTAGTGGGAAACAGCTGCATAGCACAGGGAGATCAGCTCGGTGCTTTGTGACCACCTAGAGGAGTGGGATAGGGAGGGTGAGAGGGAGACCCAAGAGGGAGGAGATATGGGGATATAGATATATGTATAGCTGATTCACTTTGTTATACAGCAGAAACTAACACAAAATTGTAAAACAATCATACTCCAACAGAAGAATGAATACAAAACAGGTAGCAATACCATTAACTATTGTAGTTAATGTGAGTGAGAGCAAGTATCAACGTGAATAAACTTTAAAACAAATTGAATGAAAAACAAGGTACAGAATAATATGCAGAGTATTATGTCATTTGTTTAAAGTTTAAAACCATACAAAACAATACATATATTGTTGTGGGTATATACATGTATAATAAAGACATGAAAATCTGCATAGAAATAATACACACAAATTCAAAATCCTCTGTAAAAATAGCCTCAAGTAGAGACTATTTATTCTCCCAAACCCAGGTATATCTGGATCTAGAAGTAATGAATCTCACTCCTGGCACTTTTTTTAAAATTGAAATATAGATGATTTACAATGTTTTATTAGTTTCTGGTGTACAGCAAAGTGATTCAGTTATATACATATATATATATAAAATATTCTTTTTCAGATTCTTTTCCATTATAGTTTATTACAAGACATTGAATATACTTCCTTGAGCTATACAGTAGGACCTTGCTGTTTATCTATTTTATGTATAGTAGTTTGTATCTGCTAATTCCTAATTTATCTCTCCCCCCGCCACCTTTCTCCTTTGGTAACCATAAGTTTGTTTTCTATGTGAATCTCTTTCTGTTTCATAATAAGTTCATTTGTATAATTTTTTAGATTCCACATATAAGTAATATATGGTATTTGTCTTTCTCTTTCTGACTTACTTCACTTAGTATGATAATCTCTAGGTCCACTTGTTGCTGCAAATGGCATTATTGCATTCTTTTTTATGGCTAATATTCCACTGTGTGTATATATATATACCACATCTTCTTTATCCATTCATCTGTCAATGGACATTTAGGTTGCTTCCATATCTTGACTGTTGTAAATAGTGCTGCTGATGGGGTGCACATGTCTTTTCAAATTAGAGTTTTGTCCAGATGTATGCCCAGGAGTGGGACTGCTGGATCACATGGGAACTGTTTTTAGTTTTCTGAGGAACCTCCATACTGTTCTCCACAGTGGCTGCACCAATTTGCATTCCCACCAACAGTGTACGAGGGTTCCCTTTTCTCCACACCCTCTCCAGCATTTATAATTGGTAGACTTTTTGATGATGGCCATCCTGACTAGTGTGAGGTGGTACCTCATTGTAGTTCTGATTTGCATTTCTCTAATAATTAGCGATGTTGAACATCTTTTCATGTGCTTACTGGCATCTGGTTATCTTCTTTGGAGAAATGTCTTTTTAGGCCTTCTGCCCATTTTTTTATTGGGTTGCTTGTTTTTCTTTTTTGTTTGTTTCATTTTGTTATTGAGCTGTGTGAGCTATTTGCGTATTTTCAAAATTAAGCTCTTGTCAGTCACATTGTTTGCAAATATTTTCTCCCAATCCGTAGGTTGTCTTTTCATTTTGTTTATAGTTTACTTTGCTGTGCAAAAGCTACTCCTGGCACTTTAAGACCATCACTAACTCCACCTTCTTTTAAAGTCTCTTGTTTCTTTGAGGTTTATGTATTTTGGCCATATGTCTACCATCTCCCTTTGGTTACTCTCCCTCATTCCTTGAGAACACTGGAACTTACTTCATAGAATTCCTCTCCAACCCAAGATCTACTCCTACCCCCAAGTGATTCAAACATCCATGAGTGTCCTCTCCAAAACCTAGCCTCCTCAACACAATAAGCCTCACCTCTGCTCCACTTCAGTCACCCATTCCCATGGCCTCATCTTGAATCTTGCCATCACCTAGAACTGCTTCACCTCTGATATACCCCTGAAACTAATATAATATTGTAAATCAACCATATTTCAATTTAAAAAATTAAGTGAACATTTAAACTATAGAACACATCAATGTGATGAAATACTACTCAGCAATAAAAGGAACCAACTACCGATACAGGCAAATTAAATTAGATGGATCTCAAGGGCATTTTGCAGAATGAAAACAATCTCAAAAGGTCACGGACTGTATGATTCCATTTATACAACATTTTTAAATTACAAAACTATAAAGGCAGAGAACAAATTAGTACTTGCCCAAAGTTAAGTATGATGGGAAGGAGAGGGTGGATGTGACTATAAAAGGGGCAGCATGAAAGAGATCTTGTGGTGATAGAACAGTTCTATATCTTGACTGCAGTGGTCGTTACACAAATCTATACATACATGTGATAAGATGAAAAAGAACTATACACACACATTGTACCAATGTCAAATTCCTGATTTTGATATTGTACTATAGTTATATAAGATGTAACCACTGGGGAGAACTGGTTAGAGTATACACAGGATCTCTCTGTACAATCTTTGCAACTTTCTGAGAAAAATCTATAATTATTTCAAAACGTAAAAGTTAAAAAAAATTTTTTTTAAGAGAGAGCAGGAAAGCTGATATACACATGTTAATGTGAGGCCAAATAAACAGGCATACCTCAGAGATATTGCACGTTCAGTTCCAGACCACCACATTAAAGCCAATATCACAATAGTGAGTCACACAAATTTTTCGGTTTCCCAATGCATATAAAAGTTTAGTTTACATTATACTATAGTCTATTAAGTATGTAACCGCAGTATGCCTAAAAAAACAATGTACATACTTTAAAAATACTTTATTGCTAAAAAATGCTAACCATCATCTGAGCCTTCAGCAAGTCGTAATCTCTTTGTTGGTGGAGGGTCTCGCCTCGAAAAAGTTTGAAATATTGTGAAAATTATCAAAATGTGACAGAGACACAAAGGGAGCAAATGCTGTTGGAAAAAATGGTGCCAATAGATTTGCTTGACACGGGGTTGCCACAAACCTTTAATTTGTTTTTAAAAAACCAGTACATGCAAAGCACAATAAAGCAAAGTAAAACAAAATGAGATATGCCTGTACTTTTAGGCAAAAGCACTACTAGATGTAAAAATAATAGATTATTTGAGGCAGAAAGTAGGAAGAAATAATAAAGAGCACAATTACATAAAATAGAAAACAAAAATCCATTAGAAAAGGACAACTCAACCAAAAGTCTAATGAAAAACTAATGAAATTGATAAATATCTGGAGAGACTAAGAAAAAAAAGGGAGAATGCACTGACAGTCAATAACAGGAATGAAACAAAGAGAATCACTAAATGTTACTCAGTCTTAAAATAGATAAGATTATATTATAAATAACTGTAATAAGTTTGAAGACTTATGTGAAATGGGCAGATTCCTAGAAAATACATAACTTACCAAAACCAACACAAGGAGAAACAGTAAATTTTAGTAATCATGTATCAGTAGATAAATTGAATCAGAAAACAAGTCTTTCCACAAAGAAAACTTTAGCCTCATATGGCTCCATAGGCAAGTTCGACTAAATATTCAAGGAAAAAAAAATAATTCAAATCTTACACAAACTATTCCAAAGAATGTGAAAAAAGGATACAAGCCCAACTCACTTTATGAGTAGCATAACCATGATAGCAAAACAAAAAAATTACCAACCAATTTCATTTATAAGCCCAGATGCAAAATTTCCAAAACATACATATATAAACACAGAGAGAGGAGAGACAGTGCTTAAATCCAAGAATGTCTAAAAAGAATAATAAAATATGACCAGTAGGGTTTATATGAGGAATAAAAAAATATGCTTATAATTAGAAATAAATTTTTCAACATATTAGACATAAAAAAAGAAAAATCATAGTCATCTCAATAGACGCAGAATTCTTCTGAAAAATTTCAGTGTGATTTTTTTTTTCAATTTAGCAAACCAGGAATAGACAGGAAACTTGCTAACCTGATAGTATCTGCCAAAAAAAACCTGCAGCAAATTTTTTAAGTCCATATCCTTCTGAATCCAAACCCCAGACACATGGCCACATTTTAATGCTTTCTTTTCAAATAAATCCAAGAAGTTGAATATGGCTGGAGAGTAATGTGTAAGAGAAGGAACATTTCCTTGAGCTGACATTAGATAAGTAAGGTCAGATCATGAAGGGTCTTAAATGTCATCATACTAAAGAGCTGTTTGTTCCTGACAACAGTGAGATACAACTGAAGGCTAGAGGTTGGCATAAGCAGTGGAGTGACTGGATAAAGTTTCTTTCCAAGATCATTCTGGCTGCAGTATGGGTTAAAGAAGGGTAAAACTTCAGGCTGCGAAACCAGTTAGAAGGTTTTCTCTTGAGAGAAAACAAGGGGTCACAGATTCCAGTCCCTGCAGGAGCCAGACATGTAACAAAAACGAGTGAAGCAGGCAGGTCCTAAAGACAATAGGGAATGGTGGGAACTGTGAAAAATCAAAAGCACATAACTTCTCTAAAAAGATAGCCACTATTCAGCTCCAATTAATAAGTTTTCATGCAAGAATACTGCCCGGTATTGCTAGATCTTACAAATTTTCAAGAAAATTTCAATGTAACTTTTTTATTTTTAAAATTGTGCAAAACTAAACCCAATCAAATGGCCAAATCTGGTGCAAACGTCACCAGTTTGCAACCTGTGGTTCAAAATAAGGTAATGTCAGTAGAGATAAAGGGGACAAACTCAGGGGATATTATGAAGGAAGAATCAACCAGATAGTAATCAATCAGATGTGGGCTATAGAGTAGAGGAAGGACAATGGATGACTGCTAGGCTTCCAGTTTAGGCAGAGAGGATGGTATGCCATTCACTAAGTCATGAGACATAGGTAGAGGAGGTTTAAAGGACATTCAGGTAGCTATCGCTAATCGGCAGCACAAATATAGGGCTGGGGGAGGGAATAGAAGTCATTTTTCAAACCGTAGCCCTCAATTCTCTACTCATCACTCCCATCCCTACATCTTCGACTCAGCTGCATAAGTGACACCTGATCAAAGCAGGAGGGCACTAGAACCAGCAGACTAGATCCGAGGGACTTTGGTTAGATACACTGTTCAAATGCAGCCATCCACAGGGGCTGAACAGTGAGGCCAGTTGGTATTGCCTGATGATGCCAGGATAGTGACAGTCTTGATGACCTGGGGTTACAACCAGGGTGGCCAATCATTGCAGGTTGTAGGATTTGGGCAGCCGAGCCAGCTGGGGACCCCAAAGTGTTAGGAAAATAAAAGAACAGGGAATCCAGAAAATACTGTCTCCACTTAGAGGAAGCTAGATTCAAAGAAGATTGAAACTATGACCTCTTGCCCATTATACTATCCTGGTTGCTGGATTCTGAAGGCATCAACCTATCTTTATCCCAGCCACATACTGTTTACAAAGCTTCCTGTAAGAAGGAAATCTTGCCATTTGCAACAATGGACCTTGACAGCATTATGCCAAGTGAAATAAGTGAGACAGAGAAAAATAAACACCTTATCTCACTTAAATGTGGAATCTAAAAAAAACCCAAACTCATAGAAACAGAAAGCAGATTTGTGGTTGCCAGAGGTGAAGGGGGATGGAGGGGTGGGGATAGGGGGAATGGGTGAAGGTAGTCAAAAGATACAAACTTCCGGTTATAAGATTAATACATTCTGGGGATGTAATGTACAGTTAATTTTTAAAGATAGCTGAAGGGTGAGAGAGACAGAGGGGTTCCTTAAAAGGGGTCCCTTATCACCTGCAGCATAAGAGCAGACTCCGCTGAGGAGCATGCTGGGGACTTAGTAAGAGTTGAACTCCAGAGAAACTGGAGTTTACAAAACAATCACACTGGGTGATGTGGATGCTAGTGGTTTGCAGGTTACCTTTAAAAACAATGGGAAGATGGGACTTCCCTGGTGGTCCAGCGGTTCGGACTCCATGCTTCCACTGCAGGTGGCACAGGTTTGATCCCTGGTCGGGGAACTAAGATCCTGGATGCCACACAGAGTGGCCAAAAATAAACAAATAAATAAAACAATGGGAAGAAAAAAATAAAACAATGGGAAGAGGATGTTTTAATCTTAATCCTGTTGCAGAAGCAGGTATGTTCAAGCTGCTTAAGAAGTAATATCTGTCTTTGTGGATACAGTGTAAAAAAGTATACTGCAAGCCCTATTACAGGTGATGTCAGGATTCACCTGATGGGTCTTCTGAGTCATTTCCTAACCATTCCCTGGAAGTAAATATTTAAACTAAAGCCAAGGTGATGGTGGTGATGGTGTTAACTGTACAACCCTTCTCTGTTCCTCAGTTCAGTTCTTATAAAAGGTAATCTTTGGCCTCTTGTCATATTGCATTATAGACAGACAACTTCTAGCATAGGTAAATTAACCCTACCTGAACGTCTGTTTTAACCCTACCCTTAGATTCATCATCAGAATAATCTTGACAGTTTATGTCTGTGATCCAGCATCAGGCCCAATTTCTCTAGAGGTTTTATACACACATTCCTAGCCTTAGAGAATTTTGCAACAATAATCAGGCATTAATTGTGAGAAAGAAATGGGATTGGGAGGAGGGGTGCGGCACAGAGGGTAAAAAGAAGACATTTGGGAGATATTTGCAGAAATAACATAACTCTGGGTAGGTAGGCTTCCTTAATAAGGAAGTCCCACACCCTTTCCATTTACTTCTTACATGGTTTTTAACTTATCCTCCCAACCAAAACCAAAAGCAAATTAAGTTACTGAAAATGTATTTACTTCTTGGGATGGAAGTATGTGTCCTGTTTTCCCTTTTCCATCAGAGGCAGCTCCCTGAAAACCCAAAATACACACACAGACACACTCTCTCTCAAACACAAACAAAACATGCATTCAAGTGATTGTTTTCATAACATTTTAACATTTAATAGAAACTATGTACGATAATTTTTTATTGTATCTTACATAAGATAGCCACTACAGAAATTTACATAGGTTAGAAGCAAGATGGATGGTTAAGGAGGGCCCAGTCCTGTGGGCTATTTTCTCAGAGGCTATAGGTCAGAGTTCACTGAGGGGAGGGGCTTCAGATTACCCAATTAGGTGAGAAGTGAGGAAAGGCTAAAACAGGCTGCTAGACAGAGATAAACAGCCATTGGGTCCATCAACATCCCTAGACTTGGGAAACAGCATTACAAAACTCTCTCTCCCCTTAGGCACAGTCCCAAAATACTCTCAATCTCAGCAGCTCCGATGGGAATCACCTGTCTCTCTTCCTTGCCTAGAGTGGGAAGACATCCACAATTTTTAGACACTATTGGTCCCTTCCCCCAACATGTGGTTTGACTATAGCACTCAGTAACCCAGAAGAAAAACAAGGTAGTCCAGGTTGTCCTTTAGTGAGAGACGGTCAGAAATACTTGTTTAAATGGGAAATACAAATCCTCCAAAGTCAACTGGTTCCCAAAGCAAACTATCAACTGACAGAAGCGGGTTCTGGCTTTCCGTTTGCAGTAGCCACTCCACTCTGAGGCAATGGCGCAGAGGCTTTCTCAGAATTTCGGGATCCCTGTGATCTGCACCCATCTCCAGCCATCTGCATCTGGCCCTGTTAAAAGAAAAGTCACTGTGGTTACAAACTCATTAACTGTGGTCTGAAGCATGAATCTGACTTATATAATGCCCATGTATAGTAGCAACAAGAACAAGACAGCAGATATAACTCTATGCGGTTGCTCTTCCCCATACTTAACTATCCCTGACCCTCGGAGTCAGAAGTCATTACTTGTAGCATTCCCGAGGCCCTCCCAATGGAAAGGAGAGCTGTGGGTTGTTTCTTCCAAATGAAATAGCCATTCTCTGCTGAGTTTCCAGAACAGCCAACAGATCACAGGAAGACAGTCCTCTGGGCCTCTGTTTGAAACCAACAGCTATAGTATAACTGCAGGTCTTCAGTCAGAGCCATGAGTGTCCCACCCAAAGCTCAAAGAAAGAAGCCAAATCGTGCTGCTTGTGCTTAACTCTATGATGAAAACAATTCCAGGGCTGAACTCTCCCTTAAAGCAACAATTTTCTTACACTCCTTGTCTCAACCTTTTCTAGTTAACTAAATAAATTTGTCCTGCTCTCCCAGATACGGGGACCAGGAGCTAGTAAGTGTTCTCTCTAAGGCCCATCTGGAGAAGTGCCATCTGGAGCACATGCACAGCTAGTGATGACAACCCTGACCCCCAGGAGTACATGCTGGCCACAGCCAGCAGGGGACCCTCTGCCTGGCTGGAGGTATTCTTCACTTGCCAAAATATCCACTGGGCCTTCAGCAATTTCTTTTACAGGATGATCTTCAAGGGTTACTGAAGGATCAAAAAGCAAGGGTGAAGGAGGGCACTGCATACCGTCACCCACAACATCCAAGTCCTAGGAAAGGAAAGAGAAAAAAGCCTATCAGCAATATCAAGGGGACCAATAAGCTAAAGCTGGCATTTTTCAGCGAACCTCGAAGAATTCTCCCTTACTTCCCTCACCCCTCGCCTACCTTTAAAACAAATAACGAGTTCCCCAGAGTGTGCAACAAATGGGATAAGATTGAAAAGCACTGAGAATTTTTTCCTTGCTGCCAAATATAAAGCACAGACCACTATAGTAGCTTTAAAAAGCATATCTTTTTTGAACAGAAAAATTCAGAGGCGAAGGTAGAACAGGAGCTACCAGGGGCTGGAGATAGAGGGGCAGTGGGAGTTACAGTTTAATGAGTCCAGTCTCTGTCTGCACTGCCAGAAAAGCCCTGGAAATTGACAGTGGTGATGGTTGCACAATGTTTTGAGTGTACTTCATACCACTGAACTGTACACTTTAAAATGGTAAATCTTACATTACAAATATCTTACCACAAAAAGAAATATTTTTAAAAAGCATATACTGGAACTCCCTGGTGGTCCAGTGGTTAGGACTCTGCACTTTCACTGCCAAGGGCACAGGTTCAATCCCTGGTTGGGAAACTAGGATCCACGTGACCAAAAAAAAAAAAAAAAAAAAGCATATACTTCTAAGACTAACTGTAGTCGGCATCTAAGTTCACCAGCGATGAATCTAATATGGACAATCAGCATACATGCAAATTAACATGAAATACTGACTTAATAGATTGGACAATATGAGACCACTTGATTAATATTCTAATGGCCACAAAGCGAGCCAGGGAGCAAAAGAGGAAAAGGGATGGGGGAAGAAAGAAGGAAGATGAAAAACTCAAAGTCCTTCCGAATGGCCAGGAAATATTTTAGTTAAGTCCCTATCCCCACAGAGAAAAGCCCCTGATTCTTAAACCTAATATATCCAATTGCTCTTTAAAACACCCACACACAGGGGGACTTCCCTGGTGGTCCAGTGGTTAAGACTCTGAGCTCCCAATGCAGGGGACCCGGGTTCAATCCCTGGTCAGGGAACTAGATCCCATGTGCCGCAACTAAGATCCCACACGCAGTGAGGAAGATCCCGAGTGCCACAACTAAGACCCGGCACAGCCAAATAAATAATAAAACACACACACACACACACACACACACACACACACGCACAAAACATTGTATTCTACAGACTATGTTTCTTCCAACTGAACTGGCCATTCCCGCAGAGGGGCTGAAGCCAACAGACCATAGGAAGACACTGCTCTTGGCTCCTGCGTGAAACCAATAGCTACAGCAAACTACTGGTCTTGATTCAGGGTCTAAAGCACTATAAAGGCTCAGACAATATGTCAAACTGACTTTCATCCCTCTGCTGTCTAAGCATCTACTGCTAAACTCTGCTTCCCAAGAGTGAAAACTACCCAAGGGTTTGTACTCTTCTGTGTCCAAGCTACTTTATAGAGGCTCTATGTTTCCAGTAATTGAGCTTCTAGAGAAAAGCTAAGTTCTGTGCTTTTAAAATAAGTCTAAGAGTTTGAAATCCTTTCCCTTTCTTTGCTGTGCTGATCACCGAAAACAAGAATCACATCCTCAAGATAATTAAGGTAAAGAAAAGAACACAATTAAAGGATGTGCTGGACTTAAAGCTGCTCAACTTAAGCAGAAACATAAGGAAAAGGATACAGCTGGCTACCTAACATCTACATCAGATGTGTTAGAAACTTCTGTACTATCCACAGAAACCACCATGTTCTCACACTGTTAAGTAAGACTGTGAACTGTTTTCTCCGATTCTTTTAGTATGCACAATTATTATGCACTTGATCCTTGAACAACGCCGTGGTTAGGGGCACTGATGCCCACAGTCAGAAATCCGTGTATAACTTCAGTCAGCCCTCTCTGTCCATGGTTCTATACCCTCAGATTCAACCAACTGTGGATCATGTAGACTGTAGTAAGAATTTACTGGGAAAAAAAGCTGTGTATAAGTGGACCTGCACAGTTCAAGCCCGTGTTATTCAAGGGTCAACTGTATAAATAATTAACTTGAAATTTAAAAGAACCCATTTAAGCAGTGTGGCAAAAGGTTTCCAAGTCTCAAGATAACAGTGGTACAGAAATTTTTCAAACAAAAACAGATACTGAAAAGGCTTTCCTCACATATTCAGTGTTGTCTTTTATAAGAATTAAAATTGGGAACAGGAACCTAAAATAAGAGAAGAAGAAAGGATCAGCAGAAATGCCTATCCTAAGAGGAATGAATCAGGACACAAAGACAGAATCCACATTTTGTTCTATGTCAAAAACAGAGCTCAAAAAACAAACACAAAAAGAGAGCAAGCTCAAAGTAATAGGATTAAGGTATTAAATTCTTATTTGTCAAATATCCTCGGATCAAAGGACAGAAAACAGGCAAGTGTTAATATCCAGAATGAAAGGCTGAACTTTTACCCATATGAATATCTGATACCTGGTCCTCCCACAAGTAAAGTTACCAGAAATTATTAATAAGTATAACAGAAATGATATCTAAGAAAGAACATAGGTAAGATTGCTGGGTGGAATTCACATAATTAAGAAATTATTTTTACCCAGCAAAAGACTAGTTAAATATATCCAGAATTTACGGGAGGACAAAAACTCTTTTCTAAAACAGAACTGTTTCAACATTTTCTGGAGAATTTCTACCTCCAAAGATTAAGAATAAAACTACTTTTTAACGACCAACGTGGTTCATCTAAAGTACATTAATTCAAACATAACAGATGATCAAGTACAAATAGCTGATTATCATTTTTAAACCTCTAACAAAGGTCCATCTTAAAAACCCATGAGATTCTCAAAAATCAACTTACTTCTCATACATTCTTTACAAAATTCACACCATAAAATAAATATTAAACGATCTGACAATATATTTTTAAATGTTTAAAAATTAAGATTCCTTAAATGTCACTTTTAGGCTATGATCACATCTTATAATCTCTAATGTTTTGTGTTACTATTCTCCAAAGAGCAAACAAGAACATAATCTTCAAACATACTGGAACAGTCATATTTTCTTAGCTCTAGGTCATCAGAAGTTTAAGAAAACACTGTTTAAAACTAATGCAAAAACATGTGAAAGGGGAAAAGCAAAAAGGTCAAAATAGCAATGGCTCTAGAAATTAACAATCAGATGAAATAAAAGTTAATAACCTAGTACATCTATGTAAAATCCATGTGCTAGTTATTACATATGTACATTAATATTTGAAGGGAATTCGGCAATGTAGTGATTAGGTTATTTTTTAGACCCTATAAATCTGCTCGTTACTAAGTTAAAAAAAAAAGGAAAGATAGCACCTCTTTGGGTTTTCTTCACATGTAAAATGAAGGGAAGTGGACAAAAATCTGTATCAATCTAGGGCTATCTATTCATTTACTCTCTTCAACATAATCTCATTGGAAAACTCTGGGAAGCACTGGAGTACATAATCTCTAAGGTTCTCATATTCTATGAATCTGTTTGAAAGAAACTTTTTAAAAAGCAATTATAATCAGGATTATAACAAAAATTATAAGTTTGTTATAAATGAAGTGACAAAAATCAAGTTCACTAATCCTACAAACAGTATACAGCCACAAAAGGAGGGGGCGTAGTTAATTGGCATCAGTTTACTCTTTTTGGGGGCCACTCTGCACAGCTTGTGGGATCTTAGTTCCCCCACCAGGGACTGAACCCAGGCCACAGCAGTGAAAGCGCCGGGTCCTAACCACTGGACTGTCAGGGAATTCCCTGGAATCAGTTTACTCTTAGTGCCACTTTTTCAGATATTAGCCTGTCCTGATATATCTTCTTTAGTGAGCAACACTCGAGGCCACCCAAATCCTGCTTCTACCCCTAGGCAAACAATCTTGTAACCTATACTGAATTTTCCATTTAGATTTATCACTTTAAATATGTCATGGTTATATATTGATACAAGACACCTTTATTATGAAATTCAGAAGAATTATCTTCAGAATAAATAATGAAGACCTTTATCCAAAAGGCTAAAGATTAAGCAAACTGCCAAAAAAAAGATGGAATGTCAACTGATCCCTGAAGTGAATGATATAGTAGGGTAGTGCTAATTAAGGAAACAAATGCAATCAGAGATGGGTTTATGCGCTGGGACCAATCAAGGAGCAGACTGAAAAAGGTAGAGTAGTGTACACACTTAGAAGGCTATAAAAGTAAATATTTAGGGAGATCACTGTTGTTCTGGTCCATTCACAACAGAATCTTTAATAACATATCAAAAATGAAAAACAGTATGCAGAGCTAAGTTTAGAGTCATTCTTAGGGGAGGACACATTAATCTGAAAATGAGAACTCTTATAGGGCCAAAACACAAATTTACATTGTCAAGTAGATATCAGAATTCATTTGTATTATTAAGATTCAAGTGAATTACTTACCTTGTGGATGGGCACCAAATTTCCCAGCGACACAAATCCAACCATAATCTTGACTTTCCAATTTCCCTTAGTTTAAAATTTCCCTTATCATTCCCTCAGAAAAAAAAACTTCTGTAAATTTAAACTGTCTCTAAATGAATATGTTAACATACAAATACAACCATACACACATATCATTTCAAAAAACTTATCAAACTTTTCTTTTTTTTCTTTTTTTTTAAACCACAAAAGACTAACCTATTCTCACCATTAATAAATAAGGCCTTGCCTCAAGGGCCAACCAGAGCAGAGCTTCTCTAACTTACATCACTGAACTCCAGAGGTAAACTCTCAGTGGGCTGAAGCTCAGCAGCACTCAAGTACAGATCCATGGGGCCGGCTTCCAGATCGTCTGGCACAGACAGTACCTGCTCGGGCTTATACATCTGAGGAGGCAACTGGAAATGCAGTGGGCAGCAGGGATCCTCAGAGAGGCTTACAGGAACTGGTTTGTTGCAGGGTACCTCTTCAGACCCCTGGCAGCATTTGAAGAGAACCTGATTCGTGTCCTGACAAATATCTGTAGAAAAATGGTCAAGGGAAATAAAATGGATCTATCGGAGGCACAAAGGAGGTGTCTGCCATGTAAAATTCAAGGTCTGGACAACACATGATATTTGGTTACATGTGATACAGAACCAAATGCAGGTAGCAATTTTTAAAGTTACTTCTCAAATTGTCATTTACTAGCATAACTCTAGCTCTACCAGTAATGTAAAACTAGTCCCCAACCTCCATTTAAAGTAGAGACACTAATCTTGTTCTCCCTATGAGTCAAATGAAAAACATTTCAAAACATAGTGCTAAGCAAACAGCAGTTAACAATCCTAGAAAACTGTACCTATTCAGAAGAAACATGTCATGGTAAATGCAAATAGCTTGCAGAGGCCCCTAGCAACCCCTTCAAGAGTCAAGAGATACAATGTTGTTTCTGCTGTTAAGCAGAGGGGCAAAAACTTCCTCAAAACTTTTTGAACCTTGTTTCCAAAATGTTTACATGATACATTTGTTTAAAGAAGCAGGGTGCTGGGGAAAATAGAAGCTCCAGTAATAGTAACTAGGTATCCTATCCTGACAGGAAATAAAATTAAATTTCCACACACACACCCTTTTTCAGGGGGGTGGTATCACTGGAGTCCTGTTATGATCCCAAAAACAAAGGGAAGAAGAGCACTTCCCTGGTGGCACAGTGGTTAAGAATCCGCCTGCCAATGCAGCGGACACGGATTCAAGCCCTGGCCCGGGAAGATCCCACGTGCCGCAGAGCAACTAAGCTCGTGCACCACAACTACTGAGCCTGCGCTCTAGAGCTCACGTGCCACAACTACAGAAGCCCGCGTGCCTAGAGCCCATGCTTCGCAACAAGAAAAGCCACCGCACCGCAAGGAAGAGTAGCCCCCGCTCGCCGCAACCAGAGAAAGCCCGCGCACAGCAACAAAGACCCAATGCAGCCAAAAAAAAAAAAAAAAAATTTTTAAAAAAGAAAGGGAAGAAGAAAATAACTGCTTATGGTGCATGGAAAGAAGTAGTCCAGGAATGCTCCAGGAGCCCTAACAACTTAAGGGTAGAAGCAGAAAAAGGCTATATTTCCAAGTTGGCAAAGATGTTCTGTGGGATGAATCAACATTGAAATCATGATCAGATAACAAAATTCTGATTCGAGTCACTCTACAAAATATTTTACTCAAGTTTTATCATTTCCTGAAATCCTAACTACATGGTTATTTTCCCTAGATTAATAGACAACTATTATTTCAAACTTGGGCCTATTTTTTAAACCAGAAAGCAAAATTTTCTGTAAACTGTACCCAGGATTATGGAAGAATGGGTAATTTTTATCCCCCAAATTTTAAGGTAGTTTTTTGAAGTTAAAAAATCTAATGTACATTATAAATTTTAAACCTAATAAACCCTCTTGAACAAAAGCCATTTTTTTCAATCCATTCCTTAGAACTTGATAAACTCTAAATTAGAGTTTCATAGCATTGCCACCACTGGCATTACGGCTATCTGTGCAGTGTAGAATGTTTATTAGCAGCATTCCTGGCCTCTGGCCACTAGATGTCAGTAGCACCCCCATCAGAGTTAAGACAAAACAAAAATGTCTCCACACACTGCCAAATGGGGTACAAAGTGGCCCCGGTTGAGAACCACTACTCTAAAGGAACAGTATATAGCTCAAAGTAAACAAATAATTATTCAATGAAAATCAGCGCTCAAATGAACAAACATGAATCTGATGGGAACAATCAGATTTGCAATCTCTATGCTTAAGAAGCTCAATCTTATTTAAATTATTAAAATTTTAAATGTGAATCCATTAAATTGTTTCAATTGGAACCTTTTTCACGTAATTCGAAGGATTTTCACAAGTCTCTTATTTATTTAATATCACGGTATCCTTGAAAAGCCCTCCCCCATCCTCCTCCACCCCCTTTCCTTTCAGATAGGGACAACAGACAAAGAAGGGAATGGTTGACCTACAACTAGAGTCTGGGTCCTTCACTTTCAGTCCAGTGGTGTCTCCATTAGACCAGAGTAAAGAGTTAACAGGTCACCAATGGCAGTCGCATCTTTCTCTGGGATAAGGACTTAAGGAAGGGTAAGTGACTTAGGCAACTACAGAGTGGAAAGGAAAAGAGCATAAAAGAGAAAAATAATACTTCCCTTCTCTTTTCACATACATTTTCAACTTTGCTTTTTAAAATCTTAATATTCTAATAAACTATCTTGAGTATAGTGCTGTAAGTCTAAAATACTCAATATCCATAAACTGGGTTTTTTGCCTTATAAAGTAATTCAAGGTCACTGAAGAAAACCTGAAAAGTACAAAGCAGAGGGAAAAAGGGCATTCATAACCCCACCATCCAAAAATAGTCACATTTCTGTTACATTCCCTCCTAGTATTAGTTCCATGTAGTTAAAACATACTCTACTGAATTCCATACTCTATTTTTGTCACTATCAAACATTTTCCTATGTCATTCATAAATTTTGTTAAATACAATGTTTAATTCCTGAACATATTCCATACTATGCTGTGTCACAATTTTCCTCTCTATTCCCCATCTCTGAAAATTTTAAGGCTCTCTCCGGTTGGAGGAATTCTGTGTAACATAATCGTCTGTATTTGATTATCGTCTTAAAATAAATTCTCAGAGGTGACGTTATCATATCAAAGAATATGAATATTCTCAAACTGCTTTCTAAAAGCCCGTGCCACTTTACAGTCCCACTGGCAGAGTTTAGAAGGGCCCATTTCACCATTCCCTCACAAACTTTTGAAACTTTCTCATTAAATCTCATACATAGATAAGTCTCAAATTTATAGATTAGGGAATTCCCTGGCAGTGCAGTGGTTAGGACTCAGGGCTCTCACTGCCAGGGCCCAAGTTTAACCCCTGGTCCGGAAACTAAGATCCCACAAGCCGTGCGGCACAGCCAAAAAAAAATAAGTATGGATTAAAAAAACTTCCTTGTTTTATTTCTTATTTCACTTATTTATAGTAAAGGTAAATACTTTTCAACTATCAGCCACTTCCACTTTTAATCTGTCCATAGATAGCCTTTGCCCAATTATGTTTTGAGCATTTATCTTTAGTTTTTAATTACTCTGCACAAGAATTTTATATATTAAGGACAGTAATCCTTTACCAGACATTTGTTACAATAATTAATAAATTGGTAAAATATTTAATAAGCAGAATAGAGAAAAAATCAGTTTTCCTTTCAAAAGAGCAAGAAAGTCTTCCTTCCCTTCTTATTAAAGAAAATACATTTTACTTTCCAAATATTTGTATATCTTGCCAGGCAAATGAAATCCAGCAAGATTTATGCCTTTTATATAATGAAGATCACCATATTTAAATAGTGCGTTTACTGTGAAAGTAACTTTCTCAATGTCCACCATATAGATGCACTTTCACAATTCAATATACAGCTCAAAAACTTTTACAGCCCACTAGTAAATGTAAGTTTCCTATCTGAATGAAGTCTAAAATACACAAGTCAGGGCCCTGACCATAAAAGGATAATATTCAAAGAAAGATCACATTTCAGAATCATCCAACTGTTTTTGGATCCTCAGCAATTTTTTTGTAGTAATTGGATTTAACAGTATTATAATTCTAATGAATGAGTTAATAAATCAGGGATCTCTAAATTTTGGAATCCCAATATTAATCAACTACAAGTGAGTATTAGCCCGTATCTATCACCAATGACAGATGTTTCTTTCTAATGAATTGACCATTACATTTCCAAAGTTCTGAAATGGCCAACAGACCACAGAAAGAGATTTCTTTAGGCTCCTGCTTGAAACCAACAGCTTCAGCAAACTGCTGGCCTTGATTCAGGGCCAAAGGAAAACAAAGACCTTCAATTAACTAAACTATCACAGATCCCCACTAGCCTTCAGTCTAGCTAGCAAACTGAACAGAGCAAAAAGATACGGGTAAGGCAGTGTCTGGTCATTGGAAGAGACTGATTGGAACAACGAACATCATCCACAAAGGCCAAGCACCTCTGACTGGAACGAGTGGTATGGGCCTAAAATGGAGAAAACAGGTCAGTCAAAACAAATTATCTATGAAAACACTTACTTATATAAGAAAACTGTATCCTTAAAGCCTAGAAACTTGAACATTTAACAAATTTATTCACCAATACTATGCAAAAGGAAAAAAAAAATGTAAACCTCATGTCCAAATAATGAATCAACCATAATTCGAAATACAATTCCTCCGTATTACAAAAGTGTGTGATACACAGCCTAATGGTTTTCAAACTATTTTGTCTTTTAGCAGAACCCTTTTTAAATCGTAATCTTACGTCGAGCCTCAAAAAATAGAAAAGATAGGGCTTCCCTGGTGGCGCAGTAGTTGAGAGTCCGCCTGCCGATGCAGGGGACACGGGTTTGTGCCCCAGTCCGGGAAGATCCCACATGCCGCGGAGCGGCTGGGCCCGTGAGCCATGGCCGCTGAGCCTGCGCGTCCGGAGCCTGTGCTCTGCAACGGGAGAGGCCACAACAGTGAGAGGCCCACGTACCGCAAAAAAAATCAATAAATAAAATAAAATAAATAAATGGAATTACTCTTTTTTTTAATTTATTAATTTTGTTTTATTTTTGGCTGCATTTGGTCTATGTTGCTGGCTTTCTCTAGTTGCATCGAGAGTGGGCTACTCTTTGTTGCAGTGTACGGGCTTCTCATTGCAGTGGCTCCTCTCGTTGCGGAGTACGGGCTCTAGGCTCACCGGCTTCAGTAGTTGTGGTGCACGGGCTCAGTAGTAGTGTCTCAAGGCCTCTAGAGTACAGGCTCAGTAGTTGAGGCACACAGGCTTGGTTGCTCCACAGCATGTGGGATCTTCTGGGACCAGGTTTCGAACCTGTGTCTCCTGCATTGGCAGGCGGATTCTCAACCACTGTGCCACCAGAGAAGCCCAAAAATGGACTTACTCTTACTGATGCAGAGACCAGGGGCTTGAGGAACAAATTTAAGAATAATCGCTTAACTCTGCTTGTCAACCTTACTTCCTGACCTTCACTGCTCCTATTATTCTGCCTTCTAAAACAAGAGTCCCAATCTATTAGGCATTCTGTGCCTGTTTCTGAAGCATTTCTGAACCAAATAACTTAGAAATCTATGGCAACCCTTCAATATGCAGATGAAAACAGAGTTCAGTTATCAGTGCAGGTACAGAATTGATCAGAAGGGATCCAAAACCCATGTCTCTGCACTTCCAGATAAGTGCTCTTTTCAATAAACCCCACGTCCAGTAAGTTAGATTTCAGAACCAAGACTGTACAACAGTGTTTTGACAATTACCCTAACTCTGTAAATAAAACAAATGTAACACCTTAGAGGTATATACAAAAATTACCTGTTGGGCGGCACCATCTGTGGCCAGCATTCTGCGCTCCTTCAGCTGCCTATGTAGTAAGGCTTCCACTCCATAGCGCTGACGATACCGCCGAAGACATTTTAGACGCTTTAAGTTCTCTCGTTCTTTGGCAAGAAGTCCCTCTGGGCCAGTCAGGAGACTACTACCTAGAACGTCACAACAGTCAAGATGTTATCTGCCAAGCAACCAATCAAGGATGCGTCCCCAAACTAACAAGAAGAAAACAGAGAAATCTGCCCATACAACAGCTTCAAAAGCAAATCCTTCTCCAGTCCAGGTAACAAGACAGAAGTCTAACTACTACGAAATTCACATGTTGAACCCACAACAGCTTATCGGAACTGGCATAAAACTTGCCTAGAGCTTCATGTTCCACTTTGCGATTGTGTAAGTAACGTCGCTTCTTCTCTTTGAGTAGATGCTGAAGTCGTTTAAACTGGTCAATGTACAAAGACTGCAAACGAATAAGCTTCTCACGCATAATCAGGGCCACTTCTTCCGCTGTGTAGACACCAGCATGCCTAAAATAAAAGAGACAATTCAAAAAGGATAAGAAAGCACAACAATAAAACCCAAGCTTAGAAGGAAAAAGGAGTGAAGGTGAGACTTAGATTTGCTATTCAACAGTCAGTGCTGAGACAATCACCTTATTAAACAGGAATGTTTTCACACAGCATTTTACCATTCAAGTTGTTACTCAAAAACAAAACTAAAAAAGAAAATTCCCAAGAATGGATACTAATGTACGATATCACAATATGGGAAAAAGGAAATGTTTCATTATTTTCCCCAGTTATTTGCATTATGTTTTAATAGGAGTAAAGATATAGAATACTCAAAATTTTTATTAATCTACATTCTTGTTCCATTTAATAATTTAATACAGAAAAATCACAGTCAGGACAGCTTAAGAGTGTTTAATTTAGCAGCATGTATCTCAATACATTTTAATTAAAGCACAAAAGATAACAAACAATTATGACTTCTAATTTAAAAATATACTCGTAGGGAAATACACTGGCGGTCCAGTGGTCAGGACTCCATGCTCTCACTGCTGAGGGCCCGGGTTCAACCCCTGGTCCAGGAACTAAGATCCCACAAGCCACACGGCCAAAAATAAATTAATTAATTAAAATTAAATAGAAATAAAAAATAAAAATACACTTGTATTTTGGAGTTTACACAGGCCCTCAAAACACTGGTCACAATGGCTAGTCAATGTCCTCAGCTCATTTTGACAATATTCTCAAAATATCGTACCCTGGAGTAACCCTTTGCCAAAGATCTAGATCCACAGCAACTTTATTAAGTTTTTTTTTTAAATAAATTTATTTATTATTTATTTTTGGCTGCGTTGGGTCTTCCTTGTTGCGCGCGGGCTTTCTCTAGTTGCGGCGAGCGGGGGCCACTCTTCGTTGCAGTGCATGGGCTTCTCATTGCGGTGGCCTCTCTTTGTTGCGGAGCACGGGCTCTAGGCGCACGGGCTTCAGTAGTTGTGGCTCACAGGCTTAGTTGGTCTGCGGCACGCGGGATATTCCCCAACCAGGGCTTGAACCCGTGTCCCCTGCCTTGGCAGGTGGATTCCCAACCACTGCACCACCAGGGAAGCCCAACTTTATTAAGTTTTGCCACCAACTATATGAATCAACAGAACTTTAAAAAAAAAGTATTCTAGTGATTAATGAGGTCGCATAAGCAAATCAGTTTAAATGTCAGTTTAATTAAAGACTGGTTCCTGCCTCTGATTTAACTCAAAGTTTAAGGGATTAACTGCAAATTTAAAAGATTTTTGGTTCCATTTGTCTTATGTGATCATTATATAAACAGAAAGAACAAGCTAGATATATACCCTGACTTGCTATTTTCATATTCTGACTGAGTAAAAATTATTTCTGTTATTTAAAAGGCAATACACACAAATTACATACTAATTTTGAATCCAAAAATATGTGCTCTTTAAAATTTAACTCTTAAATCACTGAAATACACAGAATAAAATTATTAACTTTAGGACTGAAAGCAAGTAATCCCTGCCAAAAACTTTTCCTAAATATAAACAGGAGACAAAACTACCTGTGTATAAGAGAACTACAACTACAAAGTACTCTGATAAAAATAAGTGAAAAGAAATTAAGAACCAAAACATGAAAAAAAACCCAGAAAATTACAGAAATGACAAAATCTAAGACTATCAGAAAATGTGAAAAGGTTTTAAAAATATCTAAGGTCTAAAAAAGGTGACTAGATTATTCATATTCAGGAAAATGGGGCATGTCTGCATTAATATGTCTGTACCCCCTAAAATACTGAGGCCTTAACCTAGTACCAAGTTTGTTAAAATGAAATTAATTTCATTGTACCCTGTCAGAAGAGAATTTAACCAATGATCTGGGGACTATAATTTATAAATGGGAAGCCACTAAAATTAGAATTTACTACAAATCATTTGGGGCGGGGGTGGGAGAGGATGAGCACCCTAACTAATATGAATGCCTAGTTCATGTGAAAAATGGATCATTTATTTAAAGATGGATGTCCCAGACATTCACAGCTAGTTATTAAAGTCATGTACTAATTCTTCTTGCTCTGATATACACAAATATAAATCTAGGATTTATTATTAGAATTCAACTTCAAAAAAGAGAGTCACCTTATATTCTATTAAACAGTGTCTCTTCTTAAAAGTGCATTTTCTCAAATGTCTTCATTTTGATAACAATGATGAAGACTCAATAACCTGAAATGACCTTTACCAAAACAAGTTCTGGATGCGTGTAGAGGTCACATGATAAAACTTACTTTTTAAATAGGGAAAGATTTAACAATTACTCTTAAGCTAAAATTTCACCAGTGTTGGATGATCCTGGAAACAAGCTTTTAAAGATTACTTTTTACAAAGCAATTAAGTAAATGATTATTTTGAGAGAAATCACATATATGTACCTACAATGGGGAAAAATATGCCAACAATAATTCTAGTTAGGATAAAATCTCTAATGACATCATCATAAACAATTCAAAAAGAACCCTTTCTGAAACAAGCAAGTGAAGATATATGCTATAAACTGTTAATGATTCAAAAATGATGACAAAAACACTGGCACCGGGACTTCCCTGGTGGCACCGTGGTTAAGAATCCACCTGCCAATGCAGGGGACACGAGTTCGATCCCTAGTCTGGGAAGATCCTACATGCCACGGAGCAATTAAGCCCATGCGCTACAACTACTGAGCCTGTGCTCTAGAGCCCACCAACCACAACTACTGAAACCCGTGTGCCTAGAGCCCGGGCTCCGCAATAAGAAGCCCACACACCGCAACGAAAGTAACCCCCACTTGACGCAGTAGAGAAAGCCCGCATGCAGTAACAAAGACCCAACGCAGCCAAAAATAAATAAATAAATAAAAATTAGCACCAAAGATGAAAATTCTTAATTAAAAGAATTTCATTACTTATATTAAATATAATATGTAACCACATTAATGAATTAAATATTGTAAGCAGACAATTAACAACTCTATTTACATCTCTAAAAATGCATATACGTATAGTACTATTTACTCCCGCTGGTGGGTATCTCCAGGTATGGAGGACCAACTATGGGACTTGAGCATCCTTGCATTTTGGTACCCGGGTCAGATCCTGGAACCAATCCCCCTCAAAGTATGAGGGACAACTGGATTTTAGTTGGTCAAAAATTTTTTTAAATAGTATCACTGGGAGAATTAAGGAAAGCCTTATATTTAGTTACCTAATAGTTGAGCCCATCTGAGGCTTTATTTTCCCCTTTGAATGTTTCTTTTAAAGGAAACTAACATCAAGTACCTAGTCCTCTTAACATTTATACTTCTCATAAAATTAACTGGTATTTCGGTTTATATAGCAATCTCTTGTTAAGTCAGATTAGAATGAATGTGTCCGCTAGAGACTGATCCACTCTAGATTACTACTGACAAAATCGAGTTTCTGGACCTTCAAAACTGAGCGTTTACCACACCAAAAGACAGTCATTCTGTGACCCTACAGTGTGTACACCTCCTCAAAGAAGCAAGTTCGGCATTTCTAGAAGCACAATGGAGGAGGGGGGGAAGAAAACAACATATATGTTGCTTGGTATAAAGCTTCTACTGTAAAAGAATCCTGAAACAAACATTCCTTCTCAAACTACTTAGATGGACTCTCCAAACAAGTACTTCCTGAATAGCTTACTACATCGAGATTACTTAAATAGATGAAATTATTCTACTCAGAAAGTGTAATCGTAAATGACCTCTTATAAACTTCAGAATCCAAGGAACGAAGAAAATGCTATTCTAAGAATTTGTCAAACACAGTCAAGTCTAGAAATCCATTACCCCTCCCACTATTCAGAGTTCTTCCACCTGAACTGTCAGTGAGAAGTGTCATGAGACAGAAATCAGAAAGAAAACAAAAACTAAACCCAAACCATGACACATAGAAACATGACACTTCTGAGTGGCAATATGTCTACAACTCCAAAGCAAACATGGGTTAAGTAACGAGCAGAACCTTAGTAAGATATAATTAGGTTGATTACTCACTTCTGGGTTTCTAAATCAGTTTCTCTTTCTTAGGCATGAAACCAAAGGAAGCTCCTGAACACCTTTTAATTTTTCTTAAACAAATAAATTAATCAGACAGAACTTTGCAAAAAAAAGTAGTTATTCAAATATAATCACTTTATTATTCCTGAGGTTTAAGCCAAGAACCAATTCACATCAATTTTCTCTTCTCTAACTGATCTCCACCCACCTCCCACTCCTATGTCCAAGAAATCTATTTTCTCCCCTACACTTTCTCATGTGTAGAATCTGATGTCCCAAAATTTTCCCAAATTACAAGACTTCTAAAAAAAGAATCAAATCCTACCCTGAAGCAAGATGGTGATGAACAATGACACTTTAATATGCAGAAGCTATTTATTACTGCTCACAAATAGCTATCTTCAACCCTCCTAGGTTATTAATCTACTAAACAGCATGCAGTACTACATTCCACATTCTAACTACTAAAATATTTAAAAGCCCTATGTGGAGTTACAACTTACTTTAGGGGATCTTCTTGATCACTGTCTATGCTATCAGCTTCACTGTCAGGGTCACCTCTCCATGTCTGATCCACAGTAATGGGTTCCTGCTCCCCATCACTCCAGCTGTCTTCATCTGAGGCAAGGAAGGGAGAGCAGCCATTAAGACTTCCCACCTCTGTAACTCCACCACACAAAACTAGATTACTTAACACATCAACCCAAATCTTAAAATTAAAAAAGCTTAGTACAGAGGCACTGACAAACAAAAATGGCTTAAGAAAATACATCCCAAGTATGAGTACTTGTAACACAAATGAGTTAACCATGCCCTCAAAGGGACAGAAAGGCCAACTCAAAATTATTCTGTTTCCTGAAATTACCTTACCTAGCAAAGATGGTAAGTATAAAAACAGCATTGAAGGAAAGAGTCAAACTCAGGGTAGTAAACCTAAGCACCCACTACTTAAAACCAAAAAGAACAGTGAACAACATGGCAATCCTGACTTCTCACCAAACTGCCTATGAATTAACAATAATATTGTACTATCAAGTGGCACGTATGTTCAAGGCACTGTGCTAAACCAAATTAAGTTCTTTGTTAACTTTTTTCCTCCTTTTTCTTTCTGGGAGAGAAGACCCTTACCCAGAATTCGGCTGGCTTCACTGCGGCTACTTTCTGGAGTCTGAGGACCCAGCTCTGACTTGGCATATGAGCTCAGCTGGCATAAGAGTGTTTCACCCACAGGCCCTGTATTGGTCTTCTTCATTTGAGCATGAAGTGCAAGGGCATTCCTACGGGCATGTTCAGCACAGAAGGACACCCTAAGGAGACAAAATATTAACATTTTATACTCTGGTTCTCTCTTAAAAGAGTTCAACTATTTTCACAGACACTGATCTTTAGATCATTTTCAGGAAACTAAAATGACTATTATCTTCATTTATAAATTAAAAATGCCAGTAAAGCTAAATAATTTAACTGGCCCAAGGTCAACTCATTTGGTATTACTAATGGGAAATGCAGGGAGCATAACCTAGTAGTGCTCTATCCATCAAACAAAACATTCCATCTCTAAAAATGCTGACATCATTTCACAACAAATCAAAGAGATTCACTTTCATCTTTCAAAATTGGTTCTGGGAGACAACATTTTACTTCAGTATCAATCCACTGTAGGTAATAAGATGTAGGACACAATTTTAAAACCAAATGATATATGCAGAATTATCTAGTCAAGTTATGTTTCTGCATAGATACTTTTGCTTAAATGATGAAAGCTATGAAGTTTTTCCCAGAAAAATACATATATATTAATATGATTTTGCATTATTACCTAAGGCTCAAGGACAGCCAAGAGTCGTGGAACCTAGGGTTAAGAATAATCCTTATTTTACAGATAAGGGAAAAGATCCAAAGAGATAACAAAGTGACCCAACTGGGAGTTGTCTCCTTACAGTTTTCACCATTTTTTTAAATTTTCGAAGGATATATCCATAACCTCAATTTTACAAGCACGTGACATAAAAAACTAGGCAGCTATTCCCAACCCACATCATGCCACATCCTCCTCTCACTTAAAAACTGAAAGTACAAACGACAGATATCTATACATATATACCCATCTTTCTTCTCAGGCTTTGGGGCAGCACTGGGACATCTTTTTCCATTCTTCGTAGATATATAACTACACTGCTTGAAAGGGGCATTCTTGTCTTCAAGTATATGCTTAATGCAAAACTCCTGCCCCTCCAGACGAGGTTGCGAGCATGGGCGATGAGTAAACGAACAAGATAGGGGCTCCTGAGACCTGGGCACTGGGGTGATCCTCCCCCGACTGGTCGGCAAGACGTGGATCCGAATCCTGTTCATACCAAAACCTGCAGGGTCACACAAAAGATCAAAAAGCCCTTACCCTTCCCGAAAATTCCTGCTCCACGATATCTGGGCAGACTGCGCATGGCTTCTAAAAGACAAGCGGAAGTCACGCTCCTTAACTCCCCTCCGTCCAGGTCCCCCCAAGCGTTAGTGAATTTGCCTCACCTCAACTTCCCAGTCCAAGCCCGCCCCCCACCCCGACCACCGCCAGGCTGAAAGCATCTTAAGGGCTCGCAGAGCCGCGGCACGAGGGCGAAGCGCCAGCGCCGGCCCCACGCGGCGCGGCAAACCCGCAGGGCCACCCGCCACCCCCGCCTCCGCGCACGCCGCCTTTGTCCCGGCCCGCCTCAGAGCTCACGGCTGGGCCCTGCCCATCCTCGGCGGCCCGTGCAAGCGCCATTTTGTCCTAAAGCTCCGGGCACCGGAGAATCTGGGTTCTGGGAGCCTAGAGGAGACTGACTCTGACGCTGACTTGAGGCAGAGTAGCAGCTCGGAACGGACAGACGGGGCAAGCAGCAGCTTAACTGCAAAGGCGAAGAGCAAGCGCCGCCGCCATCTTACCTGTGCAGCCACGCCACGCTGCTTACGGTCTGGCAGCGCCAGTCGCTTCTAACCATTCCTTTCCGGGCTCCCAACCGCTGATTGGCTACTGCGCCTACAACTCTGTGTCACCATTGGCTACCTATCAAGCCTGGGAGGGCGGGGCGCTGAGAAAAGGCGCGGCTGGGTGGCTAGAAGAGCTGTCTGTCGGTAACTCAGCTCCAGAGAGAGTGAGGCGGAGGGAGCGCGGGCTGTGGAACGCGCTCGCTGAAAACGATGACTTTCCATCTCCCATCATCGCTGGTGTTCAGGCCGCATTTGGCCTCTCTTGTCTGTGGTCCTAGGCCGCGGCTACCTCACCACCCCTAAACAGTAGGTACAAAATCGACATATAGAGGCCAAAGGATCACTGTACATTTGACTCTCAGTGTTTACAGGAAAAGGCTTTAGTTTTGTGAACAGTTCACTGATGGAAACATTTTTTGAATGCTTATTAAGTCTGGGAAATTACATATATAAACATTTAATTTTCAGAACAATCCTAAGAGGAAGAAGCTATAATCTCCATTTTACAGATAATAGAGAAACAGAATGAGCCCATATCTAGTAATTAGGGGAAGAAGGCGAATTTGAACCCAGCCCTCATTTTTTATCCCTTTTATTCCCTCTCATATAGTGAAGAGCATTGGATTGAGAATTAGGAAATATGAGTTCTCGTTGCGGCCTTGATTCTCTAAAATTCTCTACAATTCCGTGCTAAATAATGCAGCCATATAGAAATGGCAGACACAATCCCAATTTTATCATCCTCTAAGCATCTTTAGTTAAAAGCATCTCTCCCTTCTTCCATCTCCACCACGCCTCTGGTAGACACGAACCAACATTTTCTCCCCATAACCCTTCTGGATCTTTTTTGCATCCCATCCTTCCCAAGCTCTCACCTGCTGTCAGTTTCATTTAAGTAAGCTGTTTCTCCATTACCAATGAGCAGGTGAGCGTGGTTCAGTAGTGAGCGTAGAGAATCTACAAAGCTGGAGAACAGCAGTTTAGGCATAAGAAGTGATTAAAACCGAAATGGGTAGAGAGCTTATACCTCCCGTTTCCCAGAGATTAGGGCAGTCCTAGAAGGCCATTTCATGAGATTCATTCATTTATTGAGCACCTAAATGCCAGGCACTGGGGATACAGGGAGAACAAGAACAATAAACCTGCTCTTTTGGAGTAAACATTCTAGAGTAGTTTGGAATTGTAGATGCAATACAGCCATTAAATAGCAGCTATGAGTTATATACATAAGCAAACACTCCAACCCTCAGAAGAGGTACAAAGACATTTGTTATAAACACTCTGTAACTCAAAACTAGGAAAGGAAGCCACATTACAGAAAATATGGGAATTTTCAACCAAATGCAGTGAAATCAAAAAGGAATATTAAAGCTACTATAGGGAACAATGTAAAGAGGCATTAGGGACTAGAGATGCAACAAAGGCTTTAATTAGAGCGTCTACTGAAGGTCTTGGGGGAAAAAAAAATCTTTCTGCTAAGCCCAAAACAGACCAAAAAACGCTATTTAGAACCACTTCTGGGCTTCCCTAGTTGCGCAGTGGTTAAGAATCCGCCTGCCAATGCAGGGGACACGAGTTTGATCCCATATGCCGCAGAGCGACTAAGCCCAGGTGCCACAACTACTGGGCCTGCGCTCTAGAGCCCATGAGCCACAACTACTGAAGCCCACACGCCTAGAGCCCGTGCTCCACAAGAGAAGCCACTGCAATGAGAAGCCCTCGCACTACAACGAAGAGTAGCCCCCGCTCGCCGCAACTAGGGAAAGCCTGTGCGCAACGAAGGCCCAAAGCAGCCAAAAAAAACCCCACTTCCTTCTAAGTGGGGGAGAGATATTAAATGGTCAAGATATTAGCAAATTCTTTGTGCTTTTTAACAAAGTAGATGGCTGTTTTTAATCCAATTAACACTTTGCTAGCTACTGAATAGGTTAAAGTAGACCTGAGGCTGTTCGTAAATAGCGGTTAGGAAAGATGAATTCTTAAAGGAAAGAGAATTTTTAATTCGGACTTTTGGGGGCTAATCCCAGAGAAAAAGTGTGTTTGTGTGTGAGAGTGGAGATAAATAAATGCCCAAATCCTGCACTTTCTATAGTCATCCTCATCTTTTTTCCTTCCAGTTTCTTGGGCCAAACACTGGGAGTCATCCTCGACTTCTCTTCCAACCTTATAGCAGATCCTACTGGCTCCAACTTCAAGATATGTAACTTCTCATTACCTTCAGCGCTTCCAACCTGGTCCAAGCCACTTGCATCTGTTCCCTTAATTATTGTGAGAGTCTCCTTACCCTTGACTCTATATAGTCCATTTTTCAACACAGAAGCCAAATGAACATTTTTTTTTGGCCATGCCTCGCTGCTTGCAATGGTGCAGTATCTTAGTTCCCCGACCTGGGATTGAACCCGGGCCCTGGCAGTGAAAGCGCCAAGTCCTAACCACTGGACTGCCAGGGAATTCCCCGCCAAATGATCATTTTAAAACCCAAGCTAGATCATGTTACTTCTCTACTCAACACTTGTCAATGGTGCTCCATTTCACTGTCTTCCTAATGGCTTACAAGGCCCTACTGTATCTAGCCTTTTGCTGCTTCTCTAACCACATTATCCTACTACTTACTCTCTCCTCCTCACTCAATTCTATACTAGCTACACTGGCCTCCTTGCTCTTTCTCAAACGTGCTGGTATCTTCTCACCTCAGAACCTTTGCACTTGTTTCCTGGAATGATCTTACCCACAAATATTCCTGTGGCTTGCTCTCTCACCTCTTTCAGGTCTTTGCTGAACTATGATTTCGTAAGGCCTTCCTCCCTAGCCATCTTATTTCCAATTTCAACAATCCTACTTACCTACATGCACACACAAAATCCCTGTCCCTCCTTCCCTGCTTTACATTCTCCAAAGTACTTATCATCTAGCATATTATGTTTTACTTTTCTCCCCTACAACTAGAATGTAAGTTCTATGAGGGCAAGATGCTTGCTTTGTTTACTGCCATATTATCATCTGTAAACAGTATATAGTACTTGGTAGATACTATTTTCTAATGAAGGGATAAATGAAAAGCAGGGAAATGCCTGAAACTACTTTTCAGGAAAGATGGATCTAGTTTTCAATTTTAACTTGTTTTCATCACTGTGATTTTTTGGTTACCTGTTGGTTTTGAGTGTTATGTGAAATTAAGAAAAGGGGTTAAGATTCCACAATGCAAAAAAGGTAGCACAAGTAAGACATGTGACAATCCACAAATCAAATCAATTCAACAGAAGTAGGCCCCCCAAATCAATTCAGCAGAAGTAGGTGCCAGAGCTAGAGATTACAATAAATACAAGTCTCTAAGGGAATCCACAGAAGTCATAGAAAGGGCTTCAAACTTCCTACAGAAAGTTGAATGACAGAGATCAAGCCAATCTTATTGGCTCTCAAAAGTGTCTGAGAGACCAGGATGATTTAGGCACTGATCATAAGATGAAACTTAGCTCTATCCCAGTTAGTTTAACAAACCTCTATAATTGGGGATCCAGCTGTTTGGAAGTTTACATTGATTTATACCTCATCTATTGCCAAGGATAACACAGTTGATATCTCTTTTAACAAAAGCAAATCACTATTTATGACTTTATAATAAATTTATAGTATCATCCATTCTCACATCGTTCACTTACTACTTCTCTATTCTTCCATTCAAACCAGACCAAAATTCCTAAAACATCGGCAGCTTCCACAAAAGTTTCAGGAGAGGCACAGCAAACAAAAATCTTAAGTTGTCTTATTTCAGAAAATGGAAGGACGGAATGAACAGAACTCAAGACTCAAGTGATTTTTTTTTCAGAAGTGTTGAACATTCTGTTAAATTTATATTTTGTTCCTTTTAGAGTTTTTAAACTATAGCTACTCCTAACATTTTTTATATAATTTGAGCATTATAGCATAAAAATTCTTTCCATTTAAATGGGCAATTTGCAAGATTTACCTTGTGTGTGTGGTTTTATTATGTCCCAAGAAAAGGGTGAGTATTCCCTATCAGCTTTTCCAGGCACCACCAAGAAGGCTATTAATTTTTTCTTCCAAAAGCACTGCTGTCTATACCAACATTTCAGTTTTCAAAGAACCAAATGTACAATTATGAATCATTGATAGTGCTTGCTAGATAAGCAGTACATGTTGCTATCATCTGTTAGAGCTATATATTTTTCTGTGTACCAGTCACCCTTCCAGGTATCCATGCGACAATACAGAATGAGGGGTTTTCCCCCTCTGCCACATCATACTTTATATACCATCAGGTTCACTGTAATGATCAAATCTTAGTTAGCTATTTCCAATGAACTCAATTCCCATAGGATCTTGTGCAGTAAGAAAGTACATACTATATTACCAAAACTAAAACAAAACTATTATCATATCAAATGACAGTTAAAAACTAACTTGAAGACTCAGTACACATAAACAATAATCAGATGATTGTTTTATCATTAACATTTATTGATGGGATGGATAAATACAGATTGAGAAACATACTTGACAGCAAGATATCAAACTGATAGCCAGACTATAAAATGTATACAACATCCTTTTTTAAATTTTTAAAAAAATTTTTTTAATGTTTTACAAAGAGCCCTTACTATAATGGTCACTTATATCTTACCATTCACATAACAGCAGTAGAGATCCCAGGGGTAGCATCCAGAACTGAGGTGCCCCAAGGAGGACAGAGGCAAGAACAGAATAATATGCTGAGAAAGGGCTCTTAAGAGCAATACAAAGAAAACAGACAAAAATATCACCACAAAATTGTACCTGAGTGACATAGATTGGAAAAGTGTTTTACTTTTTTTTTTTCCTTCTTTGCTCTTTGGTCTGATAAGAAAACAGTTTTAGGTGTGTGGAGTAGGGTGGGGAGGTCAGTTTCAAATCCAGAAACCTAGGTTAACACTAAGTTAGTGGGCTGCATTCTTTTCTTTGGGTGCTTAACCCAGCCAGCACTTCCATCTTATAACCAATTCCAATGTGATCAACCACTAATCAGTTAAGGCCTCAGCTTTCAACTGAAGAGTTCCTGATAACCTGATGAAGACATACTTGCTCTGGCTTCAATTAGCATGCTCTCAAGTCTTTCTCTTCTCTTCATTCACCACGAATACACACTCATAAAGGGGAAGAGTAGACACCACTTTTTAGTAAACGTTCCTTTTTTGCCCTCCCTTTTCCAATGCCAAGTTCATGCTAAAAACTTTAGAAACATTAAAATGGAATGGTCTCCCACTTAAAAAATAATTCTCACTCCAGACCACTCTATCAGGCAGGATTATAGTACCATGCTTTTTATCCCACAGAGGGATAAAAAGATAAAACTTGACAGTGTGATAAAACATGAACATTTTTTAAACCACCAGGAACAAACACTCAGTTAAAAGCTGGGTGTTAACAAGCAGCAACACAAGAAATTTGGGGAGGCATCAAAGTCATTGAAAGTTTCGTGGGACTGCAGAGGGCTTATTTCTCACCATGTGAAGGGTTGCATAGACTGCTTAAATTCTCCCAAACCCAAGAGAATAATATTTGTATTCCAACTTCAAGATGTCCTAGAATCCCTTTTCCTGGCATTAGTATCAAAACAGATCATCAACAAAGGACTAATCCTTTTAAAATTTAATCAGTTCCCAAGTTCCCACAGTCCTGTGTTTCTGCGGGGGAAACACAGATATGTTTAAAATCCAACCATACTGGGATAAGACTCCTCTAATTGCCTTTGTCCAGAAACAAGGCATAAGGGGTATGGATTTTCAATATGGGGAATTAAGTAGCAGAGGCTTAAGTAAATCCAGCACTGATGTTACCATGATTTTGTTTCTATATCCTAATCCATTGCTGTTTCCAACTGGAGATTTAAATTTTTCTATCAATACTGGTGAAGCCAATAATACAGAACTATGTAAAAGGATACATTAAATCAAAACACTAAAATCATTTAAAAAAAAAAAAAGAGGAAGCTGAGGGTCTCAGATATGGAAACACATTGATTCAAGTGAAAAGACTAGACTAATTCCTACATATTTTCTAAACCCAAAACGCATAACTGATACTTCAGAAGACCAATGTAGCTTTAGATTAATGCTTCACTAGAGTTCAGCTAACAGCAACACAGGTATCTGATTAAAAGCCCTAATGACAATTCACAGGTATTTGTTTTTGCCAACATGAGATTCAAGCAAAGTTATAGGAATGAAATTTACAGAACTTGAGGCTCCAGGCCTGCTTACCACCACTTACCCTTGATAAGGTTAAAAGGAGGGGGGAAAAAGCCCTGTTTACTAGACTAACTTTGCATGTATAAATCCTGTTTCTCACCCTTTGAAGTGGTGAGGGTAAGAGAAGACACAGCATTTAGAAACCACACAATCTTCTGAAGCCTAAGCTTATGGAATCTGGACAACATGCATGCTAGCTGACAGGCACATCTGTTAACCCAAAGACAATGCAGTAAACAGCTTCATGCAGAGCCCATAAGAAGTTTCATGACATATGCATAGATATAAAAGCGGACACTGTAGGTATCTTAAAACAGTATCAGGAGGCACTAATATAAAAAAGTCTCTAAATTGACCTATATCAGCAATGATCTACTAGTGCAAGGGCCAGACTATGCAGCGTAAAGCAGCTCTTAGGCTCCAGTAAGCACTTTTGCAAGGTCACTCCTGACAAAGTTCTAAGGAACTACAGACTGCCATGGAGAACTGCTGAGGCCAAGTGGATATGTATCTCTGTGGTGAGAAAGTGAATGTGGTTAGAAAATATGTGACATTTGATGAGAAAAACTGAAAGCTGTAAAAGACATTTTCATAAATCAGTGATCATCAATTCCACAAGATACAGATGCAAACTAAATAACCTTTTGGGAAGGTCAGAAAGGAAAGCTGACTCCGCCAAACAAAATCTAAACAAATAGCCTAAATTTAGTAAACACACCACGCATCTACCAATTACCAATTACCTAGCACAACACAGAAAATATCAAGGAGAAAGAGGAAAATGTCATCCATAAAAGTAAAGTGACATTCCAAGTCAAAAGTATTACTGGTGTATCAATCAGCACAGAGCTCACTTTACACAGCAATGGCAGGCACTCCAGACAGTTCAAATATGCAGAAGTGCAGGACACTAATTCACCTTCAGTTAAGGCTTACTGAATGAATTCCCTCCTATATTAGGCCAGTGCATCATCAATTCCAACTGTCTCAGTTTTCTCCCCAACCTGTTCCTGGCAAGCAGCAGCACATGTACAACTCCTATCTCCCTATGACTACCAATGAAAAAATTCAATTTATCTACAAAGAATATTTGGTGTGAAAGACGCTGCATTAAAATCAAGAAGACAAATTCAAATTGCATCACCTTTTCCATGGCAAAAACCACCATGAAAACTGAAAAAATATCACATTAAATAATCTGTGGCTAGGTGGCATTTTCAGCTGGACAACTTGGCTTAGAATTCTTTCTGGCCCCTTGAAAGATTTCTTTCCTCAACAAAAATGTTCACTCCTAAAATATGGGATAATTAAGCACCCATTAGAATAGGACTCCTGATCCATTTTTCTAAAGGACTCTTAGAAATCTACAGAAGAACTTCTGCCTAGAAGCTAAAACCACCAAAGATGCACAATCTAAACATAACAGTATCTGAAGGCTAGGCTTGCTCACCTTCATGGCACCAGCACTGTTAAATTCATAAGCTCCAATCTCTGAAGTCATATAGGCTGCAAAAATTGAGGATGCAGCTGCCTCCCTTCAGATATACAGATAAAAATCAAGTCTTACATTCATAATATAATTTAAAATACAATGTCCTAAAAATTCCCAATCACAGTTTTCATTGTTTTCAGTATCCTTTAGCTCCATGGCTTCTCCCAGATCTATTCTCACATATGGTCTGGGCTTTCACAGGAAGGATAGTACATCCCCCTACCCTTCAGAGACCCTGAGACTGCTCTTACTTGAACACTTTCCCAAAGCCCAATATGAAAAAAAGGACACCCAATTCTGTAGGGCAGAAGCCAGCCTAGCTCTCCAGCCTTCTTCCTCAACCCCACCTTTGTTCTGTATCAAAAGGAAAAAGGGGGTAAAAAGGAAGTTTTTATAATGGAGTCCAGAGTCAGACCATTGGCTGCACCTGCCCAAACTAGAATTTAGAAGGCTACCCTCAATTACAACATAAAGAAAGAGAAATGTCAAATACAGGCCTCTTCCTTCCTTTATGTTTTAAAGGCCACACCGTGTTCTCTCTAGTAGACTGTTAGGAAGTAAAAATGGTGAAGTACAGGGAAGGAAAGATAAAACATGATTTTAAAACACACATACCCACACTTACATACACACTTAAAGGTCGAAACACTTCAAGTGGCCAGAGCCGATCTCAGAACTCACGGCCAAAATCCTATCCTCCCATCCCCACTACACACACACCCCCCACCCTCCAATCCCACCCCCCAGGACTCACTGCCGTGTATCTCATACACACAGCAAAATCCCTATCCCTTCCCCAATTATATAAAAAAACTAAACAGATAATTTACTTTCTTTAAATTATTTTTTTAAAGTCTCTTAAAAGATTTTGACATTTAAATACTTCCTCTCTTCTGATATATTAAACACCAAAAGGATCCACAACTGTTTGATAAAACAAACCCTCCATACTTCAGTCCTGGCAAGAAGAGGGAAGATATCAACTCTAATCGACCTAATTAGGAAGTGGAGAGGCCAAGAACAGAGAAAGTATTCTGAATCTTTCACAGCTTTAACACATTCTCACCTCTCAGTAAAAACTATAATAAAATAGTTAAATTTCTGAGGCAGGCGATATAATAACCAGGGCCCTCTACCACCTTCCCATGTCTCAATATAAATTTATTTCTAGTCCAACAAGGGTGACATGTTTCATAAGGGAAGTAATTTTCTTAGTCCAGAATCAGTAGTTTAAAAAAAAAAAAAAAGATGTGTTTTTAAAGTTTTTTTCTCCTCTTTTTCTTTTTTACTTGGGAAGGGGTGGAAGTGGTGGAGGAGGTTCTGATGGTAGAGGTGGTAGCCGGGGTTTGTCTGTATTGCCAGGTCTGGAGGACATTCCACCAGCCCGTGGATTCAGATATTCTCCATAAGAATGAACATATTCAAACGCAGGTGGCTGAGTGGGCTGAACGCCTTGGGCATGGAGAAGGGAGTGAAGCATATTCACAGTATCTTGATAGTCTATGGTCTGGGTTGCATTGTGACCATTGGCCCCAGTGGAGCCTTTATCCAATTTCATGTGAGGAACTCGAGTTTTACAGCTGGGCTGTGAAAAAGTAAGGCCACTTGTGTCTGAGCTATGCCCAGGCAACTGGGCCATTGCAGGAAGAGGAGGGAAGGAGAAATTTATGGAAGAGGATTTAGTATTCTTGGCAGTCTTAGCTGAATGATCAAACACTGCCCCTCCAGTCTCTTCAGGGAAGGGCCTTTTACGAGAAGAACTGGAAGAGGAGAAAGAGCTAGACAAGCTATAGGGTTTGTGTGCTAAGGTGCTTGTCTGGCTACTATGTTTTGGATCACCTGGACGTTTGTTCCCAGTACTAGCTGGAAGCTGTGAGTGAGAGTGTTTGTGTGAGTGGTGATTATGATGATGATGATGATTAGATGGGTGAGTCTTGTGCTTTTCTTTGTGCTCACGGCTCTTTGTGACACTGTCATCTACAGAATTGTGCTTGTCAGCGGCAGTGTGAACTTTGATGCGCATTTTTATCTCCTCTGGTTTTGAAGTGGCAGCTTTATCTCCACTTGTCATTGGGATTCTCATTTTGAGAGCCGTTTTGTCAGTCTTTTCCAGAAAAGGCCGCTCAGGGTTTTCTGAGCCCTCTGTGGGCATTTTCAGAAGGAGGGAAGAATGGCTATCATGGTGAGCCAGAAGATTCTGGGCAGCGAAGGCATACTGTGACTTCACATTGGCCTCCATGTTCTCCAGTTGCCTCTTCTGGGCAGCCAACTCTTCTGCATGCTTTGCACGGTATTCTTTCAGTGATACTTTAGCTGATGGCACACTCTTACTAGTCTGCTTCTGGGAAACAAATGCATTTGAACCATCCTGTTGCAAGGAATGATCAACTCCTATAAGTGCTAAATTCTCACTAGTCCGATGACCCTGAGCAGGTTCTACCTTAAAAGGAGGGTGGGAGGACAGCCAACGCTCACTCGGCAACATCTCCACATTGCTTAAGTTACTGGTTGACTCTTCAGTGGCTGGAAGGGAAGGCACTGCACTTGTGGTAGAAGAAGCTGACATACTCATTAAACCTGCAATAGTTGTATCTGAAGAGCTCTGGGAAATCATATTAAGGATTGTCTGCTCCGAAGTGTTTTCATCTGCTCCTCGGTCATCCGTTTTTGTTTTCTTGGCAGCCTGGCATGCCTAGAATGAAGCAAATAGCATCTTTTCACTTCAGGTAATTTATCAAATGGAAAAAAAACACTGAAATGAGTAGACTGTGTTTGCTGTGACATTGGGAGTTTGGGATAGCCCATAACCAGGAGGTTACTATAACATGAGACTGATAATTATTACCATCAGGAGAGATACGATTTTTTAAACCTTAAATCAAGCATCACAAGATCTCAAAGAGGTATCTGAACTCCCATGTTCGTTGCGGCACTTTTCACAATACCTAAGGTATGAAAGCAACCCAAGTGTCCATCAATAAATGAATGTATTTAAAAAAATGTGGTCTATATATACAATGAAATACCATTTAGCCTTAAAAAAGGAGGAAGATTCTGTGAAGACAGCAGAGTAGGAAGCACCAGGAATCTGTCCCACCTAGACAACAACTGCAAAGGCAGAATCTGTCTGACATAACTATTTTGGAACTTTGCAGTCTGTTGAAGGCTTGCAGCTGCCAGGGTAAGCCCTGGACAATAAACTGAAGTTAATTTCCCTCAATTTCAGCTCTCAGCCCCAGTCAGCTGTGCAGCTGTTCCTGGAGTCGCTTGCACACAGCTTGGGGGATGCTGGTTAGGCAAAAAGAGCTCTATTTTCCAAATACTGGAGATCTGTGGTCTGATGGCTGACTGCTGCTTTCAATCACAGAGATACAAAGAGAAAGGTAGCCATTGTTGTTGCACCTCCCTCCATTGTTGTAATCCCCTCCCCCTCTGGCTGAAGTGACTTCCCTGGATATAAAGGGCCAGCCCCCTTCCTCCCCCACTTCATTTTTTGCTTTTTCTCCCTTTGGGAGCCAGATATTAGAGTAGAACATAAAAAAAAACACTGTCCCTACAGAAATGTCCAGGAAAAGGCTCAGATAAGAACTGAGAAGACATTAATTTTATACATCAAGCTGATCCTCAGCACAGAAATATCCTTCAAAATCAAGCCCCCACCCCAAATATACAAAAAAAAAAAAAAAAAAAATCCCAGCAAACTCCAGGAAAGGGAGAGAATCTGATTTCCAGAGTTACCATGTTATTAGATTCAAATGTCCAGTCTTCAACAAAAAAATCACAAGGCACATAAACACGAAAAGTATAGCCCATTCAAAGGAAAAAAAAAATCAACAGAAACTGTCCCTGAAAAAGACCCAATGGCAGATCTACTAGGCAAAGACATTAACTGCCTTAAAGATACTCAAGGAAATGAAAATGTCAAAAAGTCAAGAAAACAACATGTGAACAAAATTAAAGTATCAAAAAAGAGATTAAAAACTTTAAAAGAAACCAGAAAGAAATCCTGGAGCTGAAAAGTACAATAACTGAAATGAAAAATGCACTGGAGGGATTCAAAGGCAGATCTGAACAGGCAGAAGAATCAGCAAACTTGAAAATAGGACAATGGAAATTATCAAGTCTGAGGAACAGAAAGAAAAAAGACTGAAGCAAGTGAACAGAGCCTAAGGGACCTATGGGACACCATCAAATAGACCAATGTATGCATTGTGGGAATTCCAGAAAATGAAAAGAAAGAGAAAGAGGCAGAGAATATGTGAAGATACAGCAGCTCAGAACTCTCCAAATCTGATGAAAAAACATGAACATAGATATCCAAGAAGCTCAGTGAACTCCAGGATGAACTCAAAGAGACTCACATCAAGACATATCATACTTAACCCTCCCAGACTTCAGAGAGTACTACAAAGCTATCAGTAATCAGTGTGGTACTGGCACAAAATCAGACATCTGGATCAATGGAACAGAATAGAGAGCCCATAAATAAACACACATGCCTACAGTCAATTAATCTTTGGCAAAGGAGGCAAGAATATACAGTCTCCTCAACAAGTGGTGTTGGGAAAGTTGGATAGCCACATGTAATTCAATGAAGTTAGAACACACCCTCACACCATACACAAAAATAAACTCAAAATGGCTTAAAGACTTAAACATAAGACATGACACCATAAAACTTCTAGATGAGAACATAAGCAAAACATCCTGACATAAATGTACCAAGGTTTTCTTAGGTCAGTCTCCCAAGGCAATAGAAATAAAAGCAAAAATAAACAAATGGACCTAATCAAATACAAGCTTTTGCATAGCAAACAGTAAACAAAACGAAAAGATAACCTATGGACTAGGAGAAAATATTTGCAAATCATGTGACTGATAAGGGCTTAATTTCCAAAATATAAAAACAGCTCATACAACTCAACAACAAAAAAACAAACAACCCAATCCAAAAAACATGGGAAGAAGACCTAAATACACATTTCTCCAAAGAAGATATACAGATGGCCAACAGGCACATGAAAAGATGCTCAACATCACTACTTATCAGAGAAATGCAAATAAAACTACAAAGAGGTACCACCTCATACCAGTCAGAATGGCCATCATTAAAAAGTCTACAAATAACAAATGCTAGAAAGGGTATGGAGAAAAGGGAACCCTCCTACACTGTTGGTGGGAATGTAAGATGGTGCAGCCACTATGGAAAGCAGTATGGAGGTTCCTCAAAAAGCTAAAAATAGAGTTGCCATATCATCCAGCAATCCCACTCCTGGGCATACATCTGGACAAAACTATAGTTCAAAAAGATACATGCACCCCAATGTTCATAGCAGCACTATTCACAATAGCCAAAACGTGGAAACAACCTAAATGTCCATTGACAGATGAATGGATAAGAAGATGTGGTACATATATACAATGGAATACTACTCAGCCATTAAAAAAGAACAAAATAATGTCATTTGCAGCAACATGGATGGACCTAGAGATTATCATACTAAGTGAAGTTAAAGTTAGACAAAGACAAATATCATATGATATCATTTATACATGGAATCTAAAATATGACACAAATGAACTTACCTACGAAACAGAAACAGACTCACAGACATAAAGAACAGACTTAGGGTTGCCAAGGGGGAGGGGGATGAGGGAGGGATGGAGTGGGAGTTTGGGGTTAGCAGATGCAAACTATTATATATAGAATTGATAAACAACAAGGTCCTACTATATAGCACAAGGAACTATATTCAATATCCTCTGATAAACTATAATGGAAAAGAATATGAAAAAGAATGTATATATGTGTATAAATGAACCACTTTGATGTACAGCAGAAATTAACACAACATTGTAAATCAACTACACTTCTATTTTTTTTTTTCTTTTTTTTGCCACACCACACAGCTTGCAGGATCTGTTCCCTGACCAGGGATTGAACCCAGGCCGTGGCAGTGAAAGCGCCAAATTCTAACCACTAGACCACCAGGTAACTCCCCAACTATACTTCAATTAAAAAAAAAAAACAGATGAATGGGTAAAGAAGATGTGGTATATATACGATGGAATACAACTCAGTCATAAAAAAGAAGGAAATTTTTCCATTTGCAACAACATAGATGAACTTGGAGGGTATTAGGCTAAATACTGTATGTTACCACTTATATGTGGAATTTAAAAAATAAAATTAATGAATATAACAAAATAGATACAGACTCACAGGTATAGGCAACAAACTAGTGGTTACCAGTGGGGAGAGGGAAGGGGGAAGGGGCAAGATAAGGGTAGGGGATTAAGAGGTACAAACTACTATGTATAAAATAAATAAGCTACGAGGATATATAGTACAACACAGGGAATATAGCCAATATTTTATAATAAGTATAAATGGAATATAACCTTTAAAAATTGTGAATCATTTTGTTATACACCTGAAATTTATATAATATTGTACATCAACTATACCTCAATTCTTAAAATCATGGTATCAAAAAAAAAAAGACATATCATACTCAAACTTTCAAAAGCCAAAGACAGAATTTTGAAAGCAGCAAGAAGCAAACTGTCACATACAAGGGATCCTCAATAAGATCATGAGATTTCTCAACAGAAACTTTGGAGGCCACAAGATAGTGAGCTGATACATCCCAAGTACTAAAAGAAAAAAATTGTCGGCCAAGCATCCTATATCCAGTAAGAATGTCCTTCAAAAAAGTGAAGGAGAAATTAATTATCTCCAGATAAACAATAGCTGAGGGGGGCTTCCCTGGTGGCGCAGTGGTTGAGAGTCGCCTGCCGATGCAGGGGACACGGGTTCGTGCCCCGGTCCGGGAGGATCCCACATGCCACAGAGCAGCTGGGCCCGTGAGCCATGGCCGCTGAGCCTGCGCGTCTGGAGCCTGTGCTCCGCAACGGGAGAGGCCACAACAGTGAGAGGCCTGTGTACCGCAAAAAAAAAAAAAAAAAAAAAAAGCTGAGGGGATTCGTGACCACTAGACCAGCCATACAAGAAAGGCTCAAGGGAGTCCTCCAAGACAGTAACTTCAAGCCACATGGAGAAATAAAGACCTCAATAAAAGTAAATACATGGGCAATTATAAAAGCTGGTATTGTAACAATGGTTTGTAATTGCACATTTTGCTTTCTACATGATTTAGGAGACTAACACATTCTCAGGGAAAAAAAAAATTAGTGTAAAACCTAGTATTACTATAACTTTGTCTTATAATTCCAAATCTTATTTTTTATATCGTATAAGAGCCTAATGCATCTAAAAGAATTATTAGTTTTCAGGGGGCACACAATTATTTAATTTTGTAACATCAACAACCAAAAGGGATGAGGATGCAGCTATAAAGGAGACAAATTTTGTATGTTAATACAAAAAATGAATGAAAAAGGAATTTAAAATTTTTCACTATGAAAAATCAACTAAGCACAAAAGACAGTATAATGCAGGAAATGAGGGACAAAAAAGCCGTAAGGCATACAGTAGGCATACCTTGGAGATACTGTGGGTTCCGTTCCAGACCATCTCAGTAAAGCAAATATCACAATAAAGTGAGCCACACAAATGTTTTGGTTTCCCAGTGCATATAAAAATTGTGTTTAGGGCTTCCCTGGTGGCGCAGTGGTTGAGAGTCTGCCTGCCGATGCAGGGGATGCGGGTTTGTGCCCTGGTCCGGGAAGATCCCACATGCCGCGGAGCGGCTGGGCCCATGCGCCACGGCCACTGAGCCTGCGCGTCCGGAGCCTGTGCTCCGCAACGGGAGAGGCCACAGCAGTGAGAGGCCCATGTACCGCAAAAAAAAAAATTGTGTTTACACTACAGTCTATTAAATGTGCAATAGCATTATGTCTAAAAAAAAATGGACATACCTTAATTTAAAATACCTTATTGCTAAAAAATGCTAACCATCATTTGAGCCTTCAGTGAGCTGTAGTAGTAATACTAAAGATTACTGATCACATATCACCATAACAGATATAATGATAATGAAAAAGTTCAGCATACTGCCATAATTACCAATGTGTAACAGAGACACGAAGTAAGCAAATACTGTTGGGAAAATGGCGTCAACAGACTTGCTTGACGCAGGGCTGCCACAAACCTTCAATATAAAAAATGCAATATCCGTAAAGTTTAATAAAACAAGGTATGCCTGTCTAAAAATCAAATAGCATTAAGTGACAGAAGTAAATCTCTCCTTATATGTAATTACTTTAAGTGTAAATGGATTAAACTCTTAAGGAAAAGACAGATTTGTAGAATGGATAAAAATATATGATCCAACTATATGCTATCTACAAGAGGCTGAGATCCAAAGACCCAAACGGGCTGAAAGGGAAAGGATGGAAAAAGGTATACAATGCAAACGGTAACCAAAAGAGAGCATGCATGGCTATACTAATAGCAGACAAAACAGACTTGAAATAAAAAAGATTTCAAGAGACAAAAAAGAGCATTATATATTTTAAAAGGCTAGCTACAGAAATTAGACATAGCAATTATAAACATTTACACACCTAATGACAGGCCATCAAAATATATGAGGCCAAAACCTAACAGAATTAAAGAGAAATAGACAGCTTTACAGTAATAGTTGGAGACTTCAATACCCCACTCACAATAATAGATCAAGCAGAAGATAAAGAAGTAGGACTTAATAAACTAACTAGATCTACAGACATACACAGAACACTCTCCCCAAAAACAGCAGCACATACATTCTTCAAGTGCATATGGGACATTATCCAGGACAGACCATATGTTAGGCTGCAAACTTAGTCAATAGATTTTAAAAGATACATATCATACCATGTATTTTTTCTGACCACAACAAGATAAAGTTAGAAATCAGTATCAGAAAGAAAATCGGGGAAAAAAAAAAAATCACAAAATTGTAGAAATTAAACCAATGGATCAAAGAAATCAAAAGGGAAATTAGAAAATACTTAGAGACCAAGAAAAACAAAACACAACATATCAAACTTAAGGTATGCAGCAAAAGTGGTGCTAAGGAAGAAATTTATAGCTATAAACACTACATTAAAAAAACCAGGGACTTCCCTGGCAGTCCAATGGTTAAGACTCTGCACTCCCAATGCAGGAGCTATGAGTTCAGTCCCTGGTTGAGGAACTAAGATCCAGTATGCCACACAGAGTAGCCAAAAAAATAAAAATTTAAAAAGTAAAAAGTACTTAATAAAAAAACAAGAAACTGGGAATTCCCTAGCAGCCCAGTGGTTAGGACTCCGTGCGCTCACTGCCTGGGGGGCCTGGGTTCAATCCCTGGTCAGGGAACTAAAAATCCCACAAGCTGTGCAGTGTGGCCAAAAAAAAAAAAAACAACCAAGAAACATCTCAAAAGAACAAACTAACTTTATAACTTAAGGAACTAGAAAAAGAACTGAACACAAAGCTAGCAGAAGGAAAGATATAATAAAGATTAGAGCAGAGATAAAATAAACTAGAGAAAAACCAAAACAAAAATTGGTTCCTTGAGAACATCAACAAAATTGACAAATCTTTAGCTAGACAGACTAAGAAAAAAAGAGGGAAGACTCAAACTACTAAAATCAGAAATAAAAGTGGAGACATTGCTACCATTCTAACAGAACAAACTGTATATCAACAAATTGAATAACCCAGACAAAAGGGACAAATTCCTAGAAACACAAAACCTATCAAGACTAAATCATGAAGAAACAGAAAATCTGAATAGACTTACAGCTAGTAATAAAATTGAATCAGGACTTCCCTGGTGGCCCAGTGGTTAAGAATCCGCCTGCCAATGCAAGGGACACGGGTTCGAGCCCTGGTCCGGGAAGATCCCACATGCTGCGGAGCAACTAAGCCCATGTGCCACAACTACTGAGCCTGCACTCTAGAACCTGCGAGCCACAACTACTGAGCCCACACGCGCCTAGAGCCCATGCTCCGCAACAAGAGAAGCCACTGCAATGAGAAGCCTGCCCACTGCAACAAAGAGTAGCCCCCGCTCCCCGCAACTAGAGAAAGCCTGTGTGCAGCAATGAAGACCCAACACAGCCCAAAATAAATAAATAAATTTTAAAAAATAAATAAATAAAATTGAATTAGTAATCAAAAATCTCCAAAGGAAAAAAAGACTTACTGGTTAATCCTATCAATCATTTAACAAAGTAATGCCACTCCTTTTCAAACTTTCCAAAAATTTGAAGAGAAGGAAACACTTCTCAACTCATTCTATGAGGCAAGCATTACCCTGATACCAAAGCTAGAAGAAAACACTACAAGAAAGGAAAACTACAGGCCAATATCCCTTATAACCACGGATGCAAAAATCATCAACAAAATACTAGCAAGATGAATTTGGTGGCATTTAAAAAAAATTACATATCATGCATGACCAAGTGGAATTTATTCCTGGAATATAAGGAGGGTTCAAAATATGGAAATCAACTGATGTAATATGTCACACAAACAGAATGAAGGAAACAAATCACATGATCATCTCAATTTGTGCAGAGAAAGCGTTTGACAAAATTCAACACACTTTCATGATAAAAACACTCAACAAACTAGGAACATAAAGAGGAAACTACCTCAACATAATAAAAGTCACATATAAAAAACCCACAGTGAACATCATATTCAATGGTGAAAGACTGAAAGTTTTCTTTAAGACCAGGAATAAGGAAAAGATGTTCACTTTCACCACTTCCATTCAACACTGTATTGGAAGTTCTAGCCACAGCAATCAGGCAAGAAAAAGAAACAGCATCAAATTGGAAAAGAAGAAGTAAAATTATCTCTGTTTGCAGATGACATGAACTTATATGTAGATAACTCTAAAGACTCAACCAAAAAGAATTTATTTTTTCTGATTTTATTAGAATTAATAAATGAATTGGGCAAAGTAACAGGATACAAAGTCAACAAATAAAATTCAGTTACATTTCTCTACATGAATAAACAATCTAAAAAGGAAATTATGAAAACAATTCCATTTACAACAGCACCAAAAAGAATAAAATACTTGGGAATTAACCAAGGAAGTAAAAGACTTGTACAATGAAAACTGCAAAACACTGCTGAAAAAAATTAAGTAAAACATAACTGGAAACTCACCTATGTTCTGGATCCAAACATTAATTCAAACATTAATACTGTTAAAATGTGGGGGGACTTCCCTGGTGGTCCAGTGGTTAAGACTCCACACTCCCAATGCAGGGGGCCCGGGTTCGATCCCTGGTCAGAGAACTAGATCCCGCATGCATGCCACAACTAAGAGTCTGCATGCTGCAACTAAGAGTCCACATGCTGCAACTAAGAAGCCTACATGCCGCAACAAAGATCCCGTGTGCTGCAACTAAGACCCTGCACAGCCAAAATAAATTTAAAAAAAGAAAAAATCCTAGAATTCATATGGAATCTCAAAGGACCCTGAATAGTCAAAACAATCTTGAAAATGAAGAACAAAACAGAAAGACTCACACTTCCTGATTCCAAAACTTACTACAAAGCCACAGTAATCAAAACAGTGGGGTACTGACATACAGACATATAGATAGATGAATGGAACAGAATAGAAAGCCCAGAAATAAACCTTCACATACATGGTCAAATGATTTTTGACAAGGGTGCCAAGACCATTCAATGGGGAAAGGACAGTCTTCTCAACAAATGGTGCTAATTCCACTATTCATAAATAAGACTTTGAAAAATATCTGAAATACAACTTTAGACTGCAATCTATATAAAAACAAAATTCTAAAATCCATTTAAAAGCAGGTAATGTCAAAGACAAAATTATAATACCAGTTCTAATCTCCTAACTCTGAATCTTTCCTATACCAGAAGCCAACATTCTGTGACTCAGAAAAGCCAAATTTTTCCCCTTAACACTCTCCACACAAGAAAATAACCAATGTTGCTGACCAAATGACTAAATCACAAGAGTTGCAAAACACCAAATAAATCTCACTGTCGCCTACAGCAATGGATTTCTGGGCCAGAAGCCAAGCTATGAAGTTGAAATTATGACTATTGCATAACTACAAAAAGGGAAATTCCAAACCGAGGGTACATATCCATATCTGGTATTTTCACTGGTTTGGTCAAAAGAAGAAAATGGTTTGTTCCACAAACTGACAGCAATAATTCTTACCCTCCAATTCCGAATTCGTTTGAGCCTGTTGGGGGTTTTCTCCAGAATCTGTAGAAATTCATGTGTCAGTTCTACAAATGAAATTAGAACATTTAAGAAAAACTCAGAGGCAGAAGTAATGAAATAAGAATAACCTCAACTAACTATATTCATCTGAAATCAAGTCACCTTTGGCCAGATATGTGACAGATCAAGAGCAAGTGCTATTCAAGGTCCCTTACTCTAAAACTTACCATCTAAAAGTTCCAAGGTCACAGTGGCGTCAACATACTCCCACCAGTGCTTCCCATCAGTTGAGACTGGGATCTCCCAGTTGGACCACTTGCAAGCCAGATGAATGCAGACACAGGCCACCACAGGAGGTGTGTACTGCAGGCTAAATGTGGTCAAATGCAGGCTGACATCAGAGGGAAGGAAACAAGAGAGTGTCATGAGCTCTCAATTCTGAACCCAAAGTTAAAACTCTCCATTACTTTAAAAAAAAAGTTAAAAAAAAAAAAGTTAAAAAAATAAAAAACCCACTGGAGAGCAAGAAGGGCAAGAAATATCCAGTGCTCTGACCCAGCACCCAACATGATTTTTTCCATTAACCCACTGGCTCAGGTAACAACTTTTCTAATTTTTCTGACTACACATCATTTAATCCACACACTAATGAAGGACTGGAAAAAATAAAAACAAAAGTAAAAGACTGAGCATTCAGTTTTTTAAAATAAGGATTAATTATCCTGAGAATAAGCTCAGAACTTAAGGAAAATTATAAGATTTTTGATATGTATAATCCCTAAGTCAAATACCTAAGGAAATATTCTAAAAATTATCTTGTCTCATGCCAATCATAGGTCTGGTCTCTTTAAAATAATGAACAGACAATCATTCTCTCAAGTGTCAATATACTTGACAGTTTACTTTTAAAATTTTTCCCACCAGGCTATAAAAATGAACTTCTTAGCCCTGACAGTCATTAGGAGTATCTTTGGTTTCCATGAACAACCAGTAGACTGGAGATGAGAATAAGCAAGTCATTTGGTAATACAAGTTATGTATTAATTTTTTTCTTTAAAAAAGGAAGGAGAAAGAAAAAGTATCACAACTCTTTACACATATACATGCCCATTTATCTGGGCGTGGGTGAAGAAAAACAGAGTCTTTTAAAATATAGTAACAGCAGAATCCTCCAAATTAGATTTTAGTCACTGTCAATGGACCCCAAGTTTAAACAAACTTTCAGAATTATGCTCTTGGATATGTTAAAGCAAAGTAACAAATGCAGAATTAAGTAGGCTATCAAACGATCAGCAATAAATAAATATATCACTTTAACAAATTAAAAGAGCAGCATGGAAATTTTAAGGTACACATGAAAACTGCAGAAAAATCAACCTTTACCATAGAATTGTCTATAACACATTGTATCAGAGATCCTTGCCTAGATCTTTGGCTTCTAGTTTACTAAGTGCAAGACCTGTCATCTTTCCATATACCCATCAAAAAGTGACAATTCTAATGCAAGTAAAGTACTATCCCAAAAACAGAAGAGAAAAATACTAAAATATAAACCTGTTGGTTGCCATGAAGTAAGAAGTCTGTGCTAAGTCCTTGCTTGCTAAAAAAAAGAAAGGGGGGAGGGGGAGAAGGTTATTAGTTCCATTCATTCTAAACAAGTATTTAGTAAGCATGTAATATTTGCAAGGCAGAGAATATAGTGGTAAATGAGGCAGGCATGGTCCCTGACCACGTGATGTTTACATTCTACTGTCAAAGAAAACAGTTTGAGTGATTTTTAATTATACTATTAATAATTATGCTGCTTCCCGACTTAGGGACCTAAGCTTTATTCTGCACACCAGGTATAAGGGGTACATGTTTAAAATGCAATTCCTGGGCATCCTCCCTAGAGTCTGACTCAACACATTTGGAGAAGAATGTAACAAACATTTTTACTTGTTAGTAACTCAGAGATCCTGATACAAGGGTTCACTGAGAAATTCTAAGCTAGGGGATGAACTAATTTGGAGGCAAGATCAGAATCCAGAAGACCTTGCTATATCTGGAAAAAATTAGCAAATAACATAAATTATTCATATATATTACAATTTTAAAAATTCCTCCTTCGGGCTTCCCTGGTGGCGTAGTGGTTAAGAATCGCCTGCCGATGCAGGGGACACGGATTCGAGCCCTGGTCTGGGAAGTTCCCACATGCCGCGGAGCAACTAAGCCCACGCGCCACAGCTACTGAGCCTGTGGTCCAGAGCCCGCGAGCCACAATTCCTGAAGCCCGGCCACCTAGAGCCCGTGCTCTGCAACAAGAGAAGCTACCGCAATGAGAAGCCCACACACCGCAACGAAGAGTAGCCCTCGCTCACCGCAACTAGAGAAAGCCCGCACACAGCAACAAAGACCCAATGCAGCCCAAAAAATAAAATAAATTAAAAATAAATAAACAAATAAAAATTCCTCCTTCAAAAAAAAAATGCTCTGGGTAACAAAGCAAATTTTAACCTTCCTTAGATTAAATATTAGCATTTATCCATCTCTGTTAGTGTAAACCTTTCAAAATATAAGAACTCGGGGAAAATTGAGTTTTCAAATGAAACACACAAATAAGGCCAATTGTCAATCAGTTAAGTCTACGAAACGAAAAGTGGCATTTAAACGCACAATGGTGTCTAGATAGCCTTGATACTACTATTTAAATAAATAAGAGCTAGGTTTTGTGCAATTACAGCTACTAAAGTTAAATCGGAATAAAAACCAAGTCCTGGGCTTCCCTGGTGGCGCAGTGGTTGAGAGTCCGCCTGCCGATGCAGGGGACACGGGTTCGTGCCCCCGTCTGGGAAGATCCCACATGCCGCGGACCGGCTGGGCCTGTGAGCCATGGCCGCTGAGCCTTCGTGTCCGGAGCCTGTGCTCCACAATGGAAGAGGCCACAATAGTGAGAGGCCCGCGTACCACAAAAAAAAAAAAAAAAAAAGTCCTGCCAGGGAATTAACAAAGATGAAAATAAGTTCAAATAAATTCTAGATGACCCTCTGGGTGGCCTTAAGAGTGCCTAGGACAATCAACCCTAGAATCAAATTAACCCCCAAGACATCCTTAAAATTGCTGTTAGATACTTATGATTTGATGACATTTCAAAATCTGCCCCCAGCTTTGACAAACATCCATAAGAAACTAACTCTCTTTATCTGGAGATCACCTAAAAACATTGTAAGAACCCAACAGAAAAACTCCAACCACTCATTTTGATTTAAGCCAGGTAGGTTTTTTAGTTTAAATTTTGGCCAAAGCAGCTGTGTTCTGTATTTGTCCAGGGCAAATCTTAGCCTCTAAATGGTAAAACAATTTAAGACAGCATCTCAAGTTGGGATTCCTTACCTCGAACAAGTTGAGTGCACTTTACCACATGTGTATGTGGGTGATCAATTGTTAGTTCAAAGCCTAAAAAAAAAAAGGTAACTGGTTAAAAAGCTAAAGATACTCAAAATATCTTATATTTCTTTTATCCGAGTCATCATTGAAGGCCTCCCTCATTTTCTGGTCCCAAACCTGCCGTTTAGAGGCTAAGAGAGTCAAAGTATGGAGCACACTCTTCTTTAAGATTATCTTCAAAGGTGCTTATGTTTTGAGCTAGAAGGCACCACTCAGATAATAAAGCTAATGCAGTCTCAAGATCCCTGAGCTACCAAAAACTTCTAAACACAAAACATTTTCTTAGGGACAACAGAATATAATACATGGTTGGAAGAAGCAATTACTCATGTAATAATTATCTTCGAAAGCTTGACCTTGAGAAAACATTTTGAAACCTATTCCTCTCTTACCTCAGTTTTGTCCCTTTTCATCATCTCAATTACTGTAAGTACTGATCATTTTATCTAACTCTAAATGATCTTTACCAAAATTACTTAAGGAAGATCGGTATGTCTACAAAAATTTTCAATGAAGTTTCTCTTTCTGAGTATATAAATTAAATTTTTCAATGAAATTTCTCTTTTCGAGTATGCAAATAAAATTTTCCAGTACAAGTAAGGAAATTCTAGGGAATTCCCTGGCTGTCCAGTGGTTAGGACTTGGCACTTTCTTCTACAGAGGGCCTGGGTTCAATCCCTGATCGGGGAACCAGAATCCCACAAGTTGCGTGCCACAGCCAAAAAATTTAAAAAATAAAAATAAAGTCTGAGACAAACTGATTAAAAAAAAAAAGAAAGAAAAAAAATTCTATTGAGAAATTTACTTGATGCAAATTATTCTAAAAGTATAATTGATTCTTGCTAATTAGATCTTACTGGTTTCCACATTAAAATATTAATAAAAATTTACTCCACCAGAAAAATATCATTGTCCCCTAAAATATGGTTACCTTGAAGAAAACTAATTTAAAGTAAAAATTTGCAGAAACTAACTTCAGAGACAAACTTTGAAGAATTCACTGTATGTTTTGTACATGCAAAAATACAGCCCTACCAGTAACTTTCCAACATAACTCACGAAATACTCCCCTACCTAAAGAGAAAAATGATAGCCCAAAAGAACTAGAAAATCTTTATTTTCCATATTTGCTAAGCTTTTAAAGGCAGTCTCTTTGATGAAAATAATAGATAATAGCAGAACATCATCAGATCTTTAGCCCATCAACTGCTATAGCTTGAATTCCTCCACCTCCACTCCACTGTTCTGAACACTGATTATCAATTTTAAAAACAAATGCTGTTATCTAAATATAATGACAAGCAGACTATAAAAATCCATGGAAGAAAAAAAAGTTGTTTAGATAGTTTCTGCCATTATTTATCAGAAAGTTAAAAACTGCCAAATCTTAACAAGCAAATCATGAATCCTAGAATATAAAACAAACAAACAAAAAACCCCTGCTAACTGCTATTTCAAAGGTCAGCCGTGCCTGCATTCTCTCTGTGGTATAAGCCAGGGTTAAATGACCTCTAAAATGTGCAAAAACCTTCCCAAGAAATTCTCTTCCTATTTCCTATTTTGCAAATTTTAAAATCATTACATTATGTACATATTTCTTTAATGTTTTAAAGGAAAATAAACTTACCTAAAGTCTGCAGAATTATGCTTTCTAATATCACCAGATCTTGAACTTGTTGCAGGTAAGCCTGCAGGTGAGAAGACAAATTATTCCCCAAAAAGATACAATATATAATATATAAAGTGTAGGCAAATTCTAACAACCTCCAAGGGAAATGAAAGCCTCAAAAGGCAAGGGTGGGGTTATGAGGGAGAGTAGGAACTGAAATTAACCCTTATTCCTAACAGATTCTCCTTAAAAAAAAAAAAAAAAAGTGGTATAGTGAGAGATGTCACTTTATTTATAAATGGCTACAGAAAAAGCACCAGAGATCTAGTTCATTTTCAGACTGACATTTTAGGTTCTAAAGTTCATATGATGTAGACAGAATCCTACAGGCAATAGGCAATCTCAAACATTTGACTCCTGTTAAACCTTCCTTTTGGAGTAATGCTAGATTTTTACAATTCATAAATGGGTTCAAAGGAAAAGGGGACAAACAAAAAATTCTTTCAGATTTGTACTGGCCATTACTGTAGCCACTATCCACACATGGCTATCGAGCACTTGAAATGTGTTATGAGTGTAGAATACACACTGAATTGTGAAGACTTAGTTAAGAAATAATAATGTAAACCACTTCATTAATAATGTTTTAAAATTGATTATATGCTGAAATGACTATATTTTGGTGTTAAAGAAAATAATATATAAAATATAACATATTAAAATTAATCTTAATTTTTTTAAGTAAAGATTTTTATATAAAGCTTAATGAAAAGTTTAAAATATTTAATTACATATGTGACTTCCCCTATATTTCTATTGGACAGCACTGGTCTAGAACTCTAGGAGAATGAGATTTGAGCCAGGAGTTAAGAGACTTATGTTGCTGCTAACTTTCCACTGAACTTTATGATCTTGAATAAGTCCAGTAAGGACTTAAACTATGCTAGTTCCCCTTTCCATATAGTGAAGAAAGTATATTCTCCTAGTCACCTCATAAGAGAGACTCAGGTGAGAAGTCATGTAAATATACTTGAAAGAAAAAAAAATAAAGTAGGGATTTTATTTTTTGCTTTATTTTGTTAAAATAAAATTTTATTTGGTCAATTCTATAGACCAGTGGCAGTTACTAGTCTCTAACGTAAATAAAAGTCCAGACCAACAGCTCTTCAACAAAACTACTGGTGCAGCCCAAAGAGAAAACAAAGTAAGTCAAGACACTACTATGCAAAACACTTAATTTACATAATAAAGGGCTATTATCAAAACAAACCGTCCCCACAACCACTTTGCCCAATATGATCAGAAGAACACACAATTCCACTTAATTTGATAATGGATGACTCATGCACCCACTGTAACAGACAAATAATCTAGTAACAGAAATCCATAATTTTTCTCCAAACTCATCATTCCCCAATCACTGATTTCTAAAGCCAGGAGAGTTTCCCTTCTTTAGAAGGTCAAGGAAGGATGGAAAGGGAAAAAAGCTGTATGTATACACATAGGATAAAGGTGTGGAAGAATATATATCTGAACTGTAATCAGCAGTATCCTCCTAGGAGAAGGAGGGGAGATGAGCTTTACCTTTGACTTTAAATGATTCTTTAGTGTTTGGGTTCTTTTATAATGAGCATACTTGTAATTTCTTAAAAAGTTAAGCACACATGCACCAGTGACAAGATTCACTTAAAAAAAATTCATTAACAAAAAATCTAAAAGAATTTTCTTCATAGTGATATTATAGTGGTTAAAAGCTGGAAATTATCTTAAGAGAAAATGGTTAAAATATATGTATGTATATGACAAAATACGATATCAATATTTAAAGGAAGCAGAGAATTGATGGGAAAATATTTGGCATACAGTAAGTGAAAAAAGCAGGTATAAAATATATACATGTGTAGCTACTCATAGAAAAGAAGCTGGAAATACTGGTTCATTTATATATCTGTGGTACAAATTACATCTAGGTAATATATTTTCTTCTTTTTCTGCATTTTCCAATTTTACCAGAATGAATACAATTAACTTTTGCCATAAATTTCTGTGATGTTTTTGTTAAGGAAAAAACAAACACTAAAAGTTGCTTTAACAGCCCCAATTCAGACTTCAGTAAATCAAAGTTAAAAAACTAAGTTATGATCAAAATAAATTAAGAAAAACAGATGTGTGTAATTAATCCCCTACCTCACTCCTAGTATCAGGAAGTGATTCCTGTGGATGGAGACAAGCATGTGCTACCTTGATGACGTGTTCCAATTTTTTGGGCTGCTCCTCTACTTTGGCTGCTAAAAATAAGGCTGCTGGAGCCACAGACTGGATGAAGAGAAAATAAATCACATTTATTATTTGTTTATTTCTAGAGTAAGGTAGATCTAAAAAAGAACTAAGTCTTAAACCAACTTCTTTGCTTACCTCAACTTCGTCACCTCTTGTTTATGCTTTCTCCTCCTCTACTTAATTATCTTCTCCTCTCCTATCCATTAACCACGTCCACTTCTGAAAACCAATCCTTCAACAAACTCTCATTAAAAGCTACCTATTCAAGAAACCACTAGATGTAAATAGACAGCTTTCTATTTAAAATGAGATTATTAAGTTTTATCAAAGCACTCTATATACTTTTTTTAAAGGAGTAAACTGAAATGTCCAGAATCAGCAAATCCATGGAGACAGAAGTAGATTAGTGGTTGCCAGGGGCTGGGAGAAGAGAGGAATGGGAGTGACTGCTAAAGCATGAGGGGTTTCTTTCTGGGGTGATGTAAATGCTCTGAAATTAGATCATGGTGATGGTTGCCCAACTCTGAATATACTAAGAACCAGTGAATTGTACACCCAAAGGAGGAAATTTATTGTATGCGAATTACCTCAATTATACTTACATATGGAGAGGAGCACAAATCTTTAAAAAAGAATTCAAAGTATAGTATTATATTCAACAGCTTATAAGTAGAAGGTACTTAGAGGGGGGAAAAAAAAGTCAAGCCAGGGAATTCCCTGGCGGTCCAGTGGTTAGGACTTGGCACTCTCACTGCCAGGACCGGGGTTCCATCCCTGGTTGGGGAACTAAGATACTGTAAGCCTCGAAGCACAGCCAAAATAAAAAAGTCAAGCCAATACACAAGCAGACAGAAAACTCAGACACTAAACAAGAAATTAGAGCAATAGGACATAAACATAGCCTGGTGATCTGGGAAACCTCAGGAAGCACAACGTCTCTAGAACCTTAAGAATATTTCAGTGAATCAAAGATGGCAATGGCATGAACTACAATTCACCAGGAGTTAAAGAAAGCAACAAATAATTTTATAAAAGTGAAATATCTATTTACTGAGTAGAACTGACATGCATTCTAACACTTATTTGTATCCCTGCAGTTATCTGTTATACTTTGCTAGAATAGATTTTTCTCCACAAATTCAATTCAGAATAACAATTCTCTTCCTTCATATTTGTTGCAGTTATATATGGAGCTTGCTACATATATTCTACTAGACCTTAGGATAAACAAAGAAAAACCAGAGGAAAATGGGCACGAACAAATGTGTGAGAAATCGGGGCATAAAGCACATTTTGAACACTAAACTGAGTAGTTTAGTTAAAAGATATAAAGTGATGTGGGACACAAAAGATTTTTAAGAAGAGAGTGACACTACAGATTTTAGATTAAAAAATGCAGAGTTTAAGAAATATTTGGAAAGGTTAATCCAGTGGTAGGTGGTACTAAAAGGAAAGGATAGATACATTAAAAGTTAATTTTATTAAAGAGAAAATTTTAATAATACAGGCAGGGACTTCCCTGGTGGCACAGTAGTTAAGACTCCGTGCTCCCAATGCAATGGGCCCAGGTTCGATCCCTTGTCGGGGAACTAGAGCCCACATGCATGCCCCAACTAAGGAGGCTGCCTGCCACAACTAAGTAAGACCCGGCACAACCAAATAAATGAATAAAATAAACAAATAAATATTAAAACAACAATAATGATAACACAGGCATTAGGAAATAAAGTTTAGAGTAGGCACTAGCAGTAGAAATAAAGTAAAAAAGAAACCCAGCTTTCACCTTGGAAAACAAATAGGTTTTCAGTAAATATATGTATTTGCATACAGAGAAAAAAATTCTAATGGAATATACACCAAAACGTTAACAGGATTATCTCTGAACACCGAGTTATAGGGAAACCATCACTTTCTCCTTTAATCTGTCCTCTTTCAATTTTTTTTTTTTTTTTGGCTGCATTGGGTCTTTGTGGCTGCACATGGGCTTTTTTCTCTAGTTGTGGTGAGCAAGGGCTACTCTTCGTTGCGGTGCACAGGCTTCTCATTGCGCTGGCTTCTCTTGTTGTGGAGCATGGGCTCTAGGCGCACGGGCTTCAGTAGTTGTGGTGCATGGGCTCACTAGTTGTGGCGCACAGGCTTAGTTGCTCCGTGGCAATGTGGGATCTTCCAGGCCAGGGATCGAACCCACATCCCCTGCATTGGAAGGTGGATTCTAAACCACTGCACCACCAGGGAAGTCCCTGTCCTCTTTTAACTTTATGATGACAATATATATTTACAGGGGAAGAAAAAATGGTACCACTATAAAAATTAACGGGACTTTATAACTGATTGGACACAGGGGAAAAGGAAAAGGACAACTCAGAGACAACACTTAAGATTTTAAGCCTACAACTTTGCTTTCAAGAGGCTAAAAATATATTTGAAAGAATCTAACTAAAATATGATATACAAACAATGGCTTACAAGGCAAGATAATATCTGTTAAGTGAAAGACCACAAGAGATAAATTTCAACCTCCTTTTTGTCCAATCAACCATATAAATACTCATAGCTCCTCATGGAATCATATACCAAGCTAGCTTATCAAACTATTTTCCCATCAAAGGCAGTTTCCCAGAGGAATTCCAGGTAGGAGTATAAGATTTTCTCCATTTTAAAAGAACAATAATAATGCTAGCTAATACTTATTTGTTTGCTATATGCAGACACTTTGTAAATTAATTCACCTATATCCTACTAACTACTCTATGAGGTAGGCACTATTATTGACCCCAAAGAGATGAGAAAACTGAGGCGTATGGTAACTTGCTCAAAGGCATATAGCTGGTAGGCAGTGCAGCAAGGATCTGCATCCAGACAAGTCTGACTCCAGAGCCCATCCTCTTAACCACTAAACTTGACCTTTTAAGAGTCAGCTAATGAGAATAATATACACCCAAATTTGTCAGCTATTAAAAGACAACACCTGTATATCAAATATTATAAAATACAGAATAAATACACACACACCAAGTTGCTCACCACTACTTTTACATTCCCCCACTTGAAAACTTTTAGGACAGTACCTACAGAAATTCAATTAATGAGGTTGAATTTCTTCTCAAAAAGAGAGTAAATGCAATGCCAGGATTTAAGTGAGAATAAACCAGTCATTTAATCATGTCTGCTAAGAAATAAAGTTTATTTCAATCAAAAGACAGCTTCTCTACCTTCCAAGGTATTGGAAATGAATGATGGTTATGTATATATAATGCAAAAAGTAATCATGCTGCAAACCTCAGACTTTTGGGCTTTACTTTATGTTATACCTCAACAAAAATTTTAAAATTTTTTTAAAAAGGCAAGAACTCTAGGCTTGAAAACACTATAAACGAAGAGTTACAACAAAACGAAAAAAGTATTCACAGCACATGACATACGGTTCTGATATATAAAGAGCTCATTTAAATGAGAAAATCAAAAAAAATAAAACAGGGGCAAAAAGAAACAACAGATAATTCTTCAATTTCACAAGAACAATGACCAATAGGCATCAGAAGTTCAACTTCACTAATTGAAGAAATGTAAATTAAGAAAATAACTTAGGGCTTCCACTATCTTGCTCACCACTCTAGCCCTAGTGCTTGACAAGTAGTTAGAACTTAATATTTCTTGAAGTAATGAGTATTTGTTGTTAGTGAGGATGCAGAGGAAAGAACCCTCCCCCACAGTGCTAGAAACAATGTATGTTGATATAATCTTTCAGTAGAGCAAACTGACACAAAAAAACTTTTAAATGCATACCCTTGGACACAGCAATTCCACCTATAGGAATTTATAAAATAGTCATATAAATGCATGATATATGTACCAGACTAACTTATGTAACATTATTTATAATACAATAAACTATAAACAACCCCAATATCCACCAATAGAGAGCTGGTAAAATAAATTATAGTAACTACTCAAATAAATACTATGTGGCCACTTAAAATGAGAAAACAATAAGAAAATGTCCAATACATACATACTGTTAAGCAATAAAGGCAATTGTGTAAGAGTGGTACAGTAAGAAGTGATTTTATAGAAATACATAAATGCTGGTACTATATGCACAGAAAAATGTCTGAGACACTATTACCAAAATGTTTATCAAAGGTTACTACTTCTGGAGGATGGGATTACAGAAGAGCTTTCACTTTCTGCCTTACACATTACTGTACTGTTTTAGTTTTTACCATGAGCACTTACTACCTTTGTAATAAGAAAAAATAACAAGAAAAATGTATGAGCACTTCACACTACATACTACATTTCAATGCCACAACAATGTATTAAGTCCCTTCAAATTTGAATTTGGACTCATCACAGCTAAACCCTTAGAATTAACATACTAAAGGAGTGATATTTTTCATCTGTTAATTCCAGAATGTACCTAAAATCAATTCTCTAAAGAGGACCAATAACCTCAAACTAAAAGAATCACTGGGGCTTCCCTGGTGGCGCAGTGGTTTAGAGTCCGCCTGCCGATGCAGGGGACGCAGGTTCGTGCCCCGGTCCAAGAAGATCCCACATGCCGCGGAGCACCTGGGCCCATGAGCCATGGCCGCTGAGCCTGCGCGTCCAGAGCCTGTGCTCCGCAACGGGAGAGGCCACAACAGTGAGAGGCCCGCGTACCGCAAAAAAAAAAAAAAAAAAAAAAATCATTGGATTTTGGAAAAGGTCATAAACTCCAGAAGAATCTCTTTATATTGGATAATTACCAGATCATTCATTCATTCAACAAGTTTACTGAAAGTGCTTTAGAGGATACACAGAAAAGTGAGTCTCTGTCCTTGCTAAGATAAATGCATAGAAAATAAAACAAGATATAATTTAAAAGGTAAAAATAGGGGAAATATACATACACACACACATACATATGCATAGAGTGGACAAATTGATTTGAGATGTAGTTCACCCTGGATTTCAAACCTTTACCATAATAAAAGAAATGTAGAAAACTTTCATAATGGGCAAGACAACTATGGACTTCCTCTTCAAATTCCGTTCTTTATCCACTACTTTCTATTCTAGAGCTATCAGACAGCCTCATTAAATGCTTCTCTCTCTCTTATTAAGAGTGTGTTCCTTGCAATCAGAGGAGGTAGGGAGGTTAAGGGTAGGAGACAGCCCAACTGATTGAATAATCAGCAAAAATTGGGAATAGTTAATCCACACTCTAAAGGGTTTCCTGTGCAATTATTCCCAATACTGAGTCCACCAATATCCTACAAGAGCAATATCTAACTTTCCAGTTTCTCTTCCTATGGCATAAAAATTCAAAACCTATCATCCTGGGACTTCCCTGGTGGCACAGTGGTTAAGAATCTGCCTGCCAATGCAGGGGTCATGGGCTTGAGCCCTGGTCCGGGAAGATCCCACATGCCGTGGAGCAACTAAGCCCGTGCACAACTACTGAGCCTGTGCTCTAGAGCCCACGAGCCACAACTACTGAAGCCTGGGCACCTAGAGCCCGTGCTCCACAACAAGAGAAGCCATCGCAACGAGAAGCCCACACACCGTAACGAAGAGTAGCCCCCGCTCGCCACAACTAGAGAAAGCCTGAGCGCAGCAATGAAGACCCAATGCAGCCAAAAATAAATAAATTTATTAAAAAAAAAAAAAACTATCATCCTAAGGAAAAGTCTGAAACACCTTTTCTCAAAACGTAACCTTTTCTTAAAAAAATAATGAAATATTTGACTCACAAATCCATATGAAGTGTTCAAGTTTAGCCCTATTACCTTGTGATTTTATTAAACAAATATAAGCTTACCTGCAACTGGGATATCACTATGCACTCGCTTCCAAGTCATTTACAATAATGTTAAATAGGACCATTTCAGGTAGCAAAACTGAAAATAGCACTATTTACAATTCTGTCCAGAAAAAAAAAAATCCCTTTATTACTATTATTTTCTTTTTTCTGTCTTAAAAGTCATCCCCCAGTTATCACATAACACACCTTCCCCTTCGAACTGGTCATTGATGGGAATTTTATCAAAGGTTTTTAGAAAATGTAAATGACTTAACATTCACTTGTTTTCTTGTGCCCATATTATTATTAAACATTTCAAAAATCACACTTAAATTAAGTGTAATGCTACCCCCCTTTAATGCTACTCTCCCAATCCAAAGACGTTAAGTTTAAATGTTCAATAATCTATTTTATTAGAGAATCCACCTACTCTAAGGATGCACTAAAGCTAAACAACTAGCTAGACACTTCACAGGAAAACTAGAAGGCTGGATTCAGAACAGCAGTGTGACACACAATGAAAGTGATCAATCATAAACTCTAAACTTCAAATCCCAGTTCAGCAGCAAAGATCAACCATAAAAGAAATATGAAGTTGAGATTAATCACAAAAGGATTACACCATATATAAAAATTATACTTACATTTCGATGGAACTGTGTAAAGGACTGAATCATGTAGAATCGATGCATGTATACTATAGCAGTGTTGATGGTCAATTGTGAGCTAAAATGTTCAAGTTAAGGTCCCAAAACAGACAGGCAGTACAATTCCCAAAAATACAACCTCTATATCCTCCCAAAAGGACCATGCAGCCAAGCACAGTGGATGCCCCTAAATGAAAATCATACTTACCTCTCAGGGGTGTGGAGAAAGGGACACCTCCTACACTCTTAGTGGAAATGCAAATTGATGCAGCCGCTATGAAAAATAGTATGGAGGTTCCTTAAAAAACTAAAAATAGGGACTTCCCTGGTGGAGCAGTGGTTAAGAATCTGCCTCCCAATGCAGAGGACACTGGTTCGAGCCCTGGTCCAGGAAGATTCCCACATGCCGTGAAGCAATTAAGCCCGTGTGCCACAACTACTGAGCCTGCGCTCTAGAGCCCACGAGACACAGCTACTGAGCCCACGCACCACAATTACTGAAGCCCGCGCACCTAGAGCCCGTGCTCCGCAACAAGAGAAGCCAGCGCAATGAGAAGCCTGCACACCTCAACGAAGAATAGCCCCCACTCACCGAAACAAGAGAAAGCCCGCACGCAGCAACGAAGACCCAACACAGACAAAAATAAATAAATAAATTTTTAAAAAAAAAAGAAAGAAAAGGTGCATGCACCCCAATGTTCATAGCAGCACTATTTACAATAGCCAAGGCATGGAAACAACCTAAATGTCCATCAACAGATGAATGGATAAAGATGTAGTGTATATATACAGAATGGAATACTACTCAGCCATAAAAAAGAATGAAATAATGCCATTTGCAGCAACATGGATGGACCTAGAGATTATCATATTAAGTCAGTCAGAAAGAGAATGACAAATACCATATGATATCACTTAAATGTGGAATCTAAAACATGACACAAATGAACTCATTTATGAAACAGAAACAAACTCACAGACCCAAAAATCACACTTATGGTTAGCAAAGGGGGAAAAGGGATAAATTAGAAGTTTGGGATTAGCAGATACAAATGACTATATATATAATAAACAACAAGGTCCTACTGTATAGCACAGGGAACTATATTCAATATCCTGTAATAAACCATAATGGAAAAGAATATGAAAAAGAATATGTAGGGAATTCCCTGGCAGTCCAGTGGTTAGGACTCAGTGCTTTCACTGCCGTGGGCCTGGGTTCAATCACTGGTCGGGGAACTAAGTGCCCACAAGCTGTGTGGTGTGGCAAAAAAAAAAAAAAAGACTATGTATACATATGTATAACTGAATCACTTTGCTGTACACCTGAAACTAACATAACGTTGTACATCTATACTTCAACTTTAAAAAAAAGAAAGAAAATCATACTTTCCTCTAAGAATTAAAAAGCAAATCTGTTCTTTCATCAATTAACTTCCAATTGACACTTAACACACTGTCTTATATGTAACAGATATTCACTATAAAGTTGCTGAATTAATAAACAAGCAAAGCTTCTCAGCATGTGGATCAAGAAGGAATATGAACAAAACTATATAAGACCTAAACCTGTTACTTGCCTACTGAAAATCCTGCCAAGGCGATATACTTGCACAGGATATCTCTTCAAATGATTTACAACACTCTCCCTGATCTGCCCCCTAGGTATGTCTCCACTTATCTCCTCACCTTCTAAGCTCCAGCAATTACCTTTTCAGTTCTACTTCTCTCTGGCACTCATAAGGTGATCCCTGGGACCAGAAACACTATGATTTGATATTCATTCAGTGAGTTATTTGATACTCACTAAAAAGAAAAACATTTTTTCTGCTTTTAATTTTTAAAGAGCTCCATTTCCAGTTATTACAAAATATTGGCTACAGTCCCTTGTTGTGCAATAAATCCTTATAGCCTAACTTACAGCCAGTAGTTTGCCCCTCCCTTCTCTCCCCACTGGTAACCACTAGTCTGTTCTCTATATCTGTGAATATGCCTTTTTGTTTTCACTAGTTTGTTGTATTTCTTAGGTTCCACATATAAATGATATCACACGATATTTGTCTTTCTCTGACTACTTCACTTAGTATGATAATCTCTAGGCCCATCCATGTTGCTGCAAATGGCATTATTTCACTCTTTTTTATGGCTGAGTAGTATTCCATTGTGTATATATACATCTTCCTTATCCATTCATCCTTCAATGAACATTCAGGTTGCTTCCATACCTTGGCAATTATAAATAATGCTGCTATGAACACTGGGGTGCATGTATATTTTCAAATATGTGTTTTTGTTTTTTTCAGATATATACCCAGGTGTGGAATTGCTGGGTCAAACAGCAGTTCTATTTTTAGCTTTTTGAGAAACCTCCATACTGTTTTCCACAGTGACTGCACCAAGCTACACTCCCACCAACAGTGTACAAGGGTTCCCTTGAAAAGAGAAACTTTTGAATGTCTTATTATAAAGACCTCAGAAAACAATGTGGGATATACAGAGATGAGACAGTACCACAATGGCAACAACCTTAATAACACACATGTAAAAAGGAAAGTGCTAGGATGCACTGAAACAGAATTTTTTAAAAAAAGGTTTAACTCAGTACTGACTGGATGCTTAGGAAACAAACTGGATACAGGCACCAAAGAGGACACCACTTTTGAAGTGAGCACAACCTTAAGACACAAACATACAGCCAGCAACACATTTAAATGGAAGCTGCACCCAAGAATAAGTTTTCATTTCCTGAGTGGAAAGAACTTTATATAGCTTTCTCTGCTACAAAATGAGGTTTTCTGACAAACAAAAACACTTAAAGGGGAAAAAAAATCACTAAATCTTTGAAATATGAGGAAAACGAATATACATTAGCACTCTGAGTAACTTTAAAACACAGTATTTTATAAAAGGTTTTTTAGAACATTAGATCTGTAGGTCTACATCCCTACAAATCTACACTGACATCCTTCCTTCCTCTGAAATGCTATAAAACTCTTAACAGTAGCTACTTTAACATATGAGTGCCAAGCACTGTGTTGGGCACAGAAATCAAATTCATGAGTTATCGCCCCCATTTTACAGACAAGAAAACCAAGAATTCGACAGGTTTCTTAAACAACTAGTAAGGGGAAGGAACGGATTTTAAGCCAAAGCTGGGGCATTAATTCTAGACCACTCTCTTTATAAGACCTTCAGGTATCGAAATTTCTCAAAACTCTCTTTACACACTAAGTTCAAGAGGCAGCCATCAACAGTGAAATCTCCACCAGATCCCTAGGGCATAGTAGAAAAGCAGAATCTCGAAGTCACCGGAGTAGGAGATCAGAACACACCGAAAACAGACTACGAGGAAGAGGAGTTAAAACACAAAGCGGAAAGGATACGCGTTCCCAGCAAGGCTGATGGCACGGGTGAGCGAGCGGGAAATTAACTCGGCCTCGCTTCCCTCCAGCGAACACTTAACTTCAGTTCGCCCCATCGTAGGCTCTCCTAACTAGACATCCAGTCCCTGCCCACCCTCTTCCCTTCTGTCTGACAGACCTTGAAGCCTGGACGCCCAAACAGGGCGGGACCTACTCCAAGGCCGAAGGCCTAGGCCGCAAGGATACACGTTAAGACGTTGGCCCATGTCCTGGAGCAGATTGGCCGCCTGCTGGCGATAAGAAAGTTCTTTATCGGGGTCCAGGCCAAAACGACGGGATGGGCTATTTTCCAGCTGTTCTCGAGTAAAATACCACCGTTTATTGTTGTTCTTTCTCTCTCCCTCCATAGTGCTTCAACCAAAAGGCAGCGGCGGCGGCTGCAAGCACTTCCCAGCGTCACCTAAGCGGCGACACACTTCCGCTGTACGGAGACAACTGCGACGTGACAAACTTCCGCCAGGGGAGGACGGCTGGATTGTGACACGCTTCCGCCGACGGGTTGCTAAGTTAAAGAATCCACTTCCGGAACGGACCTCGGGTCACTCTGCAGCCGAGTTAACAGGCAGCAGGAAACACCTTGCGTCGAGGACACAGGCGCCAGTCATGTGACCCTTGAGAGGCAAGGTGCGGTTAGGAGTTCTCGTTCAAAAATAAACCACGGCTCTTCCCGCGAGAACTGGGTTCTGCCTTCGCGCGCTGAGCAGAGCTGAATGCGGCGTCCGCTCACGCGCCGCTGGGCGGTTCCTCGGAGAACTTCGCTTGTGACGTAGGTGACGGTATAAAACTGGGCAGATGGCGAACTTAACAGAGAAAAGGGGTGAGACTGTCAAAAACTGAGAAAAGTAATCAAAGAGAGTAGCCCTACCGTATATTAGAACATAAAGCAACTGGAAAGCTCTCGCACTGTTGGTAGCAGTATAAATTACCCATTTGAAAAGCCGCGTTGCAATATGTAGCTAAAGCCTTGAAAACATTCCTTCGCCACGGTGGACAACTTAAAGGAATAAAATGAAATTAATGGAAATAATTTAGTGCTTACCACAATGCTGACTCAAATATACTATCTCATTTAATTGATACAACCCCAAGAGGTAGTGATATTTTAATCCCTATTTTACGAACGGGTGAACTCCTTACGGGTGGAAAGCTTCCACTCCCACCCTGCGCATGCACAGATTTGTAAATTCCTGCCACCTGTCAAGATGAATCCCAGCTGTTTTGAGGGCTGTTTGATCCTAGGCAAGATACTTAACTTCTCTGTGCCTCTTGTAAATGGTGTAGTACATGTGGTTTAGTTTCTGAAAAGGTTTAAATGAAGATTTAATGAGTTTAAAGCATTTATATTAGTACTGGGCACGTAGAAAACATTCAGTAGATTTTCTCATAATATTTATTATATTATATTGAAGTTGACGGCAAGTACAATACTATCTTCATTTTTGTATCCCTAGCACCTACGCAGTCAGTCCTGGCCCTAGTAGTCAATAAGTGTTTGTCAAACAACTGCTCACAACAACCTACAGTAGAGAAACAACCTTGGGAAGATTAAGTAGTTTGTCCTACACTACACCACTTATCAGTGTAGATTTTAAAATCAAGTCTGATTCCATTGTTCTTTCCATTCTAGCAAGCTGTACTCTTGCTTTTCTGGAACAGTCTATTCACCTTGATTAAATTTGGGTAATATTAGAATCTTTTGTCTTTTATAATAAATATTTTGAGTTTTGTCACTTCTAGACATGGCTGTTCCCACTCAGTTTGATTCTAATTCATTCTCAGAAGTATTTTCTTCCACTCCAGGCCCTCCTCTGCCATATACTGCCTATAATTAGCTTTAGCTCTGTTTTACTCTGTAAGAATTCAGGAAAAAATACTTCAAGTTATAACATTAAAAATATTATGATTTCAAACCTCTTCCATGACAGACTTTTTTCTTTTAATAGAAAAGCACGTTCTCAGTTATGTCATCATGAATTTTGTCTTTTAAACAGCCAAAATTATTTCTCCCAGACTCCTCTTGCCTATTTCTCTGACCTGTGTTTGTTTCTCCACTAAATCTCTTGGATTGATGACCCCATTTTGAATTTGCGATGGTGGCTGTGTACCAATCTTCCAAGAAAACGTTCTGGTATCTGACAGGCTTCAGGCAATGCAGCTGCTAGCCAATGGCTTGCTACCCTGCCATACAGAAAAGGGGGACCTGTGTAAATCAGAGAAAGGAAATATTCTTTGACTGAAGATGAAATTATTTGAAAGTAGGCAGCTGTGATTACATAATTGCTAAACATGAGTTTTTGATTCAGGTCTGGTTTCAAAGCCCAGCTATTCTTTTTTTTTTTTTTAAACTATCTCAACCACTTTTAAGTGTATGGTTCAGTAGTGTCAACTATATTCACATTGTTAGGCAACAGGTATCTACAACTTTTTCTTTTTGCAAAACTGAAACTCTATACCCATTGAACTCCCCATTTCCGCCTACCCCCAGCCCTGACAACTCCCATTCTGCTTTCTGTTTCTTTGAGTTTGACTACTTTAGATATTTCGTATAAGTGGAATCATACAGTATTTGTCTTTCTGTGACTGGATTATTTCACTTAGTATAATGTCCTAAAATTTCCCAGTTACTGTATTAACTAGCTGTGTGATCATAAGGGTCATCCCGAACAGAACACCATCTGACGTATGGTGGGTGTTCAATACATGCTTATTGTAAAAGATGTTAGCTTTCAGATACATTGCCCTTAAAGAACAATTGACAAAATCTTAGACCAGAGGAACTTTCCTGTCCTTTTTTAAAATTTTAAATAGGACTCCATTCCCTGTAACTCACACTTGTAAGGCTACTTATTCTGGGTACAGGATGATATTCCATGGTTTGATCTTTTTTGTTTTGTGCTTGTGAATGTCATATTTCAGTCATGTCACACATTACCATTTACTACTTTTAAAACAGTTTCTCCCCAACATTCATATAGTCTCCAAACTAAAATATGAAAGGATGGTGTGCTATTCATAACTATCCCCAACTCCATGTTCAGTGATGTGTATATTTACATAAGTTTATTGTAAAATTTACTGATAGAAAGGATGTATAGCATGCAATTTACAAAAATTAAAATATACAATATTCTTTATCGTAAATTTCTCATAGCCAACTGATTCTCACAGAATGCTTTCATTGACTTTTGCCAAACTCTTGAATCAAGAACCAACCTATGATGCCATTTGACAAATGAATACAGGCATACCTTGAAGATATTGTGGGTTCAGTTCCAGACCACCACAATAAAGCGAATATTGCAATAAAGTGAGTCACACGAATATTTTGGTTTCCCAGTCATAAGAAGTTATGTGTACTGTAGTCTATTAAGTGTGCAATAGCATTATGTCTAGAAAACAATATACATACCTTAATTAAAAAATAGTTTGTTGCTAAAAAAATGCAAACTACCATCTTAATTAAAAAATATTTGGGGGGCTTCCCTGGTGGCGCAGTGGTTGAGGGTCTGCCTGCTAGTGCAGGGGACACGGGTTCAAGCCCTGGTCTGGGAGGATCCCACATGCTGCGGAGCAACTGGGCCCGTGAGCCACAGCTACTGAGCCTGCGCGTCTGGAGCCTGTGCTCCGCAACGAGAGAGGCCGTGATAGTGAGAGGCCCGTGCACCGCGATGAAGAGTGGCGCTTGCCGCAGCTAGAGAAAGCCCTCGCACAGAAACGGAGACCCAACACAGCAAAAATAAATAAATAAACTAAAGGATTTCATTAAAAATATATATATATATATATATTTTGTTGCTAAAAAATGCTAACCACCATCTGAGCCTTCAGTGAGTTGTAATCTTTTTGCAATAGTAGCATCACTGACCACAGATCACTATAACAAATATAATAATAATGAAAAAGAAATATTGCGAGAATTACCAAAATGTGACACAGAAACACAAAGTGAGCAGATGCTGTTGGAAAAAAGTCTGAGCCAGTAGACTTGCTCAATGCAGTGTTGTCACAAACCTTCAATTTGTAAAAAACAGTATCTGCAAAGTGCAGTAAGGCAAAGTTCAGTAAAATGAGGGATGCCTGTATAGCTTTGATTTCTGGTTGACATTTTCATTTGCATTAATAAGATGAAAGTGAAACAATGAGACTTATGTTGGAACTTCACTTATTTGTTAGTGACTTGAGCAACATCTTTGCTGAATTGGATAACAGTTTTTGAATACTGCAAAAATATTTCAATTTTTTGTGCTTTTGACAATGTAATGGCTACAGATATGATACACTTTTAAACTTAATCTACATTATTAACATTTTCTTGATCACTTTCTTGACAATCAACAAAACAAATTAAGACCTTGTTTGTAGTATTTGCCAATTTCTATAGTGTAAACTCTCCCACCGTGGTAAATTTCAAACTACCAATATGACATCAGTGATCATGAAATTGGGAAGAGATGAACATACCATCACATAGTATTTCCTCCATACAGGTGCAATAGGCAGGGACTTCTGGTTTCCCATCTGACATGTAAAGAGCTTGGAAATTATCACTCCTGTTCTCACAACAACAAAAAAACTGAACAAACTGAAAATCAATAACCCTTCTTAGATCCATCAGAGAATTGAAGTGACAGGGCAAATCTCCACCACAAAAACTAGAGAGACAGGCAATATCAGAACAGGCAGAACACAGAATCATGGCTTACTAGGAGCAAAAACTACTACTGGAACCAGCAACTGACAGGAATACTTAAAGGGCAATTGACTAATTGGTGGAGACTGAACTAGATTGAAAGATTTTTTTTAAAAACTCCTGGAGGCCCAGCCTAAGGGGTTGCCCACATTTTCATGAGTTTTACCTCTAGGAGCCCCACAGGTCTTACTATGAAGATTGGAGAAAAATCCCTTCATCCTTCCAGCAGGGAGAGGGAAAAAGTAGCCATTTTGAAATATACCACAGCATTCCATTCTCCTTAACAAAGACCTTCCCTCAAGGGAAACTATTTAACAGAGCCTAACCAACGTGGGAGTGGCCTCCACATGATGCAACTAGAGAGAGCCCACGTGCAGTGACGAAGACCCAATGCAGCCAAAAATATAATTAATTAATTTTTTTTTTTTTTTTTTTAAAGAAGGAGTTTCTTGGGAAACCCAAAGACAACAGGGAAGACAAAGACAAGGACATCAGAGGAAATTTTAGCCTCTGACACCTACAGCTATAACAAACAGGAAACACAGCCTAACTCCCAGCCAGATAAACATAGAACCTCAGTTCCTTTTACCCAATATATCATGTCTCACTTTCTATAAAAAAATTACAAGGCATGCTAAAAGGCAAAAAACACAGTCTAAAGAGACAAAGCAAGCATTAGAACCAGACTCATATATGGCAAACACTTTGGGATTATAAAACTAGGAATTAAACTATGATTAATATGCTAAGGACTCAAATGGAAAAAGTGGATAACATGCAAGAATAAATGAGTGATGGAAGCGGAGAGATGAAAACTCGATAAGAAGCAAAAGGAAATGCTAGAAATCAAAAACACTGTAACAGAAATGAAAAATGCCTCTGAGGGGCTTATCAGTACCCTGGACATGATGAAGGAAAGAATAAGTGAGGTTGAAGATATGTCAATAGAAACTTCCCAAACTGAAAAGCAAAGAGGAAAAATAATGAAAACAGCAGAACAGAATATCTAGATACAAAGATGTAAATAACCTCGTGAACATAGATAATAGTAAAATGTAATAAAAATAATTAGGAAAAGATGAGTTTTTAGTATTCACTACCTTTATTTTTAATAAATATATTTTATTCAATTGTAAGTTTAGACAAATTATCTGTAATAATAATAATAATGGCTTAACAACCAGCTTGCAAAATGCCTGAAAATTTAGCAAGTAGCTCTCAAAAGTCAGTATGAACTGGCTCAGCACACTGCTGCTTGAAATAACTTTGAAAGTACCATATTCAGATTTATTATATGCATTATATACATATATAAGGTTCCATTATATGCAGAACACTATGCTGAGGAAATCTGCACACATTATCTCATTTAATTCTCATAACTCTATGAACTAGATATCCGCCCTTTTTTTTAAATTAAGAAACTGAAGCTTAATCAATTCAAAGTCAGACACTTAGAGTATGGCAAAACTAAGATTTAAGCCCAGGTCATTGCTCTTTCTACTCACTGCTTTCTGCAAATAAGACTAGGGCAGGGCTTCCCTGGTGGCGCAGTGGTTGAGAATCTGCCTGCCAATGTAGGGGACACGGGTTCGAGCCCTGGTCTGGGAGGATCGCACATGCCGCGGAGCAACTGGGCCCGTGAGCCACAACTGCCGAGCCTGCGCGTCTGAAGCCTGTGCTCCGCAACAGGAGAGGCCGCAATAGTGAGAGGCCCGTGCACCGCGATGAAGAGTGGCCCCCGCTTGCCACAACTAGAGAAAGCCCTTGCACAGAAACGAAGACCCAACACAGCCATAGATAAATAAATAGATACATTTTTAAAAAATAAAAAAAGACTAGGGCAAGCAAAAGGGTGACTGGCTCTTGTTTCCTGTGCCACTCCAGCCCACTCCAGCCCCACTGTGAACTCATAAATCCTGTGCCTCCTTAGACAAAGGGAGTGTCAGTCATAGTGATTCTTCAGGACATTACCATGGTTACCAAACAGACTCCAGAGCTCCCACCTGAACATTCCAGAAGAGGACAGGGAGGACCCAAGATGGCCTTCTTCAACTTATATCTATTAGGATATCAAAATGCCTTTCGGAACAAGAAAAGGGACACAACTGAAGAAACATGTAAGGGGAACATAGAATAGAGGGTTAGAAGGGCCACTTCTTAGCCATTTCTTTTCCTACTTTGGGTTAGAGTTTTATCCCCCAAGATTAACAATTATACTAGTTAAAATTATGGCATACGGAAGATATCCATTCCCTTTCCTGTCATTTAATATCCTTATTAAGACACCCAATTTGTTCAACCGAATAAGTGTATTCTTATTCATTTGCTCATTTAGTCAACATTTATTAAGCACCAACTATGTGTCAGGCTTTATGTTGGTGACTAGCGTTACAAAGATGGATAGGATTAGACCTCTCTCTGCCATAAAGTAGCTGACCATCAGATGAAGATAAGCATGCAAACAAAAAAATTTGCAATATGGTGTATGAGTCAATTAAATATGGAATGCTATGGAACCACAAAAGAGGAAGTACCTGATGCTACTGGATTTGAAATGAGAATAGGGGGATCCTTTAGAGAAGACCTCACACAGGAAATGCTTCCAGGACTGAGCATTAAAGGATGATTGGAGTTCACCAAGTAGATGACAAGGGAATACAGCACAGACAAAGGAACAGAGAATCGAGAGAACCTTATTAAGTGAACTCCAAGTCCTTGGGTACACATAAAGCATAGACAGGAGGTGAGAAGCAGGCCTTGAAAGCTAGGCAGGGGCCAGATAACTGAGTATACTGTTAGCCATGCTAAACCTTTTAACTTTATAGGGAACCATTGAAGGAGTTTTAGTAGGCAGTGAGTATGTATCAGACCTGTATTATATCCACAATACCTAGCAGTACCTCACATAATAGAGGTTTGACAAATATATTTGTAGGGTGAGTGAATGAATAAGTGATACTGAGTGACAAAACTAATTCTAAAGGGAGGGTTTACAGGAAATGTGACAAGATTAAGGTCTTAAAAGATGAATTGCTTGAAAGCACAGAAATGAAGGAGAAAGGGTATTCTAGGCAGAATGGAGAACCCATGTGAAGGAAACTAAGCGTGGGCAGGTACTAAAGCAAAAGTTGCGTTGGGGTAAAGGGAGGAGATAACTGGGAAAAAATAAAGTAACGTTAAGATTGAGAAGGACTGATCTTGTACAGGCCTCCATTGGGCACACTCTGTTCTCTTTCTAATACCTTCAGAGAAGCTCTGTTTCACGTATTCAGCTCTGTTTCACACATTCCCACTAATGGACACTAGGAATCCCTTAATAGGCCTACACCAGCCCTCCCCTGCTTGCCCCCACCCAGCTGGGTCCTGGCATTATGCCACAGGGATGCTATTGTCTCCAAATTAGGAGTTCTTCACCCTCTCTCAGAGAAACACACTTGGCCTAACCCACAAATTTCCCTTCTTCCATTTTGGGTTATTACATACTGCCCTCCTGTTACGAGAGTTGAAAATTTAGCTTTCTTATACTATACTGTGTGCTTCCCCTCTCTCATCCTAGTTTTTCCAGTATAGTTATGTCACAGTTTTAGGTTTGTGGTAAGCAAAATTCTAAGAATGACCCTCAATGAACTTTGCCCTTATATAATCCCCTCCCCTTTGAATGTGGGCAGAACCTCAGAATATGATGGATAACACTCTGGTGATTGTTACTTTACATGGAAAAAAGGAGATTATGTGAGTGGGCCTAATCTAATCACACAAGCCTTTTAAAAGCAGAGTGGTTTTTTCCAGTTAACAGCAAAAGAGGAATTCAGAGATTGGAAGCATGTGCAGTTTTGAAGATGCAGGGGGCCTCCATGCCAATGTGGGTGGCAGTTAGGAGCTGAGAGTGTCCCAGCTGACAGTCAGCAAGGCATCAGTCCTATAACCAGAAAAACCTGAATTCTGCCAATAACCTGAATGAACCTGAAAATGGATTCTTCCCTAGAGTCTCCACATAAGACCCCAGCCCAGCCAACATCTTGATTTCAGCCTTGTGAGACTAAGCAGAGACTACCAGACTTACAGAACTGTGAGATAGTAAGTGGATGTTGTTTTTTTGTTTTGGGGTTTTTTTTTTTACTATTTTTGGCTGCGTTGGGTCTTCATTGCTGCGCGCGGCCTTTCTCTAGTTGTGGTGAGCGGGGGCTACTCTTTGTTGCGGTGCGCAGGCTTCTCATTGCAGTGGCTTCTCTTGTTGCAGAGCATGGACTCTAGGCATGCGGGCTTCAGTAGTTGTGGCTCGCGGGCTCAGTAGTTGTGGCTCAGTAGTTGTGGTGCACAGGCTTAGCTGCTTCATGGCATATGGGATCTTCCTGGACCAGGGCTCGAACCCACATCCCCTGCATTGGCAGGCAGATTCTTAACCACTGCACCACCAGGGAAGCCTGTGGATGTTGTTTTAAGCCACTAAATTTGATGATTTGGGATGTAACAATAGAACATACAAGTTTAAATCTATAGTCTTGTAGTCTTACAAATATGTAAAAATTGTTCACTGCTAAGCCAAATAATGTCACTATAATAACTTTTTTGTTCAATTTTTTGTTCATCCCTAGAGTTAAGGATTGCCACCATTTTTTCACTTGCTTAGCTCTCCAGGTAACTACTGTTACTTTTTTCCACAAATTACTTCAACAGCTCTATTAAATGCCCAATGATATTTTTTCCAATCACTCAAAACACAACAAACAATCTACCAAAACACAACAAATAATCTACCAATTCCTTTTTTCCCAAACTTTCTCTCTCCTACTCCTATACTCTGCCTTCTCCTACTCCTGGCGCATAGCTCTTGTCCTGAAACTTGCTTTTGCCTCTCTCCAAAGTTTTATTCCCTATTTCCTGGATCCCATGTTTTCTTTCTTGGTTTACTCTCTCCCTTTCCTGGAATATATCCTTGAATAGTTTTCTAGGAATGTGTAAGAGGTATATTTTTGAGTGAAGAATGATTTTATTCTACCCTCACACATTTTTTTTAATGAATTTATTTATTTATTTATTTTTGGCTGCGTTAGGTCTCCGTTGCTGTGCGTGGGCTTTCCCTAGTTGCGGTGTGCGGGCTTCTTATTGCAGTGGCTTCTCTTGTTGCGGATCACGGGCTTCAGGCGCACAGGCTTCAGTAGTTGTGGCATGCGGGCTCTAGAGCACAGGCTCAGTAGTTGTGGCCACGGGCTTAGTTGCTCCGCAGCATGTGGGATCTTCCTGGACCAGGGTTCAAACCCGTGTCCCCTGCATTGGCAGGAGGATTCTTAAGCACCGTGCCACCAGGGAAGCCCTACCCTCACACTTGATTGTCAAGTTTTTCCAGATATGAAATTCTAGGTCGAAAATCATTTTCTGAGAATTTTGAAGTTATACCTTCATTGTCCTCTAACTTCCAGTTGGATTCTTTTGTGTATGATGTATTTCTCTCCAGAAACTTTTGATTTTCTTTTTGTTCCCTAGTGTTCTGAAATTTCATAATGTTGGAATTTGCTGTAGATCTTTTTTCCTTCACTGTGATAGGCATTCCCTGAGCTTTTTCAATCTGGAAATTTGTGCACTCTATTTCTGACAAATTTTCCTTTATTATTTCTTTATTAATTTATTCTCTATTTTCTCTCCTCTCTTTTTGGAACTTCCATTTGTCAGCTCTAAAACCTTCTGAACTGGTCCTGTAACTTAATTAAACTTTCTCTATGCTTCCCTTGGGTTTTAAAACATTTACTCTTTGGGACGTTCCTCACTTTTATCTTCCAACCTTCTGTGTTAATTATCTATTTCTGTGTAACAAATTACCCTAAAACATAGAGGCTTAAAACAACGAACATTTATTACCTTATAGTTTCTGTGAATCAGGCATCCAGGAGCAGTTTAGCTGGTTCGTTCTGGCTCAGGGTTTCTCTTGTGGTTGCAGACAGGATGTCAGCAGGGGCTGCAGTCATCTCATAGCTGGAGGCCTCAGTTCCTCTCTGGCTATTGACAAGACACCTCAGTTTCTCACCACGTGGGCCTTCCAATAAGCTGCCTGAGTGTTCTCACTTGGCAGCTAACTTTCCTCAGAGCAGGTGATCAGAGAGTGAGAGAGAGTGGGAGGAGGAAGGAAGCCGCAATGCCTTTTTATGACAGTCCCAGAAGTGACTGTGACTTCCACCTTATTCTGTTTGTTAGAAGAGAATTACTAAATCTAGCCCACACTCAAGGGGAGGGGTAATAAAGAAGTTGTGGACCTACAGGAAAATCACCATACCTTTGTATCATAACATTTTATTTTGGTTACTATAGTTTTAATTTCCAAGGGCTGTTTTTGGTCCTCTGGTTTTCCTTTTCCATGTCTTCTTTTTTCTTTAGGGATATTATACTTTATTTGAAATTCTCTTCTGTTCTCTGCATTAGCTCTGTTTCCTCTGCACCCTTTTTCCTATGAGTTTATTTTGATCTCTATTTTCCTCATTGATAACTATTGTCAAATAACTGGTGATCCTTGGCTCTCCATTGTAAGTTAAGAGTGAGGAACTGAAAAGCTGACTAGAAGCCTGGAGGGCAGGGGTAGTTAGCCACTGTGGGCTTCACTGGGAGCTTTCCTCTGGATCTCTACATTTTCTCCAGGGAAGAACACTATAATTGCTTCTCTGGGGATTGGTTACATGTTTGTCTGCTAGCATACTGGGATCAAGACAGGTGAAGGGGGCACTGAGTCTCACCTTTGAGGATCTCGATTTTCACTTATTCATCGTATTTTTAGTCTTGCACCATATGCCGTCCCTCACAGTAAATCTTGTGCAGGAGTGCAGTGCCCCCAAGATTCAGTTCCTCCAGAGAAATCTTTCTCTTTTTCCCCAGTTTTATTGAGATATAATTGACGTATAACATTGTGTAAGTTTAAGGTGTACAATATGTTGATTTGATACGCTTAAAATATATTGCAAGATGATAACTACCCAAGTATTAGCTCTAATACCTCCATCACGTCACGTAATTGCCATTTCTTGAAGAACATTCAAGATCTACTCTCTCAGTACCTTTCAAGTATATAATGCAGTATAATTACCTATAATCACCATGCTGTACATTAGATCCCCAGAACTTATTCATCTTATAACTGGAAGTTTATACCCTTTGGCCAACATCTCATCCCCTCACCCCCCAACCACCATTCTACTCTGTTTCTGAGTTCCGCTTTTTTAGATGGCACGTCTAAGTGAGATCATACAGTATTTGTCTTCTTCTGTCTGACATATCTTACTTAGCATAATGCCCTCAAGTTTCATCCATGTTGTTGCAAATGACAGGGTTTCCTTCTTTCTCATGACTGAATAATATTTCATGGCATATATATATATATATATATATATATATATATATATATATATATATATATATACATCACATCTTCTTTATCCATTCATCCATTGACAGACACTTAGGTTTCCATATCTTGGCTATTGTGAATAATGCTGCAATGAACATGAGAGTGAAGATACCTCTTCAAGACCCTGTTTTCACTTCCTTTGGATATATAGCCAGAAGTGGGATTGCTGGACAGAGAAATCTTTTATCTCCTTGTTGGGGCATGGTGGTTTGCCTGGTTGTGCCACATGCCCTGTAGACAGAGTTTCAGTGACCACCTTCCTGTTTTCGGACCTAGTCTTTACCTGTACCTTCTGTGGTACCTGCTACGTTCTAAGGTTTGAGCCTCCCAAATGAATTAGCTCAATTCTGCATGTATCCTTCACTGCAGAAACTTAAGTTAAAACTTTTCCTATTCTGATAAATTTGTTACTACCCCTCTCTCTACTTTCCATTTTTCAAAAGATATTTCCACTGAAATATATCATCTTGCTATTGTATCCTTGCTCTCTCTTTGACCTTGAAGGTTAATGCCATTATTGTTGTTGTTATTTTGATGTGATTTTAGCAAATTTAGGAGGGAAAGGAAATAAACTTTATGGTTAATTAACCATCTTTAAAATGTATTTTCATGACATAATTTCAAAATTATAGAGTGCTTCCCTGATGGCGCAGTGGTTGAGAATCCGCCTTTCAATGCGGGGGACAGGGGTTTGGGCCCTGGTCCAGGAAGATCTCACATGCTGTGGAGCAACTAAGCCTGTGTGCCACAACTGCTGAGTCTGCACTCTAGAGCCCACGAGCCACAACTACTGAAGCCCATGCGCCTGAAGCCCGTGATCCGCAACAAGAGAAGCCACTGCAATGAGAAGCCTGCACACCCCAATGAAGAGTAGCCCCTGCTCAACGCAACTAGACAAAACCCGCGTGCAGCAACGAAGAGCCAACGCAGCTGAAAATAAATAAATAAATAATGTATTTTCATGATATAATTTCAAAATTATAGAGGGCTTCCCTGGGGGTGCAGTGGTTGAGAATCCGCCTGCCAATGCAGGGGACACAGGTTCGAGCCCTGGTCTGGGAAGATCCCACATGCCACGGAGCAACAAAGCCTGTGCACCACAACTACTGAGCCTGTGCTCTAGAGCTTGCCTGCCACAACTATTGAAGCCCATGCACCTATAGCCCATGCTTTGCAACAGGAGAAGCCACGGCAACTAGAGAAAGACCCAATGCAGCCAAAAATAAATAAATAAATATTTTTTAATTATAGAAAAGTTGTAAGACTGGTACAAAAGAAATTCCCTATACCCTTAACCCAAATTAGTCAATTGTTAATATTTGGCCACATTTGCTTGCTCTCTCTCTCTCCATATATATATAATTTATATATTTACATATCTATATATAAACATCTCTTTTTTTCTCAGCTAGTTGAGAATAAGCTGCTCATATTATACCCTTTACTCTCAAATATTTCAGTTTGTATTTCCTAAGAATAAGAACATTTTCTTAGATAACAACCCACAGTATAGGTATCAAACTCAGCAATTTTAACACCAATACAATACTATTTAATTATCTATAGTCTATATTCCAATTTTGCCAATTGTCCCATTAATGTCCTTTAGAACAAAATTTTTCCTTCTAGGATAAAATTAAGGATAAGACTGATCATAGAAATAGAAATAATTGGTTAATCAATTATTTGATTGGTTAATTAACCAATTAAATTAATTAATTATTGATAAATCAATCCAATAAGGATTGCATTTAGTTGGCAGGTCTCTTTAGTCTCCTTTAATCTGGAACAATTCCTCTGATGCTTTGTTTCATGACATTGACAATTTTAAGAGTACAGGCAAGATATTTTATAGAATTTTTCTTAATTTGGGTTTGTCTGATGTTTCTCAAGATTAGATTAGGTTTAAATATTTTTGGCAGGACTAAGCAATATCATGTCTTCAATACATCACATCAGGAGGCTTGTGATGTCATTTTGTCCCATTATTGGTGATGTTAACTTTGACCATTTGATTAAGGTGGTGTTTTCCAGTTTTCTCCACTGTCAAGTTACTATCTTTGTTTTGTAATTAGTAATAATTACCAGGAAGATACTTTGAAAAAATGTAAATACCCTATTCTTCATCAAACTCTCGCTTACTAGTTTTAGTATATAGTGATGGTTCAATTATTTCTATGATAGTTGCAAAATGGTACTTTTCTAAATCACATCCATTTGAATTTAAAGTGTAATTTTTTGAAGTTTGAGTTTTTCCAAAGCATTCAATTTCATTTTTATACAAACCACTGCTCTTTTTTTTTAATATCTCATAAATTTATTTCATGCTTGCTTGTTACATTTTATGTAGAAAGGTTGGGACTGTTTGCGTTGGGTGCCCCTGGTAAATCTCATGGAGGCACTCACTGCTCTTTTTTGAAAAATACATATTCTATTAGTTGAAATAATATATCATTAAATTGCAATATTGCAATTACAGAATAAACCTGGCATGAATTGTATGGGGAGGAGAACCACAGCTGGCCCTTGGTGTGCACACAACTCCAGTGGGAGCGTAAGTGTGCAGGTGTACTCTAGAGTAGCTCTTGGCTGCAACTGGAGTGTTGCAGGCATTTTTTAATATGTTTTTCAGAGGAAATGGAGAACATTAATTAATCTAGCAAGTCTATTCAATGGAGTTTCTTTTATTTAATATTTATTATTTATTTATTTATTACTTATTTAGGCTGCGCTAGATGTTATCTGCGGCATGCAGGATCTTTAGTTGCAACATGCAGGATCTTCACTGTGGCATGAGGGATCTTCATTGCGGCATGCGAGCTCTTAGTTGCAGCATGCATGTGGGATCTAGTTCTCCAACCAGGGATTGAACCTGGGCCCCCTGCATTGGGAGCCCAGAGTCTTACCCACTGGACCACCAGGGAAGTACCCTCAATGGAGCTTCCTTAGAAGAGCTTCTACTATATATATAATATTGAGCTATTCACACTTAATAGTCTAAAATACATCAAGAAACTAGGGCACCTTGGACTTCCCTGGTGGTCCAGTGGTTAAGACTCCGCGTTCCCAACGCAGGGGGCATGGGTTCGATCCCTGGTGGGGGAACTAGGATCCCGCATGCTGCACAGTACGGCCAAAAAAACAAAAAGAAACTAGGGTACCTTAAAGGATTACTGATAAAAACATAGATAAGTGTCCCGGACCAAGTTGGAGATTCCTGAATATTTGCCAAATTCAGTATGTGAGTTAGGATGCAGGGGGGGAATAAATGTGAGATCCCTTTCCAGACACATTTTAGATGCTTAGAATTCCTTGTAGTGAAATATCACCCAAATGAAACTAACATAATATTTTATGTAAACTATATATCAATTTTTTTTGAAAAAGAAATATCTCCCAAAGATAATGATATCTGGTAGAAATTGACAAGATATCGTAAAATTCATATGGAAATATATGGGACCCAGAATAACCAAAGCAATCTTGAAGAATAACAATGTTGGAGGACATACTTCCCAATTTCATATCTTCTACAAAGCTGCTATAATCAAGACCGTGTTATATTGGCATAAGAATTGCCATATAGATCAGTGAAACAGAATTGAGAGTCCAGAAATAAACCCTTAATTTATGGTCAATTGATTTTCAACAAGAATGCCAAGACAATTCAATGGGAGAGAATAGTCGTTTCAACAAATTGTGCGGCAAAAACTGGATAATCACATGCAAAAGAATGAAATTGGACCCCACCTCACACCATATACAAAAATTTACTCAAAATGGACCATAGACATAAATGTAAGAGCTAAAACTTTAAAACTCTTAGGAGAAAAATCTTCATGACCTTGGGATTAGGCAGTGGTTTCTAAGAAAAGACAACAAAAGCGTAAGTGACAGAAGGAAAGACAGATAAATTGGATTCCATCAAAATTTAAAACTTTTGTGCTTCAAAGTTCACTATCAGGCTTCCCTGGTGGCGCAGTGGTTGAGAGTCCGCCTGCCGATGCAGGGGACACAGGTTCGTGCCCCGGTCCGGGAAGATCCTACATGCCGTGGAGCGGCTGGGCCCGTGAGCCATGGCTGCTGAGCCTGCGCGTCCGGAGCCTGTGCTCCGCAATGGGAGAGGCCACAACAGTGAGAAGACCGCATACCGCAAAAAAAAAAAAAAAAAAAAAAAAAAAAAGGTCACTATCAAGTAAGTGAAAAGAAGATTTTTTGGTAAATGTTTGGATTACAAGGCAGATTTAAAATAAATAAGTATAGGGACTTCCCTTGTGGCACAGGTGTTAAGAATCCTCCTGCCAATGCAGGGGACACGGGTTCAATTCCTGGTCCGGGAAGATCCCACATGCTGCGGAGCAACTAAGCCCATATGCCACAACTGCTGAGCCCGTGTGCCACTACTGCTGAAGCCTGTGCACCCTAGAGCCCGTGCTCCGCAACAAGAGAAGCCAACACAATGAGAAGCCCACGCACCTCAACAAACAATAGCACCCGCTCGCCACAGCTAGAGAAAGCCCGCACACAGCAATGAAGACCCAATGCAACCAAAAATAAAATTAAAAATTAAAAAAAAAAAGAGAACACTTTGTAAGTTAATTTGGAAAACTTTCCCATAGGACATAGCCCCAGAAGCCTAAGAGAAAAGATTGACAATTTTTCCTAAATAAAAGTTATAATTCTGTATCGAAAGACATCATAAAGTTAAAAGGCAAGAAAGAGACTTAAGAGGTGAATTCCCTGGCAGTCCAGGGGTTAGGACTCTGTGCTATCATTGCCAAGGACCTGGGTTTGATCCCTGGTCTGGGAACTAAGATCCCACAAGCCGTGCAGCACTGCCAAAATAAATAGATAAATAAAAGAGAGACTAAGAGAAAAGATTTGCCATATACAGGTGTTTGTGTGTGTGTGTGTGTGTGTGTGTGTATACACATATATTTACGTATATACATATATACACACACCTCTATATAAACACACACATATATATATTCATATTTATAATTTATATATATAATTTCAGAATACATAGAAACCTCCCAAGTAAGGCACCAATCCAGACTCCCCTTCTCATCCAACATCAGATAATTATTTATTGGGAACTGATGGTGCCAGGCACTGTGTCAGGCACTAGGAATACAACAGTGACTAACACAGACAATAAACAGGTAAATAAACAAACAAGATATTCACAGAATATAACAAGTACTGGGAAGGATATAGGGTGGGAGAGTTGATGCAATGGATCAGAAGTTATAAACTGCTGGCCAGAGGGCCGGACTCAGCCTGCAGAGTGATTTCTTAAAAAATTTGGACGCACATCTAAAAATCAGGAGGTTTTATGTAAAATCCACATTTCTGACTTCTCTTAAAAATTAGAACTGGCCACACTGGCCCTAAATTCCCACATGACCACAGCTGACCAGAGCAAAGTAGCAGCTGCCCCTTTAGATGGGACAGGTTTCTTAGTTGTTTTACTCATAAACATTATCTGCCTGACTCTTATAGGCAACTGAGTTTGCAGATCCCATGATGGAGAGTAACTTGGAGAGGCCCACTTTATTTATTTATTTATTATTATTATTTTTTTTTGGCTGCGTTGGGTCTTCACTGCTGCACGCAGACTTTCTCTAGTTGAGGCGAGCGGGGGCTACTCTTCATTGCAGTGCACAGGCTTCTCACTGTGGTGGCTTCTGTTGTTGCAGAGCATGGGCTCTTAGGCACGCAGGTTTCAGTAGTTGTGGCATGCAGGCTCAGTAGTTGCGGCTCGCAGGCTCTAGAGTGCAGGCTCAGCAGTTGTGGTGCATGGGCTTAGTTGCTCCGGGGCATGTGGGATCTTCCCGGACCAGGACTCAAACCCATGTCCCCTGCATTGGCAGGCAGATCCTTAAGCACTGTGCCACCAGGGAAGCCTGAGAGGCCCACTTTAGACAGTAATCAAGGAGGTAATGTTTGAGCCACACCGTGAAGAATGAGAATGAGCCAGCCATGTGTAGAGCTGAGGCAAGAGCTTCATCCTCATAAGAGCAAATTTCAAAATCTAGAAGGAATTCAAGGCTAAAACCATAACAAAGCACTTCCAACTCCCACTTTGATCACAGACTGCTTTCACTGCATCCCGGCCAGAACCCTGTAACTCATCTCCCATTTCTGACAAGCCATTTTTTCTCATTTTTCCTTCTGTGGTTGATTTCTAGTTTCATACTGTTATGGTCAGAAGAGATGCTTGAAATAGTTTCTCTCCTCTTAAATTTGTTGAGTCTTGTTTTGTGTCCTTTATATAGTCTATCCTAGAGAATGTTCCATGTGACTTGAAAAGAATGTGTATTCTGGGTTTGTTTTGTTTGTTTGTTTTTGTTTTGTTTTGGATGTAGTGTCTTGTAGATATAAATTAAGTCCAACTGTTTTATTGTGTCATTTAGTATCTCTGTTGCATTATTGATTTTCTGTCTAGAAGATCTGTCCATTGATGTCAGTGAGGTATTAAAGTCTCCTACTATTGTTGTATTCCTGTCAATTTCTCCCTTTATTGTCTGTTAGTATTTGTTTTATATTTAGGTGCTCCTATATTGGGTGCATATATGTTAACAAGTGTAATATCCTCTTTATTTATTTTTGGCTGCGTTAGGTCTCCGTTGCTGTGCGTGGGCTTTCCCTAGTTGCGGTGTGCGGGCTTCTTATTGCAGTGGCTTCTCTTGTTGCGGATCACGGGCTTCAGGCGCACAGGCTTCAGTAGTTGCGTCACTGAGGCTCTTAGCTCTCATCTTATTTAACATATCAACAGGAAAGTGCAACAGAGCTCACCTGGTTCTGAATCCTGGTGCTGCTGAGGTTGCTTGAAATATGTCAGCTGGCAGAGATTTGGGAATGTGGACCACCGTAACGGGGAACTTGGCTCATACCTTCCTATTACTTCAGAACTGGTTTGGGAAAGTATGTATGGAGAAAATACAGCATTCTGTTTGACTCTTAGAAAACAACATCCATCCACCTTGCTTACCCAAGTCTTTCTAATCCCTATTTCTACATTCATTAATTCAAGGAACACACAGTTCCTGACTGTGCTCACCCTTAGTTCCATGTGATCTTGCAGGACTCTAATTTGTCATTCACACTTGTCTTCAGAATGATTCTCTGGCCCTGCTCTCTTTCTGGCTGATTTCACCTTGTTAATACATTCACTCAAGTGGCTTGACCTTTTTCTGTCCCCCTGTACTAGCACTTCAACCTGTTCTCCATGCTCAAATCAACCGCACTCTTAATTGGCCCTTCAATGAGGGTTTTAACAGCAACCATTAAAATGAACTTATGAACACTTCTCATTCTTAACACATACTATAATATTTTTAAGTCATTCACAATTTTTCTTTGAAGAAAGTTTTTTTTCCCTTCTAGTAGATGTGAGGGTCCACTCAAGCTTTCCTTATTATAGTCATAATGAAAACTCATAGACATGAGTCAACACAGGTAACTATTCTGCCAGTCTCTGCCTCCTTCCTTTCTTTTCCTCCTGATAAAGAACCAAAATAGAAAAACCAAGGAGGAAAACTGAGTGTGGAGAGCATACCTTGGTCTATCCTTGACTTCAGAAACTCATTTTTATCAGGTACTCAAAGTTATTCAGATTCATGGAGCTAACTCGCTAAGCAAATTCAGAGTGCCTGTTTCCTCACTTGTAAATGGAGATAATAATGCCTTCCTTATAGATTTGTTGTGGAGATTAAATTATATAATGTATGTAATACAGCTAAGACCTAGCACATAAAACTGTACAACAGATGATTGGAAGAAAAGTGATAAATCATAATAAGTAAGTTATTATTTACATATGGAATATATACCTTTCCTCTGACTGGAATATCTTTGTCCTGCTACTCAAAACATACTTGCCAGGACAGGGTACCTGAAAAGCAATACACACACACACACACACATATACACACACACATATATACGTACATTTTTTTTTTTTGGTCGCACAGCTTGTGGGATCTTAGTTCCCCAACCTGGAATTGAACCTGGGCCCTTGGCAGTGAAAGTGATGATCCTAACCACTGGATCGCCAGGGAATTCCCATGGAAAGCAATATTTTTAACCATAAGATTCCTTGAGAAGCAACAAATGCTAGCTGGCTTCAAAGGATAGCTCATCCAGGCCCTGAAAGAGCCTGGTCAATTGCAGCCACCCACAGAAGAGCATCCCTGACCAGTGACCAGAACTCTCTTGTCTACTAATCCGTAGATTCCTGCCCCTCCCAGACTCACCCTTCCTGATAATACTACTAGTTGCCTCTGCAGGTTCAGCCCAGCTTCCTGTGTTCATTCACCTTGAGTGCCTAAGCTTTCCCTTCTCTGTCCTGCCCAGGGGAGCATGGCCATATATCTGTCTTTTTCTTTGCTGAATCTGTCTCACCACCTGCTTTGAACCCTGTCCTCCCACCTACTCTTAGCGTCATACCTGGACACTCCTCTTGGTCCAGGAGTGTCAGAATTTCAGAAAAATTCCCTTTTTTCTGGCCCTTTGCTGAGACAACTAACTCCCTTGCCTCGTTATATGAAAACCCGTGGTCAAGCTAGGCATCATCCTAACACAAATCTACACTCAGGGCGTTGCCCACTGACAGGTGTCTCAGAGGCAAATCGATGGGGGTGGGTGGTTAAGAGTGCTTATGCTTATTCTTGGCTTGAAACGAATGACCTCTCCCTGCCAGACTCTCTAGTGACTGCCCTCCAGCCACAGACACGATGACCTCCAAGCTCCGCACATCCAAAGGGCCTCACTCCATCTTCCTCCACTGCTGCCTTTATCATTCCTTCTCCCAGAGGAATTCACTAATGAGTCCTCCAAGTTGCTCTTACTTCCAAATGAATCTCTTCAAAGAAAAAGTAAATCTCACATTTTTGGTAAAAGCCGAGCATATATCACTTGTACTCTCATTTTCTGGATCGTGTCAAAGGGGTCCCATAGGTGGTTTTTCCCACCCTGATTGGAATGTCCTCTGCTCAGTCTCCTAGTTCTCCTGACCTCTCCTGGCTGCCTGTTTGGTGACCCGCTATTAGGAGACAGCTGGAGATGCCACTTAGACTCCAGCAGAGGGCACTGTAGTTCTGGCTTTTCAAACAGGAGCATGAATGGCACAATTCAGCCAAGAGTGAACTGGCCAAAACCTCGGAGCCCCTCTGCCTTTCTAAATGGATAAACATACTGAAGTTACAGAAATGTATTTTGGAAACACTCATATGTCTCATAGCTGCTATAGACCATCATCCCCATCCACCTGAAACCAGAAGGGAGAAGGTACTCAAGCTACTCACAGCTACAATCTGTCAAAGCCTAGGGAGTGGGCACCTCCAAGGTGGATGACTGTGTCTGTATTGCAGCAGATAGACCACATTTTCCACAGGGGCTTGGCATTTCCCCACTGGTTGTCCTCACTGGGACTGATCTAATCCACTGAAGACTGGCGCCCCAGGTTCCAGTCCTCTCTGCTCCCTCGATGCTGGCCATAGGAAACGATATTCCACAATTCAGTGAATCTCAGGGAGGCAGGGATCTGCCTCTAGAACAAGGTGATATCATCATGTCTCTCTCCCAACTCAAGGCTTCTCCAAGTTGAGCAGACACCCTTGACAGGGCCCCCGTTGAGCTGTACACAGGGGAGCCCATTAAGAGGCTAGTTCTATCAGTTCATGTTTTTCCTTAGTCCTTGGTCTTTCCTGGAAGGCCTGATGAGATGATTTCAAGAGCCAGTTTAATGCGGTGGTTAAGAGCATGGGCTCTGGAGCCAAACTGCTTGGGTTAAACTCATGTCTCTGCCATACGCTGGTTATGTGACCTTGGGCAAATCACTTAACTTCTCTGGGCCTCTGTTTCTCCATTTACAAAATAAGATAGTAACAGTACCTACCTTTTATAGTTGTGCTGAGCACATTCACTAATTATTAGCCCTTTTTATTGTTGTTATCTCTAGAATATCCGTGTAGTCCATTTTACATCAGCAGTCTGCAACCAGCAGTAAGCCTCTCTGTTATCTCATGCCCCCTCCACCTCCCCTGTGTAACAAGTGCACCACTTTGAGGAAGATATTTTTGGAGGCAAAGGAACTGTCCCCATGTGTAAAATGTGCCCTGGGAATTGGTCTGGCTCTCTGGGTTTATGCTCTTGTCCACTTCCTCCCAAAGCACTGACTATTTCCTTATCTCAGGAAAGACAATAAGTGCAAGATAGCCTTCAAAACATACTTTAGCCAATTTCAATCCATGTTAACGCGCCACTCAACTTTGAGGGATTAATGCCCCACAGCTGATACGACCTCTTAGACAGGAGTCATATTTTATGTACAGTACCACAACATTTTCTCTCAAACTGATCTTGTATAAATTTCTAGTCAGGGTGGTATTACTCTGCTTGCAGTGACACCAACTTCAAGACAACTGCAAGTAATGTCTGTTAGATATTATCACCACCATGTACTCAGAATCTGGAACAGACAGGCAAACACCCTAACCTGAAAGTCAGAATCCTGGGAGCCACTGAGGTAGACCCATTCTAAAAATTCTTCAGCCTGAAAACATTGCGGCCAATCAGCCCCAGTTCCAGCGAACAGAGGCAATGGGCAAAGCAGTGGAAAACTAAGATTTTGTGACCATCCCAGTGGCTCTGGGAAGCTTATACTATTGAGAAATCTGCAACATAAATTTGGAAAAGTAGAAGGTCCACCCAAGTACTTCTGCACTACCCCGTATGTCCTTCATGGTCCATTCAAAGCATTAAATCTGGTCTTATGGCAACTCCTAATTTATGGCCTGGCTCTAGAAGAAATTGTCAGGGCCCTTCCTTCGTATCTATTTATCACAAAAAAACATATGGAGTATAGTATTAACTGGGTGAGCGAAGAACCTGTGTTATACCATCTACCAACAAAATGATGGATTCATCTACCTTGCCATGGTGGAGTTATAAAGAGTTCATTGCATCCCTCTACCCAGAACATGCCCTTTCACAAGTAGCTGTGGCATGATTCTCACCTACCCCGCACCACCCTTCACCTCAAGTGGCTTCCAAAACTTGGCAGCTTGCAGAAGCTACGGGTTACCAAAAATATCTTCCAGCTCACCAAATACTGATCCGAGGAATATGCCAACTGGTGCTTGAGTCGAGAGGAAGGCATCCAAGTGGGTGATGCTGTCCAATACACCTCCAAGCACACAGTAACCCATACAGGAAGCTGGAAGACTACCACTTGGAAACTGAGATAATAGAGAGCATCATCTGGCTGTACCCTAAAGAACAGTCTGAGGCCTCGGGACCCGATAAAGAGCTCCCACTGTCACCTGCACCCAGACCAATAATTACTTGTAGTCCAGGTCCCACTGCCTACTAGGAATATGCTCTTGCTCTTTCTCCTCAGTCTACACTTACTTGGCCATAGACATTGTGACACCTTCACTTAGCCCAAAGTCAAACGACCAAACTCAAATGACACTGCTTCTAGGAAATGGCCCCTCATTGCTATAAACTGTGATGAAGTAAGTTCAGCCCCTGGTTCAGTCCAGGCTTCCACCTGCCCAAGCCCTCAACTGTCAAGGGAGGGGATTCAAACAGTGTCCCACTCTGGTAATGTCATTGTCTCAGAGAATGTTAAAGGAGATTTCCACTAGAGTGCAAAAGGGAGTGTGGAGGGACAGATGATGACGAATGCGTGGGGCCAAGCAGGATGAAGGGGGAAAGGCAGGAGCTGGGGAAGGACTATAAAACAGAGGTGGGGGGGCTTCCCTGGTGGCACAGCGGTTAAGAATCTGCCTGCCAATGCAGGGGACACGAGTTCGAGCCCTGGTCCAGGAACATCCCGCATGCCGCGGGGCAACTAAGCCCGTGCACCACACCTACTGAGCCTGCGCTCTAGAGCCCACGAGCCACAACTACTGAGCCCGTGAGCCACAACTACTGAAGCCCGCGAGCCTACAGCCTCTGCTCCGCAACAAGAGAAGCCACTGCAATGAGAAGCCCGCGCACTGCAACGAAGACCCAACACAGCCAAAAATTAATTAATTAATTAATTAAAACAGAGGGGGCATCCCCACCATCCACCAGAGGTGAGTCAGCTATCTTAACAATTTCAAGAGAGAATGGCAAATTTTGACCCAGTTCCTGACAAGCCCAGGATTCTGAGATGCAAGCCAAATCTAGCCTACTTAAGCAGAACATGAATTTATTAAAAGAATATTGGTGGGATTACATCAAACTAAAAAGCTTCTGCACAGCAAAGGAAACAATCAGCAAAATGAAAAGGCAGCCTATAGTACGGGGGAAAATACTTGCAAACCATGTATTTGATAAAGGGTTAATATCCAAAATATATACGGAATTCCTGTAACTCAACAGCAAAAAAAAAAAGAAAATCCAACAAAAAATGGGCAGAGGATCTGAAAAGACATTTCTCCAAAGAAGACACACAAATGGCCAACAGGTATATGAAAAGATGCTCAACATCTAATCATGAGGGAAATGCAAATTAAAACCGCAATGTCACCCCACACCTGTTAAAGTGGCTATAATCAAAAAAACCCACAAGAGATAACCAGCATTGGTGAGGAAAAAAGGGAACCCATGTGCACTGTGGTGGGAAAGCAAATGGGTGCAGCCAGTATAGAAAACAGTAAGGTGATTTCTCAAGAAATTAATAGAACTACCATATAATCCAGCAATCCCACTTCTAATAGATATCCTGAAAGGAACTGATATCACGACCTCAAAGAGATATCTGCACTGTCATATTCGTTGCAGCATTATTCACAACAGCCAAGACATGGAAGCAACATAAATGTCCATCAACGCATGAATGGGTTTTTTATTTTTTTTAATTTTATTATTTTTTAAAATGTTGGTTTGTTTATTTGGCTGCGCCAGGTCTTAGTTGCAGCACGCGGGGTCTTCGTTGCTATACGCGAGATCTTCGTTGCGGCATGCGGGATCTTTTTTAGTTGTGGCATGCAGGCTCTTAGTTGCGGCGTGAGGGATCTAGTTCCCTGACCAGGTAATTGAACCCTGGCCCCCTGCATTGGGAGGGCGGAGTCTTAACCACTGGACCATCAGGGAAGTCCCTGAATTTTTAAAATGTGGTATATGCATACAATGGAATATTATTCAGCCTTAAAAAAAGGAAATCCTGCCATTTGCAACAACATGGATGAATCTGGAAGACATTATGCTAAGTGAAATAAGCCAGACACAGGACAAATACTACATGATACCACTTGTATGAGGAATCTAAAATAATCAAACTCATAGAAGCAGAGAATAAAATGGTGGTTGCCAGAGGCTGGGGGGAGGAAGAAACAGGGAGGTAGTAATCAAAGGGTATAAAATTTCAGTTATGCAAGATGAATAAGTCCTAGAGATCTATTATACAGCACAGAGCCTATAGTTAATACTGTGTTATATACTTAAAACTTCGCTAAGAGGTTAGAGCTTACGTTAGATGTTCTTGTCAAAAAAATAATAACAACAATAAACAAAGAAGGTGGGAGGAGATTTTTGGAGGTGATGTATATGTCTGTGGCATAGATTGTGGTGATGGTTTCACAGGTGTATACTTATCTCCCAACTCATTAAGCTGTATATATTAAATATATACAACTTTTTCTGTTATACAATGAAGTAGTTTATAAAAAAAGGAATATTGGGAAACATATAAAAATTGTAGAAGGAACAGGGAACAAAGCTTGGCAGAGGGTAACCAGAAACAATGTTCAGAATCATGCTGCAGACCTGGCTGGGCACAGACGCCACTGCATTCGATGCTGTGGTGGGCACTGCTGACACCAAGGACACTGGGCCCCGGATACTGCTGCTCGAAACAAGATGCAGCTTCACTGCCCCAACTTCCATCAACAGAAAAAGACTTTACATGGTCCCAGCTTCTTTGCAACCCCAATCTTTGATTCAAAATCTGGAGAAGATGTGTTGATTGGCCTACCAAAACTCTTTGCCCATGGCCTCGCTACACAAGAGGCTGGGTGTCTTGGTCCATTCAGGCTGCTGTAACAAAATACCATAGACTGGGTGGCTGATAAACAACAGCAATTTATTTCTCACATTTCTGGAGGCTGGAAGTCCAGGATCAGGATGCCAGGTGAGGGCCCTCTTCCAGGTTGCACACTTCTTATTGTTTCCTCACATGGCAGAAGGGGCAAGGAAGCTCTCTCAGGTCTCTTTTACAAGGGCACTAATTCCATTCATGAGGGCTCTGCCTTCATGAATCACATCCCAAAGGCCCCACCTCCAAATACGATTACCTTGGGCATTAAGTTTTCATCAAGTGAATTTGGGGGGGATGGGAACATTCAGACCATAGCACTGAGGAAGGAAGGTCTGGTTTTTTCAGTCACTGTAAGATACAGATTTTGCCTCAGAGGAGATTCCTAAACTCCCATAAGAATGCTAAGTCTACACTACCCTACTTTACACTGCCTTTCCAGCTGCCGGCCCCGTCCCTCTCCACTTTACCCAGCACTAGTCCAGCTCTAAGTCAACAGCAAGCTGAGACCTCTCTAGCGCTTCTAACGCACTTGATATCTTGCTGCCCGAAATGCTCTTCCTGATACTACTATGTCCCATGAATCCCTTCTTATCCTCCAATACTTAGCTTAAACATAACTTCCAGTTAGACCAACTGAAGCTCTGCAAATATGCCAATCTCAGGAAAGGAATATCCATCCAGACAAGGGGCCTTTTTCACCTACACTAACCCTAAGTATTTGTCAATATCCTGATTCTAGCAGGAGGCCACTCAAAACCAGGAGTCAGGGAGGAGCAAGAGAGTAGTGAGGAAGGTCTGATCCCTGTTCTCCCTCCCTCCCCTCTGTCACAGGCATTTTGATTTGACTCCTGAGATCCTGAGAATCGGATGTGAGTGGCTTGGAGAGATCCCTGCCCTGTGCCTGGTTGGCATGGAGACCAGAGACTCAGAAAGTCAAATAACCCCATTTGCTAAGTACTCAGAGCAAGTCTGCTCTCGTTTCAGACCAGAAAGAACCAGAGCCCACTAGGCTTCCCCCTATTATCTCAGAAGATGGGAATCATTCCGTGCACCAGAATAGCCACACAAGGTACCAGGAAGCTGTACGGAAGGTGTTGTTAAAGACATGTAAGTATCTGGGATTTGTCACCTGCTAGGGGCAGAAATGATGTGTCTGAGTTCGTAAAGAATGGCTGGGATGTGGTGGGGCATTGTTATAGAGCAGGGGATGGGGGCAAAAAGAGCCAAGAAGAGACTGAGAAGAAGAAGGAGAAAGTAGACTTGAATGGTGGGGTAAGAAAGATAAAATAAAAACTGAATCAGACTTGGAAGCAGAAGATCCAGGTGTGAGTACTATTTCTGTCTCTTTTAAGTGTCTCACCTTGGGCAATCACTTATCCTTTTGTAACCTGCTTCCTCGTTTATTTAAAAAAACAAAACAAAAAACCAGAAAATGCCTACTCTACCAATCTTACAGAATTGTTGTGAGGATCAAAGCTTTGGAATTTGAACTGAGTTTAAACTCCAAATAAGCCGTGTGACCTTGGGGAAATTCCTTCAACCACTTAATCTCTCTGGATCATCTGAAAATCGGAATTATACTGCCGCATTTTTTGTGAAAGTTAGAGAAAATGTACATTTAAAAAAGCACCTAGGACAACCTACTGAAACATGCAAATACTGAGGAATCTCCAGGGAATTCTACTATGTAAAGAAAGCCAATCCCAAAAAAGATCCCATACTGTATGATGCCATTTACATAACATTCTTAAAATGACAAAATTATAGAACTGAAGAGCACATTATTGATTACCAAGGAGTGGAGGGAGGAGGATGTGGTTATAAAAGGGCAACTCCAGGATTCTGTGGTGGTAGAACCGTTCTGTATCAATATGTTAATACCCTGGTTGTAATAAAGTGCTATAATTTTACAAGATGTTACCTCGGTGGGGGCTGGGAGGACATGGCTAAAGGGTACACAAGATCTCTGTCTTTCACTTCTTACAACTGTATGTGAATCTATCGTTATCTCAAAATTAAAGTTTAATTTAAAAAAACAAATACTTTCAGAAACTAAAAAAGATACGCATGAAGAGGAATATCTGTTATTTCTACGAGCAAAACTTTTTAAAAGCTTTTTATCGATTAATAGGAAAACAAGTGAAAAATATAACATCTACTCAATAGCATATTAGGGATTTAAAAAATAATAATGATTATAAAGACCATACAGCTAGAATATTAGGCTATAATTTTTTGTTTTAAAAATATACAAATTTTATGGGCTTCCCTGGTGGCGCAGTGGTTGAGAGTCCGCCTGCCGATGCAGGGGACACAGGTTCGTGCCCCGGTCCGGGAAGATCCCACATGCCGCGGAGCGGCTGGGCCCGTGAGCCATGGCCACTGAGCCTGCGCGTCCGGAGCCTGTGCTCCACAACGGGAGAGGCCACAACAGTGAGAGGCCCACGTACAGCAAAAAAGAATAAAATATATATATATATATATATATAATTTTTATACACTGGTATAGATTTATTCAAATAAATAAAAAGTGAAAATCCAAAAAAAAAGAAAATCTAGGTAAGTCTGGTATTATTTCAAAATTTTAAAAACACTTAATACCTAATACAACATTTAGAACATAACAGGTGCTTGATAAATGATATCTATTAGTAATATCCAAACATGAGGTAGTATCACTGCTAAATTTCAGAGAATTACCTGAAATGAGCAAAGAGGGAAAAAAAAAGAACCAGTAGACTCACCTTGCACATTTTCCAAGTGTGTTGGGTGGTTAGAACTCTGTGCTCTCACTGCCGAGGGCCCGGGTTCAATCCCTGGTCGGGGAACTAAGATCCCACAAGCCGTGTAGCACGGTCAAAGAAAGAAAGAAAACAAACCAAGTGGGTTGACCACTTGTTTTTCCACCACCTTAGCACTTGGGGAAAGCTCTCTTGGAGATGGGCTTATAGCAGAAGCAGGAAGAACCAAGACTGATTCCACTGACCATGAAGGGTGCGAGATGCTGGAGAGATGCTGGAATCCAGAAGTGGAACTCAGTGTGGTGACCACATTTCCAGGACTTCTCAGCACCTGGTCAGGCCCAGTTGCTAGGCTGGGCTTGTGATGCCCTGAGGCGCAAAAGGGAGCAAACAACTCTAAGAAATTGGATAACCTGCCCTTCCCCCAACCATTCAGTCCCCAATCAGGTCTTCAGAGTCCCCCTGACTGATGCTCAGAACTTCAGCTTCTGGCGGTCCCACAGTCCAGGAGTGCGCCCAGAGGACACCATGCCATGGATCCGGAGCCCCCGCCACTGCCTCATCAGAAGCCCAATGACCAGGTTAGGCTGGAAGGGTGAGGGTGGGGAGATCAAGGGAAGTATTACTCCTTCCCCTCACTGAAATCCTTGGGAGACTCTTGCATTTCTAGTCAGAGTTGGGAAATGGAATAGGAAGTTTTGGTCTTACCAGGGACAACTGGCCCCAGAATCTGGGCAGTGCTGGCATTCAAAGGAACTAAAGATTGGTCTGTGTCTTTGCGTTTTGCCTTACGGATATGACTTCTGAATAGACACAAGGATCTACAGCACTCCTGTGGGAGGCCCGGGGTGTTTCAGCTCCCTTCATTGCCACCTCGCACCCCTCTAACCACCATCCATTGGCAGTAGCCCCACTTCTTCATCACCACCTCTGCCCATTCTAGGTTTGAGCACCCCCGCCCCCATCCAGCCTAACCTGGCTGAATCTGAGACCCTACCTCTCTTTTCCAGGTTTATAGATCACTCTATTCTCAATGACAGAAACTTCAGTCTATATTGAGCAGGATGTGTTTGCAGAAGGACAAGATAAACTCTGGATGGAGGGCAAAGAGGGAAAGAGGGAGGTGTGCTGGTTCCAATGGCTGCCTAATGGGAGGAGGGGATTGAGAACACGGAATAAACAGATTGGACTAGAAGTCACTCGTGTGCACTGCAAGTGAGGGGGAGGGAAATTATTCCAATACCCAAATTCCTGGGAGATCAGGATTGTGTGAGATTCCTGAAGGAGCCAGAACTTGGTGTTTGGCTTGGGAGGGGCCAGGGCACTGGAAAGACCACCACAGGGGTTCCTGAGCTCATGCATGGCAGGGGTCGGAGTGACAAATCTCGGAAGACACCCTGCCCCTCGTGATGCTGACAGGTCTTGGAGTAGTCATGCTCTGTGAAGACGCTGCCGTTTCACCTTGGCAAGAAGAAAACCAGAGGGAGCCCTCTGACCACAGACGAGAGAGGTCCACAGAGCCCCCAGACTGGGGCCTGCCTCCTACGCCAGGCTCTGCCACTTCTGACCCAACCCACAGCCCAGAACAGCTGCAGAGAACAGGGAATTTTACAAAGAGTTTGACTTTTATTGATATTTAAATATATTAAATATTTCACTGAAATACATGGTATACACACCCTCCCCCCCTACAAACACACACTGGCTACATTATAAAACCAAAGTCCATGGGCCTCCCATCCACTGACTCCCCCACCCCAACTGGCGAGGAAGGGGGCAACGTCAGCCCGGGGGAAGCACACGGCTGGCACTGCGGTACAGGGAGCCAGGGTGTGGACAGGTCCCTCCCACCTGGCAAGAAGCAGAGACAAGTCACCCAAGACTGCAGTCTTCCCACTCTGGTCTCCTTACAGCCTCATCCCCACCCCAGGACCCCACGCAGAACCTTCCTGTCCAGGGATGTGGCTGAGGGAAGGGGAGTTGACTTTCTGCCTGGACCAACTAGTCTTTTCCCCTTCTCCTGCCTTGGCTAATGAAGTGACCGATGGCCCATTTGGGTGATGCATGAAGATCCCCCAAAGCAGGCAGTACGAGCCAGAAACCAGGCTTCTGCGAGGAGCTAGAGTCAGAAAGGACACGAGAAAGGGCAAGACCTGCCCCTTCCAACCCCAAACCCAGCAACTCTGGGACCCTCTCCTCTGCCTCTCTAACGCCTCAAAGACAAAGCGACCTTCAAGCAAAATCCTGGCTAATGCCTCTGGCTTAAATAGGTACAGACAGAGAAACCAAGGCACCAACTAATTCAGTCCAGAGGCAAGGAGGTTGCAGGGAAGTGGGTAAAAGGCAGGCAGGGACAGGAAGGGAATCTAGGGTCCAGCCCTCCTAACCCTCCTGCCAGCTTTTGCAGGCTTCGTGTGGACTGGGGAGCCCGGAGCACGCTAGGCTCAAGCTGAAGGCTGGGGAAGGCTGAGGTCCAGGTTCCCCTCCCTTAGCCCTTAGTACCAGAATCTGGGTCCTCAGAGGGATCCCATGCTACCCCAGCCCCAAAGCATACCACATCCCAGGACACCAGCTGGGGAGCCCAGGCAACTCCTGAGCCTCTGCCCACCAAAGCCCAGACAGTTCAAGTGCAAGGAGCACTGTGGGCCTCAAGCAGGCGCTTGGGTCCCTGCCCCAGGCAGGGAGACAGTCGTGCTGCACACGTGGCCCCCAAACGGCACTTAGGGATTTGGCACAAAAAGGACTCCTCTCCCCAGGGCCACCCTCTTGCTACCACACCCCATCCCACTCCTGTGCAACAGGGGCATCTCTCTCCATCCCTTGAAATCAGAAATCCTGCCTTATTCCCAGAAGACAGAGGCCCACAGGAAAGAGGCAACCCAGGGTGGAGAGCCAAGGAGCAGGACCACAGAGACACACAGACCGGGAAAACAGACACACACAGACCACCACGCACGTACGCTTACACAGACACGCAGACCACCACGCACCCACGGTTACACACACACGCAGACCACCACGCACGCACGGTTACACACACACGCAGACCACCGCACACGCACGGTTACACACACGTGCAGACCACCGCGCACGCACGGTTACACACACACGCAGACCACCGCGCACGCATGGTTACACACACACGCAGACCACCGCGCACGCACGGTTACACACACACGCAGGCCCTCCCCAGTGCCAGAGGCGTGGGAGGACAGGTTTGGGATCAGGGCCACCTTCCTCCATGCCCTGGCCCTTTCCTATTTGCCAACAGAAAGGGTAGAGATGCTCCGTGCCCCCTTGCATCAGACAGCAAGAGAGCACTGGGGCAGAGTGGCCTGATCCTGACCTTCTCGGTCTGGCACCACCCCCGTCCCTGGCCGGCCTGCGCTCTCTGGCACCTGCAGGCGAACATCCAGCTCCTGATCTTCTGACATCCCCACGCACACGCTTGCTGTCCGGCTGGGCATTTTCACAGTACCAGTGAGACCAGATGCCCCTTTCCCTGGAGGTGTGCAGGAAACGGGGCTAATCTGAGCTGGCAGAAGTCCCTTTGTTCCCCTTTGGGGACAGATCATGGGACTAGGATTTGGCAAATGGAAACATTCCCCTGAAATTTGGACAGAGCTGGGTCCCCAGAACATCTCCCTCCCGTGCCCTGTGTCTGTGAGGGAGACCTGGCTGGGGTAGGGAGTGCCCAGGACCCATGCTGGGGATGCAGGCATAGCAAAGGAAGGCAAGGATGGAATAGGCACTCTTCAAGCCTGCCCCAGTCTTTATAAAAATGTTCCCAGGAAAAAGAGGGAAAGGAAGGGCCCAGCCCTGAGCCAAGTGCCCAGACAGACAGGGAAAGGGCGGGCGTGGCAAGCTTCCATTTCAATCTCTGAGGCAGGAGACGTCCCCCTGCCTCTGCTGCTGCCCCCTCCCCTGCTCCCAAAAGCTGGGGAAAAGGAGAGAAAACAGCCCTACCCCAGTTAAGAAAGAAAGCCACTTGCATAATCCTCTTGGTATCCCCTCATTCACCAGCCTGAGGGCAGACGAGCGCGGTCCAAGTACAGCCTGCTGGGGTGTTCCCTCTTGCGGTCAGCAGGGTCTGCAGGCTCAGCCTCCCCCAGCGAGCACAGAGTCCACTCAAATGCCCACCTTGGTCCTTTCAGCCGAATTTGTAGCTGGGCCCTGCTAACTGCTGGGGCCCCCATTGAGGAAGTAGGTGGTCATCTCCCCCTTGCCCTTCACCTTGACCACCCCTCGACACTCCAGCTGGTAGCCCTTGGCCGCTAGAACCTGGTACAGGTCCGTGGTCACCTGGGGGGGTGGGGGGGGGAGGGGAACCTGCTTAGCCCAGGATCCTTCCTGCTACATTTGCAGGAGTCCAGGGGTGTTCTGCTCATGCCAGCTCCCCTCCCCCAACCCCGACTCCACCAACCAGAGAACAGCACCACCCTTCCCCTGTCCTAGCTGACTGCAGAGAGGGCCCTGCGGAAGCCCTCTGGACCATACCCCTCCCAGCCTCTGCTCACATCCCCCTCACCTGGATTCGGTCGGGGACCCCCGTGCTGTCCATGCGGCTAGAGACGTTCACTGTGTTCCCCCAGATGTCATACTGCGGCTTCCGAGCCCCAATGACGCCTGCCACAACTGGGCCCATGTTCAGCCCTGGGGTAGGTGGGGACAGCAGTAAGAAATCGAGAGCAGTGGCTATTCCGCAGTCGGCCCAGGGAGGCACCCCCCTCCTGGCACCTTCAGAAGGACCCAGGGAAGAAACTGGAAAAGGGACAAGCCTCCTAGTCATAAAGAATGGAAGATGCGGGCATATCAGCTGAGGAGCTCCCCTGAGGCAAGGCGGCTATGCTAGCACAGCATCTAATCTACCAATGCGTGCTCTGTGCCAACCACCCTGTAAGCGTTTTACACTATCTCATCCTCTCAACGGCCCCAAAAGGTAGGTACCATCATTCCCACCTCACAGAAAAGATACCTGAAGTTTAGAGAAGTTAGACAACTTGCTAAATAAGCCAGTTAAGTGGAACAGCCAGAATTCAAAGCAGACAGTCTGACTCCAGAACCCATGCTATTAACCATTCCCATCCACCAGTTCATCTGAGAGGAAGCGCCTCTTATCAGACTGGCCACAGAAAAGGACACGGGTACTGGAGCGTAGCTAAACCCGGTCTTGAATCCCAGTTCAGCCATTTACTAGTTGTATGACCTTGGCTGAGTTATTTACTCTCTCTGAGAGTCCATCTCTTTATCTGTAAAAGGGAATAATAACGTGACGATTTATATGTGTTTTTAAAAAAAAAAAAAAAGCCTGGGACAGTGCTTAGCACAGAGCAGGCCTTCAATAAATGATCTCTGTTCTTACTATCGGACAATATAGGAGGTGGGAGAAAAGGAAAGCCCCACAGGACTCCCGACGGGGAATATGAGACGCCATCCCCAGCCTGCTGCCTCAGCTTCACCCAGAAACGGCCCTGGGAGAACCTGCCATCACCCGGGCCCTCTCACCGATCTTCATCTGGAAATTGTTGAAGGAGTGCTCATTGATGTACTTCATCTGCTCCATGAGCTGCATGGCGTAGTCGGCAAGGGCAGTGATGTGGGAGCGGCCCACCTGATCATAGGTGCTGGCATTCAGCCCAGAGGCAGCCATGTAGGTGCTACCAATCGTCTTGATCTTCTCCAGCTGCCGGAACCGCTCCTCGCTGATGATCTGGACAGCACAGGGGGACCTGGCTGTCAAGGCAGACAGGCCAAACCCAGCCCTGCCTCAAGCCTCAATCCTTGCCATGCCCTGGCCCCCTTCTCCACTTCCCTGGCTCAACACTCCCCTCCTTTGGGTAAGTGAGCCCCGCTTCCAGCCGCTGCTCTCAGTGCAGGACTAAGGAGCCGGGAAAACGGCCTCCCTCACCGGGCAGCCGTCAAAACCCAAGCCAGGACTGGAGCGCACAGCTCCAGGTCAACTTCGACAGCTTGCTGCAGAACCCAGAACCACAGGAGGGCTATCAGGCATCAGTGATTCCAACTCTCACCTTTGGGGAAACTGAGTCCCAGGCTGAGAAAGTGCCTTCCCTCCAGAACAGGGAACAACCCATTCCTGACCTGGATGTTCAGGTCACTTCTTCATATTTTGCTTCCATTTTCTCTATTCAGGGGATCACCTTGCTTACTTGGCCTCATGGGGCCATAATCTACAGATTACCGGCTTCTTCAATGACCCCCACCTGCCACCTATCCTGGCCCCTCCACAGATCCTCACGTCCCCCTCTGCTCCCCAACAGTGATGACCCTGCCCCACTGGGGCTGAGCCTGCTGCCTGTGACACCTTCGTGAGCACCTGTCCCTGACTCCACTGTACCTACCTTTACTCCTACCCCTGACATCTCTGGGTCCCATCAGATCTCCCTTCCTCCTCCCAGTACCAACCATCCCCTGCAAGCCTGGCCTTCTTATCCATAGTTCTCCCCACTCCTCTGGTGCCCAAGTCTCCCCACCCTCCGCCAGCACCAACCAGCCGGCTGGACAAGCACCTCATCGAAGTCGGCGATGATCTCGTTGAGCAGCCGCAGGCACTCGACACCCTCGTTGTTGGCCTCCAGCTCCACGTAGAACTCAGAGAAGTTGGCAATGGAGGCGAACATGACGGCCACGCACTCACAGGACTGATAGTAGAGCTCATCATTCCGGCGCTCCCGGGCAAGGAAGTGGGCGGCCACGTCCTTGGGCAGAATGTTATGTAGCAGCCGCCGGTTGTATGCCTGGAGCTCCTCCATCTCCTCCTTCTCCCCTGTTGCCTGTGGACACCACACCCATCACCCACTGCCCAACATTCACAAGGCGTGGGTGCAGCGGCCAACACCTGGAGACGGGCATCAGAGGGAACCACGTGGAAGAAGAAAGGCATGGACAGGCCTAAAGAACAGGCAAAGAAGTAGAGGGGGCAGGGACAGGATGAGGCGGGGGATAGGGGACGGGCACAGAGAAGGCATGGAGCCAGGGTGGGCTCGGGGCAGCCTGAGCCCTGGCCAGCCTAAGAGATGCCTGGCGTGGCCCAGGCTCTGCCCCTAGGATCTTCCCCCACCCCCGAGGCCCACCCAGTCACCTGCAGTTTCCAGAGGAAGTCCAGGCGGGCAGTTGATTCCACCTGCTGGGCATGCAGATAGAGCGCCAGTGCGAACACCAGCAGAATCACAGGGGTCATATATTTGAGTGCCACCCTCCCTGCGGCTGAGCTGAGGGAAGCAGAGGCAAGCTCAGTGTCTGAAGGAGGCATCTGGCAGCCCCACCCTTTGCTGCCCTAGAGCCCTCACTCACCAGTCCAGCGCGCTGAAGGTCTCGTTGGAAGAAGCCCTGGCAGGAAGACACAAGAGACAGAGTCATCGGTTCTTCCTGGGTTGCCGGGTCGGGGCATGGAAGGGGAGACAGAAACTGCATTTACTGAGCACCATAAATCAGGCATTAGGCCAAGGCTTTTCCTTCTATTAACTCATTAAGAGCAGAGGTTCCACTCCTGGCTCCTCTACTCACCAGCTATGTGACCTGGAACAAGTTGCTTAACTCTCTAAGCCTCGGCTTCCTCATCAATTGATGAGTGATCAGATCTAAATAATGCATGCAGAAGGCTTAGCAGAGCGCTTGGCATCAGCAAGCCTTCGATAAACGTTACTTATAATAATCTTTACAACTACCTTGTGATATAGATAGCATTGCCGTTTTACAGATGAGGAAGCTGAGGCTCAGAGAAGTTAATTCACCGATCCAAAGACACACAGCTAATAAGTGGCAGAGTAGGAATTCAAACAGCAGCAGACTCCAGAGGCTTTTTCTACCGCACCATATATTTCTACCACATACCCCGAGGGGTGAGGTTTTGCAGAGGAAAAGCCAGTGTGTTGTCCCAGGCAAAGCCCTCAAGCGGGAGTCAGAGTTTTGGTTCCTTTCCTAGCCAGGGCTCTACCACCAAGCAGCTGTGTGACCTACAGGTAGTTAAGAGTGGATATGAAAGCAACATGCAAATGCAAGAGGGAATTTTTTTTTAATGTCTAGCCTAAAGACCAAGGGACTTCCCAGGACTGGGGTTTCCCTGAGGTGACTGTTGGGGGTCATCTGCTGCCTCCTTTCCCCCCACATGTGATGGGTGAGTGGTAGCATTCCAAGGGCACAGGGGGCTCACGGTGACCCAGCAGGGTCAAGAGGCTCCTGGGGGACTAAAGGGGCTGCAGATAAACTCACAAGCCATGGACGCCAAGCAGTAGGTCATAGTTGTCAAAGATGGTGGCCGGGGGACCCAGCAGAAGCAGCACCAAATAGATGAGCCCCAGGACAAAGATCATGGCCAGCTTCCCGATGCTGCTGATGTGCAGGAAGACAGAGCTGGCCAAGAGACTCAGCAACACGCTCCCGACGAAGTACTGGGGAGCAACGGCAGAGGCAGTGTTGGGTGAAGGCAGAGGCCGTGGCGCTCCCGTGCAGGGAGAACACTGCACGCCCCCGCCTGACCCAAGCTCCCCTCCACAACCTCAAACCCAAACCTCCTTCACCCTCCACACACCCCTAAAGCACACCAGGGCCCCGGGCTGCTCCTGGAGTTGGAGACTCTGGTGAGATCCTGGGTCCCCAGTGCCCATCACCAGGCCTGGCACAGAAGAGTCGATAACCGGAACTGATCAGGACCCCCCCCACCCCTTCCGAGCGCCACTTGGACACCTCAGGGAAGCTGCAAGTGGGTGCGGTGCCCTCACACAGGGGAGCATCCAGGCCCAGTGAGTAGTTGAGCTGCTGCAGGTGGCAGGCGGTGATGTCAGCGGGTGTTAAATTCAGCATCCGGGCTGCGCAAGTCCGTATGGGGGTGTGGTTACAGGTGAACTGCAAAAGTCGGGGGAGGTGTATCAGGGTAACTGGGGAGCGGAGGGGTTACAAGGGCCGTGCCTTATAACCCAGGGGCCCTATACCCCAGGGGCCCAACTTCTCACTGAGGGATGACAAGAGGTAGGGGGGAGCAAGGAGAGAGGACAGGGGTTAACCTCACCCTTGCTTTGGGCAGGAAATGCATCTCATTCCTCTCTGTACCCCCAGCACCCAGAGTGCTTGGAACAGAGGAGGGGCAGAAAAATTCCCACTGGAACTTTACCATGTTGGCGATGGCAGAGACGAACACAAGCAGGACGGAAAAGATGCCAACCGCAGTGCTATGTGCCCGCGAGCGGACGATGCTGCGAGACAGACGTCGCAGGGCCCGAGGGAACAGCTGCCGGGAGGCGGGAGACAGAGAGACGGAGGCCACGTCAGCCAACGGGTAAGGTCCCCCAGGGATGGGGCCCAATGGCAGAGGTGCGGCCTTCTCCTCCCTCCCCGCCCTTGGCCTGGCCTCCCCCACCAGCCCTGGAAGGCCCCCCACGTACAGAGCCACAGGAGTACACGGCGCAGGTCAGCACGGTGACCAGCAACAGCAGGAAGATACTGGCATAGATCCCAAGCATCAGGGCTGAGCTGGGGCAGAAGAGGGCCAGGGAAAATGTTACTCCGGGAGATCTGGACATCCTCATCCCATCCCCTGGGCAGGCAGGACGTGGGCCCCAGGGACTGTGTGCTTGCGAGGACGTTTAGGAAGGTTGTGGGAAGTGGTAGCGGGAAGAGAAGCCAAGCAAGGAGGGACAGGGCTCTCACGGTGGGAAGACGAGGAGCTGGATGAAGCAGATGAAGCAGAAGACCAACAGGGCACAGGCCACGTAGGCTCCGAAGCGGGGGTCCACCTTTCGCGAGTACTGGGGGAGAGGAGACTGAGCTGGGCGCTGGCTCCGCCCTGGGGAAGGCAGGGCACTACCAGTTGGCCCAGTTGATATGAATCCCCGCTGTGCCCTGTGGTCACCTCCCCACTCCCCAGAAACCTCACCTGTGCTCAGACTTCCCTGCCAGGGCCTCCCCTCCTCCCCCAGCCCTCCTCCTTCTGCCCTTGCATCCCCCAAACCTTCTTTTCAAGATCCTCTCTCTGGAAGGTGAGCAGGAACCGGCGCACGTGGTCCTTGCGCAGCTGATCGATGCTGCGGGCATCGATGGCACGGCCCAGGAACTCGTCTACCTCATCCTCAGGGTTCAGGGCGTCCTGGGCACCCCGGCTGAGGGCAGGGGACATGGCTTCACCAGGTGCCTGAGCACTGCCATGTGACAGGCGATGAGAAGGGAGGGGCACAGGAAGCACTCAAAGAAGGAGTGTGAGCAGGGTGGGTGGCACCCGCTCCCGTAAGACACATCTAAGGTCCAGGGAAGAGGGGGATCTTGGCTCCCCGCAACCCCGCCCCAGGGTGCAAATGCCTTCACCCAGCCCTTCTTCCCTACTCAACAACCTGACTTACTTGTCTTTGCTGGAATCATCAATGCCCTGGAGAAAGGGACAGAGTGTGCGAGTGAGGTGAAGGGCAGGCGACCTTCACCTCTACAATCCCTTCCCCACCCAGCACTGCGCTGACGGCTCTCCCCATAGACTCTGGGGGGATTGGGACCTCTGGGGTGAAATCATCCCTCTATCCCCAATTCCAGAAACTATGGAGACGGCAGCCATGACGAGGAAGGCAGAAGAGGCAAGGAGGACACAGAGTGCTGAGGGAGACAGGAAAGCGAGGCCCCAGGTCCCAGCGCCGTGGGCCCCTCACCATCTGCCGGAAAGCCTTGGAGTCCTTGGTCCGGGAGAAGGTGCGGTCGGGCACCCAGCGTGGCATCAGCCCCTCCACGGAGTTGGCCCGCGCCCGCTGCAGCTTGGCCAGCATGGCCTTCTCCTCTTTCTGTGTGGGCAGCATGGGCACAGGCTGGGAAGAGTGGCCCGGAGAAGGCCTCTGCCAGCTCCCCCCATCGGCCCCCCCCCCGTCTGCCCACCCCCGCCCCGCCCCGGCCCTGACCCGCTTCTGGCTGGCTCCCAGGATGAGGAAGGTCTCGATGTGCTGCTCCTTGAGGTAGGCGTTGCGCTCCCCGCCACGGCCCGGCTCCACCTCGTAGTCCCCGTTCAGGTACTGCAGCGTGGCCCGAGTGATGTGGATGCGGCTGCGCGGGACAGGAGGGTGAGACCCCTGCTCTGCCGGGGGCGCTCCCGTCCCTCGCCCCCTGGACGCACGCTCACCCGGCCCGGCCCCCGGCCTCCATGTGATTGGCCAGAGTCACGTCGTTGGACCACACGTCGAACTGCCATTTCCGCAGGCCAAGGACGCCGCAGTGCACGCGCCCGCTGTGGATGCCCACGCGCATGTTCACGTTCACACCTGTCACCTCGCGCACCAGCCTGGGAGGAGGCGGCCTGGCTTAGCTCCCGGCACGGTCCTCCCCACTCCCAGCCCAGAGCCCGGCCCTGTGCTCGCCTTGGAGCCAAGTGGGCAAGGACAGACCCAGTCGCAGGGCACACGGCACCCCCTCAGCAGGACACGGGCAAGAGGCTGCATGGGGCCCAAGGACAAATGTTTGGGAGCCCTGTTCACCAGCAGGGGCCCAGCAGCATCTCATGGGACTGAGCCAGGAGAGGAGGAATCACTACCCTCCCTTTGGGCCTACTCAGCTGGCATCTTCTCCAGCCCAAATCCCCCTCATCCTGGCTCCCCCTGCCCCATCCCAGCTGGCTGTAGTCTAAGGTGCACATGGGTCTTCACACAGGCTGAAGAAAGACCCTTTCCCCTCCCCAGTGATGGATCTCCAAGACAGGGAGACAGCCAAGACTGAGAAAAAGTCCCGAGGACACATCAAAGGGCAGGAGCAGGTTGGGGCACCCTCAGTTCCAGGAAGCCTGGGAGGGGACGGTGCTCACGAGATGGCCTCGATCATGTCCACCCCCATCTCCACGCAGCAGTGGGCATGGTCTGCCCGGGCCTCCGGCAGCCCTGACACACAATAGTAACAGTCCCCTAAGATCTTGATCCTCAGGCAGTGATTTTCCTAAAGGAGAAAGAGTCGGGGGAGAGCCACCTTTACTCCGGCCCAGCCTGCCTGGCCCACTACCCTCACTGCAGATTCCATCGGCCCCCATCCCCCAAGGCCGCTGCCAATGAGGCTTGCCCTCACCCCGTCGGCCCCACCCCCAAGCCCTAGCACCCTCACCGCAGCCAGCTTGTCAAACCGGGCAAAGAGCTCGTTCAGGGTCATGACCAGCTCCTGCGCCGTGCACTGGGATGCCAGGCTGGTGAAGCCTTCAATGTCCGCAAACAGGATGCTGAGGACGACGGCAGAAGATGGAAGGGCGATGTGGCCCTCAAAGACTCCCAGATCCCGCACCTCTCCCGGCATCCTCCCCACCCCCACCCTACCTGACATTGTCATGCTTCTGGATGTAGATCCTGTGAAACATCATGTCCTCTTTCTTTGCGTTGATGTCTTCTTTCATCTCCATGGCAACATGTTGGGGCAACACGGACAGCAGCAGCCGCTCCTAGACCAGTGGTTTCAACAGAGGACCCCTATCTTCTTGGCCTCACATTTTAATCCCTCCTGGTCCCTCCACATCCCCCAAACCCTCCCAGACCTCTCTGGAGACCTGAGCTTCCCTTCTGGACCGTGGCCTGACTCTCCCCCATTAGAGTCCTCAGCCTTCTCTGACTACACCCCACTCAACCCCTCAGATGCACTCCATCTACTCCCTCCCACCCTCAGACAGGACAGGAACCCCAGTGTCAAAGGGCCTCTGTGATACACAATCAGGGGGAACCATTCACGCTATTCCATGGAGTTGCATGAGGGGGCAGATCCAATCTGCAAGCTATGCGCAGGTGAGATGGGGGAAGGCCGTGATCAGGGGGGGCAGCCCCACCTGCTGCCGATTCTCATGCTGCAGGTGCAGCCGGGCCTGGATGTAACCACGGGTCTCCTGAAAGGCCTGGCGCTGAGACACCTCAGCCGGGTAGTGTGTGCAGATGCCAATGACATTGGTGCAGAGGAACAGCAGCATGTTGGCACCGAGCTGCAGAGGGGTGGCAGAGGCAAACGGTGACCACCCCCAACACACACAGGTGCAACTAGCTAGGCTCTCTGCAGATGCACTGCTTTGGGGAGGAAGCCAGGATCCTGTGCCCTGTCTTTCCCAAGCTGTCCCCACCCCTGCAATACCTCCCCATCCCCACAGGACTCCAGCTCCCTGCCTGGATCACTCTATGGCTAGAAATGTGATCTTCTCACAGCTCCTGGGAGCAGAAGCACCCACCAGGGCCAGGTAGGTCACAGGGCCTGGGCCCAGCACACTATGATTCCCTGCTCCACAAACACCCCAAACAAAAGACCAATGATGAGAAAAAATAAAAAAAGACAAATGATGCTCCTTCTGCATACGTGGTTCTCCTTACAGGACGACACCCAGGAGATCTGAGCTCTACATCTTCCTGTGAGTGCCCAGGACACGTCACCTCGTCTCTAGGGGCCTGTTTGCTCATCTAGAACCTGGAGAGGGAGAATAAGATCTCCAAGGTCCCTCCCTGCCCTCACATAAATTAACATAATAATGTTATTATTATCATTACTGGAGCTAATTTGTTGGCTGCCTACAAATGTGCCTAGATTCTATAGGTGTCCTCCGTATGTTAACGAATGTACTTCTTACAACTCTATGAAATCAGTAGCACTATCTCATTTGAAAGGTGAGGGACTCAGGCACAGAGAAGCTATGTAACTTGCCCAAGATCACACAGCTGGTAGCAGCCAGTGTGGGGCTTGAGTCCAGGAGAGTCGACTCCCAAGCTGTGTCCTAACCCTACGGTAAACTACATTCCAGGTTCCCAGGATTCCTACTCACTCCACTCACCTAAGCTCTTGAGGCCCAGCCTCAGAACCCAGGCTCGGGAATCATCAATTCTACTGACACAAAGAACGCTTCGGAACTGGGATGGGGTGCCACCGTGCCTGGCCAGCCCCGACACTCGGCCCAGCCAGGCCCCAAGCCCTAGGACCCCGATCCTAGGATGTTCCGCCCTCAGTCGTCAGCAGCAGCACTGGCTGGAGAGCAAGTCTAAGGGAAGCTGACCTCAGTGTTTCTGGAAATTCAGGGGTTAACCTGGAACTTGTGGCTCCACCCCAGAGTTGGCTGGGGCAGGGCTCTGGTTTGGGGAGAAGGGAGGGCAAGAGCACCAACTGGAAGCCAGGAGTTCTGGGCTCTTCCCGGAACCAGAACTAGTCCTGCAAACTTGGGCATGTCACTCAGTCTCTGGGACCTTGGTTTCATTTTCCTTGGGTAAGATGGAGGGGTCCGGCGAACCCCCAGCCAACTCCAGCTCCCGTCCTCTAGGATTGGCCTCCCAGCTTCCCTTCTCAGTCCAGCTCACAAGGGGCCCCCCTCCCAGCAGCAGGGGTGAAGAGGGGGGCACACTATCTCCCCCGGGGGTTTCTAAGAATAGTCCCCAGTGGGGGAGAAGGAAAGGGGGGCAAACCAGGCAACTTCCCTTCCTGGCCCCAGGAGCCCAAGAGGAAAATGTGAGTCATGGTGGAGGGAAGGGGAAGGGGGACAAGAGACTGAAATAGATCTGTACACAGACCCCTATCCGACTGTGAGAAAAAATGGATGTCAGGGCACTGGAGGAGACTCCAGGCTGGGCTGGGGCACTGGGTGAAACTGCTCAGTGTGTCTGAGTGAGCAGGTCATAGGAGGATGAAGGGGCTGGATCCGGGAAGGGGCTGACCAAGGAGCCTAGAAAGGAGGCCACAGCCCCACCCTACCCAGAAACCTGTAAGCCAGCTGGGTGCAGAGAGCCTGTACGCCAACTGGATGTAGAATCGAGGCATGTTCTCAGCTCAGAGAAGTGGTACGGGGCCTCCCCGGCCCCAAGGACTGGCACAGGGCAGGGGCCCCTTTCTCCACTCGCCCACTGAGTGAGGCTGCAGCAGGGTGCCCCGGAGAGGCAGGAGACTGGTATCGTCCTGGCCTCCATGGGACTGCGCGTCCCCAGTCAGGCCCTGGGCTTGGCTCTGGGCACCATGCCAGCTGAGACCGGGGAAGAGACACCCACCTACCCCAGCCAGCCAGAGAGGATAGGGGAAGGGAGGCACCATCTCCAAGCTCCTCCTTCCCCAAGAGGGCAGTCCAGCTCCAAAGCCCAGTGTGACAGCTACCCTGGAGAGAAATTGGGGGCTAGCAGTGGCAGAAGGACCCTGGCCCTTTAAGAGATCTGACAGTGCCCTGCGGGTATGTGCTCCACAAACAAACTGGCTATAAGGTTACTCTTAAAAAGGTACATTCTGTTCCACAGGCTGGGCAGGGAAGGGCATCACGCCAGAGCACCCAGCTTCGAACCCTGGGAGCCCCAGGCAACTTCCTCTTTGTAGGTGGGGCTGGGGTGGGCTATAGGCCATAAGCCCTGGGCAAGGCAGAGGCTGGCTCCCTCAAACCTGGAGCGAGACAGAGGACAGCACCATCTCAACCAGGGTGCCAATGGAGGGATCTCGAGGTGTGCTGGCCGGGCGGCTGTGCCTACAGCCGCCCCTAAAGGATCAGCTGGGCAAGAGCCCCTGTCCCTGGTCAGGGGGATGACACAAGACAGCCAACACCACCAGCTCACATCTCTCTGCAAGGGACATCCGGAAGTCCCTTCACTGGGAACCATCCCCACAGCATCCCCGCAGCTCCCTGCCTCCAGGTGAGAGCGGTACCCTGTCGGGTTTTACTCCACTCAGAGAGGGTGGGGCCCTGAGAGCAGCATCATGAGGTAGCTACTATTTTTATCCCAGTTTTACAGACTGGAAAACGAAGGCTGGGAGAGGCAAGGTTAGCTGTCTAGGATCTCACAGAGAAGAATGCAGCCCACTGGACAACCAGGGCTGCCTGCAGCCAAGTCTCTGCGACAGCCTCACCTCACACACCACTCTGAAGCCAGAGGTGGAAGCCCACAGGGGCAGAGAGCCTCAAGGCAGGCTGCCAGAGCCCTGGTGCCCAGTGGGAAGAGGGCGGGATGCGGTCGGAGCCTAAAGCCCCTCTCGTCAACAGTCCAGCCCCAAACTACTCCCGGCCCAGGACAGAACTGACCCACTCATCGCCTTCCCTGTCCTCCCGGAGCTGGCCTCAGTCCAGGAGAGAGGCAACTCCTCCCTTGCTAACTGCATCCAAAACCTACTCGATCCCTCCAGATCGCCACCTAGAGCTGCCCTGCAGGGAAGGCACCAGGCCCTGAGTCTCAAGTGTCAACTTGGGGCCAGAGGTGCCGAAGTCTGGATGTAGCCTACCCAGCCCCCTCAGCCCTGCCCCAACCCCGGGGCTGAACGTCACCTGCCCACCTCCAGCCTCACGTTGGGTCTCTACAGATTATGCTATTTCAAGGGCCTCAGGCTAAAGAGCTGTAGACTGCAGCCCACGGGGACAGAGCACAGGCTTTAGGTTCTGGAGCCTTCCCTTCCCTTAGCAGTGCCTTCTGCCTCAGATCCCAAATGGAGACCCACCCCTCCTCGCAGATACAGCCAGACGTCCCTCTCCCGTGTCCACCCGTGACTCTCCCACCCTCGATTAGCAGACCCCTTCTCATGCCCGCACTGGTGCCCCCACGCCTACCTCCCCGACCACCCACCTGCTTCCAGAGGAAGGCGTCACCACGGTTGAGTTGCCAGGCCAAGATCAAGTGCAGGGTGGAGAGGCCCAGGCCACTGAAGACAGCGGCCCGCATGCGGATGGGGAGAAGCGTGTAGGTGATGTAGACGAAGAACACGGGGCACCAGAGGCCTACGGAAGGGCTGCGGGGGCTGGCTGTCAGGGCGCCGCCGACCTGCACGGCTGCCAGGATGCCCAGCACCACGTAGCTCACCAGCCACATGGAGTCCTGGCGGAAGCTGTGTCGATTGCACACCACCATGAGCGCCACGAAGAGGACGGCAGCGCAGGCCAGCAGGGCCACGTAGGCAGGCTGAGGGTGGGCAGGCGCGGCGTGGAAGGCCAGCAGCACGGCCGTGAGCAGCACGAGCACCGCCATCAGCAAGGTCAGGCTGCTCTGGTTCATCTGGAAAAAGTACCTCTGGTACAAGCGCTCCAGCTTGGCCGAGCGGAACTGCTTCGACTGGAACACCTGCACCAGCCGGCGCCAGCACGCTCGCCTGCTCCTGGCGGCTGCATTGGGGGCCCCCTCAGCGGCCCCGACCGCCACGGTCGCCTCAGCGTCCTCGAAGCCCAGGGCCACGGCCCGCAGCCCCAGCTCCAGGCCCTTGCCTGGGCCACCCCTCCGGATGAAGGCCTCATCCTGCCAGGGGCACCGAGGCGTGGCTGCGGGGGTCGGGCTGGGTGGCTGTGCACCCTGAAAGCAGCTCATATAACGGGGTGTGCAGAAGCCGCTGGAGCGAGTCCCGCGGCGTGGACGCTTCTGCCCATTGCGCTCGCCCCAGGCTGTTTTCCGTTCATCCACTTTGGGGACCAGGAGGCCACTAAACCATGACATCCTGCTGGGAGGAAAGGAATGGGGTGGTGTCAATACCACCGTTACTGCCGCCACCAGCAGCTTTCATTAACCGAGCACTTCCCGCTACCAAGCTGAGCACCTCAGACACATCCTCCTCCTGAAATGACTCTGAGAAAGACCAGGGTATCCCCAGCCACCAGGTGAGGAAACTGAGGCAGAGGGAGGTGAAGTCACTTGCCCGAGATCAAGCAGCCATACAAGTGTGAGAACCAAAATTCTAACCCAGATGTGTCTGACTCCAAAGCGATTCAGTTAAACATTCACCTCTTCCCTAACAGGCACTGATTTCCTGGTGGCTACAGACCCACTCGAGTGCCTGTCAATGAGAAAAGCCGCCCAGCTCAGGAGAGAGACAGCACAGCCCAGGCAGGGGCAAGCACCACCCCGCACCGGCAGAGTGTTGCCACTGGTGTCCCAGTGGAACCTGATCCTCTGAGTTTTCAACAGAAGCTGAATTCTAAAAAATGGAGGCTTTAACATGACATCTCCTGACTTTTAAACGTTGGCAAGTAATTCACATTTTTCAACACTGCAAGCCAAATAAATCACATCTACGGAATGAATTCAGCCTGTGAGCTGCCAATCGGTGACCTCTGTACCACAGGGAATCTCTTTCCACATCCGTCCCCATCACACTCACACACTGTGCACACTTCACAGAGTTCAATTCAACTCGTCCCTCCGGTTACAGCTTCAACAAAACTTCCTCAGGAAGGTGTCCCAGCTCCCCCACCCAGACTAAGTTTGGTCCCCTGTTCACTCTCCATACATTTCCTCCATGGTACTGACCACCATTATCATTAAATCATCCCTTGTTTAATGTGTGACTCTGCCCCTCGGACTATAAATGTTAGGAGGGAAGGGATGGTATCTATTTTGCTCAGCGCTTTATCCCCACCCCAGGTACCCCCAATACTGAGCCTGGCTCACAGTAGGAACTCAACCAATTTATGAGTTGAAAAGAGAGAAAGAAATCAAGCTCAAGAGCACTGGTATAAAGAAGCTAACGTGAAATAATAATAACGATATGACTCTTCATCTTTCTCACTGCACTCCAGTCCTCTTAACCTCTTTGCTGCTCCCCAACACACCGTGCACGGGACAGCCTGGGACCTCGGGGCTTGCTGTTCCCTCTGCCTAGAATAAGAGCTCCTCCAGGTCACAGCTCTTGTGTCCCCTTATCAGTGCGCTTTCCCTGACCACTCTATTAAAATAGCAACCCCCTTTCCTGGAGCTCCGTATCTCTCTTCCGAGCTTTATGCTTTATTTTTCTCCACAGCTCTTATCAGCAGCTACCATTCTATATATTTTTCTTATTTGTTCATTGTCTGTCTCTCCTAACTGGAATGTCAACTTCATGAGGGCAAGGATTTTGGCGTGCTTTGCTCACTGCTACATCTGCAACAACTGGTAGGGTCTAAATAAATGTTCGCTGAGTAGATAGGCAGGTAGGTGGGTGGATGGATGGATAACACTCCCATGCACTTTCCCTCTGCTTGAAACTTTTCGAGGTCCTTTCACATACCTAAGTCCATCTGATCTTCACCAGAACCCTGTGAGGCTCGTCCTGTGGCCATCTGGGGCACAGGACAGATTTGACAGCAAAAAAAAAAAAAAGAAGAAGAAGAACTGAGGTCCACGGTAATTTTATACAGCTGGCCCAAGTTCTAGAGAACACAAGTAATCAAGTCAGCCCCATAATCTCACGTCTCCAGGAGGGAAGTGTCTTGACCTGGGGGAAGGGGAGGACTCCATGACAACACCCTCAATGTGTCTCCCAGCTGAGCCCAGCTCAGGAGGAGGTGAGGGTGAGAGCACTGCCACCCATGGATGCCTGCATCCCCACCAGGGCCACCCTCCTCCATGCCCACGGGGCACCCTGAGGGGCTCCTCGTACTTAAACCTGCAGAGCTAGCAGCACTGACATTTGTACTCACTAGGGGACAAGGGGGAGAGTATCCAGAGCTTGCCCCGGGTGGCCACAGGACCAGACGCTCAAGCCACAGAAGCAGTGCTCCAAGCAGACACCCAGGGGCCCACCAAGCAGAAGGCGGACTGGGGATCTCTCTGCACATGGGAAACCCCCATCTCTGGTACACCCTCCACTAAGTTCTCTTGGCATCCCTTCTCCTATATCCCACGGAGCAGCAGGCCCTTCAACCCCTTAACGTCACCAACGGTACCATCTGGAGGGCCAGATCAAAAATCCAAGACTTTTGGTCAGGCTGACATTTGGCAAAAGTCACCAGAGAAAGTCTGGCTCTTCAAAACACTTCATTAGAAACAAGATCTTTGGAGCGAGACCACGTTTCAAACCTTACTGTGATTCTTTGCTAGCCTCGCAGCCTTGGACAAGTTACTTCACCTCTCTATGTCACTTTCTTCACCTGTAAAATGGGAACAATAAGAGTTGCGAGGAAAGAAGGTAACAGCCCCTGTCAGGCGTGTAGTACGCACTCAATAAACACTAGCTCTTCTCCTCACTCTACACCACTTTGAACCCAAAAACCCTGCCAGCGTCCAAGAGATGAAAAGACAGGAAAATTGTGAGCAAAAACCCACACCTCCCCAGCCAGTCAGACGCCTGGCCCTATCAGTCCCTGTGTCCTCGGCTGTCAGTCCCGAGAGCTGCGTGAGACAGAGCCCAGAGTAAGCAGGTTTCTTCACTGCCCCCCATGACATTTTGCTTCAGCCTCCTCCCCCTCGCCAGTCCCCTGACCTGTCCTCACCACGCCCCCACCCCACTGGCCAGACCTCTGTTCCCAAAGGACCTGTTTCTGGCCATGCTCCCAGCTCCCTGGAAGCACAGCCTAGCACGTGGCTCGTACCCGCAGAGGAAGGCGCGTACACTGTCCAGGGGAATGCATGACCCTCCCAAGAACACTCTGACCCCACAAGTGGATAGCTTCAGAGATCTGTAATTGTCCAACCAACTGCAACCATCCCACCCTGGGCTCCATTCCAGGCACTGCCCATCTTGGAGAACTTACTCCTGGCACCCCACGCCAGGCTGGTACGGCAGGGAACAGGGCAGGGCACTGTTCAAAGCCACAAAACTTCCCTATATGGGGCCCCAACCCTCCCTGTCCAGGAACCCATCACTATGAACCACAGACCACCTCCTTCCTCCCCAGAGATAGGCTCCTGAGCTTGTGCCTCCGACCCCCTCCTTCCCTGGGTCCTGGTTTCTTTGCTCTCTCTCACAGATCTGCTACTCCAGGCACCACCGGCTCCCAAGGATGGAACCATGTCCATTCAGCCTGGCAGACCGAGGTCCAGTGTCTCTCAGACCCCAGGTCCCTCCTGAACCTGGATCCTCCAGCCTGAGACCCAGAGTCTGAAGCAGGCCAGGGCCCAGCCGCAAGGATGGCTCTGCGCGCTGCTTTGCCCAAACCCTCTTCCTAGTCACCTCCTGTTCCCAAAAGGTGGCAAAAGGAGGCTCCAGGGGATTTAAAAGGACTTCAGAAAGTTCATGGAAGAAGGCACTGCCCAGGCAGGGCACTTCAGTGCCAGCACCGCCCACCAGGCTGGGACGTGGGCCTCAATTCCAGGCCTGTCCAGATGTAGAGAAACCTCCCCAGGACCTGTATCTGGAGGTCCATCAACCCTTCTCCTCCCTTCCCCAGCCCTTGGTCTCCCTAAAGACTGCACTGAGGTCCCACCTCCACCCCAACCATACAAACCCCACCAGGGCCCTCCAGTCACAGGGGTACTCCGGTAAGCAGAGGGTATAGGAAAAGAGTCCACAGCCTGATTCCACCTCTAGTTTTTCAGTCAGGCCCCAGAGCCTGTTCTGAATAAAGTCTGCCCACCCTGCCCACCCTGCAGCGGGCCTGGACACCAGCCCTTTCATTCCCAAGGTCTGGGGTGAGGGGAGGGGGACTCCTGCAGACAGAGGGCATCCCTCCCTCCGCCCAGGCTGCCTCCCCTTCCCCGAAACACAATCACACTCTACCTCAAACTCGGAGGCTCACCCACAGCCCCGCTGCAAAAACCTCAGGACAGCCCCTCCCCCAGTACATGCCTCTCCCCCTCTTCCCAGCAAGCCGGGAACTCGCCCCGGGTGGAGGAAGGGAAGCACAGGGCAGGGAGTGAGGGTGGGAGCCTTGAGCCCCGGACCCAGGACTCCTCGATCCCCCATCACCTCCCGGACTTCCCCCCGCCAGCCTCGACGGCCTCGGGCTCCCCCCGCGCCGGCTTCCCCGCCCGGACCACAAAACTCCTGGGAGCCGCGCGGGAGTCTGCCAGCCGCACGGAGACCCGAGCGCCGAGCGCCGGGCGCCGCCGCCTCCCCAGACGCTCCTCCGCGCTGTCTCACCTGCCGGCTGGGGTCGGCGCCTCCCCGGGGCCTCCGCCGCGCCGCAGCCGCGGGCTCCGGCCGGCCGGCCGGCCGTCCCGCGGTCCTGCTCCGTGCCCGCGCGTCCCGGCCGCCCCTCCCGCCGTCCGCAGTCCGCCCGGCCCTCGCCCCCTCCCTTGTTGTCCAGCGCAGCCGCCCTCTACCCCGGATCCAGAAGTCCCCTCCCCGCCGGCTCCCGGACTCCCCGCCTTAAAGGCACAAGCTCCTTTTGTCTGGACACCCCCTCCCCCTCCCCGGACGCCGGGCAGGGTGGCCGGCTCCCCTTCGAAGGAACGGGGTAGGGGTGGGGGAGACCGAAGAATGGAACCCCTCCCTCCGCGCGCCCCCTCCTCTCCTCCGGCCGCTCCCTCCCCCAGTCTTGGGAAAACAAGCGGCTACTGTTCTGGGATCAAGACCCCGGGAAGGAGCGGGCCGTCCAGCCCGCTCCCCCTTCTCTCCACCCCCGGGCTGCGTTCTCCAGCATTCTCTTCCCACCCTCACCCCAGGGGTCCCCAAAGGCGCCGGGCAAACCCACCCTCTAGCAGCGATTACCACCCCCCTCCCGCCCAGCACACCGAGGGTCGGCTTCCTTCCTGGCGGGGTCCCCTAAGCTGAACCGGTGCCCAGCACCCACTCCTCACCCCCATCTCCCCATCTCCCTCCCCCAGCCCCCACCCTGCCATTCCCGCCCCGCCTGCCACGGCCCTGCTCCCCCCCGCCACGAGGGAACTCAGTTTAATAATTAATTAAGATTTCATTCCACAAGGCGCCAGGTGTGTGCGGCCTGCTTCCCCACACACCGCTTTTTCCCTCCTCCCCCAACCCTCCGGGGCGCTGGCCCCAAGCAAACCTCCTACACCCTGAGCCCAGAAGGGGGCCTGAGGGAAGGGGCACTCTCCACGCTGCCCACCGGCCCCTCTCTCTCTGGGGAACTCCTCCAGCACCTGCCCACGTGTAGAGTCCCTCCCTGTCTCCTCCCCCCCACCCCACCCCCCGCACCTTTTACCCAAAGGGTTGTGCTTCCCTGCGGAGTGTGGAGGGTGGAGAGAGGGTGCATTGCTAGGGTACCGAGAAATTGTTTGGGGCTTTTACTTCCCACGTTTTCAAGCACGGAGCTGCGGCCCCAGTTACCTGGGTGATGGGAAAATCTCGTGGAAGCTGCTTTAACCCTTTGAGGGTTAGAAAGATGGTGTAGCCAGAAAGGAGAAGAAGGTTAATAAACTCACCCAGGATGCAAGTGATTCTGACTTTAGAGGGGATGCCAGTCCTTCAGAGCTGGGAAGAGGGCAGCTTATCTGGCTTCCCTTGGAGGTGCGCTCCCTGTCGCCTCATCCAGACCTGTAGCTCCTCCTTCCTTTGGCAGCCCCTTCCCCACCCAAGGTCCCACAGCCTAGATAGCTGAGGCTGCTCCCTCAAACCCAGCCTTGCCGGTATTCTAGTCCTTCAAGGCCCAGCTCTGGTCCACGCCAAGCCCCTACTGGGACTCCTAAGCCCAGGCCAGAGCTGGAGGCAGGGAAGTGAGGGGAAGAATTAAGAAAATCCATTTCAATCCCTTATCAGGCATATATGATTGCAAACTATCCACCTTGGCTAAATCATCACTCACTCTCTTGGAGCCTCATCTATAAAATAGGGATAAAACTATCTGTCTTGTCTTTCTTACAGGATTTTCAGGATGAGCTAGAAAAATGTTGGTTAAAATGTTTGAAAATGGGAAATGAAAATGAAAAATGGATAGTTTATTCTGCCATGTATGAGTCTCAGTTGTGCAGGCGTGGCCTGTAATTTTAACTTTGGGGCCTTTTTGCCTGATTTCTCCCTTCAGGTAGCCAGGCAAAATTTCCTTTCCAGTCTGAAACCATTATGTACCATTTATCTCTTAGAATAATATGTTTATGGGCTGTAAGGGGAAAATACAAAAGATAATTGAGGAAAAGAAATGGGTGTGTTATGAAATTTTATATTCTGGAATGGAAGTCTTTGTCCTTCATTTTATTTTGGAATAAAAAAAAAATTTGGACACCAACCAAGTAAGCCGAAGAAATACGCTAGGGATCCATCTCTGGGTGCTTTAAGTCATACTGGCCTCCTCTACCCTAGTGTATGGCTGGTGTGTTAGTCTGGCCTCCTGAATTCCATTTCTGGTTCCTGGAGGGCAGGGCTGCCATCATCACCTTTCTTTGATCCCCACCATCAGCACCTTACACTGAGGGTCTGTTTCTAGCACTATTGGGGCCTTAAAAATGATTCCAGCCCTTTATTTTACAGATAGGAAACATGACCTACTGCTAGGCACATGGGGAATATTCAGTTATTAAAATTTTAATCTATAGGATATTAGAGTAGGAAGAAGTCATAAAGATTATCTAATTCAGCTGCTATACTTTTAGTAATCAAAATAGCAAGCACTGGGACTTCCCTGGTGGCGCAGTGGTTAAGGATCTGCCTGCCAATGTGGGGCACACGGGTTCGAGCCCTGGTCCGGAAAGATCCCACATGCCGCGCAGTATGCCACAACAACTGAGCCTGCGCTCTAGAGCCCGCGTTCCACAACTACTGAGCCCGAGGGCCACAATTACTGAAGCCCACGCGCCTAGAGCCCGTGCTCTGCAACAAGAGAAGCCACCGCAATGAGAAGCCCGCACACCTCAACGAAGAGTAGCCCTCACTCGCCGCAACTAGAGAAAGCCCACGCACAGCAACAAAGACAACGCAGCCAGAAATTAATTAATTAATTAATTAATTTTTAAAAAGCAAGCACTTATATATCATTTACTCGGTGCTGAGTAGTCATCTAAGCCCTTGACATAAAATAATTCATTTAATCCTCATAACTTCATGATGCTATTGTTATCGTCCTCACCTTGGAGTGAGGATGTACCTCACTTTTCCCATGAAAAATGAGACACAGAGAGGGTCAATAATTCCAGCGTCAGAAAGTGGTAGGTCCAGATTCTGAACACATGCTCTCTGGCTTCAGAGTCTGTGTGTGTCACCACTGTGCTCTACTGACTATGGAAAACCAAGCGCCTGAGATGGGAATTGACTTGGCCACGATCACGCAGCAGATTGATGATGGAAGGTGGATCAGAAACCCAATTTGTTTCTCTTTCCACTCAGCTTCACTATGGTTCTGTCTGTATGTATCACAGATGTGAGTTGTGCCTGTCCTTCCCTGATGTTCCCTCAGAAGCAGACATTCTTCTGCTGACAGGTGGCAACATTCTTCTCCCCTTTGGCTGTGGGGAGTACATTAAAGGATAGGGACAGTGGGCCCTTAATCTGTAGCTTCTGACCCAAAAAGAGTGAGACCTGCCTCTAGTGACCAACTGTAGAGGGCCAGGGACTCCAGGTTAGACCATGGGTTAGAGTATGGGCCTTCCACCAGCACCTTCGTGAGAGAAGGTTGCACGTGCGGTACATTTTTCAGTCAGATCACGTCCCTCTGAAATGCACCAAGGCTGTTTAAAAGAGCTTGTGGGTGAGCAGCTTGGTAGGAAACATGGAATCTCGGAGACGGTGGTTCTCACACTTCCCCTGAGCTCCTAGAAGAAATGGTACTCTTAGCAGAATATGATGAAATATTAATATATTAATGGTGAAATATTAATATATTAAAATACATAGTGTTGGGGGCTTCCCTGGTGGCGCAGTGGTTGAGTCCGCCTGCTGATGCAGGGGACACGGGTTCGTGCCCCGGTCCGGGAAGATCCCACATGCCGCGGAGCGGCTGGGCCCGTGAGCCATGGCCGCTGAGCCTGCGCGTCGGGAGCCTGTGCTCCACAACGGGAGAGGCCACAGCAGTGAGAGACCCGCGTACCGCCAAAAAAAATAAATAAATAACGAAAAGAAAAAAACCATAGTGTTGTACTATACCAGATCTAACAGATTCTAGAATCACAGGCACCAACGTTTTAGAAAAAAATATTGGGAAAACTTTAAAATTGAGAAAATTTTATTTTATTTTATTTTTCTTTGAACCACAATAAGATGGCTATTACTCAATTTTCATGGCAGAACACCTTGATCCAGCTGGGGGAACACCAGCCCTGCTGAACCTGGTTTGAGAACCACTACAATAAATGAAGTATTCAGAAAGGACCTCCTATCCCAGGCTGGACAATAAACAGCAAGTCAGGGATCAGCTGGAAGGTTTTAACCCTGACAAAGAGAAGAAAAAAAGAGAGAGAGGGAGGCAGCTGGCATGAGCTGTTTCTATTGCTCCAAGTCTAGCTTGATCTCAATGACTGTGGTTTTTCTCATACAGACCACAGTCACGGTCACAGGTATTATCAACCTCTCATTTTTCAGAAAGAGGAAATTCCTAGGAGAAGAATGCATTATATGTAAGTGCAACTTCTATATACCCATAAGTGTATCTGGACAATGCTTGAAACATCCTGGAACATAACTAATGGATGGGCTTGAGTCCCCTGAGCCTTCCCTGGGTTGTTCGGGAAACAGTTAAGCAACACTTTTCTTACTCCCTTTTACAAGGTAAAGATTCCTTTTACGGTGCAAATAATCATTCCCTGACTTTTCTGTCTTAAAGATCAGATTTCTGTGCATTTCATTTTTGGAAAGTAAGAAAAATGTGTAAAGACAACCCACATTTGTATATCCCCTGTCCACTTCACCACTCCTAACATGGCTGCTGACACCACCACTACCCCGAGACTCTTGGCTTCCTCTAGGTCCCAGGTTGGAGGAGGCCTTGGCCACCACGAGTCCCAGAACCACTATCACCCATGGGAATGAAATGATTGACTCTAAACTCCAGATGGATACAAACTTCCTCATTCCTTAGCTCCCCATCTTTTTTTTTTTAATTAACCATTTTATTTTTTTTAATTTTTTTAATATTATTTTATTTTTGGTTGCACTGGGTCTTCGTTGCTGCACATAGGCTTTCTCTAGTTTCAGCGAGCGGGGGCTACTCTTCGTTGCGGTGCGTGGGCTCTAGGCACGCAGGATTCAGTAGTTGTGGCATGTGGGCTCAGTAGTTGTGGCTCAAGGGCTCAGGAGAGCAGGCTCAGTAGTTGTGGCACAGGGGTTTAGTTGCTCCGCAGCATGTGGGATCTTCCCGGACCAGGGCTCGAACCCGTGTCCCCTGCACTGGGAGGTGGATTCTTAACTACTGCGCCACCAGGGAAGCCCCTTAGCTCCCCATCATTCATTCATTCGTTCTTTCTTTCCACAAATATTTAGCAAGTGCCTACTAAGGCCAGGTACTGTTCTCTTCGTAGGTGCTGGGGATACAGTCGCAGCAGACTGGATCCCTATTCTCATGGAGCTTTCCTTCTAGTGGGAGGAGACAAAAAACAAATGAATACATGAGAAGATAGTTGATGGTGATAGGTGCGATGATGGCAATTAGAAAAGGGGACAGATAGGAAGCAACTTCCTCTCTGAGGAAGTGATGTTTACATAGAGACCTGAATGACAAGAAATCAGCCATGCAAAATATATGAGTAAAGAGCATCCAGGCAGAGGGGACAACTAATGCAAAAGTCCTAGGGCAAAAGCAAGCTCACTGTGTTCAAGAAACAGCAAGCAAGTCAGGGAGGCTGAAGCCCAGTGTGTTGGAGGAAGAGCCTAAAGATGACATCAGGGAGGGAGCTATGCCCTAGCTGGTGCAGAAGCTCGTAAGCCAGGGTGAGGAGTTTGGATTTCATTCAAAGTGTAATGAGCACCTTTGGAAGATGTTATGCTTGGAAGCGGCATGATCTGATTTATGCTTTTAAGAGATCATGTTGGCTGCCGGATGGAGAATAAATCAAGGGATCAAGGGATGCAAGGGAAACCACTTAGGACGCTATTATAGTGGTTCAGGTGGAAAAGATCCGTGCCTTAGACAAGGATGGTCATAGTGGGCTACTGAGAAGTGGAAGGACTCAGAAAATGTTTTGGAGTTGGAGTACCCTAATGACCTGCCTTGGTTCCTTCTCCATGGTTTATCTGCAACAAATAATAATCCAAAACTGACAAATATGTATTGAGCAGCTACTACATGCCAGGCACTGTGCCTGGAAGTTACCATCCAGAGAAGACAAACCCACCTTCTCCTGTCCTACTGCCATAGCCAGCTCTGGGTTGGGGAAGCTACTGCCCATCCCTAACCCTGCCCCATTTTCAGGGCCATAGGCACATCCCTCACCCCACCCCTGCACTCTACTCCAATGCTAAGCTGGAGTTGATGGGGGGGGGGGGTGTTTACAGTTGGACAATTGATGCCATAAAAAAAGAGTCCAAAGTCCTCCCAAGATCTCAGAGCAAAGACTAGGAGAGCCCAAAGCTCCAACAGTGGGGAGAGGATGCAGCCAGGGCCATGAAGACAAGAGAAACCTGTTGGTGCCCACACCACTGCTCATCATTCTCAGAGTTCCCAGAGCCCAACCTACCAGAGCCGCCATCAAGCCAGACTTCTCAGTCTTCTCTACCACCCGGTTCTGCTGCCCCAATACCCTCAGTCTCCCTTAGATTTCTGAGTCTCTTGTGCCCTCTGGTGTCATGTTCCTGATACTGCAGCCCATAGTTAATCTCCCCGGCTTGTCGCTTTACAATCTACAACCCAAGCTGGGGGCGGGGCAGGGGCCAGTATGGGAAATTTAAAAATTCTGGGAAGGGCTGGGAATGTCATTGCATTAAGGCAAAGGGCCACGTCAGTTTCTGAGACTCAGAGACATGAGGCGCCCTCCATCTATTGCCAGATTCATCTTTTGTTTATGAGTTGAACACACTATTTTTGAACATCTGTGTGCTTATCCAGCCACCAAGATGTGCAGAGTTGACCCAAGCTCAGATGATCAGGCACTCCCACCAAGGGCTGTGAGTCTGGAGCTGGTGATGTGAAGAAGCGAGAGCACTCGAGAATTCATTCTTCTGTCAGTGACAGTGCAGCCAGTGACAGTGGCAGGACCCCCCCCCCCGAACCGGACTCTTCCATGGCTCCTACTGCCTAATTTCCCTTTGTTCCCGCCTGTTTTTTAAGCCTGGTCCTCTGGCCTTTCCATCAATTCTATGAGCAAGTAATTCCCTACCCTCCCAATAAATGTCTCTTCTGTTCACAGTAGTTGGAGTCTGTTTCTGCTTTTGCAACCAAGAAGATGACAGGTACACTGGACAATTGATCAAGCGTCTCTCAGACTTAGTTTCCTCCTTGGTAAAAAGGGATGATAATGAATTTCATATGCAAGGCTGTTTTACTACATAAGTTTATTAGTCTCTTGCTGCAAAACAAACTACTACACATTTAACATCTTAAACAGCACATGTTTACTATTTCATAGTTTCTGTAGATCAGAACTCTGGGCGTGGCTTAGCTGTGTCTCATCTGAGGCTTGAATGAAGAAGACTCTAATTCCAAGTTCAGGTGGTTATTGACAGAACTCAGTTCCTGCAGGTTGTTGGACTGAAGGTCTCAGCTCCTTACCACATGGATCTCTCCAACATGGCAGCTTACTTCATCAAAGCCTGAGGAAGAGAGTCTGCTAGCAAGATGCAAGTCACAGGCTCCAGTAGCCTAATCACAGAAGGGCCATCTCATTACTTTTACTGTGTTCTATGAACTAGAAGCAAGTCATTAGGTCAGCCCATAGCCATAGGAGTGGATTACCCAAGGGCATGAATACCAGAAGACGGAGATCATTTGGGGTCTGCTTGGAGTTGGCCTGCCATAATGAGACAGCTGTTAGGTATAATTCCAGTCCTTTTTCAGAATCCCACTTCCTTATTTTTTTTTCGGGGGGTGGGGGGGCAGTGGGTCGCACTACACGACTTGTGGGATCTTAGTTCCCTGACCAGGTATTGAACCCAGGCCCACGGCAGTGAAAGTGCAGAGTCCTAACCACTGGACCGCCAGGGAAGTCCCAGAATCCCACTTCCTTCTTGAGGGCTTTTCAAGTCCCTCCTCAACCCAAGCTCTTCAAAATCAACCTTTCTTACAAATGAGGAAGCTTGATATACTGCGTATTACATGGAATAGTTTTAGTTGTTTTGGGAAGATAATGTTATTTTGGTGTTATAAAATAAGAAAATGTTCTTTTGACAAATACTACTGAAATTTTTAGTGGTAGAATATCATTATGCCCACACTTTTCTTTAAAATAATCTAGAGTAGTAAGGAGAGAGTCATAGGCCATTCTCCCATTTTTTCCCAAAATCCCTGTCTAAGTAGTTACTATGGAAAAAGTTGCCTTTGCTCTTGCCAAAAACGGTCCAGGAAGTCAGCTTTATATTAGGTTGGTCAAAAATCTCATTCGGGTTTTTCCGTAACATCATATGGAAAACTCCGAATGAACTTTTTGGCCAATACAATATATGTGTATAAGAGGTAAGACGGACTAAAAGGAACAATGCTTAATAAATATCAAACTTCCTCATCTCATAAGCCTCCGGGGGCTCCCATTTTCGGGCTGTAAATATATGTACATAGATATATACAAATTCATTCAAATTCTTCTATCAACCCTGAACAGAAGGATGTGGGGTAGAGGTGGTTGTCATTGACTTATAGATATTGTCATCAATTAAAAAAAAAAAAGGTGGTGTTTATCATACGGCATTTCCCCTTCTGTATTGTGCTTGATCCTTCAGATCAGATCAAGATCAAAAGAAACGATCCCAGAGAAAGCCCAGGACGGAGAACCAACTCCCAGGAATCAGTTATTGCTCTGCTCATTGCCAGCACCGTCATACACATGGGGGGGGCAGATACTCAAGACAGGGATTCTCTTCTAACTTGGTTTTGACCCAGGTGAATCTCAGCCCTTAGTTCCGGACTTGGGCTTAAGGGAAGGGATGGGAGAAAGTCACTTCAGTCACTGCTGGCTTGGCTCCGGCTGGCTCCAAGGCTCCGCAGCAGAGAGCAGGAAGCACCGAGTCTCTGCCCAGTCTTGGCCCCAGGAAAAATGATGACCAATCATGGCCCTTCCTTTCTGGGCCTCTTCTCTTTGGTCTCCTCACTCTTCCCTCCAGCTCTCCTCATTCCTCTCCTCCTCTCTAAGGTAACATCCTCCTTGATTAAGAAAAATGCCATGAACGCCACCTTAACCAGGTGACCACCAAAAATGGGACAAACTGACATCACTCGTCCCCCACGGGATGCACTAAGGACACTATGTCACCTGTCGTATTCCTACCAAAAATGTTTAAACTGAATCTGATCCCAAGGAGACAAATTGAGGTATATTTCTAAAACAATTGGCCTGTACTGTTCAAAAATATCAATGTTATGCCAGAAAAAAAAAAGTGCAGCCGAGAAAATGTTACAGTTTTAAGGAAACTAGAGAGACATAACTAAATGTAATGCATGATGCTTGATTGGATCCCAGGGGTTTTGGGGTTTTTTGTTTGCTTGTTTGTTTTTAAAATTTTCTTTCTTTATTTTATTTTTGGTTGTGTTGGGTCTTTGTTGCTGCAAGCGGGCTTTCTCTGGTTGCATCGAGAGGGGGCCACTGTTCGTTGCGGTGCACAGGCTTCCCATCGTGGTGGCTTCTCTTGTTGCGGAGTAGAGGCTCTAGGCACGCTGGCTTCAGTAGTTGTGGCACGCGGGCTCAGTAGTTGTGGCCCGCCGGCTCTAGAGCACAGGCTCAGTAGTCGTGGCGCACGGGCTTAGTTGCTCCGCAGCATGTGGGATCTTCCTGGATCAGGGATCAAACCTGTGTTCCCTGCAGTAGCAGGCGATTCTTAACCACTGCGCCACCAGGGAAGTCTGTTTGTTTGTTTGTTTTAGTCATGAGGACATTGTTGGGACAATTAGGGAAATTTTCAACAGACTATATATTAGATAATATTGTAACAATGTTAAATTTCCTGAGTGTGACAATGTTTTGCGGTTATGTAGAAATGTCTCTGTTCTTGGTAAATACGTGATGAATTATTTAGGAATGAAGTTGCTGTCTGCAACTAACTCAAATGGTTCAGCAAAAACACATGCTACATAACAAATGTGGGGAAACTGTAACAACCACTGAATCTAGGTGAAAGCTATATACAGTCGTATTACTCTTGCAATTTTTTTTTAACTGTTTTTGTTTTAATTTATTTATTTATTTTTGGCTGTGTTGGGTCTTCGTTTCTGTGTGTGGGCTTTCTCTAGTTGCGGTGAGTGGGGGCCACTCTTCGTCGCGGTGCGCAGGCCTCTCACTGTCGCGGCCTCTCTTGTTGCGGAGCACAGGCTCCAGACGCGCAGGCTCAGCAGTTGTGGCTCACGGGCCTAGTTGCTCCATGGCATGTGGGATCTTCCCAGACCAGGGCTTGAACCCGTGTCCCCTGCATTGGCAGGCAGACCCTCAACCACTGCACCACCAGGGAAGCCCTATTCTTGCAATTTTAAACCTACAGAAAGGTTTAAAATTTTTCAAGATAAACATTTAGGGAAATGCCAATTCAGGAAAATACTCCAAATGAGGAAAGTGGCAATATACCATGATTCCCCTAAGTTTCACATTTCCCCCCGGGGGTTAACAGTGACTGTTTACTCAACAGGCATGCTGAGTGCCAGCAAAACAGGGCGCTGAAAAATATTTATTTATTTGACATTTGACATTTTTCCCCTAAACATCAAATTTGTCATGGAAATGTTCAGAGTTTCGTTAAACTTCTTAAATTTTTTTGCAGTTGAATTGTTTCTGGATTGAATTGTTTTTCACTGCACAGGGATCATCATAATCTTTTTCATGCTTAGGGCATCCTACTGTGTCCTCACTCCCACCAATGCAAACAGGCTGGGCGCTGGGAGGCAGGGAAACCCGGAAGGCATAAGAGGGGATTGCAAAATCATTAAAAAAAAAAAAAAAAAAAAACCCTCTGAAATTGGGTAGCAATTATCTGAGGAGCAAGATCCATAAAGGGCCCAAGGCTGAGAGTCCAAAGAAAAAGCCAGCTGTAGTGAGAATGGGAACTTTCTACTTCAGTCTCTCCTGGAGTGTTTTACAGTTCATGCATTTTCAATGTTTGTTTTCTTTTTGTTCTTCCCTAATATTAGGTAAAGTTTTTTGTTTGCTTAAAACAAACGTGACACATGAAAAGCTGTTCGACATCACTAATTATTAGAGAAATGCAAATCAAAACTACAATGAGGTATCACCTCACACCAGTTAGAATGGGCATCATCAGAAAATCTACAAACAACAAATGCTGGAGAGGGTGTGGAGAAAAGGGAACCCTCTTGCACTGTTGGTGGGAATGTACATTGATACAGCCACTATGGAGAACAGTATGGAGGTTCCTTAAAAAACTAAAACTGGAATTACCATATGACCCAGCAATCCCACTACTGGGCATATACCCAGAGAAAACCATAATTCAAAAAGACACATGCACCCCAATGTTCACTGCAGCACTATTTACAATAGCCAGGTCATGGAAGCAACTTAAATGCCCATCGACAGATGAATGGATAAGGAAGATGTGGTACATTTATACAATGGAATATTACTCAGCCATAAAAAGGAACAAAATTGGGTCATTTGTAGAGACGTGGATGGATCTAGAGACTGTCATACAGAGTGAAGTAAGTCAGAAAGAGAAAAACAAATATAGTATATTAATGCATATATGTGGAACCTAGAAAAATGGTACAGATGAACAGGTTTGCTGGGCAGAAATAGAGACACAGACGTAGAGAACAAACGTATGGACACCAAGGGGAGAAAGTGGTGAGGGGGGAGGGGTGGTGGTGGGATGAACTGGGTGATTGGCATTGACATGTATACACTAATATGTATAAAATAGATAACTAATAAGAACCTGCTGTATAAAAAATAAATAAAATAAAATTCAAAAAAAGTTTTAATTCTGGATGATAGGGATATAGGTATTTATTGTTTTATCCTTTGTGTTTTTCTGTATTTTAAACAGTTCTAGAAATGTAAATAAAAGTAAAATACAAGCAAAAAACAAAAAACAAACGTGAGCCTCTGTCAACCATGTCGAGAAGAACCGGAACAAGGATTTTTGCTGGGGCAGGGCTCTCAGGGGAAAGGATAGCTTTCCAGAGCTGCCCCCTTAACTAAGTGTGTTTGAAGAAAAGCTATTTGCCCCCTACCCTCTTCCTTTCTTGCCTTCACTCCTCCTCCTGCTCTTCCCCTTCCCTGTCCCATCATCTTTTTTCCTTCCCAGTACGGTGTAATGAACAGATCCAGCTGCAAAGTCAGGGGGGCCTGGATTCCAATCAGAATGTGACATGGACAAACCTCAAAACATATTCAGCAAATATTCATTAATGCCTACTAGGTAGCAGGCACAATTCTAGGTACTGGGATACAATGGTAAGTAAAAAAGACAGACAAGGTTCCTGCCCTCATGCAACTTGCATTCGAGTCCAGGGAGGCAGATAATAAACAAACAGGCAAATGAATAAGAAAATTATATATCATGAAAAGTATACTGCAGAATCTAGCTACATATTGTATGAATATACCATAAGACATTCTGGGAAAAAAAACTATGGAGACAGTAAAAAGATCAGTGGTTGCCAAGGGCTGCAGGGGAGAGAAGAATGAATAATAGGCAGAGCACAGAGGGTTTTAAGGGCAGTGAAACTATTCTAGCAGGATGCTGTAATGGTGGGTATATGCCATTATACATTTGTCAAAACCCATAGAATTGTTGTACATAGAATGAGTTCAATTGTTGTACATAGAATGTACAACACTCAGAGTGAACCCTAATGTAAGCTATGGACTTCCAGGAACAATGATGTGTCAAAATCAGACTCTATTGATTGTAACAAATGTACTACTCTGGTGGGGGATGTTACTGGGGGAGGCTGTGCATGCGTAGGGCCAGCATGTATATGGGAAATCTACCTTCCACTCAGTTTTGCTGTGAACTTAAAACTGCTCTAAAAATAGTCTGTTTTTTAAAGTGTGTTGTAGGAAATTAACATGTAATCAAAGGTAACTGGAGGGACGTACTTTAGATAGGATGAAAAAGGAAGCTCTCTCTGAGGCTGTTTTCTCATCCGTAAAATGGAGGTAGAAGTATCTGCCTTCGTATATATATGTGAAAGTGCCCCTTAAATTACTATATATCTTCCCATCTATAACATATTGGTAGGCAGCACTGAAACGGCTCCCAATGATCCCTACTTTCTGGTATTCAAGTCCTTGTGTGTGAGCTGGATCTAGTGACTTGCTTTTAAGGAATAAAATGCAGCAAGAATGATGAAAAGTCACTCCCAAAATTAGGTTACAAAAGAAAATGCGGCTTCTATTCTCTCTCTCTCTCTCTCTCTCTCTCAGAAGCTGCCATGTTGTGTGTAGCCCTATGTAGAGGTCCACGTGACAAGGAACTGATGTATCCAGCCACCAGCCAGCAAGAACCTAAGGTGAGGTCTTACAGGATACAATACCAGATGCAATGTGTGATCCTTGATTGGATACTGATTAGACCACATCAGCTGTAGAAGACATTTTGGGTCCAGCTGGGGAGATTTGAACATTGACTGGGATGAGAAAAAAAGAAAGTTGATGAGGGGGGCTTCCCTGGTGGAGCAGTGGTTAAGAATCGCCTGCCAATGCAGGGGACATGGGTTCGTAGCCCTGGTCAAGGAAGATCCCACATGCCCCAGAGCAACTAAGCCCATGCGCCACAACTACTGAGCCTGTGCTCTAGAGCCCACGAGCCACAACTACTGAAGCCCACGCGCCTAGAGCCCGTGCTCCACAACAAGAGAAACCACCGCAATGAGAAGCCCGCGCACTGCAACGAAGAGCAGCCCCCCCTCACCGCAACTAGAGAAAGCCCACGTGCAGCAACAAAGACCCAATGCAGCCAAAAATTAATTAATATTTTTTAAAAAGAGCATTGGGCTTCCCTGGTGGCGCAGTGGTTGAGAGTCCGCCTGCCAATACAGGGGACGTGGGTTCGTGCCCCAGTCCTGGAGGATCCCACATGCCGCGGAGCGGCTGGGCCCGTGAGCCATGGCCGCTGAGCCTGCGCGTCCGGAGCCTGTGCTCCGCAATGGGAGAGGCCACAACAGTGAGAGGCCCGCGTACCGCTAAAAAAAAAAAAAAAAAAAGGAGCACTCATTTGTGTGTATGTGTGGGTGTGCATTAAAAAAAAGATACAGACTACCCAATAACTCAGCAATTCCATCTCTTGGTATATATATCCAAGAGAAATGTGTTCATATGTCTACCAAAAGACACATGTTCAAGAATGTTCATAGTAATTTTATTCATTATAGACAAAATTGGAAACATCCTAAGTGTTCATCAACAGGAGAATGGATAAATAAATTATGGTATACTCTAACAGTGGAATACCACACAGAGCAAAATGCTGATAAATGCCACAAAGATGAATCTTAAAAATGTAATATTGTGGGAAAGCTGCCAGATACAAGAGAGTACACACTGTACGATCCTTTTTATATGAGGTTCAAAACAGGCAAATGTAATCTACAGTGATAAGAGCCTCAACAGCCATCACTACAAGAGGCTGGATACTGACCGTGAAGGGGCATAAGGAAAACTTCTGAGTGAGGGTTGTCATAGACCTTAACTTGGATGTGATTACACAGATATCGACATATAGATATATGTGCCCCCAAGTTACGGAACTGTACATTTAACATATGTGCACTTCATACAATGGAGTTATATCTCAATTTTTAAAAAAATTTTTTTAAGAAAAAAGATATCCAGAAGAATTACACCAAAAGCGGTAATGGCAGTAATGTCTGGGTGGTGAGAATACTAATATGTTTTGATTTGTTTTGTCTTGTTGCTTGTCTGTATTTTCTAATTTTCTCCAATACATGACCACTGCTTCTGCAATAATAAAAAGTTATTTTTAAACTACATTCCAAATACTCAATAATATCATTTATGCTGCTTCAGGGGAAAGTCAAGAAATGTACTTGCTGTGTTATTCCTGAAGGAGACAGGGGTGTGGCCAAGCATAAGACAGAGGAATGAAGTACTAATCGCTGTGGCATCCGGGTGTGGAGGACTTTTCAGGGCAAGTCCCCTGTGCTGAGCACGGGGTGAAAGGTCAGGGTGGACCAGAGTATCCGGCCCACACGGTAGAATGGAAAGAACCCAGGAGAGAGAATCTGAAGATCTGAGTCTGAAACCAGATGCAGCCACTGATTGTGGCCTTTGAAAAGTCATTTAACTTCAGAAGTGGAAGGACTATGGGTTAGCCACAGGGCACGGACTCCCGACAGGTTCTCTCCACTGTGTGCTGCTTCCCTGTTTATAATAACAACTAACTTTTACATAGGAATTTACGTTTTATGAAACACAAATATTCCTGTTGAATTCTCACAGAACCTCTTGAGCAAGGACTGTTCTTCCCCCCCCCCTTTTTTTTTTTTTTTTTGCGGTACGCGGGCCTCTCACTGTTGTGGCCTCTCCCGTTGCGGAGCACAGGCTCCGGACGCGCAGGCTCAGCGGCCATGGCTCACGGGCCCAGCCGCTCTGCGGCATGTGGACCCGCGTCCCCTGCATCGGCAGGCGGACTCTCAACCACTGCACCACCAGGGAAGCCCCTTTCCCCTTTTTAAAGGTAAGAAAACTGTTTTTAAGTGACTTGCCTGAACTAGTGAGTGATAGAATTAGGACTTGCCTGACGGTTTTTGGACTCCAAATCCTGCATTCTTTCCACCAATGGCTTACCTAGGACCCTGACACTTAACTATACCCACCCCTCACCCTTCCCATCTGCTGACACCCGCTTCCAGCAGCTCTGTGGTTCTCGTGCATTCTTGGCAGGCCCTTATTTCCCAGGGAGGGACAGAGGGCTCTACACAGAGCTCCCCTGAATGACCTAGTGCTGACTCAAAGGAGGATCCAGACTCCTTTCAGCTCTGTGTTACTCCAGAGGCATGTAGGAGTTCACACCTGCAACGCTGGGCAGCTCCTCCAGTCAAGGGTCTTCCAGGCTCATTTCCCAACCTGGCTCCAGGGTGGCCGCCAGCCCCCTCTGCCCTCCTGATCCATGATGAGGGGCCACAACTCTTCACCAGTCCTCTTCCCTCTTCCCTAGGAGGCTTGTCCCCAAGGCCTGAGTCAGCGCTTCCCCATCCCTATCCAGTTCCAGCCTCTGCTTAATACCTCCAGTTCCTAAGGCCTCTCCCTTCCCAGGTGCCCAGACCTCATCCCCCGCACAGCTGGTGAAGGAGCAGTGAGAAGCAGAATAAGAGGCAATGGTGAGCCCAAGGGGCAGCCGCCCCAAGCAGCTAGCACAACGTTCCCTTCAATAATTCATTCCCAGGGAGGCTGCGGGCACCATGCCCTCATTCTGAGCTGGAGATGGCTACCACAGCTCAGATCCTTAAAATGACAGTGGTGGGAATCAGGAGGGCTGGAAGGCCAGGGCAAGCAAGTAGAAGGGTACCCAGTCTCCAGCCCCACCACAGGCACCTCTTGCCCTACTTCTTGTTAGAGAGGGGCCAGATCCAAACAGAGGTCAGGGATCCCGTGATAGATAAAGGAGCCTAGAAACTGCAGCGAGCCAGAGGGGCAGAGAGGAAGGACACAAACTCAGGGCCTCATCCCACTCACTCCAGCTATACATCAGGGTCAGCCTTATCCCCATTGCTCTGAGCCTTCTTGAAGCCACACTCAGCCTCTTGTCAGCAGCGCCACCTTCCTAAAGGAGGCACAAGTCTCCTCTGTCCCAGCTTTTGGAAGCCCTGGGATGCTTCCACTGCCCTCACTTGGGGAACTCTGCCCCCACTTAGGCCTCAGTAATCCAACTCTCAGCACCCCTCCCGGGGATTCCCCACCCCCATCCCATCTCTTTTCAACCCCAACTTCCCTGCCTCTGATGTTTACAAAGCCTGTAAATATATGGGAGTGGAGGAAGGACTTGAACTGGCCCCTTGGGTCGTGCCGTGATTCAGGGTCCTAAAGTGTTAAGAGTTTGGCAAGAGCAAAGGAGAGAAGGAGGCAAAGTCGAGGCCAGCCCCCCTTCCCAAGGCCACCCTGGGGATCCTGCCTCTCATACCCCTTCCTCCACCTGGGGCAGCCCTAGAGTACTGCTCCTGTCCCAGCCTTGTTCCTCTGTCCAGTGTATTTTGTGGAACTGGAATCACCAATCACATGCAATGGAAACTGAGATCTAAGACTAAAATAAACATATGTCAAGCACCTACTGTGTGCCAGGCTGAACCAGACTCCGGGCAGAAAGAGAACGAGAACTAAGCATCTCAGCCCTCTCGCCTTCCCTCCTTCCCAGGTATGAAAAGGAACCCCCAGATCCACAGCGCAGTCACACCACTTGCCCCAGAGCAGGCAGGAGTTGGGCCTTGGAGCCACAGCCGAGAGCCCAGTCCCTCTAGAGAGGCCTGGTGTGGGAAGGAAGCTGCAGTCTTGCTGGGCACTGTCAGCAATAAACTCTTCAGACTTATTTATAGCAAATGCTGCATCAGGGGATGGAGCCTGAAAGTGCCTAGAAGCATCAAATATCACCATGGGCCCAGAGGCAGAGCCCAGAAAAAGAAGACAGAGATTGCAGCAGGAGGGATTGAGGTTTGATGTTAGAGGAACTTCCCCAGAGTAATATCTGGAGTTGGCAATGGGGATTCCATGTGGAAACGACTTCCACAGAGCTTCCTCAGAAGCTCACGGTAGAGTAGGTACAAAGGGATGGACATGGTGATCTTTGTTCTCTGTCCTTTGTGGTACACAGGTTTTCAAATGCTGGGGCCACTGAGTACAGCTGTGCGAGTTATGCCTTGCTGACAAGGCAAGTGGGGATTGAAATCCAACTGCAGATCAGTAGGGCAACCACCTATGCAGAGTTGCATCTGCACAAAGCCTAGTCAAAAGGGCTAGCAGAGGCCCTGTCAAATATCCTGAGGTCCTGACAACTTAGGAGGTTAGAGAAGAGGGGGAGCTGACCCTAGGGAGAAGGGATGAAGGCTGCCTGGGAAGCCCTGGGGGCCTGCAGCTGAAGGGGCCAAGCTAAGGTATGGCTCACAGGAGTGCCTCCAGGCTAGAGGCCCCTCTGAACAGAGTGCCAGATACTGTGAGGTCAGGGCCAGAAATGGTGGTACTGAGGGAGGTAAAGTGGGGAGGAAGACTGTGTGGGTCCTGGACAGGGCCCAGAGAGGGATACTCCTGCCAGTCATCTCACATGGAAGGGGCTGGGAGAGGACTGTTCTGGGGACACGGGGGCTGGGCTCCCGGCTCTAGCTCTGAGGTTCCTACCTTCTCTCAGTGGCAGAAGAGAGAGGGCTGTGTGCTCCAGCAGCTGGAATGGAAATGAGAAAAAGTGAAGGGTGCAGAGCTGCCCCTATGCACTTAGATTCCCTCTGATAGGATCAGAGAGAAGTCACTGATATTTCTATTTTAAAGTAAGCGGTGGAGGGCGATGGTGTTCTAGGCTGTAAGTTCTTGCAGAGGAGGGAGGGAGGGGGAAGCCAGGGACAATTGCTTGCCTTGGCCAGCACCTCCCTCCCCCACTTCTCCTACGGAAACTTAAGCTGCCCCAAGGCCCAGAGGAGCTAGTCCATTAGCTGTGGTCAGCGGGGGTGTAGGGAGGGGCCTCTCTCCCTCGGGGTCTTATTGCCAAATGACAGGCAAAGCTTCTGCTCCCTCTACTAGAGCCAAAACAAAACAAAACAAAAACCCTCCACGCACATTTTAAAAACACACACACAACCTCTTTATCTCCTCTGAATAGATGAAGCTGAGTAACTCAGGGGTAGGTGGGCGGTAGGGGATCCATGGACTAGACCAGAGAGGGAGAGGAGGAGATGCCCTCCCAAAGAACTTTTCGGGTTAACCCTGAGGAGGAGCTGGGGGTGGAAAGAGGAGAATTGATTCTCCCCCAATGTACCTCCCTCTGGAATAGGGGCAAGGGCAGGGTCAGCTGAACAGAGAGGGAGGAAAGTCTTCCAAAGATCCCCAGAGGGTGGAAGGATGGGGGGGGGGAGGGTCGGAAACCCCCAGGGGAAAGGACTTAAAAGAAAAGCCAAGGAGGAGAGTGGAACGCCCTCGATCTGAAAGGGAAGAGTTCTAATTGATGCCGAGAGAGACGTTGAGGACCCCGGGTCACTCCGCTTCAGGATGAATCTGTCTCCGCAACGGAGTCGGCCGCCGCCTCCCTCCAGCCGCCGTTTTTGTTGTGGAGGAGTGTCCAGCCTGGGGGTATTGGGGGTTTGGAGGGACCAATGAGAAGCTGATCCGCTCACAAGGGTGCAGGGAGAGAGCTGGCTGGGGCTACACCCCTGCTCCCCCTTTCACCCGCCAGAACTTGGGCTTGTCCTATTTGATGTGCCCGCCGAACGGGGCGGGAGGGGGTACCGGTCCCGCGACTCCGTACTCCCTGCTACCCAGGCCCGGCCCGGACGCTGCCGGGCTTAGAGGGGGCGCCCCTGGAGACCAGGATGGAGGTAGGAGCGGCCAGGGCCCCAGAAGATCCAAAGATCTCAAAGGAGCCCCACGGGGGTGGGGATAGGGTGCAGCCTGGAGTCCCATACTAGGGGTCTGGAGGTGGGACCGCAGTTCCTGGAAAGAAGAACGGGTGAGGGGATCGTCCTAGGCTTCGGAGGGGGTCTGGCTCCGAGTTGCGCCGCCTCTGCTCTGCCCAGGGCAGCGGCCCCTGCTGGCAGGGCCGGACCCCTGCCGGCCGACAGACGGGACCCCGGACGGGTGCCACCACCTGGAGGGCGTGTGCGACCTCCGGGTGAATGAGCCCAGGGGGCGCTGCAGCCGGTCGGAGAGGAGCCGCTTCGCCTCGCTCTTCGCCTTTGCGGGCTGAGTCCCGCGGCCCCGGAACCCGGGAGAGAGCAGTGACAGGACAGCTTCCCCGGAACCCAGAGGGGGCGCTTGACGCTGGAGCTAGCGAGCCGTACACAAGCATTCTTCCTTTTCGATCCTTTCCTCTGCTGAGGACAGGTCGAAGCCGTCGCTGGGACCGCGGCGCCTTTCTTCCTCGGGCGCTGGAGGATGGGCGCCGGGCGCACAGAGCAGGGGCCTAAAGCCCCGGAGTCCAGGCAGCCCCCCAGCTACTGCCGCCCTTCTGCCTGTGGCGGTGGGAGCTCCGGAGTCCCTATCTTTTCTAGGGAGGGGTTTGAGGAAGAAGATGAGGGAGGGGGGGTCGGAGAAGGGAGGCGAGATATAGGGATGGAAGGACAGTAGCAGGCACCCAGATGAAGAGAACATGGACCGTAGAGAGGAGGAAGAGACGGAAATGGAGAGAGCAGGACTGAAAGGCGACAGGGGAGGGAGAGAGTGACAGAGGCGGAGAGAAAGGAAGAGAGAAGGGAGGGAGGGAAGGAGGGAGGAGGAAAGGGGGAGGGAACCCGGAGAGAGGGAAGGGAGCAGCCGTCGGAGCCTGGCGGTCGTGGGGCGAGGCCAGGCGTGCAGGCGGGAGCCAGTGTGCAGAGCAGCGGCCCGGTCCTGCTCCTGCCTCGGAGCCCCTGGCCCGGGGGAGGGGGAGAGGCCGCCAGCCCGGTCTATGTCTTTTTCTGACTCCAGTGCAACCTTCCTGCTGAATGAGGTAAACGCGAGGGTCCCCTCCCCAGTGGGTGGGAGGAGAGCCCCACTGCGAGCTAGGAAGAGGGCCCGCATTTGGGGGACACTGCGGCGATGGGGAGGGAGGGAGGCCGAGTAGGTGAGGCTAAGGGTAGAGGTGGCAGGTAGAAAAGGAGGGAGCGGCCAGTGCTGGCAGCTTCTAAGCACTGGGACTGGGATGGGGTGGGGGGGGGGGGAGGGAGGACTGTCTGGGGAGCCAGGAAAGGGGCTAGATGTGAGGACTGAGGAGGACTCTGCCAAGCACCCCCCCCCCCCCGCGCGCGCCCTCCCTGGGTTCCCTGGGGGCAGCCCAGCAGCTAAACGCTAGGGGCTTTGGCTTTGTCCAGATCTTAAATACTGCTAGGGAGAAGGACTTCCTAGAGGTCCTAGCTCCTGCCTCAGCTTCCCCATTCAACACTCAGGGATTGGGATCTGTCCCGCTTCCTGGTGCACTTACAGGAGAAGCCAGAATGCATTCTGGAGGCTCCCAAGAATTCCAACTCCCAAACCTGGTTATTCAGGCTCCCCACCACCACCAAGACCCCCATGTCCTGCTTGCATGCCTTGAGTACCTGCCAGCTACCACTCTAATGACTCTCTCCTAAGAAAGAGGAAGGCAGGAGGAATCCTCTCCTTGAATCCTTTCTCCCCTCCCCGCCCCTCAGCTTTCTCTTCTTATGCTCAGCCAGGGAAAAGAAAAGGGGTTAGGGACCACATGGATACTGACAGGCACATGTCTTGTTACATGAGAACTAGAGCAGGCAGGTGTGGGTAAGGTGAGAAATGGAAGGCGGCAGTGAGTAGCAACTCAGAGAGAAGGGAACCAAGGAGAGGCTCTGAAGCTCCTGCAGGACCCAGGGGATGGGCCAGGTATGAGGAACCTGAACACATCTCCGGGGGTGGGGGTGGTTAGCATGGTAATTCATGCTTTGTGAGCAGACTTAGACACCACTGCCCCAGATGGGGATGAAGACAACAAGGTGTGTAAGGAAGGAGTGAGGTTGATGGCAGATCCACTGTTACCTACAATCCCATGGACACCCTGGTGGTGGGGAGAGTCCCTAAAGGAGAGGCCAGGAGAGTAAATACAGGGATGGGGAGAATCAGAAGCCCCAGTAGCTGTATTCTTCATTAGAATCATCTCCCAGGAGAGAGCACCTTGAGGGTCTTATCGTTTCACATTTCATGCCTCCTTTCTGCCCCTCTGGAAGGACAGAAGGAACTGAAGAGACAGAGAATAGAAGAGGATATAAGGAATACTGAGGAAGTGGGAGAGGGCACAAAGTGAGAAGACAGTGTCTGGGAACTTCCAATACAGAAGAATCCAACATATAACCAAACCCCAAATGGTGCTGGCCTCAGGAGAGGGAACCGTGAAAGCAGACTGCTTCCCCCAATAGTGAGCCATAGGGGCTCCAACAAAGTTGTTCACCAAATTCAGCAGGAGGAAGATGCTGGGCAGGGCTGGAATGCACCACTCACAGGATGGTGACAGACTAAAGGCAGACTAAAGATAGTCTTAAGATGAGGCCCCTTCTCTTTTTCTTGCTAAGGGAACATGAACCAGTGACATAAGTGGGAAGCCAATTGGTTCGGGTGGTCTTCCTCTCTCTCCCACGTACAGTGCTTCCTACCGTAGATCTCACCCAACCCTGTCAGAGTTTTGGTTTACTAATTCCCCTGTAGCCCAGGAAGAAAAGGGATGAGCAAATTGCGGATTCACCCTCGTGGGTGTGAGACACTGGGAGTGGAGAAGGACTGAGCTGTGAAGCTCTCCAAGTGTAACCCTCTGTCTACCTCACATCCACCCCCACCCCCAGGGGACGGGGAAGGAGGGGATGAAGGGGTAGGTAGGCCATCAAAATTCAAAGGAATAATTTTGCTCTGGAGCTCAAATGGGTGGATCTTTGAGGAAGTTTCCTCAAGATAAGGGCTGCTGTTCAGTCTCCAACGTCAAATCTGGGTGCCCCTTTTGAAGGATACTGACTGGTAGAGCAGTACATGTGGCTCCAACCCAGATACTAGGCACCCCAGCCCAGCCTCATCCTTTTGCTAAGGAGGGGATCTGGCCTTACACTAGTGACTCTGGGGACACTTGCCCTTCCCCCTCCCAACCCCCGCGTGGCCAGGCTCTCTCACCTTCTGTCCAAGCCACGACCATCCCCCGACTTCGGCTCTCTGGTTTCTTTCCTCTTCCCTTTAGGCTCGCCTAAAACAGCCCCTCCCTACGCCAGTTCCCACGATGCCTTGGCAATGCCTGGCACAGTCCTTGGCAAGGAAGTGAGGAAGGGAACCCCCATCCTGGCCAGACTAGGATGAAATCTGCCCGCGCAACAGGTGCAGGGTGGCCGGGCCCCAATCCTCCCCCTTCGCACGGGGTGCGCAGCAAGGTCCTTTGCTGCAAGAGTCCCAGCACTGAGGGGACCAAAGCGCCTGGGGACGGGGGACGGAGGACGGAGGGAGGGCAGGGGCTACTTTCTCGGCATTGGCCTGGGGGTCGCTAAATCCATTCCTCCCCAGTACCATTGCGGGGTTTGCGTTTGGAGTCTCGCGTGCCGCCAGGGCCCAGACACCCCGCCCTCTCACCTGCCGCCCCTCCCCCGTCTGCCCCCCCGCCCCCGCCCCGCCTCTTCTGTCTCCCCCAGTCTCCCACCTCCCTGCCTCCCCTCTTCCTCCCTCTGCCTCTGTACCTCCTTTCTCTCTCTCTCTCTCTCTCTCTCTCCTGTCTCTCCTTAACCTGCGCCCTCTCCTTTCTCGGTGGGGTCTCGTCTCCCAAGCAGTCTCCGCGTCCCCTCCCCCGCTCCAGCCCTTTGTTTCCCGGCGGAGTATTTCCTGGCTTGCCGTATGTCTCTGTCTCTGCATCTCTCCTCGCCCCGCCTCCTCCAAGCCAGGATCCGCCCCGCCCGCAGTCTCTCCTCCCCTTCCTCTCCGCCGCCCCTCTGCCCCATAGGTGCTTGGGGACCCACCTTCTACCCGGCTCCCGTCGGCCACCTCTCCCGGCCGGGTCTCGGGCTCCGCGGGTGGCCGGCGCCCCCCGCCGCCCCCCGCGCCCGCCCCCGGGGAGGGGGGGCAGGTGGGCGGGCACTATTGTTGTCGGAGCCGGCGCCAGATTCCTCAGCCGCGCTCGGGGTGGGACCGGCAGGGTTGGGGGGTGTAAGGTGGGGGGAGCGGTGATTTGAGCTCGGAGCAGCTGGTCTTCGCGACTCGCTCCCTCCTTCGCGCTCTCGCTCTCCGCCGCCGCCCGCAGGGCTGCGGGGCTCGGTGGCATCTCCCGGGCGCGGCCCGCTGTCCTCGCCCCTGCCTCGGGGCCGCCCCCGCCCCTGGCGCCGCTCGCTTCCCCCCACCCGGACTCCCCCATGTATGACGACTCCTACGTGCCCGGGTTTGAGGACTCGGAGGCGGTGAGTGCCCACGGGGAGGGTGGGGGTGGGGAAGTTGGGGTGACACCTCATCTCCCTTGGACCCTTACCCCAGTTCAGGACTTTGAAAAACGCCTCTGCGGCGGGGCAGGGCGTGTAGGAGGGCGCTCCAGGAAAGTGGGGAGATGGGTTTTCATGCCAGAGGCTCCCCAGTGCCCCCGTCCTAGAGCAAGGGGTATCGGGTGTGTGCCAAGAGGGGCCAGCGTGGGGGAAAGGCTCAGAGCAGGTGGCTCCACAGCCCAGGACGGAAGGGTGGAGGGAGGAGGGGCTGGAGGCTGAGGGCACAGAGGCTTTAGAGAGGCCTCATGCAACGTCTGGAGTTCCCAAGGGAGGATTTATGGGGTCTGAACACAACAGCTACAGGAGAAGCCGGGGCCCTTGCAGAGGGGGACAATCCAGACCTCCTGTGCCTCAAGTAAAGGACAAATTAGGGAGCCTGGAGAACAGCAGAGAATCCGATACCAGCCTCTTCAGACAGACGGATCATAAAACTTGAGGACCTCCATTATCCCCTTCTGCTGTCCATCCCTGAGCATTGCCTTATCTCCTCACCCTGCCTCCAGCCCAGCTTCTCTCCCAGGCTGAAAACTGGGCACCCAGCACATGGATGAGCCAGCTGACTGAGCCCCATCCATTCCACTCCTCCTGCTGAGGCATCCTCAGAGCAGCGGGCATCCTGAGCTCCTGCTCAGCATGGAGGGCCTGGGGATGGAGAGGAAGCTCTTCGCTCAGAGAACCAGGCAGCTGATAAATATTTAATTCTCCTCTTTGCTTTTATCTCCTGACCCACTGAGACAAATCAGCTCATTAGGCAGTGATTCCCGGAGCTCAGAGTGCAGGGAGAGTGCCTGGAAAGATGGGGCCAAGGATGGGCAGCAGCAGCTCAGTCCCTTCTCTCAAATATCCTACAAGAAGACCTCCTTATGAGAGCAACTAGATGGCTTAGAAGGAGTCCCTGATAGGTATGGAGGGTAGAGCACTCCAGAGTCGAAAGGGGAGTGTTGGAGTCTTCTCCCATCTCTTGCTGCAAAGTCCAAGATAGATGAGTCCTAGGGCTCAGAATAGGCAGCTGTCAGTCCTTTCCTGGGACTGGGCTCCTGCTGGGGCCCAGTTCCCCGTTGATTGGGCCTCTGGGGCTAATTACATTGCGGCTAGAGCAGATGATTTTCAAGGCTGTGGTAACACCTCTTTCTGACAGTTGAAGGGACAGCTGGCACGGCCCAGGGTGCCAAGGTGAGCTTGAGAATGAACCTCTCTGTGGGGCTGGAGGGCCGTAGAACGTTCTTCCTGTCCCTGGTTGAGAAGGCTAGGACTGTTGCAAGGTGAAGCCTGACGTGTGGATGGTGTTCGGGGCAGCCTGCTAACCCATCGCTCGCTCCCCACCCTTCTCTGGTTCCTGGATTACCCTCCCCCACTTCCCTTTCTCTTGCCTGGCTCCTTGCTCTCCCCAGGGCCCCCTCTGAAGCAGTAGGAGGGAAATCAGGCTCTAAATAAATCCAACGGCTCATCTCCCTCCTCTCCTTCCCCCGTGCCAGGCAAGAGTGGAGCTGCAGCCTGCCCACACACTCACCAGGCAAGGGGGGCACCACCAGGGCACTGTGCCAACTCCTGGCAGCTCCCAAGTACTGAGGCTCTGGCTGTTTGGGCATAACAGGGCCGGGGGAGGCAAGACCCCAGAGTATGCTTGGCAGGGCAGCCCCGTTCCCGGAGTGATGGGTGAGCTCTGAGGACTTGGGAATAACGGAGAGGGGATTTCAGTCTGAGCACGACTCACTAAACATTTAGGGAGAGATCCTGTCATTCCCGTCTTAGGGTGAGAGGCCAGGTAACCCAGGTGCCCCAGGCAGGGACACAAAGATGACTAAATTAGGCTGAGATCCTGGAGAACAGAGGGTAAAGGTCAGACTCCTGTCCCAGCACAGGTCTGGGCAACTAGGAGGCATCTGATGTACACTTATCAAAGCGAGTGGTCATCCTGCCTTGCCTCCTGCCTCCTAGCCTGTTGGCCCCTATTTACTTCAGATAGCCATTTCCCACAGAGGTGTCTCCTGTGCCCCAGGCCCCTGGAAGGAGGACCCCCACTTGACTGACAGTGCAAAGGTTCTTTCTGGGGCTCAGCTGCTCTTTATCCTGCTGCCAAGCCAGCCTTATTTGGTTCTCGAGAGATGGGGAACATTGTCTGTAATATGCAGGACTTTCCCTCCTTGTGCTATCTTCACGCCTTGGGTCTACCACAGACATTGTCTTTCGCTTACGCTCTAGGACCTGGGCTGACATCAGTCTGACCAGTCCTCTTGCCCATGGCGGGGCTGGGGCAGGTGTGTGAGTTTGTCTTCCCCACCAAGAATCTGGCCTCCGTTGCCTTTATGCACAGTAGGCTTGAAGGAATGTTCCTCAGCCTGAGAACATTCTACTAAACACACATACACATACACATTCCCACACGGACCCTTTAGGCTTCTGCCTTATCTCTGCCACCTGCCCCTCAGAATTGATGGAAGTGGCACTTTCAGACTTCTGCCCATAAAGAGGGGAAACTGAAGCAGGAAACAAAAGACTCCCTTTTCCCTAGACTGAGGGGGAAACCCAGCCAGCCTGACTTCTGTCCTCCTGCCCTAAGGTCCAGCTTCCTTTGTTCAGTTGTGCATCTCCCTCATGGCCTTGAAGGTGAGCTCGGCAACCCTCCAAATGCACCTTCATTGCCCAAAGGCCCTTCCAATGGGCAGGACTCTGACACTCTCCTGGCTCAGGTTACCAAAGACCCTTTCCCTGCATCCCCAGGGTTGCTCCTGGCTGGGTTGCCTGGCACCACCTCAGCCTTCCTCCAGGGCTGATATCCCCTTGGGCAAGGGGTGGGGAGATGTAGGCCAGGTGGTAGGTGTGGCCCCACCTCACCCAGGCTTAGGGAGATAGCTTTGTGTCACTTGGTCAGTCTGTCTTGTTTGCTGCCCACACCTGGCCAGTTGTCCCAGCAGGTATGAGAGGAAAGAAAGTGGGGGTGGGGAGAGTAGAGAGGGAGTAACTTTCTGGAGTTGGGAGCCCTGTGGTCTCCTCTTCACCCTGGAAGAGTAGGGACTGGAGGAGATGGGATCTAAGGGGGTGGGTGGCTGTATCCTGACACTCAGGACCAGTGCCTTGCCAACCAGTGTCTCCTGACTGTTGCTGGCTGGCTGTACTCCTCCCAGGCATTTTAAGGAAATAATTTCCAAGCTGCTTTGCAGGCTGATGTGAACAAGAGGGCTGGGTCTTTGGATTCCGAAGATTCCAAATCATCTCCAATATATCATCTTCAGTACATCTCACTTCCCTCTGCCTAACAGGACATGGTCAAGTGGAGAAAAGGGAGGAAGGAGGGAAGGGAAAGCTCTATTCGAGGCTGCAGTATTAATAGGCTTGGGGGGAGGGGCCCAGATCATAGCACATATGGGTTGGGCCGGCTTTTCTGCAGCCCCAGAGGCACTGGGGCCCTTCTTGGGGAGACAGGGGGGACTGGCGGGCCCAGCCACCCCCGTGGAGCTGGAGAGGCTGAGGTTAGCGGAGGCACCACTGTAGGGTTCGGAGGTGCCTCTCTAGTGCCCTTCACACCTGAGCCCATGGGTCACAGCCTCTCCCCCATGCCAGGGTTCAGCTGGCTCCTATACCAGCCGCCCATCTCTGGACTCAGACGTATCCCTGGAGGAGGACCGGGAGAGTGCCCGGCGTGAAGTGGAGAGCCAGGCTCAGCAGCAGCTTGAAAGGGCCAAGGTATCATCTTGCCGGCTGAGGGCAGGACAGGCCAGACTGGGTGGAAACTTGTGCTAGGTCCTAAGTCTCGAGGGGTCAATGGGCAGGATGTGTGTGAGTGTGAAATGGTGTGTGTGTGGATGGGCAGACTGATGGGGCCTCCGCCCTCTGCTGATGGGGCACTGAAACTGGAAGGGGTGCTCTGAGGCTCCCCTCATTTGCACCACTGGTCAAATTCTCCAGCACAAACCTGTGGCGTTTGCTGTGAGGACCAATGTCAGCTACTGTGGTGTGCTGGATGAGGAATGCCCCGTCCAGGGCTCTGGAGTCAACTTTGAGGCCAAAGATTTCCTGCACATTAAAGAGGTGACCACCCCCCTCCAAATAGAAGCCACTTAATCTCTCTGCTTTTGCCCCAGTTCCCATTCCTCTTGCTTCGGTCCTCATTTATAAACAAGTTCCCCAAGCTCCTCAACTCTTATGCTTAACACACCCCCATAAAACCCTCATATCCAAGACCTAATCTTCAGGGTCTCCATCCTCCTAAGGCCTGGCTTGGGCCTCAGTCTCCATATCTGTAAAAGTAAGCCATTAGATTAGTTGCATCTTAGGTTCCCTGTGGCAGCTGTGATGCCTCACGCTGAAGTCTTGGGGGTCTCAAACCTGGCTGCCCTTCCCTCTGGTACCTTCTCCTGCCCCCCTCCCCTCGTGCTGCCTTCCTCAGACCCGCTCTCCCAATGCCTCCCTGGCTCCTTCACGTTGAAGTGCCAGGACTGAGGCCTGGGTCCCCTCCTCTCACCGCCCCTTCCGCTCCACCCCACCCCCAGAAGTACAGCAATGACTGGTGGATCGGGCGGCTAGTGAAAGAGGGTGGGGACATCGCCTTCATCCCCAGCCCCCAGCGCCTCGAGAGCATCCGGCTCAAGCAGGAGCAGAAGGCCAGGTGAGAGCAGGGCTGTGACTCAATAAACATACACCCCGGACGTGTGCACTTTACCCACAGTCCACTTCACCACACATGCACACACATCCCCCCCACAAATATGCACACTCACACCTAGCGTATGCATTCACAAATGGACACACATCAAAGCTCACACACACAAATGCTCCCGTCACATGCACTTCCCTCACTAGCTAAAATGTGAGGAGACGTATACAACTATTAAATACTGTCTAGAACAGACACACAAAGACGCTTATTGACCTCCCTTTCTGCTCTTAGGAGATCTGGGAACCCATCCAGCCTGAGTGACATTGGCAACCGACGCTCCCCTCCTCCATCTCTAGGTAGCCTCCCCTCAACCCACCTGTCTTGGGTAGGTGGGTAACTCAGACACAGGGGGAAGGGAGAGTCTCCCAGGTGAACAGTGTGGGAAGGGGTTGGAGCTGGGAGAAGCCCAGGGTCTCCCCTGGGGACGGGAATACCGTGCCCCCAGGGCCTTTCCCCGCTTCACCAACTTTAATCTTTTATTTCCTTTTCCAAAAAGCCAAGCAGAAGCAAAAGCAGGTGAGTCAAGGAAGGGACTGGGGCTTGGGGGGCTCATGGCTTCTGGCTGTGGGGACAGGTTTCTGGGCAGTCATTGTTGGAGGGGCAAGAAAACACAGAGGGGAGGGGGCCCAGAACTTCTGAATCTGCCCCACCCCAGTCAGGTGAAGGGCAGGCCACACAGCCATGACTTTGCCTGAACTCAGGTCAATTCTGCAGGCGGAACATATTCCCCCCTATGATGTGGTGCCCTCCATGCGGCCTGTGGTGCTGGTGGGACCCTCTCTGAAAGGTTATGAGGTGAGAAGAGGTCCCTGACCCCAGAGTTGCCTCTACCAAACCTGCCACAGGAAGGGCCCAGGGACAGGGGAAGGGGATGTTCCCCCCTCCCCATCCCCCAAGGTCTGGGTGTGGAGGGGCTGGGCTCCATGGCCGCACCTGAGGATGCTGCCCCCCTCCAAGACGGCCCCCAGTCAGTTGCATGCCTTTCCCCTCACCCCTCCCACCCAGGTCACAGACATGATGCAGAAGGCTCTCTTCGACTTCCTCAAACATAGGTTTGATGGCAGGTAAGCTGCCCTGGCCTGCGGAGGCATGAGAACCAGGGAGAAATCATTGTCTCCTTCCAGATGCCTGTAGCAAGGGCTTCTCTAAAGTGAAAATTGGTAGGACCTGGGTAGGGAGGGGCCTAGGCTTGAAATTTAAAGGTGGGTTGTGCTTCTCCATGCCCACCCCAGGATCTCCATCACCCGAGTCACAGCGGACCTCTCACTGGCAAAGCGATCTGTGCTCAACAATCCCGGCAAAAGGACCATCATTGAGCGTTCCTCTGCCCGCTCCAGCATTGGTGAGAAGTCCCCATTCCTGCTTCTCTGCCCACTCAAGCGTTAGTGAGAACCTCTCTCCTACCTTTCTCTTCCCCGACAACTGCATTCCTGCCCAACCTCTTCTCCACCTGCCCCAGGATTGGCAAGAACCGAACCCAGTCTCAATTCTCTGTTCCTCTGCCTGCCCAGGCTTTGATGAACACGCTCTCCCTCCAGTCCCTTCCCATCCACAATTTGGGAGCCCCCAAAGCCCTGTTGGAGTCAGATGGGGTGGAGCCACTGGTGAGCATTGCGGCTCGCTCCCTCCCTCCCACCCTCCATAGCTGAAGTGCAGAGTGAGATCGAGCGCATATTCGAGCTGGCCAAGTCCCTGCAGCTAGTAGTGTTGGATGCTGACACCATCAACCACCCAGCACAGCTGGCCAAGACCTCACTGGCCCCCATCATCGTCTTTGTCAAAGTATCCTCACCGAAGGTAAGTCAGTGGTGGTGATGGAGAAGGCCCACAGGGCTGCCCTCCTAGAATGTGGTACAACTCTGCTTGGTCCCTGCCCAAGGGCTCCTGAATCCCCTTTTCCTGCTGCCCCTTAACACAATTCTAAGTCATCCTCGCCTGCTCCTCATGCAGTATCGCAGGTCGGGGACATGCCCAGTTCTTTGTAGGCCCAGCTCTGCCCTTTTCCCTCAGGTACTCCAGCGTCTCATCCGCTCCCGGGGGAAGTCACAGATGAAGCACCTGACTGTACAGATGATGGCATATGATAAGCTGGTTCAGTGCCCACCAGTGAGTGGTACTCCTGTGCCCGCTCTTGCTTTTCCAGGGCTGGGGGAGTGCTGGAGATGGGTGGAGGGCTCCTGCTGAGAAGAAGCCAATATTCCCCCTTTTCCTTCCCTCCAGGAGTCATTCGATGTGATTCTGGATGAGAACCAGCTGGAGGATGCCTGTGAGCACCTGGCTGAGTACCTGGAGGTCTACTGGAGGGCCACCCACCACCCAGCCCCCGGCCCTGGACTTCTCGGCCCTCCCAGTACCATACCTGGACTTCAGGTAGCCATTTCCAAGGGCACAGATGCTCAGGCTAAGCCAGCCAAAACAATGCCCCCTCCCTGCCCGGAGGATCACCCTTGGCCTCCAGTTTGAAGGCCAAAGGGTCAGAGAGCAGAGCTAGGGCATATGGGCGAAGGCACTTCCTGATGAGAGGGAATAAAGCAATGAGATGCGTGATCAAAGGCTATTTCTTTAGGACTCCAAAGAAACACACTTTCCAAACCCTTCTCCTTAGTCTGTCTTGAAGGCAGAGCCTGAATTTTGTGGGAGTCAGAAGCTCCAGTTTTCCGTGTCTGAAGTGGGAGAATGCTCCAGTATGCTTCTCCTTCCTTGCACTATTTCGTGTCCGCAGGGCCTGAGAGTTGAGGGGGAAGAAATCCCCACCCTGCTGGAGGTGGCAGGGAGGCCAAGGCGAGGTCCACATGGCCTCACTTAGAGCTTCTGTCTTGCCCCAGAACCAGCAGCTGCTAGGGGAGCGTGGCGAGGAGCACTCACCCCTCGAGCGGGACAGCTTGATGCCCTCCGATGAGGCCAGCGAGAGCTCCCGCCAAGCCTGGACAGGATCTTCGCAGCGCAGCTCCCGCCACCTGGAGGAGGACTATGCAGATGCCTATCAGGACCTGTACCAGCCTCACCGCCAACACACCTCGGGGCTGCCTAGTGCTAACGGGCACGACCCCCAAGACCGGCTCCTGGCGCAGGACTCGGAGCACAACCACAATGACCGGAACTGGCAGCGCAACCGGCCCTGGCCCAAGGATAGCTACTGACAGCCTCCTGCTGCCCGACCCTGGCAGGCACAGGCACAGCTATCTGGGGCACCCGCTCCAGGCAGGTTGGAGTTAGACTGGCATTAGGCTGGCACTAGGCTCAGCCCCCAAAACCCCCTGCCCAGCCCCAGCTCCAGGGCTGCCTGCAGTCCCAAGGTTCTGGGAGAAGCGTGGGGCCCCCTCACCTCCTGGGCACAGTGACCCCCCTAGGCTCCCATTCCAGGTACTAGCTGTGTGTGCTGCACCCCTGGCACCTTCCTCTCCTCCTGCACAAGAAGCTGCCCCACTGGGCAGTGCCCTCAGGCCAGGATCCCCTTAGCAGGGGCCTTCCCACCAGACTCAGGGAAGGGATGCCCCCTCAAAGTGACAAGAAGGTGGGGTGTGGGCAGCATGACATGAGGAAGAAACAAGGTCCCTGAGCAGCTACTATCCTAACCCAAGGGACTCAGGGGTTGTGCTTTGGGGTGTGAGAGCCTCCACTCGCCTCACTGCCACACATTAGAAATGAGACAATCAAAGCCCAACAGGGTGGCACTCCCATCCATCGGCTGGGGTGGGGCATCCACACACGAGGCTGGAGCACAGGCAGGCTGGGCTAGGGCCAAAGGCCTCACAGTTGAAGCCCTTGAAGGGAAGGGCTCTCCTCACCTGCCAGGAAGCTTCCTAACATCTGAAGGACCAGGACATGGTCAGGCCAAATGGCAGACGGGAGCCCACCTGGATTGGGGCTTTGGGAAGGGAGGGCGTGTGTAGCGCAGAACGTATGGACAGCGTCAGGGGCCTCCTTGCCCCACTCATTCTTTTGCTCTTGCATCCTGTCATCTCTGTTCTTGGCCTTCATGCCTCCTGGGGGATACGGGCCTCAGACTTTATTCCCTGATTCATAGCAGCTGCTTGTTAAGTTAGGGTTAGAGGGGGAGAGATAGGACCCAGTGGACAGCCCCCAGAGGCCCTGTGTACCCACCTTAAGGCTCTAGTGTGTGACCTACAGAGCATGCTCCACAGGACCCTGCCCCACCTCACCGTCATCACTAATAAACACCACGCACCATCCCTCGGGCTCCTGGTGTATGTCTGCTGGCTCAAGTAGCCAAGTTCCTCACTGCAGGGCCAAGTCTGGAGGAGGTAAAGAAGTATCCTGGCCGCCTCTCTCTCACAAAGAACCCATTAAATGGGAAGGGAAAAGGACAGAGCTGGGGAGGCACTATACTCCCAGGTACCCCTCCATGCCCAGGGCCTGGAGGGAAACTTTCAGCGGCACAGAAGGGACTTGTTTGGGGAGGTGGAGAAGAGGCTTAGTCACCTTACACGGTCCCTACCTCAGGCCAAAAAGGTCCTGAAGTAGTTGCAACTTGAACTCCAGGTACTTGCCCAGCTTTTTGATGGGTAAGGAAGAGCATGTGATAAGAGTACTGGGGGAGGACCCAGGCCGTGCAGCCCTCTAGCCCTCTCTCCACAACCTGAACTCAGCCGGGCCCAGCTCACCTTTCCGTGGTGCCTCTGGTGCCTGTCTCCACAACCTCCCATGAGCAGTGGGCTCGGCAGTTAGGGAGCCACAAGCAAAGGTCCTGAAGACTTGGTGTCAAGCACACTGCACCAGGGCGGGAGAGTGGTTCTGACTGCTTCACCTGCCAAAGTTTCACAACTGCTTTCCTTTCTCACCCTTGTGCAAAGCTCCCTGGAGGGTGTCCAGGCCAGAGCTTCAAGTTCTGTGAAGCCAGAGCAGGGGAGGCAACATGCATCGCGGTCCTGCTGTCGGTGCCCTTTCCATCTCCCCTCAGGCACCTCCTATAGACTTAAACTATCAGCTCAGACCCTAGGCTCTTCTTTGAATGTTGATTTTCTTTCATCTCCCAAGTGAATCCACTGTGTCCAATGCTGTCCTCCTGGTCTTCTGTGGTACCAGGGAGGACCTGGGAGATGAGTTTAGCTAGAACTAAGACACAGCCTTAATATTTGTGTATTTATTCTCAGAACATACAAACTCTTCTCAGAGAATAGAAAACAGAAAGTTCACTCTGACTTCAAGGACTCAGCCAGCTCCCCATCCCCACACCTGCTAAAAAATTCCCCGGGTGAGGGATGCCTAGAGTGCACAGTACCCCTCGGCACAGGGGCCGTGCACAACTCTAAGCAAGGCTCTCCACTTGTTTGATAATCCGAAAGGGCAAACAGCTGTCAAAATGACAATAAGAGTCCAAGATCCATACTCCTCAGTGCCAGATCCCCTGGGTCACCTAGGGCAACGATGGTGCTGCAGCTTACACAGTCACGTCTGTGCCGAAGAAGTCCCAGCCCGGCAGCCAGGTTTGTTCAGTCTAGGAGGCAGTGCCAATTGGCTGCCCCCATACCTGGCAAGAGCTGATGGCCCAATGCAATCCCAAAGCCCGCCGGAGGGGCAGGGCTGGGCCAAAACCTAGGGTAATTTGTTCTCCTTGCCTCCTAGCTTCCTCTCCTCTTACAGCCCCACACTCAGGCCTTCAGAACTGAGGGTCTGGGCCAGGGAGTCTGATTGTTTCCTAAGCCCCCATAATAGTGCGGACCTGGGAAGAGACGTGAGGGTCCTGAAGAACAGGCTCCAGGGCGCAGCCTCGAACCGCAGGGAGAGTGCTGTGTCAGGCAAAGATGGTCTCCTCCCGGCGCTTCTTGGTGAGGATGGTGCCCGGCTTGTGCTGGGCATCGGGGTGGTTGGCCAGCTCTGGGGGGCAGGAGGACACCGGGCTCTCCAGGATGGCTTGCTTCAGCTCATAGAACACAGCAGAGTCCTCTTTGGTGAGGAAGGTGATGGCCACACCACTCTTGCCTGCTCGTCCCGTGCGGCCAATGCGGTGGATATAATCTGAGGAGGGGGAGGAATGTCACTCAGGGCGCCAGGCCAGATGCCCTCGTGAGCAGTGCGTGAAGCCTCCACTTCTAAAGGCTTCATCCTTGCCACCACACCTCTGAGGGCAGTAAACACAGCTCGCGCTGCCTGAATCTGCAGTGCCCACGGTGCTCTGCCCGCTAGCACTGCTGATGGTGGCCATCCTACCACGTTAAGACGGAGTGGCCCAGCTCCGTTCTTCTCCATACCCAGAAGACAGAGTGCAATCCCAGGAGCTGGGACAACACACCCAAGAGAGATACAGGGCAGGAGCTCTTCTCACTGGGACAAGCAGCCCTAGGCTCAGAGCTGTGAGACTTGACAGCAGGAGCCTCCTCAGTGGAGCTATTCGAGGAGAAACGGGCAAGGAATCTCCCTTTACCTGGATTGAAGCTGCTTTCCCCTGCACTTACCTTCAATGTTTTTGGCCATATCATAGTTGACAACCATAGACACATCTTGGATGTCGATACCACGACCCGCCACATCTGTAGCCACCAAAATATCCTTGGCCCCAGCCTTGAGGTTGGATAGTGCAAACTCTCGCTGCTCCTGGCCTTTTCCACCATGCAGCGTACAAGCATTGTACTGTTGGAAGAATGGTGAGGTGAAGAAAGAGCAATGGGATCATGGAAAGACAGAAGTTAGGAGGGAGTGGACTGGGAGGAGGGAGGGTTGCAGAGAGCAGCAAGGGAGATGGAAAGGGGAAGGAGGCAGAAGAGAACAAGGGCAACTGAAGTAAGGAGAGAACAGATGAGCTGAAGAAAGGGATAGGAGAGATTGGGGGTGGTGGTGAGGGGAGACACAGACAGGGCAAGGTCAAAGGTAAAGCAATCAGGGGTGAGATGTGGAGCCAAACAGATGAGAAGTAGTGAAAGAGAGAATGAGGGTAAGAGATGAGGGTGGAAAGCAGGGACCAAGAAATTTAAGGAAGTTTAAGCCTGAGTGGAAAGGACACACCCTTCCCCTCCAACGCCAGTATCAGGAGTAAAGGACACTCATCACTAACATCTCCCTCCTGACAACACCATCCTCTCTCCCAAACATAAATAAACACGAAACACTTTGACCCACTCTACTCCATATCCTCAGATCCTGCCAGGATGTGTCTCGTAACCTCTCCCTGGCCCCAGCACACTTGGAGGAAGACCCAAGGCAGCTGTGGCTGGCACTGCTGGAATGGACAGGGAGTCACAGCAATCGACCAAGTCCTCTTTATCCCCATCAACCACCCTTTTCCCTCTGACCCTGGCTTGTTAAATGTTGGAGAGGTTCCAGAGTAGGTAAGCACTGAAAGCAGAAGCCTAGGGGGCCCGTCTAGTTTCAGAAAGCAGCACCAGAGACCAGGCATTGCTCTCCCTCCCCAGACACACCCCCATCTTCTCCAGGGATTTGGCCAAAACATCACAGCCCTTCTTCTGGTTGACAAAAATGATGATGGGGGGATCAAAGCCTTGCTCCAAGATTGCCAGCAGCTTTTTCCTGGAGAGAAGAGGAAGAGAAAAATGAGATGCATACTACCCTCCACTCCAAGTGAAATGCCCAACACTGATCTACAAACACCAATTCCAGGATCTCCAATGCCCAGCTCTTCAACACGGCAGAACAGTCGCCCTCCAGCCACCACTCGCACTAAAAAAAGCCTCTTCTCCATTCTGTTTCCCCTGGCTCAGCTGCCCCCATACCTCTTTTCAGACTCTGACATGAGGAAGACCTTCTGTTCCACACGTTCGTGGGGCTTGCCGGCAGAGCCAATGTACACCACAGCAGGTCGCCGAAGATAGCTCCGGGCCAGACGCTCCACCGCTGGGGGCATGGTGGCCGTGAACATGACTGTCTATGAAAACAAGAGGTTCAGCGCTGGGCCCAGGCAGACACATCACACATCCCACCATCAGCACAGGCAGCGCAACCCAAGCTGCAGAACAGAAAATGAGCCATGGTGTGAGTTTTGACAGAAGTAGTGCCTGACAGAGAGAGAACTGTCCTTTGCCTTCCCACTTCTTTTCCTCAGTGCCTGTTCAGCAGAGTACTTTACATCTTATGCTAACAGGAAGGGCTGAGAGCATTTGCCAGCACCTGTGGCGGGCAGTAGCATGACTGTTTGGAATCATTTTTCCAGGGCTAAGAGGCTACACTGCTAGGACTGTGAGAGGACTGTACATGGGGAGCCATGCCTCACCATTCTGGAAACATGCACTTGCCTAGGGCAAGAAGGGCCCTGGAGCAGGTCTGGCAACTTGCCCAACTTTTCCCAGCCTAGGGAAGCAGCCTTACTTGGCGGTACTTATGTTTTCCTGACTCGAAGTTGGCCAACATCTTCTCAGGGTCCTCGGCCTCATCCGTGTCCGGCTTCTGGTTGCTGACAGGCATGTGCTCCAGGATCTTCTGGACGTCTGGCTCGAAGCCCATATCAATCATCCTGTCTGCCTCATCCAGAACCACATAGGTACAGCGGCTCAGCACCAGGTAGCGGTTCTCCAGCACATCAATCAGACGTCCTGGAGTAGCAATCACTATCTGGGGGGTACAGTGGAATCATGTGTGGCCCCAGCAGGTACCCCTTTCTTCTCTCTTCTGTGAACTATCCACCCAATAGATCCCCAATGCTAAGGAACTTTGACCTCAACCTCCAGTTATGTTTGGTAGTGAAAGTTCCTGAGAAGTGGCATGAAATCACTTGTTGCTACCTTGGATTTTTTTCAGGAATGAATGGGGTCTCTGAGTAAGGTCCAGGGATTAGACAGAAGAGGCAACATCAACAGAACTTTCTTCGACGGAAGAGAGACTAAGCGATACTATGGAGGGGGTTGGATAAAGGGATTACACTAAGAAGCCTGCAGAAGACTTGATTCCTACAGCAGACTTCTCGTAAAAAGCTCTCCTCCCCTACCCTAAGAAGAAGGCAACACAAAATCAACGACATGGTCTTTCAGAGCGATTAAGAGCACAGCCTTCACATATGAATCTCAGCTCTGCCCATCACCAGCTGTGACTTTGGGCAAGTTATTAACCTGATTCTCAGCTTCACCTGTAAAATGGAAATACCGTTATCTATTCTCTTTAAGGTGGTTGTGAGAATTAATGATATACAGAGTACAATCCCTGGTGCATAAGTCCCCCATAAATAACAGCACATACATACATACCAGCCCCTTTCTTCATTTACTGTACATCTATGGCAGAAACTAGAAACAGAGCCCCCAGACAGAGAGCCCTCCCAAATGGCGGGCTGGCTGCTGGCTAGGTGAACAAACCTCACAACCCATGCGCAGCCTGAAGCCCTGGTCTTCTCTGGAGATGCCGCCAATGACAGCCACAGTGCGGATGCCTAGCGGCTTCCCAAACTTGATGGTCTCTTCCTCAATCTGCTGAGCCAGCTCACGAGTGGGGGCCAGGATGATGGCATAAGGGCCCTGGTCTGACTCTTCGATCCTGTGGTAAATGGGGCATTCCACAGTTTCATGAGCTTTGGTTCTCATCCAACCACAAACAGGAGCAAGACAAAGTCACTCTTAAGGGCAACTAAAGGGAATGAGGAGGGTGGTGGGAAAAGAATGTAACAATTGCTCTTAAAAATCAGATGCCGGGATAGCCAAGCTCTCCAGGGAGTGGTCCTTGCCAGCAATAAAATCATACACTTCTTTGATATCATGATCCAATTATTCCCTAATATCACCCAGACTAAAGGCTTCTGATTATAGACTTAAAAAGAAAACCAAATGCTCATTCGCCATTTTCACCAACTGGTGTCAGCTGATGTCACCTGTCAATTTTGGGGAGAGTGGTAATCCAGACCAGCAACGGGATGAGGAAGGCTGCTGTCTTGCCGCTGCCAGTCTCAGCCACTCCAATGATGTCACGATTCTGTAGCCCAATGGGAATTGCCTGACGCTGGATAGGTGTCGGCTCCTGTAGTGACCCAGAGACAGTAACGTGTACAGGCAAAATTATACTACCTGGGCGGCTGCTGCTGACAGAGTGGGCACATATGCTAGCACAATGGGAGGACACCAAGCACAGTGAACAGGAATGGGACCCGAGAAGAAACACAATCAACAAACAATACTTCCACCAGAAACTGAGAGACGTCACCTTGGTGCCCACTGGCAGAGAAGGCACCGAACAGTCTAGGAACAAAGTTCTCTGTTCTCAAATTAAATCCGTACCCCCTAGAATCTGGGAACACGTAAGGCCTTCTGGTCCAATCTGCTCCTTCATACCTTGTAGCCACACTTATCGATGACCTCCAAGATGTGTGGAGGCAGAGAAGAGTCTTTCCAGGATCGGATGGGATTGGGGATCTTGCCACCTTTGGTGGTGATGCTGTAGTCCTCACGGAAGATCCGCCAGTCCCTGTCTGTCATCTCATCCAACTTCTTCTGGGACCAATGCCTATCATCCCAGCGTTGCTTGGCTTCCTTCTTACGAAGTTTGCGGAGTCTTGCCCTGGAGCAGGACATGGGGAATGAAGGGGTTCGTATCCTCCATCTCCTTCCTGTAGACTCGGCTCTGCCCAACCACCTGCAGCCCTGCCCACTCACTCCTCCTGCTCCTTTTCTTCCAGCGTCCGCCTCTTCTCCATTAGGTCTCCATAGAAACGTGACTGCTCTCGTTTCTGCTGCTTTAGGTCAATGCCTGCAATGAAGCCTCGCCCCAACAACTGCACCTGGTGCCGTTCTTTGTACCTGGGATTGAGAAGAGGAAGAGGAAAAGAGAAGGAGCTGCTAAGCACAAGGATGGAGGTGCAGACTACCAACATTACCAGTTCCCCTTCCAGCCAGGGGCCTTCATCGCCCAGAGGGCTGGCTAACTACTATTTTACCCATCTCCTCATCCCAGCCTATCTTACTTCTATCTCTGTAGTCACTGGTTCTCTCTAGCAACTGCCTAGTTTAAAAGACCTAGCACTGAGGCCTGAAGACACTCACAGGGGGTTGTAGTCAATGGAAGTGTCCTCAGATGCATCCCACTCAAAGACAAACTTGCGGTCATTGAGATGCCTCGTCCGGCGCCGCTTCTTGATGCCACCCAGGTAACGCTCCTGCCCGGGCACAGAACACAAAGCCCATCAAACGGGAGGCCCAAACCTCATATACAGAGATCAGACTGGCCCAACAAGCAAGCCTCCTTAGTGTGTGAGGAGCGTGGGGCCACGAAGACAGAGCTGAGGCCTGCACCTTAATGGCATGCAGTTCCTTGCTCTTATCCTTCTCCTCCCGGATTTTCTGCCGCCCTTCCTCATCCTCGTTTCCATTGGTCTCCCGCTCCATCCTCTCCCTGCGTTCCCGACGTTCCCGTTCCTGAGGGTCTTCTGTAGACCAAAGAAAGCAAAGCTGCAGAAGAACTCAGTGGAAGAAAAAAGAGGGCATGGAGGAGATCCAGACAACAGACACCAAATGCGTAAAAAAATGGGGGGGGGGAGATTTATGATACAAGGGAAATGGAGACCTAACAGAAAGATATTTTTCTCAGAAACTTGCCCCATCCTTCCTTCTTCCAAACTCAGAGCAAATAGCTTTCTAGCTCTCCTAAGTTACACCACAATCCCATTCCCACCCTTCCCTACCCTGTCTAGGGGCCACAGGGTAAGAAAACGAACCCAACATTTTCCTGCCCAAGTCTTGGAACTGTTTCCTTTTCTTCCTCTCTTCCTCAAGCATCCTCTGCCGCTCCTCCACCTCCTGCTGCCGTCGCTTTAGGGCTTCAGCCTCTCGTTCTGCTTTGGAGAGGAACTTGGGCTACAAAACAGATTACAACTGTAAACAATGATCTAGGAACAGGGTATAATCACACCACTGATGGCAAGATGGCAGGGAGCCCAAAAATATTTGCTCAGGCATTAAACATGTTAAGGAAAACATAAATAGGCCCAGGACCCTGTTACGGGCTAAACTGTGTCTCCCTCAAAATTCACATGTTGAAGCCCTAGCCTCCAGTACCTCAGAATGTGACTGTATTTGGAGACAGAGCCTTTAAAGAGGTGATTAAGGTAACCTGAGGCTCCAAGGTTGGGTCCTAAACCAATCTGACTGTGTCCTTATAAAAAGAGAAAATTTGGACACACAGAGATACCAGGAGCATACACACACAGAGGGAAGAGCATGTGAATATGGAAAAGACATCCATCTACAAGCCAAGGAGAGAAGCCTCAGAAGAAACAACCCCATCTGATCTCAGACTTCTAACCTCCAGAACTGTGAGAAAATAAATTTTTGTTGTTTAAGTCACTCAGTCCGTGTGTTCTGTCATGGCAGCCCCAGCCAACTAATACAGACCTTCAAGCTCTTACCTTAGCCTCAGCTTCTTCCTCAGCCTTTTTCTTGGCCAGAAGTTCCTCCAGGGATAATGGCTGGGCCTGAAGATAAAACACAGGACTTCAGTCCATAGAGGCTCTCTCCCTATGAAGAACAAAGTTGGGCTTGAACTGAAGAGGAAGATGAGGAAAAAAATCCTTCCCCTTTTTACCTTAGGCTTCTTATCACCATGTTCATCCTCTTCATCCTTCCTAGAGTCTCTGTCTTTCCGAGATTTAAAATCTTTTCCTCGGCCAGGAGATAAACTTAAAGGCAAAGGAACAGGAAAAGTGATATGGATCACTCTTAGCCTAGCCCCTGGATGAGGCTCAGACTGAGCTCGCCAAAAGAGGATGGAAGTTTTCCCACGACTCAGCAAGACTGGCCCACGGTCATCCAACATGTCCTGAAGCTCCTTTTGCAGACCTGGTCACTCTGCCTGCTCTGAAACCTAACAATGACCCTATCTTGGCCCCATTCTACCTGAATCTCCTTTTCTGAGACTATTCTCTTCTGGGAGGTGGATCTTCACTACTGATATCAAAAATTATTTCCTCCAAATATTACTCAGCCATAAAAAAGAAGGAAATATTACCATTTGCAGCAACATGGATGGACCTAGAGATTATCACACTGAGTGAAGCCAGACAGAGAAAGACAAATATATGGTATCACTTATACGTGGAATCTAAAAAATAATACAAATGAATTATTTACAAAACAGAAACAAACTCACAGACACAGAAAACAAACTTATGGTTACCAAAGGGGAAGGGGGGCGTGGAAGGCTAAATTAGGAGTATGGGATTAACAGATACACATGACTATATATAAAATAAACAACAAGAATTTACTGTAGGGACTTCCCTGGTGGCACAGTGGTTAAGAATCTGCCTGCCAATGCAGGGGACATGGGTTCGAGCTCTGATCCGGGAAGCTGTCACATGCCGCGGAGCAACTAAGCCCGTGCACTACAACTACTGAGCCTGTGCTCTAGAGCCCACGAGCCACAACTACTGAGCCTGTGCTCTAGAACCCGCGAACCACAACTACTGAGGCTGCGTGCCACAATTACTGAAGCCCGTGCGTCTAGAGCCCGTGCTCCACAACGAGAAGCCACGGCAATGAGAAGCCTATGTACCACAACAAAGAGTAGACCCCGCTCGCCGCAATTAGAGAAAGCCCGCGCACAGCAACGAAGACCCAACGCAGCCAAAAATAAATAAATTAAACTTTTTTAAAAATAAAAAACATACAATTAAAAAATTTCTTAAAAAAAAGAATTTACTGTATAGCACAGGAAACTATATTCAATATCCTGTAATATCCTATAATAGAAAAAAACCAGAAAATATACACGTGTGTGCGTGTGTGTGCGTGTGTGTGTGTGTGTGTGTGTGTATATATATATATATATATATATACGCGAAACTGGATCACTTTGCTATACAACTGAAACTAACCCCATATTGTAAATCAACTATATTTTGATTAAAAAATTATTTCCTCCAAACAGCATATGCATGTCAGTAGAAAAAAAAAATCCTGCATTACTTGAGAATACACAATAAATTTAGCCGACATGGCCACCCACATACACCCTTCCCAGATACTGCTATATATGTCCTTTCCTCATCTCTCCTTCCTACCAGCCCCAGCAATCTTTCCCCACACCTGCTATAAGCTTAATATGCAAGAGATCTCAACCCCACTGCGTTTGTTGCAAGAATTCTATTCTTTGCCCTGAATTCTAATCTACAGATTCAGGGCCTAATAAAAACTTTGTATAGAAAGTTTCCAGGGCTTCCCTGGTGGTGCAGTGGTTAAAAATCCGCCTGCCAGAGGCTTCCCTGGTGGCGCAGTGGTTGAGAGTCTGCCTGCCGATGCAGGGGACATGGGTTCGTGCCCCGGTCCGGGAAGATCCCACATGCCGCAGAGCGGCTGGGCCTGTGAGCCATGGCCACTGAGCCTGAGCATCCGGAGCCTGAACGTCCGGAGCCTGTGCTCCGCAACGGGAGAGGCCACAACAGTGAGAGGCCCACGTACCACCAAAAAAAAAAAAAAAAAAAATCTCCCTGTCAATGCAGGGGACATGGGTTCGAGCCCTGGTCCGGGAAGATCTCTCATGCCACGGAGCAACTAAGCTCATGCGCCACAACTACTGAGCCTGCGCTCTAGAGCCTGTGAGCCACAGCTACTGAGCCCGCGTGCCACAACTACTGAAGCCCACACACCTAGAGCCCGTGCTCTGCAACAAGAGACGCCACCGCAATGAGAAGCCGGCGCACCACAACGAAGAGTAGCCCCCACTCGCCGCAACTAGAGAAAGCCCACGCATAGCAATGAAGACCCAACGCAGCCAAAATATAAATAAGAAACAAATTAAAAAAAAAAAAAAGTTTCCAGAACAAAGAGATCAAGATACTGGTGCATTAAGCTATCCCAACAAATGTATGTTGTACATTCTGGTTAGAAAACTGAATGGTCCGATGGAGCTGTTTTGTTGGGTGGTAACCTTTTCAAACTAAATTCTAAGAACAAGCTGACCCTCAAGAAGTGGTGACTTCACTAACTGGTTATCCTTTCTAAAGAAGGTGTGTGCCTTCTAAAAAAGACAGTTCTACTATAACTGCCAATAGGATTCGCTATGGAAAATTTACTTTCCCCCGAAGCTGAGCCAGCTGAGATGCAGAGAGGAAGCGACCAGAGTGTTGCCCTAAAGCCCACTCCCACTCCCTCAGGTACCTGGATCGCTTGCGGTCCCGTCTGTGCCCATCCTTATCCCGATCTCGGTCCTTCTTATTCCGATCACGCTCCTTATCTCGCTCTCGTTCTTTGTGCCGGCGTTCTCTGAAGACACCACATTTAGGAAATTACATGACACTTCCTGAGTCCTGAGTATCCTGCTTCACTGCAGCCCTAAGAAGGTTCCCATGCTCTTTTCTCCCCAAAGTAATATTTTACAAATTGGAAAATGTGTTTCCCAAGAAGTTATGAGGGAATTCTAAGAAGGTCTAAGAGCTCAGAGCTGTACTGCTAAGTATCAGTGGCAATGATAGGCCATGGATTATGTGAACAGATGAACTATCTTCCTTGATCATCTGGACCTTCATCTTACAAGTTCCCTATTAACCTTTAAGAACTAAGAGAAATGTATGAAAGACTAATGCCCTAATATGGAGGCATCAGAGGAACCAAGAATAAAGGAGTTTGAAATGTACACTCCCTTTTCACGTAACAAACAGAAAATTACTTTACCTTTCTGTAGACTTGGAACGGGAACGGGAACGAGAACGGCTGCCTCCTCGACGCCTTTCCCTTGAACGATGCCGTTTCCTATCTTTAGATGGGGAAGACTTCCGGTCTCGGTCTCTATCCCGTTCTCTGTCAGGAGTCCGAGATCGCTTCCTTTCCTCCTTGGAAGGTGAAGCCTCACGGTCCTTCTTATCAGCCAGCTCTCCTGCCATCTGTCATGGGTAAGAGGAGTATTTATTATGTACTAGGTACTGCTCTAAACTTTTTACAAATAATTTACTTAATCTCAAAACAACCCTCTGAGGTAGATATATTGGTATGCATGCTTTACGGATGAAGAAGCTGAAGCTCAGATGTATAAAGTAACTTGCCTAAGGACACACGGGTGTTAAGTGTCAGAGTTTTAGGCAGTCTGGCTCCAGAGGCCCATTCTTATTCATTAATGCTATGTTATTTCTCTGGGATTCCTTTTTGTATATATTCATTTCCAAAAGTATACAATGAATACACCTTATTTTTATAATTAGACTGCAAGAGTATTAAAAGAAATGTTAATGCATAGTATACTAGCTATCTCTAGAAACATCTTGTTTTGCTTATCTTAGGAGTCTATTGTGTCTGCCAGCCCACCAGGATCAGTCAACGTATATACATCTAAGGGAGATAAGTTCTCTTGAGCTCACAAAGAAAGCTCAAAAGAGAACAAAGGAGTTTAACTTAGAGATTTGGGATTATGATCAGCACCTCAAGGAAACCTAAATTCAAATAGAGAAACTCACTTTTACTCAGATTAAAAGAAATGTATTTCTAGTTATACAATGGCAAAAACTTTGTGAAGGGTACATAGGACTCCATACACTTTGGTTTTACGACTTCCTTCCTTCCTACAATTATTTTAGAATTTAAAATAAGGGAGGGAGGAATGGAGAGAGGGAAGGAGGGGAAGAGGGAGGAAGAAGTGTACCAGAAACTAGAGATCACAGACGTTCTGACTCATGTTCCCTACTCAGATTTTCACAGCCTTGATTATGATCCAGTTCCATGAAAAGTTTGAGCAGGAATTTGTTCTGTCCCCATACTGCCTAGGGGACATTGAACACCATGCCACACTGTCAACTGTCCTTCAGACTACAAAATTTTCTTCAGCCAGGTGCTAAATTCAGACAGCAAGTCTGAATCTGCCTCTATTCCACCATCACCACCACCATCCCTAAGCCTCAGGATATTTTCAGAACTTACTTTAACCCCAAATGGTTCCAAGGAAATAACAGTTCCCTAAGCTTTAGCTTATGATCCCCCTTTCCCATGTAATTCCTGCCATGTATTTTTAAGAAGGGAGAGTATGTAAAGAAGAGAAAAAAATGAACAAGTAGCACTTTCAAAAGGCGGAAACAACCCATTTTACCTCAAAATTGCCAGTACGTCATGCATATCACATGGAAATTATACTTATGTCTCGTCCACTTATAGCCCTAAGAAAACAATCCAGGGACTTCCCTGGTGGCACAGCGGTTAAGAATCCGCCTGCCAACGCAGGGGATACGGGTTCAATCCCTGGTCTGGGAAGATCCCACATGCCACAGAGCAACTAAGCCCATGGGCCACAACTACTGAGCCTGTGCTCTAGAGACCGCAAGCCACAGCTACTGAAATCCATGAGCCTAGAGCCCGTGCTCTAGCCCATGCTTCACCTCAAGAAGAAGCCCGCGCACCGCAACGAAGACCCAACGCAGCCAAAAATAAAAATAAATAAAATAAAATAGCCCTCTTCTATTAAAGAAAAAAAGAAAACAATCCAGAGGAAAGGCCATCTTCTCTATAAAGCATCCTGGGCATCAGCATTCTTTCGACAAATATTCACTGAGTACCTGGTAGGTGCCAGAAACTATTCTGCGTACTAGAGGTACAGCAGTAAACAAAACAAAGTCTCTGATCTCATAATGCTTAAATTCCAGTGAAGCAGACAACAGTTAGGCAGAAAGATAAGAGAATTTCAAACAGTAATGAGTGCTAATGAAGAGAGTAAAACAGGGTGACATGATGGGGAGCAGTATGAACAAGAGATAGAAGGCTCTGGAAAGAATTTTTTAGATGACATGTAAGCTGAGACTTGAATGATGGGAAATAGAGTCTGCAAAAATCAGAGGAAGAATTTATTGGGCAGAAGGGACAGTAAGGCACTGGGGCAAGAACTAGCTTAGCATGTTTGCCAATTAAAAATAGACTCGTGTGGGACTTCCCTGGTGGTCCAGTGGTAAAGAATCTGCCCTGCAATGCAGGGGACAAGGGTTCGATCCCTGATCGGGGAACTAAGATCCCACATGCTGCGGGGCAACTAAGCCCGTGCGCCACAACTACTGAGCCCGCACGCCTCAACTAGAGAGCACGTGTGCCGCAAACTACAGAGCCCACGCGCTCTGGAGCCCGTGCACCACAACTAGAGAGAAGCCCACGTGCCGCAACGAAGATCCTGCATGCCGCAACGAAGACCCACCGCAACCAAAAATAAAAATAAAAAATAAGTAAAAAAAATAAAATAGATTCGTGTGAGGAATTCCTTGGCGGTTCAGCGGTTAGGATTCAACACTTTCACTGCTGGGGCATGGTCTGATCCCTGGTCAGGGAACTAAGATCCCGCAGGCTGCACAGCAGGGCCAAAACAAATAGACTCATGTGGCTCAGTGGCAGTGACCAAGGGGGAAGACTGATTCGCGATGAGTTCAGGGAGGTAGGCAGGGGTGAGATCATGGAAATGTGTTTCAGGCCAGGGTAAAGGAACTTGGATTTTAATCTAACTGCAGTGGGAACCTTAGAAAGGTGATAAACAGGAAGTGATGTGGTCTTATTTTACATTTTCAAAGAATTACTTTGGTGACTTGCAAGAAAACATACGGTAGGGAGGCAACAGTGGACACAGAACCACTGAGAATGCTATTACAGTAGTCTACACAAGAGATGACAGTGGCTTGTTCTAGGAAAGTGGCAATGGAGATGAAAAGAAGTAGAGGGCTTCAGGGTACATTTTGAAGGCAGAGCTGATAGGACTTACTGATGAAGGGAGGAAACAAAGAGGAGAGACAGATGTAACTCCTAAATTTACGGTCTGACCAACTGGTTAAATGGTTCACAGTGCCATTAGTGACCAGAGGAGACTGGGGAAGGAAAAGACTTAGAAGAAATCAAAAGTTTCATTTTGACCATGTTGAGTGTAAGATGTCAATAAGAAAACCAAGTGGAGATTCCAGAAAGGCAGTTGAAAATGTAATTCTGCAACTCAAGAGAGAGTGTGGAGACAGTAACTTGAGTTATCAATATATAGATTGCTTTTAAAGCCATGGGACGCTAAGTGATATTACCTAAGTAGGCATTCTAGTTAAAGAAGAAATTAGAGGAGGACCCAGGATTGACCTCCGGAACACTGTAACATTTAGAAGTCAGGCACAGGAGGAGCCAGAGGGAAAAACTGGAAAGAAACAACAGCCAGTGAGAAATAAGAAAAAATGGTAAAGTACGGCAACACAGAAGTCAAAAATGTGTTTCAAGGAGGGAGGGGTTACCTGTGTCAAGTGGAGAAAGACTAGAAGATAAAGCAGTGACCCTTGCATTTGGAAAAACAGAGATGGCTTGGCGACCTTTGACAAGAGCTGTTTCAGTGGCATGGAGGGAGTAGAAGGCTGAGTGGAGTGAGCTTAGAAGAGAATGAGAAGTGCAAATAAGAAGAAAGTAAACGTAGGAAACTTTTATTATAGGTTCCACTTATCACAAACCTCCACATCTTTGAGTTCCTCAGTTCTTGTAGGGCAGGGGCAGAGTCTTTTTTTCATTCAATGAACTATGTACTAATCAAGCATCCACTGTATGCAAGGCACCACGCTAGGCGCTGTGTGAGTTACAAAAGGAAATCAGGAAGATCCTGTCCACAGGAAGCTTACAAAACAATAGAGGGTTATGAGACACATAGCAAGATGCAGGCTCAAATGAATTATTGCAGGAGTTCAAAGAAGAAGTTTACTTTCACTTGTAAAAGGGAATTTGGAAAGACTGTAGAGAAAGTAGCTCTTGAGCACTGAAATATAGGTAGAATCTGAAGATGTATAACTGAAGGTGCCAGGAAGAAGTCATTCCCGGAAAAAGAAATAATACAGGAGGCGCAGAGGCGGGAAAGCATGACTGGTTCTGGGAGAAAAACCAGAGTTTCAGTTCGGCTGAAGCAAGGGCTACTCGAAACATGAAGGAATAAAGTCGGACTGAGGGTATCACAGGTGCTGTGCGCGTGGGAAAAGGTCTGACCTGGAACATCGTCCAGGGACCTGCCCTGTGCCCCCAGGAGCCAACACTCCCGCTGGGGCCCGCGCCCTTTCGCTCCTGCCCGCCAGAGCTTTCCAAGCTCGTGCCCCTTCCCTGAGGCGTTCTTCCCGTCTTATCCCGGAGACAAGAGCCACCGCTGTGCCCTCACTCTCGCCTTCTCTGCAAGCTGCTGGAAAACGCTTCCATCGCCCGAGACTCACCACTCTTGAGTCCGAACCGCCCAACGCGGCCTCAACGTCGCCGAGCAGTCGCCATCTTCCCCATTTCCTGGTCGCCGGGCTGCTCCCCAGGCCGCGCGGCAAGCTGGGAAGGCGAGTTCCTGGTGCTGAGCAGCGCGGGCCGAGAGCGAGCACCTGAAAACTACCAATCCCAGAATACACGGTGAGAGCGTCGGCCCCTGGCCGCGGGGGCCGCTGGGCAATGTGGTTCGCCAAACATTTGAGTCTGCGGGAGGAAGTTTTTCGTGGGCCGGCTGTTCTCAAAAGGTTTTTCTCTCCGCGAGCGCAGTCCTCCTGGAATATGCTGGTTTTCCTAGAAACTGTAGTTAATGACATCATGGCCTGTGGCTTACAACGGAGAAATTTAAGGCCTTCCTTAGATAGCACGTAATTATAACCGGCAACTACAGTGACAACTATAAATACCGTTTATGGAAAAGCGTTTTTACAGAAAATCTTTGAGATAGATTATTAGCCCTATTTTACGGGTGGACAAACTAAAAGTTAAGTTACAGGAGCAGCCTAGTATTTCCCAGTGAGGGTGGGACAATTCACGGTGTGAGACTATCCCAGGTTTAGGAGGACATTTTAGCAACCCTGGCCAGGCGGCAACACCCTGGTTAGTGTGGCAACTCAAAATGAGCCCACACAATGGATTCCAAAGGCCTCCTGGAAGGATGGTATCTCGTGGGCCGTGGCACCTGGTTTTCTCAACATTCCAGATAGGACTTGCCTTCTTCACTCTTTTGCTGTTTGGAATCTGGCCAGTTGTTTGGGTTATCTTAATACTGTTTTGTTCTTTCTTTCTCCTAGTTTCCTCTTTTCAGTCCTCCAATGAGATTTTTTCCCCCAAAATTGTACTTTCACTTTGTTTCTCTTTGGTCACATGGTTCATAATTCTACCCCCCTTCCTCCCAAACAAAAACAAAAACTCTGGCAACTTCTAGGACGGTTTAGATAGATACCAGGAAGTAACTAATGCCTCTTTCCTTCCCTTTTTCCCATCACCAGCTTTTTGGTTTCAATCCCACATAGCTTTAGTTCTGGTTTTTCTCTCTGAATGTGTTCAGTTCTACTGAAGCAGAGCCTAGGATAGGCCCAAATAATCCTAAAGCTCTGAGCCTCAAGCATAAAGGCCCAAATTAACTCTGGGATAGGCACATTTCTGCTCTTAGAACTCTGCAGTCTTTGAGCTGCACACTTGGACCTCACAGAGAGAATGGAAAAGTTGTCTCAGGTCTGTTGGGTGTAATTCACCCAAGTGAACACTGGAGGGCTATCCACTCACAGAGTGGAGCTAACAATCAGACCAAAGGTGGAGAGCTGCGGTTGCTATTTACTAAGTATTGATACCTCCTAGTACCCAACTCTGTGCTGGACACTTAACTTACATTACTTTTTAAAAAAAAAATAAATTTATTTATTTCTATTTTTGGCTGCGTTGGGTCTTCCTTGCTGCACGCGGGCTTCTCTCTAGTTGTGGCGAGTGGGGGCTACTCTTCGTTGCGGTGCGCGGGCTTCTTACTGCGGTGGCTTCTCTTGTTGTAGAGCCCGGGCTCTAGGCACACGGGCTTCAGTAGTTGTGGCACGCGGGCTCAGTAGTTGTGGCTCATGGGCTCTAGGCGCATGGGCTTCAGTAGTTGTGGCGCATGGGCTTATTTGCTCCACGGCATGTGGAATCTTCCTGGACCAGGGCTCGAACCCGTGTCCCCTGCACTGGCAGGCGGATTCTCAACCACTGCCTCACCTGGGAAGCCCTAACTTTACTTGTTCTTCTAATAGTATAAGATGGGCATTATCTCCATTTTACTGATAAGGAGATTGTGGCCCAGAAAGATTCTAAGTCCACATAGTCAAAAGAATGGAGCCAGTATTCAACTCCAAGTTCATTTAATTTCAGAGTAGATACTCTTTCCCCATTTCCAGGCTACCATTCTCAGTCATCTTTAAAGATCAGTAAATTGAGACCCAGAAAGTTGATGAAGCTTGTCCAAGTTCAGAGTGGCAGAGTTCCCCCAGTACTGGTGCACACCTCTCTCACGGCACATGTAAGACATTGAGCTTAAAGGATACTTGCATGGTTTTTCCTACCCTGCTAGTTCTTTCACAAATATGCATCTTTGGAGATGGAGACAGAGGGACTACATTCTAGTAAGGACCATAGGGAGAGAGTCTCCTAGTTAGGTACCGCATGGCTAGCAGTAAGGGGCCCATGGAATTACAGTTAACATTGAGACTGGGTTTGAATCCTGACTCTACTACTTAACCAGAGTATGATCTTGTACAAGTTATGTGGAATCTCTGGCTTTTCTATTTCTTCTTTTATAAAAGAGGGATAATAATACCATTTGCCACCCAGGCTAGGATAGCAGAGCAGTAAAAAGTGCATGTTCTGTAGAGAACAAACTAGTGGTTACCAGAGGGGAGAGGGAAGGGGCAATATAGGGGTAGGGGGAAAAGAGAGTTATTATGGGATTATATGAAATCATGTGTGTGAAACTTTTGAAAATTGTAAAGCACTATAGAATTTGAAGACTCATTCAATTTTTAAAAAGTGAAAAAAAAATTAAATGGTTAAACTTAAAAAAAAAAGCACATGTTCTGGAGCCAGGTTGCCTGGATTTGTATCCACGTTCTATCACTTTCTAGCTGTGTGACCTGAGGCACATGAATCTCTCTGAACCTCAGTTTCCCTGTCTGTAGAATGACGTCAGTAGTACCCCATAGCGTTATCAGAGGAATAAGTAACTTATAAAGAACTTATAAGCAGCCCTGACCCATAGTAAACATTTAACAAATGTTAGCTATTTTCATTTATGAGGTTAAATGTGATAATGTAGAGAGGATCGGGAGTTTGGGATTGGCAGTTTAGGACGAGAATATGAAAAAGAATATATATATATATATATGTATAGGTATAACGAAATTACTTTGCTGTACAGTAGAAATTAACACATCGTAAATCAACTATATTTCAATAAAATTTTTTAAAAATACTAAATTGAAAAAAATGTGAAATTGTAGGTAAAGCACTCAGCACAATACTGAGCACATAGTAAGTACTCAATACACAGTAACTATTTCCAGTACACTGTGAAAGTTGGAAAAAAGAGCTGTAAGCAGCTGAAGAGAAGGGATGTTAAGGCCCCTGAGCTGCCATCAACAGGCCATGGACTTGGAAGTTGCAGAAAGCAGAAGGCATCACCTCGCCTTGAACTCAGAGGAGACCAGAACCCTTGGAACCTCCCAGCCTTGGCTTCAGTCTGTCTATCTTCTGCAGGGGTTGGGATCTCAGCAGCTTGGATCTCCTTCTGATGATTCCGCTGAACCTTGTCTCTCTCCTCTAGACTCTCCATAGGGCAATGGTTCTCAACCACGAGTGATTTTGCACTGAGGGACATTTAGCAATATCTGGAGACATTTTTGGTTGTGACAACTTAGGGGTGTTACTGACACCTAGCTGGTAGGGGCCAGGGATGCTGTTAAACATCCTCCAGTGCACAAGACAGCCTCCACAACAAAGCATTATCTAGTCCAAAATGTCATTTGTTCTGAGGTTAAGAAACCCTGCTCTAGGGCTAAGGAGATCTTCATTGGCTTAGCAGGACTTGGGTGGGGAAGGGGATGAGGCAGGGGGTGGGGCAGAGGGAGGAGATCCTTGTTGCAAGTGCCAGGGAACAGTGGAGGCAGCCACTCTGCAACCCACAGAAAGGACCTCAAGACAGCTTTTCCTCATTATCGAAGACCAAAGGGAACAGAGACAGGAACTAAGAATACGGAGCCAACTTCTTTATATGTACTATATTGTTCAGTAATAAATAGGTTTTCTTCTTTAAACACAGAACATATAACAGACTGAAACACTCCCCCCTCCCCCCGGTTCCAAAGACAAGAGTCTATAAAACAAATGCCAGCTATACTGCCCTAAGGGCAGAAAAAGTCTGGTGACCCCCACCCAGCCCTGCGTCCTGCAGCACCACCACCCCCATGCTGCAAGAGAAGGGGGTCTGGGGCTTCTCCCTTGGACCCTGGGGACTTAGGTGAGAAGCATGTGAATGTATGATGTCACCTCTCCATGAGGCATGGGCTATGCAAAGATGAGGTTTCCTTCTCATTGGCTCTGACCAGCTCCTGCTCTTCTGATTTCAGTTACCAGTTACGAAGCACCTGGGCTCAGCTCCCAGAGGAGCTGCCTCTTGGCTTCCCCACTCTCCATTCCTCTGTGGCCTCCTCGGAGGGGAAGGGAAGGGCTCAGGGACCCCTCCCATCCCCTGGCCTGCATGGAAACGCTGTGTGGAAGAGGCATGATGCTGAAGGTGAGGCTCCTGTAGGCCCCCAACCAAAGCCATGAGGCCAGCATGCCCCCCCCCAAAAGCCCCACACCTTTCCTGCCTCTGGAGCGGAGGGCACTGGGGCAGCTGGCCCCTCCACCACCTAGTGCCTGGCTTGGGGTGTGATGGTTCTTTCGCAGTGTCAGGTCCTCAAGCTGGGCCCGGCTCTTTCCTTGTCCCATTCCTGTCTCCTTCCAAGCCCTCACCGTGGCCGTCTGAAAACCTCACATCCAGTGTCCTAAATTGTCTCCTCCTCCCTCTCCCCATGCCTCTGCAACCCAAGGGGGGAAGTGGGAGGTTGTCTCCCTTCTCCAACCCCAGCTTCACATAATGGAACAGCTTTTGGCCTTTTCCTTCTTGAAGGTGGAAGAGATGAGTTCGGAACGACTGGGGAGGTGGAGCAGTCGCTTGGAGAGGCTTCGGACAGGGCTCTTCGGGGGCACTGGGCTGGGCTTGTTCAGACACACCGTGGACGCCGTCCGGAAGATGCTGTGGATACTCTTTTCTGAGGTGAAAGCCGAGCCTTCCAGGTAGATTTCCGCACCCAGCTGCTTGGCTATTGCACAGCCCTGCGGGAGGAGTGAGGTCATCAATGCAGTGCCCCAAATGGCTCTGAAACACTGCCTTCTAAGGTCAGTGGTCCTCCCCAGGGCTGCTCCGATGGACCCAACTGCCAGTCTCCCACCACCACCCTCTGCTGATTATCTTCTGAAGGTGAAGCCTGACTGCACCTTAAGTCACCTGGCACACTTTTTAAACCATACTGATGCCAGAACAAGTAAATCAGAATTTCTGGGGGTATGCCGAGGCGTTAGGATTTTCAAGAGCTCCCCGGATGACTGTAATGTGAAACACTGGTTTAAAAGAAACGATCCTTACACTTCCATGTGCATAAGAAGTTATCCAGGGACTTAATTAAAAATGCAATCCCCATACTTTTCTCCCAGAGTGACTCTATAGATAAGGAGTCAGGAATTCTAAAAAGCACCTCTAGTGATTCTAATGCAGGTGGCACACACAGGAATGGCTCACCTGCCAAACTATAGCATGAATCTGGGTAAACTGGTACCCAGCACCTCTATCCAGGTAACTAGTTTCCTGATTACAGATGGCCCCACAGAACACCAATTCTCTCTTGCCGTAGTGAGTGAGTGTGAGCAGGGGCCACATTTCAAGCCCTCTCCTGTAGCCTTCCCCAACTCAGCCCCCAACACACACGAGGGCCCCCCCCCCCACACCACACACACACACCTGCTCGTAAGAGATGGGTGCCTGCTTCTGGTGGGACAGCTCCATCAGAGTGCTCAGGTCTGTTCGCAGGTCTGTCTTACAGCCAATAAGCAAGACGCGGGTGCTGGGACAATAATCGAGGATTTCCGTCCTCCACTGAAGAGCCATGCAAGAAGATGGGAAGGAGGAAGGAAGGAGAGTCAGTGGCTGACGGACACCCGGAGAAACCCAGTTGGCAACATCACACACACCATCCAGTACACCACCAGCTCAGCCCTCCCTCTGAGTCACAGCACCACCACTGCACTAATTACATCATCTTCCTGCCCATGAGGGCTTTGGGGCCACAGGAATGCTGTTCCAAGAGTCTGTCCCCAAATTCAACAGCCCAGTCACCAGAGAGAGCACGGAGGCAAATCTCCCACTCTCTGGCAAGCATATGGGGCATGGGTCTGCCCCCTCAACCCAGAGGGCTTCACAAGTCCAGAAAGCCAAGAAGAAGCCAACCGGTCTCTTTCCAAGGGAAGGAAATAATCCCAGAGTCTTCTGGGAAACTAGGCTAGTTCCACAAGCTTTCCTGGGACTCCTCAGTATGGGCAGACCTTGCTACTCGGACCAAGGCATTTCCTACCAGCAGTTCGGCTCAGGCCTGCCTGGCTTGCCCAGTCCAGAAGGCCTGGGATCAAGGTCAATGAAAGCTGCCACCAAAAGGCCCCTTCCCCGACCCTCAAACCATATCACCAGACGGTTCTCTACTCTCAATCCCTCACTTCCTGAGTCTCAACACTTCCCTCCCTTGCTGGGCCTCTGACAGAGCAGTGCAGGAGAGGGGCAGAGGCAGGATGCAGAGGGGACTGGAGATCTGGGTTCTAGTCCTGGAGCTGTAGCTAATGTGGCCTCAGGCAAATCTCTGCCTTCCCTGGCCTCAGTTTCTTCCTGTTACACAAGAGGGGATTAGATGACAAGGTCCCCAAGATTCCTTTTTGTTCTCAGGCTGAGCTAGAGATAGCAGAGTTTATCCAGCCTTACCTTCTTGAGTGCACTGTCCACTGTCTCTGGACGGCTGATATCAAAGCATAGTAATACTGCATCTGAGTCGCTATAGCAGAGTGGACGGACATTGTCATAGTAGGGAGATCCTGGTAGAGACGAGAGAGAGCTGATGGTGAGCCATGGCATTCTCCCTCCCTACAGGCCTAAACCAAAAGAGCCCTGGGAATACCATGCTTGGTCCCTTAGGTGAGATGGCCCCACCCATGCCCCAGGGGAATGTGCTCCAGTGCGGAGCTTGGGACCTGACCGCCTTCTGCGGTACAAGAATATCATCTTCCTTAGTCCTAAAAAAGGGAAAGGGGGCAAAATGAAAGGGAGGTGGAGTATAATTTGGCCCTGTCTGGATCTCCTACAGTGGGCTTAGTTGAAGGTTCGCCAGTTTTCTGAGTCCCAGGGGAAGCTGCTCCTACCCCTACAGAGAGACCAGGCCTTGTTTAAGGTCTCTTTTCTGGAGTCTGCCTGCTGCCCAACCTCTGCTCTAGGGTCTCCCCAGTGAAGGAACAAATCTGCCTGTTACATAAGTGGCTGCCCCGCTTCTTTGCCGTGGGGTCAGAACTCTAGGAGGCTGGCAGGGGAGGGAGAGCATCAAGAATTCAGTGTCCCACTCCTCCCACCCGAATCAGCTTACGCTGTAAAGGGCACAAGGAAAGCTGCAGCCCCTATCCCAAGATCTCAGGGAGGCGTTCTCAGAGACAGCAGCACCCATAGCTGGGATTTAGAGGCTCGAATAAGGGTCCTTCACTGGGAGGGGAGTAGGCAATGCAGACTCAGGTGGTCCAATACGGGAGAATGCTAGGGGTTGAACCTGCCCCCCTCCACCCTGGGGAAGGAAGAGTAGCAGATTTGGAACCCAGACAATCCGTGCTCAGAATAGCAAGCAGCCCCTCTCCCTGAACCGCAATTGCCATGGAAACTGGGGGGAATCCAAGCTGAGGCGGTGGGGGGGGGTTAGTTGTTAAAAAAAAAAAGGAGTAAAGGGGAGTTGGGATAGCTGCTTGCTCCTTCAGCAATTGGTCCCCATCCCTCTCTGAGGTGGGGTCTTATCACAGCATCACCGAGCAAAGGGAGCACTGCAGCACTGGGGAAGGGGGAGGGGAGGACGCCTCCATTCTGGCTCCAAGCGATCCCCCTCCCCTAAGACCAGCAAGTGAATAATGGGAACAGGTTCAACCCTGGCCCCAGTGCTGGGAAGCCCCATCCCACACACCCCTGCTTCTCCCTCTCCCTTGTGGGCACTTCATTTGCAAGAGGGAGTTTGAGGATGACCGATAGCCTGCAACCTTTCAGAACTCGGGGGGTGGGGGACGGGCTGGGGGGATGCGACACAGGGAACAGAGACCACCTTGCTGACTTTCCGTTATCTGGACTGGGATTCAAGGGCTGCATTCTGACTGTGAGAGGAGAAGGAGGGGCTCTTTGGGGTGGTGGTAGTGAAAAGAGATGAGCTGCAGTAAGATTCTGGGAAGATTGAGAGGTGGGCAGAGCACAGCAGACGAAAAACCATACATCATGCAGCCACGCTGCATTCCAGTCCAGTCCAGCCAGCACAGCACAGTCCAGGAAAACCAGAATCCTGCCTCCCAGCCCCTGGAACTGCAATGGAGGAAAGCATGCCTCCGTTGAGGTTGAGGAATTTGTTTTGTTTCGGGGAGTGGGGAGCAAAAGGAAGTCTCATTTTCCGTTTACCCATCCCCTACCTCCAATCTTTCGAGACCTCAAAATTGGATGCTGGGAATAACAGCTCTTTGGAGGAGTAGGATGGCATATTTATATGTAACAGGAAACCCCTAGTGATTTATAGTTCCTCTTAAACTCAGCCTGAATATGCATTTTTTGGAGAGAAGTGGATTTTATTTTCTTTCTCCTATTCCTGGCTTTTAGTCCTTAATTATGACTCTGAGCTCAGTCTATTAAAAAAAAGGGCTGGGCTAAAGAGATAATGAAGGGGTCAGAATCAAAGCAAAGGATAGACTAGCACTGAAGGTTTAGGGATGAGAGGCTTGAAACATACTGCTTTCTACGATCCAGAAAGACAGAGCCCAGTCAGAGCCAACAGCCCCCCCAACTAGGTACAACGTGCCCATGCCCCATATTAAGCCCCCACCCTCCAAAACACTGACGATGCATCGCTTCATCCCTCAGCCGCAGAGGTATGACAGTGGGGCTGAGCTGCGGCAGGCAAGCAGGCAGCAGTGGCCTGAGATGGAATGCGGGAGAGAAAACTGAGTCAGGAGCAATATTTCCCCCAAAGCAGGCTTGTCTCCTTGCCTCACCCACAACGGCCTCCAGCAGCACTGCCTCCTGCCTCTTCTTTGGCTTTGCTCTGGGGCAGTAAAGCCTGTGTGTGCGTGTGCTGGGTGGCAGGGAGTGGAAATGGAGAAGCCCTAACTGCCTCCTCCAGTAGTCTTCCGGGGTCCATCCACCTCACCATCTCAGCCCTCTGAAGGATGGAGCCAGACCCAGAGAAGTGAGTAGCTTCTGGGGTTTATCCACTCTGAACCCCTGGACCAGCCAACTGAGTTGGCCAAACTCTCCCCACAACCCCAACCAAAGAATCTTCAGGTCCCCTTCTTTCAGTTTCCAGCAAGCACCAAACTCCTTCTTCCCCGTCAAAGAGGGAAACAATTTCTAAAAGACGGCAGCTGCAGCAGACCAGTAGGGGTGGGAAGGCGGGGACTTGGGGCCAGCAGTCTTACCTGAGGTGTCCCAGAGACTGAGCTCCACTCTCTGTTCCTCTGTCTCCAAGCAGGCTGTGTAATTCTCAAACACAGTGGGCACATACGTCTGTGAAAAGAGAGGAACTATTCACACCCTGGGCGTCCCTACCCTTGTAACCCTCCAGTTAGTTCTGGCTACACAAGAAGCCGCTCATCTTAGTGAGACACGAAAGTGTCAGGAGATAAGGAGAGGAGGGGATACCCGGGGCAGGAGGGACCACATGGGACAGAGGGAGGGGAGCGTAGAGGCACAGACAGTTTGCTCCATCAGAGTAAGAAATGTGAATGACTGCCTGCCAGGGACAAGCCCCCCATATCCTAGATGGTTAGGGAGACACACACAAAGATTCCTCTTGTCCCCAGATTTGTCTGTCTTCCAATGTCACAGCCACAAGCCAGTTCTAGCGCTTTATCTTTTCCCCACAAGCCCCTTGGACCAGCAGGGCAGCAGAAAGGAGCAGCAGAAGCCTGCCTGGGGACAAGCGCATAGAACCTTTGAGGATGGGTGAAGGGATGGACAGGTATTACGTCAAGAAAAAACCCCAGACTCTCAAATGCTTCCAGTTCCCTCTCCCAAGAGCAGACTCCAGGATGAAGGGAGGTAGGAGGGGATTTGATGGGGGGACCTATGGGTGAAGAGGTGAGGAGGAGCCTTCGGGGCGGCAGAAGTGGAACAGGTCTCAGGGGAAGCTAAGGCAGGGCGGTCCTCCAGCCAGAAAGCGGCTGAGGATGGGGAGGGGTGGGGCGGGGTGAGACAGCTCCCCTGGGCGGGTGGGAATCTACCCCCAGCTGGCATACGGGCAAGGAGGAAAGCTGGCCAGTCGTCGGGCGAGCAGCTCACCTCGGGATAGCAGTCTTTCGCCAACACCTGTAACATAGCTGTCTTCCCACACTGCACATCCCCCACCAGAACGAGCTTACATCTGGCCACGATTGGCTGGGGGGCCCGTCTCTCCTTCATGGCTGCAGCCTCCGCGGGACCTGGACTCGGATTCAGAGAGGATAACGTTGCGCCAGGTGCGTCTCAGCACACGACCCAGCCCGATTCCCTGTGTCTCTCCAACTGAAAAAGAGGCCGGCACAGCCTCCTTATATCACCCTGGCTGAGCCAATCACAAGAGGGGGCGGACTCTGCCACAGCCAATCCCTGAGGTGGGATCCCCTCCAGCAGCCAATGGCAGGAGGTTCTGAGTCAGAGTCCTCTTTCTCTTTCTCTGAAAGCTCTTTCCCTTTCTCTTAAAGCTGCACCTTTGCTTCCTCTGAAAGGGGATTCCCACGTTGTTTTGCATTTGTATTGGGGTTGGGAGTAGGAGGGGGAATGAAGCAAAATTTAATGGTCTTGTGTGGCCACCAGTTAGTGTCAAAAACAAACTAGCAGGCGCAAGAGGGAAGAGATATGGGAACATATGTGTATGTATAACTGATTCACTTTGTTATAAAGCAGAAACTAACACACCATTGTAAAGCAATTATACCCCAATAAAGATGTTTAAAAAAAAAAAAAAAACTAGCTAAGAATGTGGATAGTGAGGTCGAGCTGGAGTTGTCCCAGGAGAAGAACAGGACTTGCCTAAATTGTAGACTGGTGACACCCCTTGGGGAAGGGGCGGTCCCAGAAATTTCTGACCCCTCTGTTCTATCTAATCCCCACCCAAACCATTTCCCACAGAAGCTCCTGCTGGACCCCTTTATCAGCTCCTGCTGGACCCCTTTCAACTCCCGTCTCTTTCTCAGAAATCACCTTCATCCAAAAATAAATAAGTTAAGAAACTTTCTTGCATCATCTGGAAAAAACCCACAGAGCTCCTGACCCACAGCTGGGCAGAGAGAAAGGAATGAGGGAATCTGGCAAGTGGGGATGGGAGCAAGGAGTAGAAAACAAACAAAGTCGCTGTCTGTTCCGCCAGACAACCTCTCACTCCAGGCCTGGCAGGAGTTGCTTTAGGAGTGTTTGTTCTGCTGCTTGGGTTCAGCTTCCTGGATGAATCAGGCACAGGTCCAGTTTCAGGCTGACACCTACTGACGCTGAGGTACTGCGTGTGTCACCTGGTTAAAGTCCAGAATGGAAGACTGGGACTGGGACTTCGGGGTTAGGAAGCTGGAGGGCAAGATGAGGTTGAGATGAGCTACGTAACTGCCTGCCAGCCCTCAGCCCTCAGGGCCTTCATCTTACTGCCTCTCTGCTAGACAGACCCACTGTACGTCCGCAGCCTGAATAACCCGCTGATTATTCAGGAACAAAGACAGCCCAGATGAGGCGTCCTGGGGATAAGGGATTGAAGTAAGACTGACCTTGGACAAAAGTGAGAGCATGCCAGACTTCTCTAGGTCCCTTCACCTCGTCAAGGCCAGTGCCTCTGGAGCACAGCCGGGGTCCTGTTCCATCTGAGCTTTACTCTAATTCACCATCATTGCTGCCCCACCCAGGGGTATTTTCCCTGTTACGAAGGATGTTTAAAAGTCTTCCCTGGAGAGCTTCCCTGGTGCCGCGGTGGTTGAAAGTCCGCCTGCCGATGCAGGGGACATGGGTTCGTGCCCAGTTTGGGAAGATCCCACATGCCGCAGAGCGGCTGGGCCCGTGAGCCATGGCAGCTGAGTCTGCGCATCCGGAGCGTGTGCTCCGCAACGGGAGAGGCCACAACAGTGAGAGGCCCGCGTACCGCAAAAAAAAACCCAAAAAGTCTTCCCTGGGGACTTCCCTGGTGGCACAGTAGTTAAGAATCTGCCTGCCAAGGCAGGGGACATGGGTTCGAGCTCTGATCCGGGAAGATCCTACATGCGTGGAGCAACTAAGCCTTGTGCCACAACTTCTGAGCCTGCGCTCAAGGGCCCATGTGCTGCAACTATTGAGCCTGCGTGCTTCAACTACTGAAGCCCACGCCTCTAGAGCCCATGCTCCACAACAAGAGAAGCCACCGCAATGAGAAGCCCACATACCTTAGAAGAGTAGCCCCCGCTCGCCGCAACTGGAGAAAGCCCACACCAAGCAGCGACCAAGACCCAATGCAGCCATAAATTAATTAATTAATTTAAAAATCTTCCCTGGACCCAAAGGGACAGATCTCTAAGGGTAAGATTGCAATGCCCTCGACAGACAGGAGAATGGAGAGTATTTTGAGAATGTAGCCTAGCCAGTGTGCCTCCCATCAAAGCCTATGGCATCCAAGTCCAAGTTGCTTGGCTAAGGGCTCTGAGGCTAAGTCTTGCGCTGTCCTCTGCCCATCTCCTAAGGCTCTCTTTCCAGGGATCAGGAATCACCTCAGGGAACCTCCAGGGTAGAAGGACAGTTATCCAGGTGCTACCATTGGCTGGTTACCCTCCTTTCCCAGGCAGGCTCTCTGGAAGTTTCTTCCCCCTACCATTCCCCAGGCCTCATCCTCAGCCCTCAGGTAATGTTCTGCCTATAGAATTTGTCCTCTTCTTGCCCTTTTCCAGCAGGCTGGCAGCTTCTCTGAGTTGCCCATAAATATGGTTTGGGAGCGTTCCAGGAACAGCTGTAAGATCACAGTCTGCCTCAGCTTGGAGTCCCCTCCCTCAGCCTTTTTCCTGGTGCCTTCCTCCCTCAGTCTCATCTGGACTCAGTTCTGGAGGCATCAGTGGGGTTCCCATACAGCCTCTTAACCCTTAACTGGGTTCCCTCCAATGGCAGCCCCAAAGGCTTTAGCCCTCTCTCTCCCCCATGTTCTCTACCAGCCTGCGCCTACACATACCCGCGCCCAAGCCACTTCAAATAAACATTCACATAAGTAAAAACTGTTCTTGCCCTGCAAACAGCTTCCTCTGGCTTCTAATAAGTTTGCCATCCATAAGGTCCACTGAGATAGGAATTCTGGGAGCTGGTGCTAACACTGCTTCTTCCCTGAGTGGCTGCATTTCAGGGAAGAGGAGCAGAAAGCCTGAGCCGTGAGATGGAGCAGCCCCCATCATGGCTGATTCTCAAGATGTGTCTCCAAAGGTATTTTGTGGGTCACAAGTTTATGAGTTGTGGTGTGTGTGTGTGTGTGTGTGTGTGTGTGTGTTCAGAAGGCAGCGTGGCAACGTGAAAAAAGGATGGAGCCAAGATTCAGCTGGTCTGGGTGTTGGACCAGCTCTGCCCTTAACAAGCTGTGTGTGTTTGGGAGTCTCTTCTCTCTCTGGGCCCCTGTTTCCTTGTAGGTAATGTGAGGGCTTTGGACTAAAGAAGGGTTTTTTAGCCTTTTTTTTTTTTTTTTTTGCAGTTAGACTCCCTCCCCCAAGTTTGTTCAAACCTCTTCCAAGAGTCTTTATTTGAAAATCCAAAGCCAGAGTAATAAATTTATAAGATTGTTCTTTCCCACCAAGACCAGAAAAATTTTAAACAAGGTTATACTTGAAAGTGTTATCCTAAGGTGAAAGGAGCTAGTCACAAAAGGCCGCATATTATATGATTTCATTTGTATGAAATGTCCAGAACAAAGAAACAGAAAGTAGATGCGTGGTTGCCTGGGGCTCTAGGGGCTGGGGGAATGGAGAGTACTGCTAATGGGTACAGGGTTTCTTTTTGGGATGATGAAACTTCTAAATTTGATTGTAGTGATGATTGTACAACTCTGTGAATATACTCAAAACCACTGAATTGTACAGTTTAAGTTGGTGAATTGTATGGTATGTGAATTATATCTTGATAAAGCTGTTACTTTTTTAAAAATAAGTTTATAATTCCAAATCTTCTTTATGGAATCTCCTTAACTTGCTGTTTTTTAATTCATTCATTTATTTATTTATTTTTGGCTGCATTGGGTCTCCATTGCTGCGCGTGGGCTTTCTCTAGTTGTGACTAAAGGGGGCTACTCTTCATTGCAGCACGCAGGCTCTAGAGCACAGGCTCAGTAGTTGTGGCGCATGGGCTTAGTGGCTCCGCGGCATGTGGGATCTTCCCGGACCAGGGCTTGAACCCATGTCTCCCACATTGGCAGACAGATTCTTAACCACTGCGCCACCAGGGAAGCCCTCCTTTAACTTTTTTTTTTTTTAAAACTTGTGTGGAAATGTTCAAACATTTAAAAAGGTAGAAAGAATAATACAATAAACCCGTAGGTAACCAACACCCAGCTTCAATAATCATCCACGCAATCTTGCTTCATCTATCCCCCCAGCCACTGCTCCCCACTACACCTCCTTACTCGATGATTTTATTTTTTATTTACTTTTTTAAAGGATTTTTTTGGGGGGGCCACACCGTGTGGCATGTGAAATCATAGTTCCTGGATCAGGGATCGAACCCACGCCCCCAACACATGCCCCCTGCACTGGAAGCATGGAGTCTTAACTGCTGGACCGCCAGGGAAGTCCTGGATGATTTTAAAACAAATTTTGGACATCATATCATTTAATCCATAGAGATTTCAGTACTCATCTGTAAAAGAAAAGGATTCTTCGTTAACATAATCAAAATACCATTGTCACAAATAAGTAACTCCTTAATATCACCAAATATCCAGTCAGTGCTAAAATTTCCCCAATCGTGTCACACCTTGGTTTAGTTAAATCGGAATCTGAACAAGGTCCACTCGTTGAATTTCATTGATACGGCTCTTAAGTGTCTTTTATTTCATAGGTTCCATCTCCTTTTTTTTTCCTCTCAATTTATGTGATGAAGAAACCAGGTTGTTTATTCTATAGTGTTTTCCACATTCTGGATTTTGCTGATTGCATCTCCATGGTGTTGTTAACATGTATTCATAGTAAACTCCTTTACAAATTAAGTCTTATGCAGTATTCCAAAATGTGAAAAAAGATGGAAAACAAAACTGCAGTGGTTGAATCAGAATTAGGCACTTGCAGTGAGGCTCACTCAGCCTTCTCTCCCCTCCTGGCGTACCTCTAAGGAACAAACTCCAGGGAACACAGTTTAAAAACCACTAGCCTGGATAATGTGTGTGTGTGTGTGTGTGTGTGTGTACCACACATTCAAAGCTCAGGGCTGCCCTATCGTTTTTTGGCTCTGATTACTGTGATAAGGTCCTTATCTGGGACAGTGGCATAATATACCAAGGTGTTCAGTGTGGTAGCAAATTCAAATCCACTCTGACTCTTAGCAGAGCATACACAAACCCAGTACTTTCTCTGCCCTAGGGATCCTTACAAAGAACTCCCAGGCACCCTGCCACCCTGCCAGGGGTCTAGCAGGGCAAGGCCCATTCTCCCCTCCTTAGTATGACTCAGGTGTTCCACTTCTCAGTCCTACACCATAACTTCTCATGATCTCAGGGATCCCTGGCTCCTGGCCATGGGAACCCCTGACCCTTTGGGCTTTTTAGCTGGAGCAGCCACTACAGTGTTAACCAAGTTTTTAAGACTCAGTCCCTGGGCTTCCCTGGTGGCGCAGTGGTTGAGAGTCCGCCTGCAGATGCAGGGGACACGGGTTCGTGCCCCGGTCCGGGAAGATCCCACATGCCGCGGAGTGGCTGGGCCCGTGAGCCATGGCCGCTGAGCCTGTGCGTCCGGAGCCTGTGCTCCACAACGGGAGAGGCCACAGCAGTAAGAGGCCCGCGTACCGCAAAAAAAAAAAAAAAGACTCAGTCCCTGTCTTCATGGAGTTTACAGCAATGATGGGGAGATAAAGCAAAAGCCTGGTGGGTAATTGAAACCAAGTGCAGTAGGAGTGCTGAGGAGGGAAGGGTCAGATCTGGTTAGGTGATCCTGGAAGGCTTATCCAAGAGGGTGGTTTCACCTGGGCCTCAATGTTATTTATTTGTTTGTTCGTTTGTTTCGGCTGCGTGCGGGATCTCTAGTTGTGGCATACACGTGGGATCTAGTTCCCTGACCAGGGATCGAACTCGGGCCCCCTGCATTGGGAGCACAGAGTCTTAGCCGCTGGACCACCAGGAAAGTCCCTGGACCTCAATTTTGATACAAGATTGGTAAGGGCAGAGGACAGATGCAGGAAAATGCTAAGCGTGCCCAAGGACTGAAGAATCAATGCAACCAGCTAGAGCAGATGATTTGGGGGGGTGAGGCAGTTTGCCTGAAAACATAATTAGGAAAGGAAATCTGGTACTAAAATATCATTAAATACACTTAAAATCTGAAATATAGGAGTTTGTAGTTTTAAAAAAATACATACAAGTATACCTGTATGTTTTTCTTTTTTAAATTAATTTATTTTATTTTATTTATTTATTTTTGGCTGCGTTGTGTCTTTGCTGCTGCGCGCGGGCCCTTTCTAGTTGTGGCGAGCAGGGGCTACTCTTCATTGCGGTGCGCGGGCTTCTCATTGTGGGGCCTCTCCCATTGCAGAGCACGGGCTCTAGGTGCGCGGGCTTCAGTAGTTGTGGCATGCGGGCTCAGTAGTTGTAGCTTGCGGGCTCTAGAGCACGGCTCAGTAGTTGCGGCACACGGGCTTTGTTGCTCCGTGGCATGTGGGATCCTCCCGGACCAGGGCTCCAACCCGTGTCCCCTGCACTGGCAGGTGGATTCCCAAGCACTGCGCCGCCAGGGAAGTCCCTGTATGTTGTTCTTGATTGTCAACGCCCTCCAGCCAAAGACCACCAGCAGACACTTGTAGCTGAACAAAATTGGGTTTGTGGACTCATTTCAATAAGAACTCACACCATGGCGGAACTATGGGGCATCCAGGAAAAGGGCTTAGGATTTGGACTTATATTTTCTGATTGGGGGAGTGGTCGGGAAAGCGAGGTTACTCTGGATTTGAGGCTGTCAGGAAGCTGGAGGATTCTACAGTTGGGTACCTTAAATAAGAATGAAGCAGGGGGACTTCCCTGGTGATGCAGTGGTTAAGAATCCACCTGCCAATGCAGGGGACACCGTTTCGAGCCCTGGTCCAGGAAGATCCCACATGCCGTGGAGCAGCTAAGCCCGTGCGCCACAACTACTGAGCCTGCACTCTAGAGCCTGCGAGCCACAACTACTGAGTCTGTGCGGCACAACTACTGAAGCCCGCATACCTAGAGCCCACGCTCTGCAACAAGAGAAGATACCACAGTGAGAAGCCCACACACTGCAACGAAGTATAGCCCCAACTCACCACAACTAGAGAAAGCCCGTGTGCAGCAACGAAGACCCAACACAGCTTAAAAAAAAAAAAAAAGAATGAAGCAGGGCTAACACTGTGATTGGTAAAGGAGCAGCAGCCACTCGTATTAGCTAGGATAGGGGGGTGTTTGTTCTTTTTTTAAAATATTTATTTATTTGTTTGTTTTTGGCTGCATTGGGTCTTCGTTGCTGCACGTGGGCTTTCTCTAGTTGCGGCGAGCGGGAGCTACACATCGTTGTGGTGCACAGGCTTCTTGCGGTGGCTTCTCTCGTTGCGAGCGCAGGCTCTAGGCGCACAGGCTTCAGTAGTTATGGCACATGGGCTCAGTAGTTGTGGCTCATGGGCTCTAGAGCGCAGGCTCAGTAGTTGTGGTGCATGGGCTTAGTTGCTCCATGGCATGTGGGATCTTCCTGGACCAGGGCTCGAACCCGTGTCCCCTGCATTGGCAGGCGGATTCTTAACCACTGCGCCACCAGGGAAGTCCCTGTTTGTTCATTTTTGTGGCTTGGACAATGTTCTTGTTTTTGCCTGTGTTTGGATGCGACTATGAAAAGGTCTTATTCTTGATCTGTCACGGGCATTGGGTGGCCTCGTTTGATGTTGGTATTCTGTGAAAGTGTTATGTTCTACAGGAGAAAGCCAAAATCTAGCTATGAAGGCCAGGCCTATTCCTGGGGCTTTTCTCTTTCTTGTGTTCCTCTTTGTGGGAGCTGGGTGGTGTTATATGAATCTGGTGAGAGATCGGAAGGAAGAACAAAAGGAAAGAGAATTTTCTAGGAAAATGTCCTGGAGGAAGTAGCATTGAGCTATGATGTAAAACAAGAATAAGATGCTGAGAGGTGGGCCAGGGTATAGGCAATGTTCTAGGGGAATGGGATGGCATGGAAGCAAGAAATGGAGGAAGACGACCAGTGAATGCATGTGTGTGTGTGTGTGTGTGTGTGTGTGTGTGTGTGTGTGTGTGTGTGTGTGTGTGTAAAGGCTTATATAGGAGAAGAAAGATAAAAAGCTACCTGAATTAGGAGGAAAAAGACGGCTGAGGATGGGACAGGAGGGGAAATGGGGAGGCGGTAAGGACAGTGGTCCTGAAGAAGCCTTGTTCTGTCTGGTTTGGGCTGAGTTGGGGGGTGGGAGTGGGGAACAGAGGAGCAGAACGTGGCCAAAGTGAGTGCAGCTCCCATACATGGAATAGGCACTCGGAGCACAGGACAGTGGGGAGACCACAGCACGTAGGGCTTCCTGCCTTCTCTTGCCACCACCAGGGCTTGGTCAGGACCAAGGTGGCCGCTTGCTGAGTGAGTGGTAGGGAGCCCTCATACTAGGGGGAATTCTGTGGGGGGAGAGGACCTTAGGAACATGGGAGTCAGCTGGGAAATGATGTGAACCCTGAGCCAGACATACTCCCTGTCCAGTTTCCCATGTCCAGCCACTTCCTCATCCTCCAGTGTGGCAAATCCCTCACCCTCCTCTACTCTCTCAGTTCCTTCTGCTCTGCCTTCATTTACAGCCTCCCTGGGGACCTTTGTTTTGGGGGTTTTGTTTTTTCCTTTTTTTTTTTTTTTTGGCTGCATTAGGTCTTCGTTACTGTGCGCGGGCATTCTCTAGTTGTGGCGAGTGTGGGCTACTCTTCCTTAAGGTGCACAGGCTTCTCATTGAGGTGGCTTCTCTTGTTGCAGAGCACAGGCTCTAGCCGCACGGGCTTCAGTAGTTGTGGCACGCGGGGGCTAGAGCACGCGGGCTTCAGCAGTTGCAGCGTGTAGGCTCAGTAGTTGTGGCGCACGGACTTAGTAGCTCCGCGGCATGTGGGATCTTCCCGGACCAAGGCTCAAACCTGTGTCCCCTGAGCTGGTAGGCAGATTCTTAACCACTGAGCCACCAGGGAAGTCCCTCCCTGGGGATCTTTGTGTGTCCACTCTCCCAGGCTCCTCCAGGAGGTCCTTGATCAGGCAAAGATGGACAGAAGTATAACTTTCCTCTGCCTGCCCTCAAATTTCTTGCCTGCAAAAGCAAGGCAAACCTGTTTTGGTGGCAAAATGACTGTAAGTAAGGAGACTCAGTTTCTCTATTTCTAAATGGCAAGATTAAAACAAAACCAAGAAACTACACAGGTCATGTCCATCCTCTGCTTAAGTCTTCCTATGGGGTCAGGTTTACTTTGAATAAAGTTCAGTTTCTTTTAGAGCCATACATGACCTGCCTTGTCCCCTGGCATTTTTCCCCTCTCCTACTATGCTCCAGCCATGCTGAACTTTTGCTTCCTCCAATTATGGCTCTCAAACTTTTCTGTCCCAAGTCATAGTCAGAAATACATGTTACACAAAGCGAGAGAGAGGCATGGACGTATATACACAACCAAACGTAAGGTAGATAGCTAGTGGGAAGCAGCCGCATAGCACAGGGATATCAGCTCGGTGCTTTGTGACCGCCTGGAGGGGTGGGATAGGGAGGGTGGGAGGGAGGGTGACGCAAGAGGGAAGAGATATGGGAACGTATGTATATGTATAACTGATTCACTTTGTTATAAAGCAGAAACTAACACACCATTGTAAAGCAATTATACCCCAATAAAGATGTTAAAAAAAAAAGAAATACATGTTACATCACAGCCTAAAACATACACACACTCACAATTTATGTACATATACATTTACATATAAATACATATTTACAGCACACACACACACATTCATGCTGACATTAAAGTTCCCCAAAACATTCACCTTTACCAGGTACAGTGTACTCTACTTGTACCTGGGGCCTTTTCGCTGCATTCCCTCTGCCTGGAGTGCCCTGCTCTTTGATTATCGCCACTGGTACCATTTTATCCCTTAGTTCTTGGGTTTAGTGGCATCTGCCCAGAGAGGTCAACTCGACTCAAGTGGCCACTTGCCCATTCCCTTTCATGTTCTCTGGCACTTGTCACCATGATATTTTTCTGGCTTACTCTGATAAAGTGGACTTGGTGGGGTCTTTTCGCTACTGTTTCCTGCCGTATCCCCAGCGTCTAGAATGGTGCCTGGAGCATGGCAGTGCTCGGTGAATGTTGATAGAACGAAGGAATGACCCTGATCCGGCCTCTCTCTCTCTTTGGGCCCCAGCATCCTCATCTACAAAGTGCGAGGCTGGACTTACTCTCTGGATGCCTTCCGGCTTACCTACAGTCCAGTCTTCCAGGGCACGCCAAGGATGTGCTCCAGATAACCAGAGTCTGGCAGTGGGTGGGATGGAGAGGGTCAGGCGGTCACCTGTTAGCCCACAATCCTGTTTATTGAGGACAGATACTGAAGAAGGACAGAAACTTGCTTCTAGGTTAGTGAAGGCCAAAGGTATAAACCCAGGCACAGAGCAAAACATGGAAAGGCAGAACTGGAGCCAGCCAGACATAACGAGAACAAGCATGTTGGTCCTTCCTGTGTGCTGTGCCCTGTCTGCGTTGTCTCACTCAATCCTCAGTCCTCTGAGGGTCCAAGAGGCGGTCCAGGACTTCATTAGCACCTCCGCTCAGGAGTCAGCCCCACCAGGTACAAAACCTGACTCAATGCTTCCAGAGGCAGCACAGGTGGAGAGCCCAGGCTCAAGCCACGCGGCCCAGGTTTGAATCCTGTTCCCAGTTATGTGAACTGGGTGAGATTTCTCACGTCTCCAGTCATTGCGTTACTTCACATTCTTGCCAGCACTTCCTGGGGATTGGGAATCTTAAGCAAACTAGGAGTCTCCGCTGGGCTTGCCATCCCATCTGACCCCCTGGGACTCCTGGCCTCTGGCTACAGCAAGCCGGTTGAAAGCCTTGGCTCTGTGTCCAGTGGGCTGAGGTCTGTGCCCAAGACCTCAAGCATTTGCTACCTTGTGACCTTAGGCAACCTCTGTGAGCCTTGGTTTCCTTGGCAGGGACGTGGATTTCCTGAGCCAGGGTTTCATCCACAGCTGCGACATTCTTCTGCTCACCAATCTTAGTCTCTCCACCCCAACACTTCCTCTTCCCTGAGGGAGAGAAAACAGAATTTGACACAGAGAGCCCTGAAGTCTGTTATTATTAAGAGGCTTGCCTTCCTCCTTCCGATTTTCCCCAGACTGAATAATCCAAATCCTTTCCTCTTGCTTCGCAAATCTAATTCTCAGCCCTTCCCACACCTCTCCTCTGCCGCCTCTCGATATCACCTGTGTCTTCAGACACTGGCGGCACCAAGTCCAGCTCCGGGACTCGGACTGGCATGTGGATGGAGTTGAATGAAAGAGGGCTGAGAAATAGCCCCGCGTCCTGGAGGACCCTCAGGTTCATTGAATGACAGCTCCATTATCAAGGCCTTTGCCACCTACAAGGCACTGTGCTCAGTACTTCCCTTGCATTATTTCACTTAAACTTCTCTACAACTCTATTAGGTAAATGCTGTTTTATTGATGACGAAGCCTAAACCTAATTGGTGGGGTGCAGGCTCCTCGGTTCATCTGGCTCCCCAGCTCCTCCTTTGAATCAGGGTGCTGTCACAGTGGGACAAGCCAGGAACTGCAGAAATAGAACTGCAGAAATAGAGCTGCCTCTTCTGAAGGGAGGGAAAAAAACGCCAGAGTGGGAGAAGTTTCCAGGAGGGAAACAAGACAAAAGTATAGAAAGGATGAAAGACCCAGAGACACATACAGTTCAGAATCATGTTAAAATCGACATTTATCTGTGCTGAGGGGATGAGAGAGGCAGTGATGAAAGATGGGTGGGATAAGTCTGGAAATGTTCAGCGGAAGGTAAGAATGGATGGGGTGGGGCAGGGTTGAAGAATGGTCATGGAAAGAAATGTCCCAACCCCCATGCCTGTGAAGAAACGAAAGATCAGGTGGGTGCTAGTGTGTGAACTGTGTTTATTTTTTCCGAAGTCTAAAAATACAGTGAAAAGGAACACACACACACACACACACACACACACACACACACACACGGACTAACCTAACCAGAAACGGGAAAAAGTGGTCATGGCAACAGCTGAGAAATCGGAGTTAGGAATTTCAGGAACTGGCATAACTTGGTGACCTGAGCTTGGAAATTCCACCTCATGACGAAGCTCTTGAAAGCTGCCAGCTTCCCATCAGAGTCTGGAGCACTTTCCCAGCCTGGGGCGGGGCAGGGAAAGGAGGAAGGAGGAGGTGAGTGCCTCCTACTGAGAGGGCAGACCTGTCACTTTGAGGGGCTGTGGGTGTGGAATGAATAAGGGGGTGGGGTCCTCCATTTAGCCCCCTCTCATAGTAATAATAACTATGACAAGAATAACCCCTTACCGAGTGCTCACCAGATATCAACAATCTTGCGGAGGAAGTAAGAATTATGATCCCTACTTTACAGGTGAGGACTCAGAGAGGTTAAGTAATTTGCCTAAGCTCTCACAGCTAGCAAATGGCAGATCTAGGGAGTTTGAAATCGCAGATCCCTTTTGTGGATCTGAGGAAAGCTAAGTACCCAGTACCCAGGAAAAAAGCTTATAATGAACTTATATACAACATTTTATATTCAATTTCAGGGGCTTCGAAGAGCAGTTGGGTCGTAGGGCCAGTGTTGAATTAGCTCCCACTCTACCCCATCCCATCTCCAATCCACTAGTCCAGTAAACAAAGCCAGGGGAGGGGGTGGCTTATAGCTACTGCCTGCCCCCCCCCAACCCCTGCTCTTCTGGGACGTGGGGTTTGCCCTGGCTGTTTTGAGAGGTCTCCCCAGTCTGCTCTGGTGTGAGGTGGGGAGAGGGCTGGTAGGGCCAGGGGGTTGGGAATGCTATAATGGGCTCTGTGGAGAAGCCAGAATTGTGCTATATTGGAGGACAATGCTCTTACCTCACCCCCTCAGGGTATCCTTTTCGGGTAGAGATTTGGAACTGCCCAGACTAGAAGAGATGAAGGCCTCCTCCCTTAATTAAATGCCCAGGGGTTGCTATGGAAACCAGAGCTTCCAAATCCTGGTCAGACAATGGGGAGAGGAGCTGCCTCCAGCCTAGACAAGTGAAGCTTCAGGGACCTTGTCGGGGAAAGGAATGGGGGCCAGAGGGTGAGAAAAAGGGGGTGCCAGCCAAGGAGTTCAGCCTCCCCTCTCCGTGGAACTGTGGGAGGGGGCCTCTCCGAACCGAGGGGTCTGCCTGAGATGGAGGAAGTGGGGGGTGGGGGCATGGCTCCGGGAGAGAGGAAGGGAATGGGGGCAGCCAGCTGGAGCCAGGCACTGCCCAGAACTGAACACCTCCTTTGTTCCCAGAGGAGAAGGCCAGCCAAGTTGGTAAACAAAGGGAAGAGGCCAGAGGGCAGACAGCTAAGCGATAAGGCTGGGGACTGCGAACAGCTGAGTAAGGGAGCCTGAGAGACAGAGGGGAAGTTCCCGAGTCCCACTGACAGGCAGAACGTTGGCATATATTGTCACCTGGACATACACAGTCACTAGAGCCACACGGGACCCGCGCTGACACACACCTCTACAGGAACAGTGTGCACTGAAGCACCTGCCTTTGGGAACACTCAGACCCCCAATGCCTTTGTCCCCCCAGCTCCCCTCTGGAGCCCTTTCTTCACCCCCGGCCTTTGGAGCGTCTCCATAGGGAAGGCAGTGAACAGCCCTCTGTAATCAGCCCAGCCTCCCGCACGTGGGGCAGCAGCATATTGGGGTCAGGGTCTTCAGTGGGTCTTGGATCTTGTTACCACACGTCGAGGGAAAAGATCCCCAGTTTGAAAACAGTACAACACCTACCATTAATCGGCACTTACGTGTCAGGCAACTCTGCAATGACAGTCCTCCTCTCCTAGAGAAAGGAACCTGAGGGGAAGTTAAGTAAAGCAGGCCTCACAGCCGTCAGGAAGCGGCAAAGCTGGGACTTGAACCCAGGTTTGTCTGGTTCTAAAGCCCGTGTGCCTTCCCACTTGCCCCCCCTTTGCTTCAAAAACCTCTTGGAAACTTTTCTGAACAAGCCCACTCTGTTCTCGTCCCTTCGCTCTCCCACTCGGTGTTACCTAAATACTTCTCCAGAAGCAATTCCCAATTTGTAAGCTGGTTATCTAAAGGGTCTATATATAACTTGGTTGTTTGGTACCCAAACATATTTTTTCCCAGAGAAAAGGTATTAAATGGGTCCAGAAAGGCCACTTGACCTAGAATGCAGCTGACAAGTACATCTGGTTCAGGACTAGCCCGGGGCCCCAACCATAGTTAAATATTATTGTTTCCTGGAGAAACACATCCCCAGTTCACTGGAGAGAAAGAAACAGCTTTCTGTTCTCACTTTGTCCACCCTCTCCATCATCCTGCTGTACCTGTATCCCAGCTGATGGCGTGGCTGAGGCTGGCGGGTGACAATTTATAAATCAGGCTACATTCTGAGTGCTGACCGAAGTGGGTGTTTCTTGAGAAAACGGCCCAGGGTGGAGAGGGTTAAGAAACCAAGGCTTGCAAAGCTGAAAGAACTGTTTGAGTGGCACAGAGAAGGCTTGAGGGTGGAGGGGCGAGCAGGTTGGCTTCTACAACTGCTTAAAGGACTGTCCTGATTGCATCTAGCTCTAGAGGGCCAAACGAGGACCAAGTTGTAACAGGGAGTCAGATTTTGTTTTTAAAAGGAAGAACTTTCTAACTATTAAATCTCTTCAGAAATGGAATGGGCGTCTTGGTGAAGTGGTGTGTTCTCTGACACTAGGAATATTCAAGGAGAAAGTAGATGACTGCCTGCTCGGCACACGGTAGAGGGAAGGAAGCGTTGGACCAGCAGATCTCTGAAAGGCCTCTAAATTCGTATACTCGTTTAGCAAAATGTTATGAAGTGTCTATATGTGCCTAGCACTATGCTGGGAGCAAGATTTAGAGTGAGAATACAGTGGGACCCTTGCCCTCAGGGAGCTGGAGGTCTAATCGGAGAGTCAAGCATTAAGCACAACTGGATCTATAACCTATAATATAGGTTATAAGGGGAAATAATCGTTTACTACTATGAGAGAATAACAGAAGGGATCTAATTCAGAGGTGGGATCCAAGAGGGCCTCTCTGAAGAACCCACAGTGAGGCTGAGATCTGAAGGATGAGTGGGGGTCAGCCTGGGAAAAGGGGAGGGGATGTGTATCTGAGTGCAGGGGGTGGGGTCGTTCCCGGCAGAGGCCACAGCAAGTGGCCTGGGGCAGGAAAGAACAGTGTGACTAAAAACATTGTGAGTGAGGAGACAAGGGCAAGAGATGACATTGGTAAGGGAGGTAGGGGCTGGCACACCTTACCTGGTCCCCTGACCTTCTCGCTTACCTGGTTGCCCTTCCCTGGTCCTGGAGCCTTGGCCTTAGTCTAGCAGCTCCCCAAAGCTGCAAGTGCCCACCATTTCCCGTGGCTCCTCCCACTGCCCTGGGACCCCCACAGAGCAGTGTCCTAGGAGGTGGAATGGTAGAATTCTCACCCGCCTTATGTGGGAGGCCCAGGTTCAATTCTTAGCTCTTGCCACTGCCTTCGTTTCAAGAAGGTAGCATAGCTCGGTGGTGAAGAGCACAGACTGCAGGCAGCCTGGGTTCTGATGGTGGCTCTGTCGCTTGCTTGATCTTGCCAAGGCACTTAACTGCTCTGTCCCTCATTTTCCCCATGTGTAAAATGACACTGATGATCATGCCTATTTCCTAGGAGTGTTAGGAATTAAAATTTGTTAAGCGTTTAGAACAGTGCCTGGCCTGTAGTAAGTACCAGATGAGTGTTTGTTAAATAAAATAAATCCCTGGCAATAAATCATCGCAACATCTGCTTCCCTGTCTCATCCCGTGCTCTTCCACTTGCACCCCTAAGTCTACAGCGGGGATCCGGGGGCCAAGTCTACTGCTCTCCTCACCTGCTTTTCTAGCCAGGGCTGCTTCTGGCCACAACTCCGGTACTTAAAAAACTAGGCAGAGCTCAGCTCACTCCAGCCCAGCCGTCCTAACCCCCAGAATAAAAGATGTTCCTAACCGTAAGCTGCAGTCAAACCCAGGTGCGCTCGTGATCGCTCCCTCAGCATTCATCCTCCAGCTGTTTTCAGAGGCTGAGGGCCTTCTGGATACGCCGAATGTATCCTGAGCCTCATGTCCTGGGCCCTAGGCCTGATCCCCAAGACTGAGCATAAAACTACTCCCAGGTGCTCCCACACTGCCCTAGGCTCACTCTCAGGGTTGAACTTACACATCTACAGCATAAGCACCGGCTTTCCTGCCGGTGTCCTTGAGGGCGGCAGCGGTCTCCCTGTTTTCTGTTTTTGTTGCATCCCAGGGGCTACATATAGCACTTATCCTCTAGCCCCATTTCTCATGAGTTCTCCGCCTGGCATCTCTGAGCCAGCCACACAGCCTGCTGTCGGCTTCTCAGGTTTGCTGTTCTCTCTCCTCAGGGCCTTTCCGTGTGCTTTTCTCCCTGCCTAACGTGTTCTTCCTCAGGCCTTTGCTTGACCGGCCCCTGTTCCTTCTTCAGGTCTCAGCTTACCTGTCACTTTCGCCAGGAAGCTTTCCATCAGGGCCCTGGTCTAGGTCCTGGTGGGTCTCCCAGCCCCTGCATTTCCCCATTGTATTTTAAGCATTTCCTTACTTATCTGTGTCGACGAAAATAATCAATAAACAATCTATAATAGGAATAAAGTTTTACTTGAGCCAAACTGAGGACTAGAGCCAGGAAGACAGCCTCTCAGGTAACTCTGAGGAACTCTTCTAGAAAAGCATAGTTTTCAGCACAGAACAAAGAACATCAGACAAGTCAGGGATACATTCCTTGAAGGTTTCAAAACAAAAACCCAGACCAGCACATACACAGTGAGTCAGTATGGCCTTGGCACGTGGGAAGGGAGTCTTTATCATCGATAAAGACTTTCTGCACTGGCTTTCTGGGAAGGGAGGTATTTCATCTTTATTTTTTATTTTATTTTATTGTTTTGATTTCCCATTTAGTTTTTTTTTTAACATCTTTATTGGGGTATAATTGCTTTACAATGGTGTGTTAGTTTCTGCTTTATAACAAAGTGAATCAGTTATACATATACATATGTTCCCATATCTCTTCCCTCTTGCGTCTCCCTCCCTCCCACCCTCCCTCATCTTTATTTTTAATATGGACGTTCTTTACTTCTGGTCAATGTGCCCTTCTCCTTAATAATTAAAGCAGATGTACCATGTATGTTTGATAGGCCATAAACACACTGTTCTTGTTAGCATCAGATTCAAGTTAACTCATGTATAAGCCAGAATGACTTCCCTGTACCTCAACATGTGAAAATTTCTTTTGTCATCTGTGTCTCCCACTAGCCTGTCAAGTTCAGGCAGGGTGGGGATCTTGTTTACCTAACTTGTATCGTACCCTTAGTGCCCAAAGCAGGGCTCATAATAAGCCAGGAGTTTAAGTCTTGGGGCCCATGGATGAGCTCCCAGGAGTTCATGAGGCTCCCAAAATCATATAACAGTTTTTGTAGATTTGTAGTGGATTCTTTCTGGGAGAGAGTCTGTATTTTTTATCATAACCTCAAAAGATAGATAACGCCATCCCCTCACCCCGCAAAAACAAAAGGTTAAGAACCACTGTGTAGGCCTTCCGTAAAGGCTTGTTTTTGATTGGATGCATTTATCTGTGAAGATAATCGTTGATATTCAATAAACAGTTATTGAATGGATGATTAAGCCTCCTCTTCAGGGTTAGGGTGCTTTTAATGTTTTCAACGGATCAAGAAAAACCTCAGAAGAAACCTTTGCCAGTAAAGGTTAAAGTGCCCTTGCCTCAGCCCCTGACTCGGTGGCCCTAAATACCCCCTCTCCCTTCCCCGGGCGCACAGTCTAAGACTAAAGCTTCCGAGGCTCACAGCCCCTGCCAGAACTCATCTCCTGTCCTGAAATCCACCTACTGCGCCTTTGCAGCCTGTCAGCTGAAAATAATCTTGGTGAGAACAGGGGTGGCAGGAGCAGTCCTACAGAAGGTTTGATGGAGGGAGACTCTGCCCCCTGCTGGCTGCCCTGCTCCCCTTCAGCCGCCCGGCCGCGCCTCCAAAGAATGAGGTCAGAGCAGGGAAGAGGGGAGCGAGGTGAGGCAGAGGGGCCAGGGGAGGGGGCGGCCCCCCAACCGGGCAGTCTCTCCCATCAAGATTAGGCTCTGTCTTCAAACAAGTCAGGGGCGGTAGCTTCTGCTTTGAAACGCCCACCGCTTCCCCTCTCAGGGCTCCTACAGTCTACTCCCAAATTAGGAGCTTGGGGAGGGCAGGGGCTGCCATGGGGGTGGAAGTCCTTCTGGAGCTCAAAGGGAGGTCCAGTCACTCAGACTTGGCTTTCTCATCGATCTCTTTTCCTGGAGCCTGGCTACTGCCGACACCTTGGGATCCGGAGCCAATTCTCTGCATCGCCTACACTTGGCGTGTGGTGTACCAGCCTCCCCACATCACCATGGAAACAGGAGCCTCTGCATCCATCCCAGAACTGATTTGTGAAGCTAAGAGAAGAATCTGAATTTCAGGGTGGGGTGCATAGGAAGGGCAAAGAGAAAACGTTCACAGAAATTGTGGGGAGAGGGAGAGAGACATCAGGGTGGTGGAGGGGTTGCTTTATAAGGGTTACTGGAATAACTTGTACCCTGTGAAGAGAAGCAGCTTCCTTGACAGACCATAAAGGCAGTCCTCTCGTGGGCTACTGGTCAGCTCAAACTAACCAATCCCTCCACGGGCTGTCCTTCGTAGCTGTATAATCTTGAGTGAGTTCCTTAATCCCTCTAAGCATCTCTTTTCTCATCTGTAAAATAAAAATAATAGCAGCGCTTACTTCACAGGGTTATTGTAAGACTCCAATGAGGTAATGCATACACAGCACTTAATATAGTGCTTAGCACACAGTGAGTGCTCAAAAATGTATTGTTGCACATGCTTATGTTTCTATATATTTATATATTTTTTAACATCTTTATTGGAGTATAACTGCTCGACAATGGTGTGTTAGTTTCTGCTTTATAACAAAGTGAATCAGCTATACATATACATATATCCCCATATCGCCTCCCTCTTGCATGTCCATTCCACCCTCCCTATTCTATATTTTTAAAAATATTTACTTATTTATTTATTATTTGGTTGCACCAGGTCTTAGTTGCGGTCCGTGGGCTCCTTAGTTATGGCAGGTGGGCTCCTTAGTTGTGGCACGTGAACTCTTAGTTGCGGCATGCATGTGGGATCTAGTTCCCTGACCAGGGATCGAACCCGGGCCCCTTTCATTGGGAGCGTGGAGTCTTATCCACTGCGCCACCAGGGAAGTCCCCCTATAGTTATTATTTGTGTCTCCTTAGCTAAATTGCCAGCCCTTCAATAATACTTGAATACTTCACAATTTTTAAAGTGCTTTTGCACACATTTCTCTCATTTGTCCCACCCCAATCCTGAAAAATAGGAGATTACTCTCCCCACTTGGTAGGCAAAGATGCAGATTCAGAATTGAAGCTTGTTCAAAAGCTCAGCTCTAACCTGGTGCTAAAACTCAGGGTTCTATAGAGCCTGGGTTCGTTGCCCTGTTCACTCACATCCTTTCTGCATCCCAGCACAGTGACACAGATGGTCAGTGCCTCACTGTTTGCTGACACTGATCCTGGAGCAGGAGTCTCTGGGAAAAGCTAGTCCTGAAGTGTGGGCCTTGGGTTTGACCATGAAGGAAGCATAAAACTCTTAACTGAATCTATAATTAAAAACATTGCCACAAAAAGGGAGTGACTGCTAATGGTTTGGGGTTTCTTTTTGGAGTGTTGAAAGTGTTCTAAAATTTTTTTCTTAATGTATTTATTTTAATTTCTTTATTTTTGGCTGTGTTGGGTCTTCGCTGCTGCACGCGGTCTTTCTCTAGTTGCAGCGAGCAGGGGCTACTCTTCGTCGCGATGCACGGGCTTCTTACTGCGGTGGCTTCTCTTGTTGCAGAGCACGGGCTCTAGGCGTGAGGGCTTCAGTAGTTGTGGCTCGTGGGCTCAGTAGTTGTGGCTCGTGGGCTCTAGAGCACAGGCTCAGTAGCTGTGGCGTGCGGGCTTAGTTGCTCCGCGGCATGTAGGATCCTCCCGGACCAGGGCTCGAACCAGTGTCCCCTGCATTGGCAGGCGGATTCTTAACCACTGCACCACCAGGGAAGCCCCTGACTATGTTAAATTTTTTAAATATTGTGTTGGTTAAAAACACGCAAAACATTAAAGAGATGAAAAGGAAAAGGAAGAATATTACGGTATATAAATTAATTTTTTTTAAAAAGTAAAGAAAGTGGAAAGGTAAACCACTGAACTGGAAAGTATAAATGCAAGGGAGTAATAAGATCCCAGGGTTGCAAGGGCCAAGTAGCAACACTCAACCATCAAAGGTCAGGTGAGAGTGGCTACCTCAATGGAGAGCAGATTCAAAGCAGAAATCAGAATATCAGGACTTCTCTGGTGGCACAGTGGTTAGGAATCCGCCTGCCAATGCAGGGGACACGGGTTCGAGCCCTGGTCTGGGAAGATCCCATATGCCGCGGAGCAACTAAGCCTGTGCGCCACAACTACTGAGCCCACATGCCACAACTACTGAAGCCCGTGCACCTAGAGCCCACGCTCCACAACAAGAGAAGCCACCACAATGAGAAGCCTGCGCACCACAATGAAGAGTTGCCCCCGCTTGCCTCAAGTAGAGAAATCCCGTGCATAGCAACGAAGACCCAATGCAGCCATAAATAAATAAATGAATAAATAAAATAAAGCAAAATAAAATAAGAAATCAGAACATCTGACTCACAAAGACAGTGATTGACGTTGGTCATGGTGTTCCTAGAAGTGACCTAAACAGGAAGCCTACTAAATTCTTACTTGATCTGTATAAGCAGAAAAGTTCTAGGTCAAGGGAACAAAATTCTAACCAGAATCATAAAAACAGAGTCTTAACCCCTCAGTCAATTCCCAGACTTGAGTCACTTTACATACCCAGAGCCCTTTAAATGAAGAAGAGATTGGGTCTTCTTGAGGAAGAACCCCAGTACACTGCCAGGACAGTTAATCTTTATCCTAACCTTCCCCAAAAGGCCTTTTACCAGGGTTACTGTGCATTGGGGAAAAGGAAATAATCAGACTTTTCAGGAACACTGTCTCTGAACTGACACTAATTCCAGGAGACCCAAAATGTCACTGTGGTCCACCAATCAGAGTAGGGGCTTCCGGAGATCATAAGATGATCAATCAGGTCTATCTCACAGCGGGCTAGTGAGTCCCTGAACCCATCCTAGGGGTATTTTCCCAGTTCTGCAATGCATTATTGAAATATACTAAGCAGCTGCCAGAATACTGACATTAGTTCCCTGACTTGTGGACTGAGGGCTATTATGGTGGGAAAGGCCAAGTGGAAGCCACTAGAACTGCCTCCACCTAGGAAGATAGTAAAGCAAAAGCAATGCCACATTCCTGAAGGGATTACACAGATTACTACCATCCTTAAGTTCTTGAAAGATGCAGCAGTGGTGATTTCCACCACATCACCATTCAACTCACCTATTTGGCCTGTGCAGAAGACAGATGGATCTTGGAGGATAAGAGTGGATTATTGTAAGCTTAACCAGGTGGTGACTCCAATTGCCAGATGTGATTTCATTGCTTGACCAAATTAACACACCCCTTGGTACCTGATATGCAGCGATTGATGTGGCAAGTGCCTTTTTCTCCATCCTTGCCAATAAGGACCACCGGAAGCAGTTTGCTTTTAGCTGGCAAGGCCAGCAATACACCTTCACGGTTCTACCTCAGGGGTATATCACCTCTGCAGCCCTATGTCATCATTTAGTTCACAGGGATCTCGATCACCTTTTGTTGAAAAAGCCAGTCTCGTGCTCACAATATTTCATCCCCCACTCAGCAACATAAGAATGGACCTTGGGGTTGGAACACTTTCTTACCAAGAGGTAAAGTGCCCGCACAGCCTGTGCACATTGTGTGGGTCTCTCTCTCTCTCTTTCATGCTCAATGTGTATTCGTTTGTTCTACTTAAGCAAATGCATCAGTGGTCCTCAGGCATGCCCCCAGCTATTTCATATTCTATGGGGGAGGGGGAGGGATCCTTTTACTTGGCACCAGAGGGGGTGCATATAGGCCAATTGCCCAGCATCTGCTTCCAGGAGGGACCCACTGGCCTTCAGGGACCAGCACCCACTATTGAAGTTGATCCTGCTCTGTCTCTTCTCTAAGTGAGTAAAGCACTGTTCCATCCAGTGCCTGACTACATTGTTTTCCTTGGCAACTCTGTTACCAAGATGCAGTGGGCAGAAATGTTTAGACTTCTATTCCCGGTGGCCAAACAGCACTGTGATGACCTCAGCTCTTCCTCCATGTAGTGGGAGTCCTCCCCTGACACTGGTCATCAATATATGATGTTCTGCTTGACACCTTTCTGATCCACAAGATATCAAACTTGCCCATTACATTGATGACATTATGTAGATTGGATCTAGTGAGCAAGAAGTAGCAACTACTGCCTGAGTAGCTCAGCTGGGAGAGCATCAGACTTTTAATCTGAGGGCCCAGGGTTCATGTCCCTATCCAGGCGCCAAGAATAAATAAATAAACAGAAGAAGTAGCAACTACGGCAGACATTGGTTTTTATTGGTGAAACATATGTGTGTCAGAGGATGGGAAATAAATCTGGCTAAAGTTCGAGGCCTTTCCAGCTCAGGGAAATTTCAAGGGTCCAGGGGTGTGGGGCACATCAAGATATCCCTTCTAAGGTGAAGGATCAGGGAGGGAGAGAGACGCAAGAAGGAAGAGATATGGGAACCTATGTATACGTATCACTGGTTCACTTTGTTATAAAGCAGAAACTAACACACCATCGTAAAGCAATTATACTCCAATAAAGACGTAAAAAAAATAAAAATAAAATAAAGCGAAGGATCAGTTGTGGCATCTGGCCTCTTCTACAACCAAAGAGAGGCACGACACCTTATCGGGCCTCTTTGGATTTTGGAGGCAGCATATTCCTCATTTGGGTGTGCTATTCTGGGCGATTCACCAAGTGACCTGAAAAGCTGCCAGCTTTGAGCCGGGCCAGAGCAAAAGAAGGCTCTGCAACAGGCCAAGCTGCTGTGCAAGCTGCTCTGCCGCGGGGGCCACACAATCCAGTAGGTCCAATGGTGCCTGAAGTGGCAGTGGCATACAGCCATGCTGTTTGGAGCCTTTGGGAGCGCCTATAGGTGAATCGCTGCACAGGCCCTAAGGACTTTGGAGCAAAGTCCTGCAGTCCTCCACAGATAACTACTCCTCTTTTGAGAAAGAGCTCTTGGCCTGCTACTGGGTCTTAGAAGAGACTGAATGCTCCGAATGGACCACCAAATGACTGTGTGACCTGAGCTGTCCATCAAGCCATAAAGTTGGGTGTGCAAAGCTGCACTCCGTCATCAAATTAAAGTGGTATGTAAGAGATCAGGCCTGACTAGGCCCTGCAGGCACAAGTAAGTTACATGAAGAAATGGTTCAAATTCTCATGGCCTCCCACACACATCCCTTCCAGCCTGCACCCATGGCCTCAGGGGAAGTTCCCTATGATCAGCTAATGGAAGAAGAGAAGACTCAGGCCTGGTGTGCAGTTGGCTCTGCACAATACACAGGCACCACCCACAAGAGAAGAGCTGTAATACTACTGACCCTTCTGGGGACATCCTGAAGGACATTGTGAAGGGGAATGGTCCCAGGGGGCAGAACATAGAGCCGTGCACCTGGTTGTTCACTTTGTTTGAAGAAATGACCAGACATGTGATTATATTGTTATATTAGCTCCTGGGCTGTGGCCAATGGCTTGGCTGAATTGTCAGGGACTTGGAAGGAACATGATTGGAAAATTTGTGACACGGAAATTTGGAGAAGAGCTATGTGATAAAACTCTCTGAATGGGCAAAAAACATGAAGATATTTGTGTTCCAAGAAAAAGCTCACAAAGAGTGACCTCAGCAGAGGAGGACCTTAATAATCAAGTGGATAGGATGACCTGTTATGGGAATACCGTCCATCTTTTTTCCCAGCCACCCCTGTCATTGCACAATGGGCCCATGAACAAAGCAGCCATTTTGGCCAGGACAGAGGTTATGCATGGACTCAGCAACACGAGCGTTCACTCACCAAGGCCAACCTGGTTAAGGCAATCACTGAGGGCCCAATCTGGCAGCAGCAGAGACCGACACTGGGCTCCCTGCATTGTATCATCCCCCTGGGTGAACAAGTTGATTATACTGGACCACTTCCATCCTGGAAAGGGCAGTGTTTTTTTCTTAATGGAATAGATATTTACTCTGGATACACACCTGCCTTCTCTGCATGCAAGTCTTCTGCCCAAATTACCATCTGTGGATTTACGAATGCCTTATCCACCATTGTGGTATTCCACAGAGCATGGCTTCTGATCATGGAAATTAGTTCTCAGCAAATGAAGTGTGGCAACGGGCCCATGCTCATGGAATTCACTGGTCTTACCATGTTTTCTGCCATCTTAAAGCAGCTGGTTTGAGAGAATGGTGGAATGGCCTTTTGAAGACTTGGTTACAGTACCAGCAATAGTGGCAGTCCAGGCAGGACTACTAATGGCCCAGACCTTTCAGGAATGAGAGTTTGGGTCACCCCACCAGGTAAAGAACCATGACCAGCTGAGGTGCTTGCTGAAGGCAAAAAGAATGCAGAATGAATAGTAGAAGAAGATAGTTATACATTTCCAGTACAGCAAGATGACCAATTACAGAAACGTAATTTCTGTAATTACAGGACTGTAAGAGTTATATTTGTCCTTCTTGTCTTGTTATGAATAAGTTTGTGTGTGTATAAAAATAAAATATCTTTGTTTTTCCCCTCTCTTATTCCTTATCATGTAACATAAAATATATCGACTTTATTTTATAATATTTCAGTACTATGACCTGGTTATAGTCTTTATTTGGAGATTAGGTATGGTTTAAGAACGGGTGTATTGACGAGCAGTGGACTTGTGATGGTAAATTTTATGTGCCAGCTTGACTGAGCCACAGCGTGTCCAGATATTTGGTCAAACATTATTCTGGGTATGTCTGTGAGGGTATTTCTTTTTTTTTTTTTTTTTGCAGTACGCGGGCCTCTCACTGTTGTGGCCTCTCCCATTGCGGAGCACAGGCTCCGGATGCACAGGCTCAGCGGCCATGGCTCACAGGTCCAGCCACTCCATGGCATGTGGGATCTTCCCGGACCGGGGCACGAACCCGTGTCCCCTGCATCGGCAGGCGGACTCTCAACCACTGCGCCACCAGGGAAGCCCCTGTGAGGGTATTTCTTGATGCGATTAGCATTTTAATCAGTAGACTGAGTAAAGCAGATTGCTCTCCCTTATGTGGGTGGGTCTTATCCAATCAGCTGAAGGCCTGAACAGAATAAAAGGGCTGAGTAAGATGGAACTCCTCCTGCCTGACTGCTTGAGTTGGGACTTTGGTCTTTTCTGGCCTTTGGACTCAGACTGAAACATCAGATGGATGGAAATATATATTTTATGTTGTAAATATTTATATTTTAAATATTATATATTTAAAATATTGGTTCTGTTTCTCTGGAGGACTCTGATACAGGCATTATATCTCACATTTAAAACAACTTTATTGAGGCATATTTTGCATATCATAATTTGCCCTTTTCAAGTATATAATGCAATGATTTTTTTACCCCAAATTCATCAAGTTGTCCAAAATAAATCAGTTTCAGAACATTTTCATCAACCCAATATGATCTCTCATGTGCATTTAATGTTAATCTCCCCCCCTGCCTCCAAGCAATTTGTAGTTTACTTTGCATCTTTATAGCTTTGCCTTTTCTGGGTAGTTCATATAAATGGAAACTTACAATATGTGGCCTCTTGGCTTCTGCGGTTTATCCACACTGCAGCATGCATGCATAGTCTGTTCCTTTTTTATCGTTGAATAGTATTCCACTGTGTGGAAAGAGCATATTTTGTCTCCCATTCAGTTGTTTTGGGACATTTCGGCTGTTTCCAATTGGGCTATTATGAGTAATGCTGCTAAGAACATTCCTGTGCAAGTCTTTATGTGGATACACTCTCATTTCTTTCAGATTGATGTCTGAAAGTGAAATTGCTGGTTCACACTGTGAATTTATGTTTAACATTTTAAGACACTGCCAAAGTGTCTTCCAAAGTGGCTGTACCATTTTGCATTCCCACCACCAGTGTATGAGGGTTCCTGTTTCTCCATATATCTCCAAAACTTGTTATTACTTGTATTTTAAAATATGGCCATTATGTGAAAAATAATCCAAAAAAGATTTTTAAACGGTCATTGGGGAAGCTAGGGATTTTGAGAAGTAAAAGACCCTCTCTCAAAAACTGACTGCGGTCCTCCAGCCGGCAGAGGGCGCACCGAGCCAAGACCTCTTCTCCTAGCCGTTACAGCGCCATCTTAGCGAGATCCCCGTTGCTAGGAGACGGAGATGCGTCTTTTGGTTTGGGAGCCTTGCCTCACCGCTATCCCAGGCTATCTCCTGCCTGAGGTCTGAGATCTAAGGTCCAACTACCCTCCAGGGGCAGTTCCAGAAGTCAGCTTTCTGGGGGCATTTTCCTCCTACCCCCTCTAGCGCTGGCCCTGGCAGGCGGAGGATCCTCGCCCAGATCCAGCTATGTCTAAGAAAGGGAAAAAGGCCAAGATGCCCCTGTCCGACGAAGAGCAGCTGCTTCTGTTTCAGCAGAAGTTGCTGGCAGAGGAGGAGATGGCCAAGAAGAAAGAGAGGCTCCTGAACCAGTTCTTAAAGGTGATGGATTTTTGCATTAACTCTCTGCCCAATCCCACACGCCCCCTGCACTGGTCCTGTTGCCTTGCCCCTGTCATTGTGGGAGCCTCATTTTCATGCTAGCCTCCGCTCCTCTGGAAATCTTAAGACCCAGATATACTTAGATTTCAGGCAATATTGTCTGGGGGAAGGGGCAGTTCTCTGTGAAGCATGGAGGGAGGAAGGTGGTGTAAAGCTTGACAATCACTCCTGAGCCCCAGAACTGGGACAGTAGGTGCTATCAGCTGTCTGAGCTGTCTGAAATCGTGATAGTCTCCCTCGAGATGGGTCATTACAAACAATATCCTGCTCTGATGCTTCCACCCAGAAGGAAATTCATGCTAGCTCTCCCTAAAATGCCATTGGGCTGCTCCTTTCTTACTTCAGACCCTCCCAAAACAAGAACAGGAACTCCTGAGTGTTAGCCATGAGGAGCTTTGGTCCCTCAGAAAAGAAGAAGGGTGATCTTGTTTGTTGTACTGTATCAGGGCTTTTAACCCTGACCTCTGGGAGGGGGTAGTTATTTATTCCTTCACACAGGACAAGCTGGCCAAGGAGGAGCACAACTGTGCCCTGAACCTTAGTAAGATTAACACACAGTGGAGGACGGTCCTTCGGGAAGTCAAGACCAGAGAGCTTCATAAGGACATTGAGATCCTCAGCCGAACGTTTGAACGAGTGGTGGACTGCAAGGACGGTGTCATCAAGGCAAGCTCTCTTCCCAAAGAAACACTTGACTATGACTGTCTTGATCTCTTAATAGAATGGGCCTAGTGAAGTAATTGATCTTAAAGCCCTCCCAAGACACATGAAATGAAAACTAGAATATTGAGCCGTCATCCTTCTCCCTCTGTTAGAGGAGCCATTCTCCTTGGTCATCTACTGCCTCAAACCAGTACCATATTAGAGTTATAAGGCACAGTAGACATCACCTGATGACTTGAACTTAGTTCTATACCTTCGTTTCAATGTGAGAAGACTCAGTTCCAGAGGCAGGAACCAGTTTGCTCAAGGTCACACAGCTAGTCCATGAGAGAGCTGTGACTACACACGGATTTCTTGACCCCCACTCCAGTGCTTTATTCAACCAAATTCTGTTTGGCCTCTTTGATTCAACTTCAGTGGCCCTGGATGAGGTTGAGAAGATCTCCATCGGTAAGAGCAGTTCTGTATCTTTAAGCAATTCAATCAGCCAACCTTATGTTTTGGGGAGGTTCTTGAGTTGAGTATATACCATCTTTTCTTCTAAGGGATTTCTTCTCTTGAGTTCCAAACCCCTTATTCAGGATCCCTCGATATCTGTTCCTGGCTGTGTCACTGTCCTCAAAACTGAGCTCATGAGCTCCTCCTTCTCTAGCCAGCCCCATTTCCCATCCTCCACCATCTGATCTTCCTCATACTCTCTATTTGGGTAGGACCATTCACCAGATCACCCAACCCAGGAATCTGGGAATCATCCCAGCTTTTGCTTCCATTCCTAACTTCTGTTACTAAGTCTTGTATAAATCTTCTGCTTAAATATTTTTCAAAGTCACACCCTGCTCTTCTTCCTCACTGTCCTGCTGTAGTTGAGACGGGCATTATCTATTGCAATAGTCTCTTTTTTTATTTTTTAATTTAATTTAATTTATTTATTTTGGGCTGTATTGGGTCTTCATTGCTGTGTGCAGGCTTTCTCTAGTTGTGGCGAGCGGGGGCTACTCTTTGTTGCGGTGCGCGGGCTTCTCACCGCGGTGGCTTCTCTTGTTGCGGAGCACGGACTCTGGGCGCGAGGGCTTCAGTAGTTGTAGCGCGAGGGCTTTGGTAGTTGTAGCACACGGGCTCAGTAGTTGTGGCTCACAGGCTCTAGAGCGCAGGCTCAGTAGGTGTGGCGCACAGGCTTAGTTGCTCCGCGGCATGTGGGATCTTCCCAGACCAGGGCTCAAACCCGTGTCCCATGCACTGGCAGGTGTATTCCTAACCGCTGCGCCACCAGGGAAATCCTCACCAGGATTATCTTTCTAAAGCAAATATCTGATCCTGTTACTCCACTGCGTAAATCTCCTTAGTGGCTCCCCTCTTCTACAGAAAAAATCGAAACTCCTTGGAAGGAACATCAAACATCAAAGCCCTTCATGATCTGGCCTCTACCTGTACCTTTCACATAGCCAGCCTTCTTTCCTGTGCCTTTGCACATGCCATTCCCTATCTCCCCAGTTTTCCTGGCAAGCTCTCACTCCTGCTTCAAGAGTGATACAACTGACATCTCTTCTATGAAGCCCTCCTCAGTGCTCTTAGTCAGATGTAGGCACTAAGTCCTTTATATCCCATTGTCACTGGGAAATCATCAACCTCATAGCATTTTTCATGCTGTAATTTCTTTTCAGAATTTACAAAATCAGAATTTAATCTGAACTTTATACCTGGGGTTTTTTTGGGGTTTTTTTTCAGAATTTATTGTAATTTTCTACTTATATAACTTTTCCTACTGCAAGACTTCAAGCTCCTTTGGGGGCACTGAGAATGTCTTTTGATCTCTGAATCCTCAGCATCCAGCAGGGTGCTGGTACATAGCAGGTTTAGTAAACGTTTCTTGAGTGAGTGAATAGTCTTCCATTATCAGCACCTATTTCAGATCTCTTTCATACTAAACATGTAAGGTAAAAGCTAGCAATGTGGTAGTTTACAGTGAGTGGATCATGTGGGCATTTGGTAAATGCTTTTTTGCTTTATTCACTTTAATTTGTTTTACTTTTTTGAATAGGTAGTTCACTCACAAAATTCAAAAGATAAAAAAGTTATATAGAGAAAAGTTCCCTCCCACTGGTGCGTTTCAGCCACCCAGTGCCCCTCCCAATAATTTTAGTTTCATGAGTAAACCTTTTTTTTTTACACAAATGGTAGTATTACATAGTGTTCTGCCCCTTGCCTTTTTCACTTAATAATATATCCTGGGGATTATTCAACATTAGCCCATAAAGAGCTTCTCATTTTTTTTTTTAACAACTGCATAGTATACTGTATTGTAGTTTAACATGTTACTTTGTCCTCGGTATTTCCTGTGTCTTGGTAATTCGATCTAGAAGCTTGCAGGTGTTGTGTTTTTCTATTAGGAGGCACATTTGTGATGTTAGCAGCTGTTGATTATCCATTAATTCATTGGGGGTTGCAAAGTGCTGATTTTCTAATAGTATTCTTTTTTCATTTATTAGTTTGAATACTTCTATAAAGAGATACTATCATTTACCATTCAGTTACCCAGAGGTATACTTTATATAAGAAATGCTTATATACACTATAGGTTATATAAGAAATGCTCTTTCTCTTCCCTTTACAAACCAGTTTAAAAAAAAAAAAAGAATCGGTTGTCTGGCATCCTCTAATGGTAACTGATTTTTTTTAAAAGTATCCTGATAAACTCATAATCAAACATATTTGATATGTTTTGATCCATTGCAGTTCTTATCCATATTGATGCTCACACGGTCCCTTTTTTTTCTAGTGGACATGTTCTCATTTTTTATTGCTACATCACAAACCACCCTAAATTAGCAACTTACGACAACAATTTACTTCACTCTGTCTCGTGGTTCTGCAGGTTGACTTAGCTTACCAGGGAGGCTCCTGCCTGACATCTCTCGTACGGTTTTCAGTCAGATGTCATGTGGGGCTGCAGTCATCTGAAGGCTTGACTGAGCTGGATGTGTAAGATGACTGACAGTTGATTCTGACTATCCGCTGGGAGCTCAGCTGGGCCGTTGACTGGAATGAATGCTTCCACATGGCCCCTTCACCAGCACTGGCTTCTCACATTCACAAGTGGCAGAGCCAGAGCTCCCAGGGCCAAAGAATTGGCTTTAGAGACTAGGGAAAATAGGAACTAGCTAGCCGAATACATTTTTATTTTCTCACAGAGATGCCATTCAGCCAAAATGGTAACTCTGTGTTTCCTACCCAGTCGTTAGTGAAGGACCTGTCAGAAGCTGAGGAGCAGTACGCCCACGCGCTGCGCAGCCACTTGCACAACATTGACCAGCTCTTGGCCCTGCAGAGACGCCGGCTCAGCCTCCTAGAGGAAAGTTACAACGTGGAGCTGGAGGCCCTAACCAAGGAGTTTGAGACAGAAAGGTATGGGGACCTAAGAGGAGATATGGGGGGGTTGAGCCCAGGGGACTAGCTAGAGCCTATGTCAAGATGCTGGCTGTAAGCAGCCACCCACTTTCAACTATCAAAATCCTACGCATCTACCTCTCTGGGGGACAGGGATGGGAAGGAGACTTTTCACTGCAACCTTTTGTACTTTTTGATTTTTGTATCATATGAATGTATTACCTATTCAAAAATCAAAATAATCTTATTCATTCTTTCTGGCCCTGAAAAGAATAGAACCCGCCTTCCCTCTGTCCTTCTTCAGTACCTAAGAGTTTGTACCGTTCATATAGTTTTATTACATACTGCTTTGCATTGTCATTATTGATCCCTATGCTTTATGCCTCAGAGCAGAGACGGTATCTTATCTCCTACAGGAAGACAATTATTGACCAACATGAAAAAGAGATTCACTACCTACAAGATGTCTTCGTGGCCATGGAGCAGAACTGCCTAGATTCTGAGTACGAAAGCAAGCTGGAGTTCCAGAGCATGTGGGAAGATCTCAAAAACAAGGTACAGAGGGAGAGCAGAAGGGCAGGAACTGGGAGAAAGTGAGAGAAAATCGCTCAAGGCTAGTAGAGCTAGAAGAGATCCCTTTAACCAACATGGCCAATAAAATGCCTGTTGCCGCTGTAGGTACCCCTACTGCTTTTTGTAATTTTGTGAAAATTGGTGGGGAGGGGGAACCATTCTGAAATGTCAAGGAAGTGCATTTTAGAGCTAACGCACACCAAGGAGATTGTCTGGCTTCTCCTCTGTGATTTGTAGATGAAGAAATTAAGACCCAAAGAAGTGAAATGACCTGCCAAAGTCATGCTGCTGGTCTGTGGTAGAGCCAGGGGGAGAGTCCAGTTCTCCTGTCCCTTGGCCCCAAGAGCTTCCACCACCCTGGAGGCTGCAGACTTAGCCAGCCTGCAGACCTGGATTTGGGGGGTGGGGCCCTTTGCTTCTTTTTGGCCGCGTTGGGTCTTCGTTGCTGTGCACAGGCTTTCTCTAGTTGCGGTGAGTGGGGACTACTCTTCGTTGTGGTGCTGGGCTTCTCATCACGTTGCCTTCTCTTGTTGCAGAGCATGGGCTCTAGGCATGGGGGCTTCAGTAGTTGTGGCACGCAGGCTCAGTTGTTGTGGCTCGCGGGCTCTAGAGCACAGGCTCAGTAGTTGTGGCGCACGGGCGTAGTTGCTCCGCGGCATGCGGGATCCTCCCGGACCAGGGCTCGAACCCGTGTCCCCTGCATTGGCAGGTGGAGTCTTAACCACTGTGCCACCAGGGAAGCCCCCGCTTTGTTTTTATTTTGCCTCATAACGTTTCATTAAAAATTTTTATAAGCTCTCTACATTTAAAAATTGGAAGATTTCACATAAAAATCCAAATTTTCAGCTTCCCTTGAAAAATGTAAAGATCTGGTAACACTGGGCCACATTCCAAATGGAGACATTCATGTGAAGCTGAGCAGCTGTGCTCCCACCCCCCCAAACACAGACCAATGGAGCATTTCCTCTCTGGTTCGCCACAGGCCCCAGCTAGCCCACAGCGCTTATTTATATCATCTGCCTGGTTTGTAGGCATTTTCACTGGCAACCTCTGCACCACGCTGTGCTACAAACAGTTCAAGAGGGGGAGGTTGCTGGTGGAAGTGAAAGGGTGCTAATAGGGTAATTCCAAGCACTGGCTATTTTGGGGCCACTTCCCAGAATTTAGAAGAGAAGCACTTTCTAAGACTGCAACTGGAGCATACAGTAGAAGATCTGTGGAGAAGGTTCCAGGATGCACTCAAGAATTACACTGATGCCACAGAGGATCGAAAGATCGCCTTCGAGACTCTAAAGGCAAAGGACGAGAAGAGCTGCAAAGAGATTGAAGCACAGATGAAAAAAATACAGAGACTACAGGTTAGTGCAGCCCACCCGAAAGACTCACTGCTTTAACTGTTCCATTATCCCCTGTTCTCCTTTCCCCAGTTTCTACTGGGCCTCATCACTGGTTGGGGAAAGATGGTATGCTCTGGTATCAGTCCCCAGACAGTCCTTTTACCTGCTCCCTGAAGACCCTCACCTAGTCAACTGTTTCCTCTAACCTACCCTGTTCCTCTAGGATTCCATAATTATTTTAAAAGGCAAGATCATGGTGCACGGCCGCGAGAGTGAAGAACAGAACCAGGACATTCGTGAGGACAAGGAGTTGGTCCTTGTACAACTGCGAAAACTTAAGGCCCAAAGGACTCAGGCCCGGGGAATATCACAGGAGAACTTAGTCAAACTCACCCTGGAAAGTAATGCCACCCTCAAGGCCCTGAGGAAGATTGTCGACAAGGTAACAAAGGGGAGAAGGCAGCCAGAACAGAACCAAGGAAGACGGCTCCCTGCGAAGCGGAAGGGGCTGGGGAGACATAGAGGGCTTCCCCCTGCTTCCTGCCTGAGTGCACACTTGGAATGCCTATTCTATTCCATGTTCCCTCTCCTCTCACATTTTAAGTGAAATTACTTCATGATGAATGAATTTTAGAAGAGTATAAAATACTTGGAATAGTGCTTGGCACATAGCTCTCTCTGTTGGATGTATTTATTATTTTTGTTTCCCATTTGGATAAGTAGCTCCCCTGGTTTGAAGCAGGGGAACCAAATCCACTATTTCCCCTCCCCACCCCCTTTCCTAATGAAAGGTCTCTTCTTGCTTCCAATAGGGTGAAAAGGTCCTTAAACTTGCTGAAATATGTAGGAAATTTGAAACAGAGGAAGAAAAAGTGCTGCCTTTTTATTCGTCGGTATTGACTCCCGAGGAGCAGGACATAAAGATTGACCCAGAGGAGTTTACTGAGGAGCTTGGAAAGGTAAGCTTCCTACGGCCCGGAGGCCACCGCCCAAGGCTGGGGCTACACTTGCTAATGGGTGCTACCACACCCCTTCTCCCTTTAATTCAATTCCCAGGTGATAATGGACTACATAGGGCTGGAGAATTTCTGGAAAAGGTACAACAAAGTGAAACTGGAGCAACTGAGCCTTCAACACAGACGTGCCCAGTTGTTGGAAATCAATGAGAAGCTGCGTGAGATGCTCAAGCAGTACTTGGATGGCATCTCAGTGAGTGATGAAGTGCTGAGCCAGCTCAGCCCACGCTTCATCGTCAATCAAAGCAGGAACTTACCCCAGCCCCCGTCCATGCCTACAGCCCAGCCAGGTGGCCAAAAACCTCCAGCCACTTACAACATCATTGAAGCAGCCCATGTGATCGCCCACATCCTGTGATACAAGGAGAAAATCTCTTTTCAACCCCCAGAGAATGTTTTGAGAGACCTGAGGACTTTGCTATTAAAAATCTCCATGGAGTTTATGAGCTCCTTGTATCTTTGCCATGTTGGATAGAACAGTCTACCTGGAGGACACTAGGAATACAGCGGCCCTAGGGGGTAAAGAGAGTAGCTAGGCAACTACCCAGAGGCTTACTTCTCAGTGACGGATTGCTCCTCAGTCAGGACGCCATGGGAGCCAAAACACATACCTTCGGGACCCAGAGATCCCATGGTCCTTGGGGTAAGTCAGGACAGGAAGAGGGCCAGGAGAAGAGATCCAAAGCCTCCAACCACCCCCATGCCAGGCAAGACCCAACGAAGAATGCCCTTTCTCCCCAGCCCTTTACCTTATTCCCACTTACAAAGGTAGCAGCAGAAAGTATCCGGTGAAAAGTGCAAAGATTTTAAAAAATTATTTTTTATTTCTTTTTGCTCTTGTTTCTTTTCTCTTCCTTGAGCTTCTTTTTGGAGACTTTAGGTCTGCTGGCCTTTTTGTATAGGTGATACCCAATGAGGCCCAGGAGGGTTGGCACCATGGCCATGCCTACCAGAGGCAAAATGCCCTTCACCAGCTTTTGCCAGTAGTTGGCTCGGATCAGTGCAATGAGCTCCACGTCAAAATGCAGCTCTGCATCCGCTGGAGGCAGAGAGGAGGTGAAGGTTAGAATCCCTGTGCATGTTACCCAGGACTCAAATCTGAATGAAAGCGGGGAGGGCAGACCACAACCACAGCACCAACTGTAAAGCTGGCGAGATTTAAATGTGGGGCTGAGTTCTCTTACAAAGGCAGAAGCAGAGGAGGGTTATGAGCTATCTAGTTATAGTCACGTTTACCTCAAATATACAAGTGTGGCTTGTATTCACTGACAGGTCTTTGCCAGGACAGAAAAACTTTCTGTGAAAAGTACTTGTAAAGTCCATTTGTAAGTTAGAGACCGCTGTACTAACTGTATTCCATTTCTAAACAGCCACATGGAGAGAATCTTTGCGGGGCTGAAATTAATTGGATTTAAACTAGACTTTTTAAAATTTCACCAACCAATGAGCACACCTCAATGTGATTGTTAAAAAAAAGAATAGGTGTTTCACCATAAAGGCTAGAGAGGAAGAAGGATGTGGTTTAAGATGTAAGGACTGGGGCTTTCCTGGTGGCGCAGTGGTTCAGAGTCCACCTGCCGATGCAGGGGACACGGGTTCGTGCCCCGGTCCGGGAAGATCCCACATGCCTAGCGGAGCGGCTGGGCCCGTGAGCCATGGCCGCTGAGCCTGCGCGTCCGGAGCCTGTGCTCCACAACGGGAGAGGCCACAACAGTGAGAGGCCCGCGTACCGCAAAAAAAAAAAAAAAGGAGTGGAGGAATGGACAGGAATGAGTTGGGGGAGAAATGCAAACAGGCAGCACTGGAAATGAGGAGGTAACAGAACTTTGGGTAAAAGAATTTCTCTTTAGTCCCCTGACCCTCTCTATGGGTCTCTGTCTAAGCTGGAACTCGGATGAGAACTTTTATCCCAATACTCTGAAGTACAAGTCATTTTCGCTAGTAGAACATTTCTTATAACCAAAAGCAAGAGATATGCATCTTGGGAAATCTGTCCAGTCTCAGGCCTTCAAAAATCGGTATCAGCAGTGACCTGTGAGGGCTTTTGAAGTTAGGGGGGAGGCTTGGCTTTTTTTTTTTTTTAAAACTTATTTTTAATTTTTATTTATTTAATTTATCTTGGTTGCACCAGGTCTTAGTTGCAGCATGTATGTGGGATCTAGTTCCCTGGGGATCAAACCCAAGTCCCCTGCATTGGAGGGAAGATTCTTAACCACTGCACCACCAGGGAAGTCCCAGGCTTGGATTTTAAAAGCTGTTTTTTGTTTTATTTTGTTTTGAATTACTTGACTGTGATCATCCTGGTGGAGGCTGAAAGGAACGGTGGAGATGTGGTGAGAAGCCATGCCAACTGCACAACCAACAGTTTGGAGTTGTAGGAAAAGGGCAGGAAAGAAGTCCAGAATTCTCGGAGAGGTGGCACAGGCAGCAGACTCGTGTGGCTCAAGCAGGTGTCTCCTCCCTAAAAAGTTGCTGTCTGCCAGAGGACAAGCCAGTGGCTTTAACAGGTTATATATTCCTAGTCCCTGCTGGTGATCTGAGGAGGAAGAAGGTGGCCCTGCAGAAGGAAGCCTCAGCCACTCCTGTACCTTTCAGGAAGCTGGGTTTAGACCTTCTCAAGCTCCAGACAAAGTGTACGTGGCTCCTTGTACGTGGCTCTTAAAGACTGGGTGTTTTTGTTTGTTTTTGCTGCACAGTGCAGCATGTGGGATCTTAGTTCCCAAATCATGGATCCAACCTGCGCCCCGTGCATTGGAAGCATAGGGTCTTAACCACTGGACTGCCAGGGAAGTCCCTGGGACTGGGTATTTTGATAGCCACAGAGAGAGGCCTAGTCAGATTACCTGGGATAGATGGCGGAAATCCCCGTTTTCCATAGGCCAAGTGAGAAGGAACGATTACCCTTCGCTTCTCTCTGAGGGAAGGAATGTGAGTCATAGCCAGAGGTGGGAACAGGTGGGCCAGCCACCTCAGTCCATCTGAAGCCCCACCAACAAAACCCTCTGGATATTCACACTCAAAACGTGAACTTTCCCACCTGAGCACCAAACAGGTTGACCAGCCAAGGCGTCCATCCCCCCACATGTCTCAACTCCACCAACAAAATCCACAGCCAGGAAGCCTGAGGCTTCATCCAAAGCCTCAGTGCCCAGTGACCTTGACCTGCCCAGTGTGACGCCAAAGCCCATTCTCCTGCCTCCTCTAGGAGCAGGGATAGCAGAGCCATGCAGAGGGGGTACCCAAGCCCACCTGCCCAGATACTCACCCCACACACATGTCTAGAAGGCTCTGCTCCAGACCTTGAGGAAGAAGACACAACTGAATAGGAAACTACCTACATTCCCCAAATCCCAGGAGAGGAGGCTCAAAGGCTCCCCATGGACCCTCAGTTGAGCTCCCCACTGCTGGAATCTCTGGCTTCCAATGTGGTGTGGGGCAAGAGGAGTACTAGAAGCGGGGTTTGAACCTCAGGAGGTGGCTGGTAGAGCCCGGGGATCTTATTCCAGGGGACATTTCCACTGTAGCTTAGGAGTTGAAGAAGCTAAGCAAGGGCTTAGGTTGGGAAGAAGTGGAATGGGAGGTACGGCTCACATACCTGGTATCACCTGCTTTTGGCCAAGTTCTATAACCAGAGGATCTCTGGTCAGAGAAGTGTCAAAGATGCGTCCATCTACCAAGCTGCCCTGGGTGGGGTGGGGGGGGGGAAGAGCTTCTAGAGCACACACCTAGTACCTCTCCCTCCCAGCAGGGCGCGCACACACCTGGGCCTCGGTCGGCAACCCGCTAGTGACTGCTGCCTAGCATTCCCCTCGGGGCAGAAAGGGCTGGCGCTTCTCGGAGATCCCTCCACCCTTCACTTCTCAGGGCCCGGGAGGAACTGGCGGAAAAGCAGGGAGGTAAAAAGGGTAGGAGCGCCCCTCCCCCGGCCACGTGCTGGAGGACCCCCAGAGCCGGAGTGACTCGCGAACCGCTTGCCACGTGTCCAAGCTAAAGCTGACGTGTTGCTGCAGGGCGCCGCCCCCCCAGGCCCCGCCCCGGCCCCCCAGGCCCCTCACCGAGTAGTGTATGTGAAGCGTGTCTCCAAAGGCAGCAGGCTCAGCACACGGTTCCGGGGGCTCCACCTATGATCGCACTACAGGAGTCACGGAGGCTCCTCCAAAGATCCCGTTCTTGCCCTTAGACTCAGCACCCCCAATTCAGTGCCCGCACTGCCTCTCCTCCCCGCTCCCAGGTTCCTTGAGACCCCGGCATTCGCCTCACGAGGCCCGACCTCCAAAGAGCCCGCCCGGGACTATCTCCTCCTCACCAGGGTCTCTACTTGGAGGGTCCGGACGGGACTTTCGGTTTCGAACCCAGCGTCAGCCCGGCACACCGCCCCACTGAGCAGCAGCGGCAGCAGCAGCAGCACACGGAGCGGGAGAAGTGAGGGGCGCAGGGTCATGACTGGATGGGCGCAGGTCACGGGACACCCAGGACCGGCTGTTGGGTGGCAGCGGCTAGGACCGCAGTTCCTTCAGCGCCCAGGCCAGACTGGACGGGACGGGGCGGGTCGCGACGCGCGCCAGCTCCTCCTCCCGTAGCCCTTCCTCCACCTTGTCCCCACCTCCTGGAGGGAGGAGGCCGCGGGAGCTCTCCCTGCCCTGAGATTCTGACCTGTCCGTTAGCCGTTCGGTCCCATCGCGAGGGGCTGGGCCACATAATGGCACCCATTTACGACTACGTATTGTGTTCCAGACACTTGTCTGTAATCCTCAAAACCACCTTGAAAGGTAGGCATGGTTGTTTCCATTTTACAGATGACGAACTGGGTGTTCAGGTTAAGTAAGTTGCTCAAGGTCATCTAGCTAGGTGGTGACAGAGACAGGATTCAAACCCAGGACTACCTGAGTCCAGCCAGTTTGCGCCCTGGTCTTTCCTCTTAAAGATATGTGTGTCCTCACACCTATCCTGGCAGTGTCTGGCTGGCCCACCGCAACCCAGCAGCTGCCGAAGGTCGTATCCCTCTCCCATATCCAGCCCTTCAGCTTGATTTTCTGGAGGTCATATACCCAAAAGGAGGGAGGGTGTTGTCCCATCACCCTGTCCTTAAGTTAACTGAAAAGAGCACAGGTTATTTCACTGTAAGGGTGGGATGAATCCCTGATCTTTTCCTCTGACATTACCATTTCCTTTCTCCTTTCATCAACAAAATTGTCAAAAGACCAGCTACATACACCCATTTTATGTTTGTGCAAGGACTTCGGGTTTTTTTGGTTTGTTTTTAGAAATTCTTTTTATTTATTTTGGCTGCATTGGGTCTTCGTTGCTGCGCGCGGACTTTCTCTAGTTGCAGCCAGCAGGGGCTGCTCTTCGTTGAGGTGGCTTCTCTTGTAGGCTTCAGTAGTTGTGGCACACGGGCTCAGTAGTTGTGGCTTGCAGGCTGTAGAGCACAAGCTCAGTAGTTGTAGCGCATGGGATTAGTTGCTCCGCAGCATGCGGGATCTTCTCGGACCAGGGCTCAAACCCGTGTCCCCTGCATTGACAGGTGTTTTTTTTTTTTTTTTGCGGTACGCGGGCCTCTCGCCGCTGTGGCCTTTCCCGTTGCGGAACACAGGCTCCGGACGCGCAGGCCCAGCGGCCACGGCCCACGGGCCCAGCCGCTCCGCGGCATGTGGGATCCTCCCGGACCGGGGCACGAACCCGCGTCCCCTGCATCGGCGGACTCTCAACCACTGCGCCAACAGGGAAGCGCCCTGACAGGTGGATTCTTAACCACTGCGCCACCAGGGAAGTCCCAGGACTTCAGTTTTTAAAAGACTTTTTAAGTTATTTCGGGTGACCCTACCAATCCCCTTGTGCATGATTTAAGCCCTCACTGCCCACTCAGGCCTTGGGTATCTGGATTCTGCTCCCTCAAAGGTCCAGTGAGCTCACAGTCACCATATTTTGGATCACTTCTTAGGTCTTGTCCTCTTAAGCATCTCTCTGGTCCATGATGCCATTGAGCTCTGACTGCCCTCCTAAGCTCTAGGTGCCACTGTGTACTGGGGATCTCCACCTGGATGTTTGACCAGCACCGCAAATCAACACACACAATACCGTACTCATTCCTCTTTCTCCTTCCATCCCACCTGCAACAATCTAGACTTCACTCCCAACCTCCTGTTTCTGTTCCTGGTTCTGCTATCAGCACTCTCTTTGATTCTCCTCTCACCCCCACATCCAACCAGTCTGCTTTGGATTTTCCCTCCACAGCCTCTCCAGCTCTTTCTTTCCATTCCCACAGCTACCACCCTAATTAAACCTTCATTATTTCTCTTTTGGGTTTTTTCTTTTCTTTTTTTTAAAAAGCCCCCTCAGCAGGAGGAAATTTCTGGGGGTGATGGAATGCTCCATATCTTGATAGGGATGTGGGTTACATGGGTGTATGCCTGTCAAAACTTATCAAACTGTGTAAGATCTGTGCATTGCACTTTATGCAAATTATTCCTCAAATTCTTTAAAAAGGAAAAAAAAATCAAACACAAACAGAACTATATTTCCACGTCTCCCTTAAAGTTGTATAAGGCCACGTGACTAAGTTCTGGCCTATAAGACATAAACCAAAGTGTTTGAAATATTGTCCTGGACTTCCAGGGAGGCTGCTTAAAGGAAGTTAATTTAACTAAGCAGTGTGTCGCAGTGCCCCACCTCCTCCCCCCCAGTCTCCTTCCCTTCCTTCTTTCTGCTGCCTGGAATACAGATGAGATGAATTACACTCTAGCAGCCGTATTAGACCATGAGGCGACCATGAGGCTGTAAGTAGGATAGCGAACAAAAAGAAGTCATCGGAGACTGGTAACCGTAGAGCCACCATACCAGTCCTGATTGCCTACCACCAGACACCTTTTAACTGAGGCAGAAATGAACTTCTAGGGACTTCCCTGGCAGTCTAGTGGTTAAGACTCTGTGCTTCCACTGCAGGGGGCATGGGTTCGACCCCTGGTTGGGGAACTAAGATCCCACAGGCCACGCGGTGTGGCCAAAAATTAAAAAGAAATAAACTTCTATCTTGTTAAAACAAAAAACAACAAAATAAGCCCCTCGGCCTCAGCCTCTCCCTGCTCTAGCCCATTCTGTTCACTGTTGCCGTCTGTTCAGCGTCAGTCATGTTACCTACCCACCCACTAAAAAGCCTGCATGGGGGCTTCCCTGGTGGCACAGTGGTTGAGAGTCCGCCTGCCGATGCAGGGGACACGGGTTCGTGCCCCGGTCCGGGAAGATCCCACATGCCATGGAGCGGCTGGGCCTGTGGGCCATGGCCGCTGAGCCTGCGCGTCTGGAGCCTGTGCTCTGCAATGGGAGAGGCCACAACGGTGAGAGGCCCACGTACCAAAAAAAAAAAAAAAAAAAAAGCCTGCATGGCTCCACACTGTCCAGTGAATTAAATGCAGACTACCTGCTATGCCAGTTGAAAGCTTTCATCATCTGGTCTTAACCTGCCTTTCCAAACCTGGCTTTGATTCCATTAAAATGAAAGCCTTTTAAAGACAGGAACCTCGTATTTCTCATTTCTGTATTCTCATTGCCTAGTATGATGTCTGACACATTTGATGCTTGATAAATGTTTATAAATTGAATCAAATCCCCTTCACGTTCATGGCATCAGATGAACCTGCGTTGTGTGTTTTCATCTCTGTGTGCAGTTCATGCTCTTCCTTCACCTGTCAAGCTCCTTCCAGGCCAAGCTTGAAGATCACCTCCGCTGTTAAGTCCTGATCCCCTTAGCTAGAAGTGACTTCTCTTATTTCAGAACTTCAGGCACACTTGGGGACCTTAATGTATTTTTCCTTGTGTTGTGGTTATTTGTGTATTCCCGCTCCTCCGTCCCCCTCTCCTCTAAAGAGCGAGCTCACTGATGGCGAGGACAAGATATCTGGAGTCCCTTAGATGCTAGCTGCACAATACCCTCCATATAACAGATTCCAGACAAATGTGTTTTATTCTGAGTAAATACTATATACTATGCAGTACTGAGAAACCATTAAAAAGGAAAACCTAACTATACTAATATAGAAAACCTCTAAGACAAACATATATACCTTAAAGTTTTAAAAAAAAAAGGTAGAATAATAGATGTGATGAGTCCCTTTATATTTTAACCCCTCCCCAAATGTGTGTATAGACACATATATTTAGAAAAGGAACTAGAGGATGCACGCCAAATAGCCGAGGGTGGTAACCTTTGCGGACAGAGTGAGCAGAGGGGAACAAGTCCTACATGCTGCTCTGAACACTTCGGTATTGTCTGGATCTTTTGCAACAAAAATTATTTTGGTTACAAAGATAAATTCTGAAATTAAAATACTGCATGAATGAACATGAGACACAGCAATCCAAGGCGATGTGTGGGAGGTGTTGAGGGAGTTGTGCTAGCGGAGCTAAAGGAGCCAGGCCAGGAGAAAAACGTCCTTGTGACTAGAGGCCATGGCAGCTTTGCATACCTTAAAGGAAAGCAGTGTTTCTAAACAAGGGAGAAAGGGTATAAAGGCAGAGGGCCAGATATTTGGGGAAAATGAACCGACCAGTTTGGCTAAAGTAAGGGATTTAGCCAGAAGACCAGACAGAGGTAATTGGAGAGAGAAGGGAGAGCTGGTTGTGGAGAGCCTTGAATGGCAGTGGGAACCCACTGAAAGCTTCTGAGCAAAGGGTGACCATGCACACTGCACTGAGGCATCGGCTGACTGGAATGGTGCCACTGAGGTGGACGGCTACTGTCTTGTCCAGCTCTGAGGCTTTGTTTGGTAGGTAATCTGAATGGGAAGGGGTGAGAGAGGATGGTAGCAGAAAAGGGCAAAACTAAGACAATGTCACCCACAGAGGGCAGCAAAGCCCTCTTGGACCCGGAAGGGACCATGGAGGAAGGAGTTTTCTCCTTGGATCAAGTTAGGAGGAACCTGAAGGACAGAGAAAAGTAGCATGGTCCTGGGAAAGGCAGGGGAGCAGGCCCAATCCTGACTCAAGGCACAAGTTAATCAGAGGGCCACTTCTGGAGAGGTTTCCACCTTCAAAGGTGTCTGTCAGCAAGTACGAGAAACTACCACAGACCCCTGGCTTCCAAGACTCATGGGGCACCCATCATGTCCAGTTTGGTCAAGGGCAATGACGTCTATTCATTCATCAAGGTTGAGTGACTATCATGCGCCAGATAGTAAGCAAGGCACTGCTTTCTAAATGGTTTTAATATGTTTGACGGATTGTTAATAAAGTCAGCATATACAAATCTGGGTTCGAAATCGAATGGCATGTTTTCAGGAGCATGCCTATGCCCTGGCTGACTAGATGTTTTCTTTTCAGGTATGGTTATGCGCTCGTAACCAGGAATGAAGCATGACCTCCCTCGCGCACCCTGCCCTTTGGCTGTTCTAGCCAGGGATGTCTCATCCCATCAATGCAACATCTGGCATAGGCAAGAACAGATTCTCCATCTCCTATTTATTACCTAAAGGCAGTATTCCTATATTCAGAACCCAGAAAAAAGCTAGCATCCAAATCCCTGTGATGCATCGCCCCACGCTAAGCCCTCCAACCCTTACAAGGTCTTGCACTCTGTCTTAGGACAGCTCTCAACGCTTGTGGGAGGAAGTGCCAGGTGGCCAAGTTCATTCTCAAACCTCCTGCCTGGCCCAGACTCACTGTCCAGACCTCCTCAGAGACAGCTCTCAATGCACCCGGTTTGGAGGAAGGGTCGGGCAGGAAGGGTGCCTGGGCAGAACTGGTCAGCTCTGGGAACAGAGAGCCAGAGTTCTGGCTTGCGAGGCACCCTCTCTACTCCACCACATTCAGCTCAGAAGCCAGCTTTGCTCCTAAGCTCGAGAGAGCCCAGATACTCTCTTCTGCAGCTCATGGCCATAGTGACACAAACAAGGAGACGCTTACCTTCAAGGCTTGATGGTGAACAGTCCTGGCCCAGGTTCCTCACTTCCAGACTCCAACCACTGCCTTCAGCAGCATTGTGCCCTTTACCACACTCAAGGCTCAGATTTCCTCAGGCCTAACCCTTTCTTCCCTTTGCTCAGGAACTCAGGATCATCCTTACCCATCCCAGTAATCAGGGCCAGGAAACCTAATTTGAATGAAAAACCTGCAGAGGAAAAAAGGCACCTGGATCCTGTGACTCCCCAGTGACCAGCCTGACACTCTAACCTCCAGTTACCAGGCTAGAAAGTAGAAAACTGGACTTTGACCCTTCTACCCCCACACCCTTCTGAACTGGGAAAGAGACTATTCTCGGTAGTATAACTGCCTGCAAAGATGCCACTCTCTGCTGCAAGCAGCAAGGGGATATCCCCCCTACACACTTACTCCCCAACTCTCACTACCCCACGTGGTACTCTACGCTTATCCCAAGGATTCCAGAGTATCTCAGAAATAGATTCCCTGGTCTCTCCCTCAGTACCGTGGTTTGACTCCATTCTTAGCACATGTCTGGAAACACAGGAGGTACAAAATAAATACCTGTCAGTTTTCTGCTTTGACCAGTCTAGGTACTTGAAACTGGAAATGATGCAGTGACTCCCCGAAGCCTTCAGACCTTATACCTCTAGTCTGAAAAAGTCATACATACTCACACTCATTCTCCCTGTCACTGCCTCCATCCCACCTGGACCAATCCAAGTACTTCCAATGGCTTTCTCCAGGCTCATTTTAGAAGCTCCCTTGCCCAGATTATCCTGAAGTGGATCCTAGGCCCAGATCCTCTCCCAAGCCATGAATGAAGAGCTATTCGTGTTTCTGGGAAGACAAGGTCGCTGTCTGTCCTAAGAGCTGAATGCTAAACATTTACCTTCCAGGTTAAGTCTCCCTTTCATCTCCACATGTCCCCCCCAACCCCAAAAGATGGAAAGTTTAAGCAAAAGCCACAAGAGAGCTCCCTCCACCTCCTTCCTGGCATCCTAGACCGCCTACTGAGGGACAGAGGGACTAGGTCATCCTCTTCCCCAAGTTGTCAGGGGTCAAAAGACCCCCACTGGCCTGCCATCCAGCTAAAGTCCTCTCCATTATCATGATCTTATGCGAGGTTGTAGCTCTAGAAGTTATCTATTTATTAGTATACAAATAACGTGCTTGGGAAAGTGCTCCTAACTTATCGGTCACCTCAGTCACCAAGCAGGACTTCTGAGGCGCCTAGAAGCAGAAAAGCATCATCTGATTTTGAGCGGTAAGTGGGTAGTGTTCAAAGCTGAAGAGGTTAATAAAGTGATGTCTGGTTGGAGCAGTTTAAGGGTTTCATAAAGGCAGAAGCACTGGTCCTTGAGGGTGATGACTTATTTTAATAGCAAGAGAGGGGCTGAAAAGGAGAATTACCAGGGGAGGCAGCAGGGAGGTAACTGAATACAAATGATATACTTCACACTGGTACTTGGGGCTCTCAGACCTATTATATGCCTAAATCCTGTCCCTTTCCCATATCAACAGGTTGGGAAGACCTCTGTCCTCAAAGCTTAAGAAAGTGGTAAGAGTCGGGAAGACCTGCCGGGCTCATCCAGACCTCACCCCACCCCCACCCCAAGAAAGGGTAGCACCACCCCTTTCTTTGCCTGAGTAATAGCAGGAGAGGAACACAGGAGTGGTGGGAGTGGGATGGGAGGATAGAGGCTTGTCTTTTGCCTCGAAACATTATCTCTGGATGAGGCTTGGCTTCCTGACAATGGGGAACCACACACCTAAAGCAGAGGTGACGCAGGGCCATCGGCTGTAAGGAGGATCAAGTTCATTATACTACTCAGACCTCTACCCTTCACGCTTACTCACTACCAAAATCCAGAACTAGATGGGTGAACAGACTCCAATCTATGGATGAGGGGACCCTGTTCCAACTGGAAGCACCTGATGTGCAGGCCTGGGGAGATCTGAGAGTGGAGGCAGTGTGGGGCACTCCAAATTCAGGGCCCTCTAGCTAGTGAAGTCCCTAATGTCCACTAAAAGGTGATAAATATGGCTAAGTTCAGGGTTAAACCCTTTACAATTAGAAAGGCAAAGTCACGAAGCCCTCACACTCTGGGGCCCAATTCATTTAAGCTCCCTTTTGGGGTATGACGGGAAATAGTAAGCAGTGTGGAGATGAACCTAAGCTCCTCTATAACCTCACTCTCCCCAGTCAGGGGTACGCTTTACCCCGCTGCTGAGGGAAAGAGCAGTCTGGAGAGCGGGACCAGAAGCAGAAGTACCCTCACCATTCAACACTGTCCCAGGGCTGCTGCACATCAAGGATGAAGGTCTGCTCCAGAGCTGCATAAAACAAGTTTAATTTCCAACCAGGGTCACAGTCATCGCGTATCCCACATTTTGAGCAAGGAGAGAGAAGGTGAGTTATTAAACATATACAGTCTACATTCCAGAGCAGGAAAAAAGAAGAGAAAAACCAGTTCAGAACTGCAGTTACCACTGTAACACCACAAACTTTTAGGGGGGAAATTTAGGGGAAATCCCCAGGGAGAAGAAAGGCTGGAACAAAGGAAAGCAAAAAATTAAACCTACCGGAGGAGAGTGGGGGAGGGAGTGGGCAGAAATGGAATGAAACACCCAATCCCAAAAGAGCTTTTAGGTGAATGGGAATGTAGAAAGGGCCAGCCTAGCAGCCTGGGATACTACCAAGATCACTTACTGCCCCCTGCTGGACAGATCCCCAAGCAGCACTTACATAACCTCTAAGGCTGCTTCCTAACACCCTCAGCCCCACTAGTCCCTGAAGCCCCCCAAACCAAGGTGGAGGTGGGTCTAAAATGAGAAGAACCCATTTAGGACTGGCATCTACCTAGGCAGGGTCAGAGAGGGCGTGAGGAAGGAGAAGAGGCAAAGTCCTCACCAACCACAAAGGTACAGAGTGAAGAATCCTAAGTAAGAAAGAACCAAGGAAAGGGGAGACAAATAGGCAACAGCAGTGACTAAGTTGAGAAGGCAAAGGAAAGGGTTCAGGGAGGGAGAGGCAACAGGGGCAGGAGCAAAAAAAATCGGACAAAATAGAGACAGAGGCAAAGAAAAAGTGTGGAGGGAAGCATTTGTGGGGTCAGGGGAATGAGCGCATGTTAAAATGAGACAGAAGCTCCAGCACCCCCCTCCCCCCACCAAACACACACACACACACACACGCATACACACATACAAGGCCTAGAGAGCAAGAGACCTGCATACACCCGCTGCACCTCGGGTAAGTAACACATCACTAAGGAGCTGGCACTGAGGGAGACACCCCTGGAACCTCTCTTTCACAGTTCAGTCTGGGGTGGGGTGGGGGGTATTGATCCTCCTGCTGTAGACAAAGGTGACAGGAAGCCTAGTCCCATGGGGTGGGGCTTGGGACAGCCCTTCTGGGAAGGGGTCCCCCAGCCACGCTGTGGAGGCCCTGGGCCCTGACGTTAGCAGAAAGGTTACGGGCGGCTGTCTTGGAGCTCAGGGCGCAGCCAGCACACACAGGAGCCCACAGAAAAGCCACGGCTTCACAGAAACCTCAGAAGTCAGGACCCAGGCCAGGATCTCAGGGACAAGCGCCTCCTGTAGACAGAGACATAGTAGCAGCAGCTTCTGAACAACTACATAATGATGAAGGGAGGACTCTGAAGACCGCCGCATCCCACCAGCACCAACAACCACTTCAGATTCCTATTCCCTCCATTCCAACGCCCAGACCCATTTATGGGAGGTGGGTGAAGAGGGCAGGAAAAAGCTGTTGGGATGGAGAGGGAGGACAGCAGGATGGTCTGAGGGTCTGGAAACAAAGTTTTCACCCTTCAGCACATCCTGGACTAGAGAGAACTGGAGAACAGGGGGATTGATACTGAGGTCTGCTATGTCACCCCCACTCCCCGCTCCTCATTAAACCAGCCAGCCAGCTCTGGTCAGACCAGCACAACTACCAGGGTGAGGAAGCTTCTGACAAAGGACAGATGAACCACCCAGCCCCAAGATCAGAAGATGGGGGGATAGGAAGGCAGGAATAGGACTGATCTGTGTATCACCTTCTCCTAATAACAAAAGAGGATGAAGATGGAAAACCTGAGCCCCTCTCCCCAGTGCCCTGGGTCCCAAATACACCCCATGGTCTTGCTACCTATCCCCACCTCCCACCTAAAGCTCCTGAGGAACAGATTTAAGGATGAGGGGGAGGATCAGCTGAACACTCTGAGCTGGTAAGAGTGAGTGGGTTCCTCTCTCCTTCCCACTAAAAGGCAGGGCAGAATGGCATCTCCTTGGGAACCGTCATCTAGAGATAAATGCCACCCCCCTGCCCTAAGCGGGGTGGAGAGGGATAAAGGAAGATGGTGGCAGAAAGTCCATCATCTGTCCTATCATCCAGGAAAACACCTACCTGCAGAGGAGAGGAACCAGTGCAGGACTGGGGCAGCCTTCCCTCCCCCTCCTTCCCTTTATCTCAACAACATGGGAGGGGAAGATGATAGGCGAGAGTGGGCAATGTCCTGGCTCCAAGCCCTGAGCTGCACTCCACCCTCCACCCGCTCCTTGGCCCCCATTATATATCTCTCTATACAGGTATATACACGCGCACACATGCACGCACACAGAGAGGCCCGTGCAGTTTCCATGTAGAACAGGGGGAGAGCGGCAAAGGAAAGGAAGACGGGGAGCAGGAGAGGGGCCTATGGGGAGAGAGGAGGGACTCAGATGCCAAGAGCACACCAACCGGAGCCAAACGAAACCAGCTGGAGAGAAAACCCCATCCCACCTCCCAACCCCAGAGCTTGGGGAGGGGGGCACCCCATGAAACCATAACAACCTTGTTTTTGTTTTAAATCCGGTAAATTGGAATGATTCATCATTACGACAGCAACTGGGGACTGGTCATGGAGGGGGGAGGGGAGGGAAGGGGAGGCAGGACTCCTGTTGGGCATACGGACATGATACCCAGGGCCCTGGCCACACTGGCAACAGGAAGGAAGGGCAGGGCTGGGGCAGGGAGACAGCAGGGGCGGGTGGGGCGGTCGGACAGGGCTGGTGTCTGGCTCTCACTTCTTGTTTTTGAGCTGATTGGCCAGCCAGTCCAGGCCTTCGTACAGCCCGTCCCCGCTGGTGGCACAGGTGGCCTGAATGTACCAGTTGCGGTGACGCAGGGAATGCAGGCCCAACTTGTCTGTGATCTCAGCAGCGTTCATAGCATTAGGCAAATCCTGGAGCACAAGGGAGACACACGAAAAGGAGCTTCAGGATCTTTCGAAGGCTTCTAGAGCGACCATCTACCACAGACTTGTAGACTAGCACCCTCTCCTCCTCCTTCAGTGTAGGAACCCAGAGCAAGATCCTAAAGAACTACTCTGGATTTAATCATCCTAGAACTCCGGATCCAAGGCACTAAAGATCATTCCACTGAGGAGATGGAAACCAAATATGGGTTGGCAGGGAAGTGGAGATGTGATTCAGACTGGACGTACAATCAGGTCTGTCTGACCATAAGAGTGAGGGCAGTTCCACCAAAGTAGACAATAGGTAAGAAAAAAGAGGGACAGGAGGTGAAGGATCTACCACACCAGTCCCTCTGGACAGAAATGTTGCTAATTAAAGCTGGGACGGAATGGGGTGGGGACAAGAAGAAGAGCACGAAGAAGCCAACTAATCAGATTTCCCACACTTTCAAAACTGAGAGCATAGTCACGGGGCTTCCCGCACAGTGGGCCCCAAGACCCCATGATTTCCACGGCCAGGCTGCCCTCTCTCAAACCCAGGGGTAGGGAGATGTCACACCTGCTTGTTTGCAAAGACAAGGAGCACAGCATCCCGGAGCTCATCCTCTGCCAGCATCCTCATCAGCTCCTCCCGGGCCTCATTTACTCGCTCCCGATCATTGCTGTCGACCACAAATATCAACCCTAGGGAGGCAGAACATGGGCTGCACAGAGACGACAGATCAACTCCCCTCCCCCACCACCAAAAGATAACACCCTCCTTATACCCTCCAAATATCTGCTCCCTTTTCTCCTTGTCTCTCACCCCTAGGAACCGCAGCAGGGCAAAAGTTGGTTACCGATAACCAAGAACAATAGCCATACTCTCTGCTCACACCCAACCAACCCATGCCAGTCCATGGGCAATTCACATGCCCTACCTTGGGTGTTCTGGAAGTAGTGTCTCCAGAGAGGCCGAATCTTGTCCTGGCCACCCACATCCCAGACTGTGAAGCTGATGTTCTTGTACTCCACTGTCTCCACGTTGAACCCTTTGGCAAAAACAGACAATGGTCACTTGGCCTGAAACACCAGGCCTGCAAACGATGCCCCAGTGGGCTGTTTGTTTCCCCCAGCCGTGGCCATGTCCTAGCAAGGGAAAGAAAGCTAGGGCTTCCTCAGACCTGGTGTTCCTTGACTTAGTCGTGGAAAGGCCAAAAAGAAAGCCTACGAGAAGTGGAAGAGGACGAAGAGGGCCAGTCAGGAAGTTCACAGTCACCTCGGTGAGACAACCTTCCCCGTTCATTCTCTCAGTTTTTGACTCTCCCTCCTGCAAAAGAAATGACTCAGCCCCACTCCTGTACCTTGGCCACGAGAGTCTGCCTCAGCTAAGAAGTAAGGCCTGTGAGGCAGAGTGAAGAACAAGAAGTGAGCTATAGTCCTGGAGCCCCAAATACAGAACCAGCTGCTGCTGCTGATCTGGAGCCGCCTTTACAAGGCAAATGTTCTCTCTCCTGCAGACAGGACTTAGCCGGGATCAGGGCCACCAAGGATCTAAACTGAAGCAATTCCAGGCCTCTGGCAGGAACATCAAAGCCCTTCACCTGCTTTTCAAACAACAGAGAACAAACCAGCTCAGTGCCTGAGGGCCACTGTCAGGTGCCAGGCTGAAGTTCCCGCATTAGAGAGGGTGAGGGTAGACAGGCAAACAGCAGCCCCAGCACCTGCTAGTAAGCTAAATAACCATTCTTCCCTGAACCCCACAAACTGCAAGGACTTGCCTGGTGGCCAGATGGGGGATCTAGGAATGGGGCCCCTGTCTGGCTCAGCGGCTGGCATGAAAGCCTACATCCAAGCTGTGCCCTTACCAATGGTGGGAATCGTGGTGACGATCTCGCCCAGTTTTAGCTTGTACAGGATGGTGGTCTTTCCTGCGGCATCCAGGCCCACCATCAGGATGCGCATCTCCTTCTTCCCAATCAGGCTCTTGAGAAGGTTTCCAAAGATATTACCCATGATCACAGCAGCCGCTTTCTGAGGACAGCGGGGCGCAGTGAGGGCAGTGGCAGTCTTGTTTTGGCTTGGTTCCTGGTATGGAGGACTTGATCCTAGGCAAAGAAATGCAAACTTATTACCACCATCTGCTTGTCAGGATTTCACATTAATGGCACTGGCTAAAGTCATGGCTGGAGTTCTTTCATGACAAACTGAGAGCCTGAGGGTACTAAGAAGATCAAGGCCCACTCAGACACATCCTGAGCCTTTGGAAGCAGAGATAAAGCAGTGAACATCCAGGACCCCAGTTTCTGCCAGTAATCTACCCATGTGACTTTGGATGAGTTATTTCACCTGTCCTTATCTGCACCTGTAAATGGAGGGGGTTGAACTAGATGATTTCTAAAGTCCCTTCAGTCCTGAAATTCTACTCTATACCCCAAGGCATTGGGAGACCATTAATGCCTCTGCCTCCCCCAACCTTACCCTGAGACTTCTGGAAAGGGTGGGAGAGGAGGGAGTGGAATGAGGAGTGGCTCTTTGTGACTCCTAACGAGGTTCAGGCTTGCCAGGTTCCCAAGGTTTATGCTCTCAGCTCTAATCAAGACACTCTGCTTCTTCCCTTCCTATATCTCTACACCTTCCTTCTACACACCAAAATTAATGAGGAAGAAATAAGAAAGCAGCACTCCTAAGAGAGGCTGATCTTTTCCACTCTGTGAAATGCCAGCTGCTAACATCATGCCCTGTTCATACAACAGTGCACTGAGAGCTGGGAGATGGGGTAGCGAGAGGCTGCCCCTCATTCCTCAGCCACATAGGTCCTAGGCTTGCTGTGGCCCGTCCCAGGACAGCTGCTCCACATGGCCACCTGCAATGAGGCAGTCAGCTCATCCTCTGCCTCTGCTCTAAGCCCCTTCGGTCTATTCTCCACAGAGCAGCCAGACTGATTTTAAAGCCAAAACCAGGTCATGTTGATCCTCTATTCAAAACCCTCTCTGGGCTTCATAGCTCCTTTTCAGTAAAACCCAAAGCCATACCACGGCCTATAAAGTCCGGCACAATCTGCATTCCCGTTTCTCTCATCAGATCTCCTACTCTCCCCTGTGTATACTCCACTTCAGTTCCCCAATACCTTCCTGCCTCAAAGCTTCTGTCCTTGCTGTTCACTCTGCCTGGAACGCTCCTCTCCCAGACAACCTTCAGGGAGCACTCCCTCACATCCTTCGGGCATCTGTTCGACCGTCACTTTATCAAAGAGGCCTTCCATAACCACCTATAACATACACACACCACTCTACACCATTTATCCCACTTTATTTTTCTTCATAGCATTTATCACCATCTGACACGTTACGTATTTGTTTCCTGCTGTACTGTTTTTCTCCTCCTACTGTAATGTCAGCTCCTTATCTATTTTGTTCCCTGCTGTGTTCCCTACCTTGACTAGTACCTGGCACCCAGTAGCTGAATAACTGAACTAACTCCCAGGTCTCTACTGACCTGACTAGCAGTTCACTCAGGTTAGACATTTCTGCCTGCTACATAATCGGGAAAGATGAAGGGAGCAGTTGGAACACTACAAAAATACAAAATGCCTCTCTGCCCACCCCATCCACCGCCCCCGACAGACAGAATCAGAGTCATTCATTCCCTCTCTTCTTCCCTCCCTTCTCTATGGCTCAGGACAGCCACAGAAATGAATCTTTGAAACAACAATGAAACGGGGGTTCAGAGTCACCCGTGCCAGCCAGTTCTCTGGGCCCGCGGGAGACATGCATCAGCGGGCAGCTTATTCGGCAATCGCCATATGCCAGCAGCTGGCATTCTCTACAGAGTCTAGGAAGCAGAGATAAACACACGCACACCCCAAACCCAGTAGGCGAAAGAACAGGTTAAGACAGAGTGCACCCAAACCCAAGAATGTGAAAGGTGGATGGGGAGGAACCCTATTTACAAGCTAAAGCATGGCGGGGTTTGGTGGGAGTTTAGTTGTTTTTTCAAAAACGATTTCAGGTTTTTTTGTTTGTTTCCTACTCTCCTCAGTTTGCAGCGAATTCCAGACCAGTACAAAGGAGCCAGATCAACAGCTCCTGGAGACCAAAGTACTAGTTTGTCCAAAAAACAGAAACAATGAGTGCTTATAGAGTGTTTCATCTTCAAAGACCTCCCCAGACATCCACTAATGAGCCAGGCGTGGTGCTCCGGGTAGGTTCTGCAGATGAGCCCTGCCCCTGACCCAGAGCGCTCACATCCGGGGGGAGGGCCTGGCTCAACTTTGGCCTCAACTTCAGTCAAGTCGCCCACTAGCCATCCTCCCTGCTCATCCTGCCTCAACCACCCAGGCAGACAGATTCCCGAGGATTCCTGAGGCAGGAGGGGACACCTGCCCAGCTAATAAGATCAGATCCCGCCAACCTTGGTAATCTGTGGTAGACAGACTTCTGGTTCTGCTGCCATCACTTCCAGAAATTTAGACCTTCCCCAAGTCTTCCTAGTTTTTATCTTGTCTCCAGTTCAGGTGTCATTTCCTTCAGCTCCAGATGATACTCTGCTTTAAAGCTTAAGTAACAGGCTTTGGCCCAGATTCTGAACTGAATTTATACCATACATTTACCTTGCTTTCCTTCATGACTGGAACTGTTGCTGGCTGAATGATTACCAACTGTGAGTCGAGCAGTGGCTGAAAGATATCCCTTGCCGCAGAACATGCATACACTGTCCTTTGGTTTGCTCCTTTGCGAAGCTCTCATGCTAAAGTCTTGGTTCAAAATCTGATCCCAGTGTTACACTTATTTCTATTTTCTGGCATGCTACATAAAGCACCCTGAATTATCTGAACCACTCAAGTAGCACTACGTTATGGAGTTTTTTCTTCTTTTATAAGTCTGTATGTTTACCGTCTCCCCAAGTTAACTGTGTACTCACCACGGGCAAGGACTATGCCTTTTATTTATTTGGGATCTTTCCTTGCTCCCAGTGCCAAGCCCCCCGTAGGAGTTCAGTCAAGCACACTGGCTAATTTTAGCCTCATCTGAGGAGGTCCTTCTATCATTTCTTCTGTCCCAGCGGTTATCTCCGGGTAATGCACAGATGGTTGCTTAGCTTTCCTGTCAATTCTTGGCCATTTTCCACATATACTGACCGCAAGACTGGTTTGGGAAAGCCATGAAAGGATCAGAAGACTAAAATTGGTAAAATTTTCTCTTGTCATTTAATACTCAGTGGGGCTGATAGATAACTAACAAAATATTCAAGTAGTTACCATGTGGCCCCCATGACAGCCCAAAGCCTTGAAATTAATGGACATTACAACTCTTCTTTAATATAATCAGGAGCTTGACTCAGATGAACATTCCAAAGGGGGTGCTGGCTTTCTTGTCTTGGCTTCCCCTGTGCCTGTTTCCAGATAGCATACTGCCCCTACCATCAGGATGGCGGCCACTTTCAGCTTTGTGCCATGAATACAAATCTATGGCTATCTAGCCAATTCTCACTTTCACCATAATGCATTCCTAGAGAAAGCTCTGGGAAGCAGATGGCAAACAAACAAAACCTGGATTGTATCCCTACGTACTGTACTGCCTATAGTCATTCTCTTTTGCCACAGATGGCACTCCTGTGTCAAGAGGGCAAAATACCAGGGTTCTATGGGCTGGCAGAAACAGGAAGCAGTTAAAACTAAAGGTGAGTGGCTCGAGATGAAAAATGGAATATAGTAATATCTCTATGAACAAAGAGTATGTCTCAACATTCTATTCTACAGTTACAAACTTTGTTATCTCCTCCCTATGCGCGACACTGCAGGAGTTCAACCAAGCACACTGGCTGATTTAAGCCTCACCTGAGGATGTCCTCACCGACAATCACTTACTGCCCCCAATCCCTCTCTCCCACCCTCCAGGAGGGGCAGGCTATTGCTATCACTGTTCAGTTATCTGGACTTGAGGCATGCCTGCTCCACCCTCCAGGGGATTCTGAGAGTCACAGCTCAGTCTGCCACACACACTGCCCACTCCTGATGCAGAAATGTGTCCTGAGACACCCCGAGGGGACTCCTGATCCAGCACCTCCTCTTCAGGCTGCATGGGCCCAGGGAAAGGACGACCAGAGCTTCCCAAATCCTGTGCTGCCCAGGCAGGGTGCACTAAACTGCAGGTGCAGCTTTATTCCCAAACAACCTTCCAATTGAGATAATCACGAATAGAATCTCTATTAGATGCTATTTTTAGCACAGCCAATGGAGCAGACCAAAAAATTTAAGAAAACCAAAGCAGGGTCTGCCTGTATTTAGTTTCCTTAGTGCAGCTGGCTTGTGACCTCTGTAAACTTTCCAAATTTTTGCCTCAAGAGCACTGTAATCAGCACACAAGAACTCCCAGATTAGTATCTCAATGAATTCTATTAGGCTCAAAGATTTCCCAAAGCCAAGAAACAGCTTCTGATGCCAGCTTCCATCCATTCATTAAACATTTATTGAGTATAATGAACCAGGGATACAGAGGAAGACAGTTTCTGCCTTCATGAAACTCAGTCAATGGGAGAGAAAGACTAGGAAACAGAGGATTACTGTGGGAAGATAAGAGTGGGATAAGCACATAGTTTTACGGGGACAGAAAGCTGGAGCAGTTACTCAAGACTGGAGGATAAAGGACAATTCCCAGACATGATTCTCAGGTCACACCTGAGCTGACTCTTAAAGGAAGAATAGGAAATAATCAGACACTAAGGAATAGGGAAGGTGGGAGAGGGAACAGAGTGTGCACAGGCACAAAGACCTGAGTTAGAGAGGGCATTTATTAGCCAAATACAGGTGCGACTAGGAGGTCATTTATGTGGATGCAGCATGGTGAGTAAAAGGAAGGATGAGGCTGGAGAGAGAAGCAGGAGCTAAATCATGAAGGGCCTTAAAGGTCATACTGGGTAACATGATCAGATACGTGCTTTAGAGACCATCCTGGGCTTCCCTGGTGGCGCAGTGGTTAAGAATCCGCCTGCCAATGCGGCGGGCACGGGTTCAAGCCCTGGCCTGGGAATATCCCACATGCCGCGGAGCAACTAAGCCCGTGCGCCATGACTACTGAGCCTGCGCTCTAGAGCCCGCGAGCCACAACTACTGAAGCCCGCGCACCTAGAGCCCGTGCTCCGCAACAAGAGAAGCCACTGCAACGAGAAGCCCACGCACCACAATGAAGAGTAGCCCCCACTCGCCACAACCAGAGAAAGCCTGCGCACAGCAACGAAGACCCAACGCAGCCAAAATTTTAAAATAAAAAATAAATAAAGATCATTCTGGGGCTTCCCTGGTGGCGCAGTGGTTAAGAATCTGCCTGCCAATGCAGGGGACACGAGCCCTGGTCCGGGAAGATCCCACATGCCACGGAGCAACTAAGCCCGTGCGCCACACTACTGAGCCTGAGTTATAGAGCCTGCGAGCCACAACTACTGAGCCCGCGAGCCAAAATTACTGAAGCCCGCACGGCTAGAGCCCGTGCTCCGCAACAAGAGAAGCCACTGTAATGAGAAGCCGGCACACTGCAACGAAGAGTAGCCCCAGCTCGCCGCAACTAGAGAAAGCCCCACGCAGCTACTAAGACCCAACTCAGCCATAAATAAATAAATAAATAAATAAAAGACCATTCTGACAGCAGTTTAGGGAATAAGTTAAAAGGGGGAAAGACTGGAAGCATAGAGACCACTTGGGAGGTACAGTAATACAGATAAGAAAAGTTCTGAAACAGAGGTGGCAATAGAGAGGACAGAACAGATTTGAAACAACAAAATAGTAAAATCCACAGGATTTAATGACTAATTAAATGTAGGAAGGAAGAGAAGAGTCAAAGATGATTCCCAGGTTTCTGGCCTGTGTGATTCAGTGGCAATTCTTTAGGCAGAAAACATAAGAGGAACAGATCTGAGAGCGAAGATGTTTGTTTTTAGATTAACGCGAATTTTGAGGTGCTACGGTATGAAGCTCAGGAGAAAAGTCTGGTCTGGGTATATGGAATCATCTGCATAGATAGTAACTGAAGCCCCAAGAGGAACCAAGATGATCCAGTATGGCAGCAGTTACGGGCTGCCTACCAACAGCCACCTTCCCCTTCTTTCTTCTAACAGAACCCCTACTTTGTTCAGATGTTGGCAGGGAGTGGGTATGAACTACCCCTCGCCAGCCCTAGGGTATGAAAACTGATCAGCTGAAGGGATGTGGGCATTCCATTTCTCTTGCCAATGACCGAGTCACGAATGTTTAGGCACTACCTAGGGCAATAAAGATGTAAGGAAAGTCTGCTGGGAGTATCTGGGAAAGTTTTCCTCAATCTTAAAAAAGAACATATGTCAATGCTCTCTCGTCCAGCCTTTGGATGTTAATGTAGAAGGGTGAGATGCTGGAGTATCTTGGGTACATGAAGGGACAGACATAAGAACACTAGGATATCAGAGCAGAAAAACTGAGAAAACTTGGGTCCTTAATAACACTGTCAAGTTGCTGGATTAAAAAAATAAATAAAAAGTTATGTGGCAGCCTGGAAGGGAGGGGAGTTTGGAGAATGGATACATGTATATGCATGGCTGAGTCACTTTGCTGTGCACCTGAAACACAGCAAGGATTAACACTGAAATTAACGATTAACCTGCAACGATTAACATTGTTAATCGGCTATACTCCGATATAAAATAAAAGGTTAAAAAAAAAAATAAGTGTTCTACCCCTGGACTACTTCTGTGTGTGGTAGAATATACATAACATAAAATTTACCATTTTAACCATTTTTAAGTGTACAGTTCAGTGGCATTAAGTACACTCACACTATTGCACAACCATCACCACCATGCATCTCCAGAACTTTTTCATCTTCCCAAACTGAAACTCTGTACCTATTAGACAATAACCCCCCTCTCCAGCCCCTGGAAACAACCACTCTACTTTCTGTTTCTGAATTTGACTATTCTAGGTATCTCATAAATGTGGAATCAAACAATATTTGTCCTTTTGTGTCTGGCTTATGTCACCTAGACTTGTTGCTACATGTTTAATAAATCCTTTGATTGTTTGAGCCACAGGTGTGTTTTCTATCTTTTGCAACTGACACATCTTAATTGATATATCTAGGAAGAGTGTGTACAGTGAGACAGGAGAAAAGGCCAAAGTCAGAAACCTAGGGCACATCAACATTTAAAGCAGTGGGCAAAAAAGAAGGCCAGGAAAGAGAGTAGGAAGCAACCAAAAGGGTAGAAAGGAAATCAAGAGAGTGAGACATCAGAGACACCAATGAGGAAAGAACATTTAAAAAAAAAGGAGGGTCAAAGGCTGTAGAAAGGTCAAATTAAGATAAGGCCTGAAAAATACCTACTGAACTTAACTACTAGGCAATCAGTGATGACCCTGTTATAAATTAGAACATATCTAACTAAAATTAGCCTCCATTTAACTCAACTAGCAGCATTTAGGCTCAAGCCAGAATCCTACGCCAGTTTCCCTTCTAGTCTGAGAGGAAGACTCCAGTACAGGATGACCTGAAGGAGGCCACAACACCAAGTGAAGAAGGATTCTAAATTGCCCTGATAAAGACCCAAACACCGAGAAAGGGTATGGCTTTTCCTACGGACAACCCTCAGCAAATGAGTCAGAGCAGAGCATTAAGTCTGTTTCAGAATACATGACTTCGCTAGATAAAACAGTGGCCGGATAAAAACTAGACTCATTTGTTTCCTTGGAACATTCTGTGGCACTACCCTCTCACCAAAGCTTTCAGCTTGCCCTATTCTTAGAACCTGACCAGTTTACAACTGCACCATCTCCTGATATTTGATGGCTGCTCCAATGCCCACACCGATAGCCTTGGATATCCAGAACACTGTACTTTCCTAATTATAAAATCACTTAAATTCCATGAGTAATCAGCCTAAAGCCCTAGTAAATCTTTGCCCCAATCTGGTCCCACTATGCAGGTCAAGATGGAACTGCCAATCTTAAAATGTGTATGGAGACACAAAAGACCCCGAATAGCCAAAGCAGTCTTGAGGGAAAAAAACGGAGCTGGAGGAATCAGACTCCCTGACTTCAGACTATGCTACAAAGCTACAGTAATCAAGACAATATGGTACTGGCACAAAAACAGAAATATAGATCAATAGAACAAGATAGAAAGCCCAGAGATAAACCCACGCACCTATGGTCAGCTAATCTATGACAAAGGAGGCAAGGATATACAATGGAGAAAACACAGTCTCTTCAATAAGTGGTGCTGGGAAAACTGGACAGCTACATGTAAAAGAATGAAATTAGAACACTCCCTAACACCATACACAAAAATAAACTCAAAATGGATTAGAGACCTAAATGTAAGACCAGACACTATAAAACTCTTAGAGAAAAACATAGGAAGAACATTCTTTGACATAAACCACAGCAAGATCTTTTTTGATCCACCTCCTAGAGTAATGGAAATAAAAACAAAAATAAACAAGTGGGACCTAATGAAACTTCAAAGCTTCTGCACAGCAAAGGAAACCATAAACAAGATGAAAAGACAACCCTCAGAATGGGAGAAAATATTTGCAAATGAATCAACAGACAAAGGATTAATCTCCCAAATATATAAACAGCTCATGCAGCTCAATATTAAAACAACAAATAACCCAATCCAAAAATGGGCAGAAGACCTAAATAGACATTTCTCCAAAGAAGACATACAGATGGCCAAGAAGCACGTGAAACGCTGCTCAACATCACTAATTATTAGACAAATGCAAATCAAAACTACAATGAGGTATCACCTCACACCAGTTAGAATGGGCATCATCAGAAAATCTACAAACAACAAATGCTGGAGAGGGTGTGGAGAAAAAGGAACCCTCTTGCACTGTTGGTGGGAATGTAAATTGATACAGCCACTATGGAGAACAGTATGGAGGTTCCTTAAAAAACTAAAACTGGAATTACCATACGACCCAGCAATCCCACTACTGGGCATATACCCAGAGAAAACCATAATTCAAAAAGACACATGCACCCCAATGTTCACTGCAGCACTATTTACAATAGCCAGGTCATGGAAGCAACCTAGATGCCCATCGACAGACGAATGGATAAAGAAGATGTGGTACATATATACAATGGAATATTACTCAGCCATAAAAAGGACTGAAATTGGGTCATTTGTTGAGACGTGGATGGATCTAGAGACTGTCATACAGAGTGAAGTAAGTCAGAAAGAGAAAAACAAATATCGTATATTAACGCATATATGTGGAACCTAGAAAAATGGTACAGATGAATCGGTGTGCAGGGCAGAAACTGAGACACAGATGTAGAGAACAAATGTATGGACACCAAGGGGGGAAAGCGGCAGCGGGGGCAGGGGTGGTGGTGGTGTGATGAATTGGGAGATTGGGATTGACATGTATACACTGATGGGTATAAAATGGATGACTAATAAGAACCTGCTGTATAAAAAAATAAATTAAATTAAATTAAAACATTTTTTAAAAAAAGATGGAATTGCCAGTGCACAGATGAAAACAGGAGGCAATGATTTGGACAAAGCCACCCATCATAGAGCAGCCTAAGGATACAGAAGACAGGGAATCACCTGCCTTGAGCGATAAGAGCCATCTGTGATCCCCTAGCACCTCAAACACACTTCTACTCTTATTCACCTTTGTGGGTTTTGCTTCCCAGAGCTGGAACTTCCCAAATAATGTGCCTTTAATGCAATACAGGTCAGCTGGAGATACTGGTCCTGTCAATACTGGACAGCTAGGCAGGGCTTAGGGTGGCTAGAGCCCATGGGCCAGTCATCTCAGGTTGCAAGCAGCTATGCCTATTTCACTATTACCATTTTCTCTGTATGCCATGGTGGGAAAAAGTTTGGGAAGTATTTCACTAGACCCTCAGTCCCTTGCCAGCAGGGACCATGCCTTACTCATGTTCCCAGCACCCAGCTCCATGACTGATCTGTAGCTAGTGACTGATATGCTTGTTGCTGAACACGGTTCTACTGATGATGGCAAACGTCTGCGAGGTTGAGGAAGACAGTACTCTTTAGGTGATCTCCAATCCTTTTCCTGTATCTGACAAACTGGAGAAGTGGCTTCCACGTTCTCAGAGCCCTAGGGTTCCCGGGATGGGATTCAGAGCCTGCCTGGGGAAAAGGGAGAACTATATGAGAGGCTCTAATTATGTTTGCCACTCTCCACCACTACCACAGCAGCAGCACTGTTATGCATTTTACGTATCAGACTTCAAATAAGATTTTATATAAGGTAAAGTTCAATTGCTTTTTTAAAAAAAAGTGGAGGATAGGGGACAAAACCACTCCAATAGAGAGCAAATGTTATTCTGCATCCTAAATCATGTTGAAATTTAAACATTTATGCTTGACACTCTTGTGTTTAAGCTCATAAAGGACAGGTTATGGGAATTCCCTGGAGGTCCAGTGGTTTGGACTCTGCGCTTTCACTGCCGAGGGCCTGGGTTCAATCCCTGGTTGTCAGGGAACTAAGATCTGCTACACCCAGGCATTTCACCTTTCTTCAGGAATATGGTGCTAATGGTGGATCCCTGAAATCTTGAGCCATTTCCCTTCTGGTCCATATGGTGCAGCAGATCCTTTGCAGAAGTCCATGACAAATCTCTAACACCTTCATAGACTCAGTTCTTTCCTAGACTACAATACAAAGCCTTCAAACATTTGTAGAACTTTCTCCAAAGGCTCCCCATGTCCTTTCATTATCAAAAAGCTTTATTAGCATTCTACCTATATTTGCAATAGATTTTGGAAAAGGTACAGTACACAGAATTACAGATATCGCAACTCTGGATCCTAATACAGTACATTCTGAAACAAAGGCAGACATTTAAAGGAGATATGACTAAGTGAAAAGAGTGGCCCAGGAAATGGAGGATGCTAAAATACTATCTGAAATCTAAAATGATGGGAGCCAGGAAACTAAATGCCCAACCTAGGACAATCAGGGTGCTCTTTTATGGAAGAGTCAACCATTACCTCAGAGTCACACTGAACACTATTTTTGAGCCCCCATATCCTCACCCTACATCCAAGTTGATAGTTCAGGGCCCCTGCCTTGCTCCAGCTTCACCTCCCACTCAGGCAACAGGAGCTGCCTCTGTGAGGCTGATGCTGAAAAAAAGATTTCATTGCTCGTAAGCCTACGACCAGCACAAGAAGTCATGGTAACAATCATCCCTCTACACAGGCGCTTCAGGCGGCAAGTTGTTCTTTTGTAAACCTCCTCTTTAAGGCAGCCCTGAGTGCTCATGTTATTATTTCTATGATGATGGTGATTATTAATAGCAGCTAACATTTACTTGAGGCTTACTATGTGTACTTTGTTTAATACTAAGTGCTTTACATGTATTATCTCATTTAATTCTCATGCCAACAGTATGCATAGGTACTATCATTATCATACTCTTTACAGATGAGGAAAATGAAGCTAAAAGAGGACAAATAATTTCACCAAAATCACACAACTAGTAATTAGCAGAGGCAGGATTTGAACTCAATTTTGTCTGATTCCAAGGTCCACACTCTTAATTACCATACCATTTTGCCTCCAAATTCACCTGCAACAAAAATGGTGAAGGGGGGCTTCCCTGGTGGTGCAGTGGTTGAGAGTCCGGCTGCCGATGCAGGGGACACGGGTTCGTGCCCCGGTCCGGGAAGATCCCACATGCCGCAGAGCGGCTGGGCCCGTGAGCCATGGCCACTGAGCCTGAGCATCTGGAGCCTGTTCTCCGCAATGGGAGAGGCCATAACAGTGAGAGGCCCGCGTACCACAAAAAAAAAAAAAAAAAAAAGGTAAAGGGAACTATGCGTACACCTGAAACTAAAACAATACTGTAAATCAACCATACCTCAATTTAAAAAAAAAAATGATGAGGAGAGCCAAATACAGTGACATGTTTTGAGTCTCAAGCCTCTTGACATCCACTTCTAAAGGTATTCCACAGAAAGCAGATTCCATCTGTAAGCAGATTCCACAATTTCCCTCAGTTATTGATTCAACTTTAACAAACCTGGTTTTAAAGAACTTCCTCCTTCTGACCAACAAATCCCACCCACTGTCCTCTGAGTCCATTTTCTCTATTATGACTCCAGTGGAAGAGACTAGCAGAGGTAAACACACTTTATGACCCTTTGTGCACTTAAGACTTCACTTCCACTCTTTTAGCCTGCTGTCTGCTCTCCTTTACACTTGCATTCAGTTTAATAATAGCAGCTACCATTCACGGGCACCAATTCTATGCCAGCCACCACATACATACACTGGCTCCCTTCTCCGTAATTACCAGGATCCCAATCTGCAGACAACACTCTGAAGGACTTAGGTCTAATGGAGAGACCCCTTTGCCCACAATGGGGAAGCAGGAGATCTGGGATTTCTGATAAATAATGACTCTGTGTTCTAATATTTTTCTTTTGGGGTCTTATTTTCATTATCCATGACTGTTTTTTGCCTCTTAGGAAGGTGGAGAGACCAAGACTTCTTAATTACAAAGGCTAAGGACCTTTACACTCTCACTCAGCTATCTTCAGGCACTCTCCTTGACAGCCAAGCCCTCTCCTCCTCTTTCCTTAAACTGTGGTCAGAAAACCTGAGTTCTGTTCATTCACATCCTGTATTCATCATGAGTGCCTACTGTGTGCCCAGATAGTGTGGGAGATACAAGATGGGATCCAATTCCTGAACTCAAAAAGCTTCTTTTCTTTGGAAAAGCAAGACATACACATAAAAATTTTGACTACGCAAGGTAATAACTATGCTGGGAGGCAGGAGGCATGTGTATATGGGATACAGGAGGACCCTTCCCAGCTGAATTCCACGGTCAATGATCCATTCTGTGAAAAGGTGAGGCAGCTTCTTTCTTAGAATGAGCTTTTCTAGACGTGTTATTCAAACTCGGGTCTAAGGTACAATGACCAATTCACTGACCCATTCCAGTCATAGCAAGTGGAGACCCCCCAACAACAAGCTCAAGACAAAATGGCAGCAAAGACTGTCAACACCTGATTAGGGACACGGAAGGAAGTATGCAGAGACTAGATTCTGCCCTGTTGCACTGACCCAAGCAATCAGACTCCTTGCAGCAGATCTCCTACCAAATAAAACTTTCATGCCATAGACCAGGGGTGACCCAATCCAACCGCGGCAGAGACAGGTTTTAAGTTACATTTCTCCCTCACCCGATGACCTCACTATTTCTTCTCACTCCTGACCACATACCACACTCCTCCTGGCCTGGCCAGAGAGAGACCAGCAGTAATACAACCCAGAAAGAAGGCAACTCCCCCAAAAGAGGAGCTACCACTTTGCTAATCAAGTGGCCCGTTTTCAACAGGGAATTCCACACACCCCCGCCCCCTTCCCGCAGACATTGGTATAAGCAATGGCTCCATTTTCTGTTCCGGGAATCCTGGTACTTCCTAAAGAAAGAAAGCGGATTGGAAGACAGAAACTCTGAGCCAGTGACAAGATGCTCCCTCCTCCTGTGAGACCGCCCCCGCTTCGCCTGGGGGAGGAAGGCACCACCTCTCTTCTCCAAGCAAGATCAGATCCCCTCCCCCTCCTCCTGCCTCCTCTCCTCTTGCTCCCCACCTGCTGCCCTCTTCCCGACTTGCGGTCCCCAAGACCCGAAAGCTCAGCCTCCACCAAATAGTGCCCCTGGAGTGCCCCACTAGCCTGTGTTCCCGGTTAATCCCTAAACCCCCTAAACACCCCTGCGCCACGATGCGGGGAGGGGGTGTCACCATAGCAAGGCTTCTCTCTGGTCTATTACTAAGGTGGAGAGGGAGAAGGGGTAGGAAAAAGCGACATTCCCTAGCCCTTTAATAGGAAAAAGATACAAAACAGCCATCACCGCCCCCGCGTCACCTCACCTTAGACTGCTTTCCTCCCCCTCAACCCCAACCCTTCAAAAGCCCACCTCCTGCAGGCGAGGGGAACCTAACTGCAGCCCAGGTCGCCCCCTTGTGCGAGGCGGAGGACAAATTCATGTGCGCCCTCCACCCCCACCCCAGCTCCGTGTCCTTCAAATGCGGGGGCAGGCGTGTGGCTGGCCCGGCGCCCCCTCTCCAAGCTCTCAGGTGGGAAGGACCACACCGGCCCATGCCAAGCAGTGCCGGGCGGGCGAGCGAGCAAGCGGGGGTGGGGGTGGGGGTCTACCTTCTCAGCTCCCACCCCGAGTCTCTCCTCTACCGGGACCCGCCTTCCCTCCTCCCCAGCCCCTCACCTGTTCCTGCTCCCAGCTCCGCCGCTGCGGCCGCCGCCTCCGCCCCCGCAGGTTCCGCTCGGCTCTCGCTCCACTCTCTCCGGCTCCCTCCGCCGATTTCAGCGCGGCTGCTCCCCTGGCCCCGCTCCCAGCTCCCTCCTTCCTTCCCTCCACCTAGCACCGGAAACCGCGAAGGCTACAGGAGCTGTACGGCGCACCCTCACCCCCAGACCAGGATACTTCCCACCTCCCCGATCGCGCGAGAACTGCGCGGCGGCGAGCGGCAGTTCTCGCGAGATCCATCACCATGGCAGCTGCTGCAGCAGAGGCAGCGGGCATCTGAGTGGAAGACCTGGCGGAGGCCGATGTGGGGGCTGGAAACTGCGGGCGGCGGAGGCGGGAGCTAGGAAATGGGGGTGAGACAGTGGGGACAGAGGTGAGAATCGCAAGCCTCAGAGCCATGTCTGTTATTTAAGGACTGGGCCGCATAATGGGCACACTGGAGACTGGGACTCCTTGGGCAAAGTCAGGAAGGAGCAGAAAATGAGTGAACAGCCCTTGCTTTGGACCTTAGCTCTCATCTTCATTTTTTTTTAAACTTTTTTTATATATACATTTATTTATTTATTTTTGGCTGCGTTGGGTCTTCGTTGCTGTGCGCGGGCTTTCTCTAGTTGCGGCAAACGGGAGCTACTGTTAGTCGTTGCGGTGCACAGTCTTCTCATTGCGGTGGCTTCTCTTGTTGCGGAGCACGGGCTCTAGGCGCGCGGGCTTCAGTAGTTGTGGCTCGCGGGCTCTAGAGCGCAGGCTCAGTAGTTGTGGCGCACGGGCTTAGTTGTTCCGCAGCATGTGGGATCTTCCCGCGCCAGGGCTTGAACCCGTGTCCCCTGCATTGGCAGGCGGATTCTTAACCATTGCACCACCAGGGAAGTCCTCAGCTTCATTTCTTAATCAGGGCTACGTGCACCCCCCTGAGAGCCCTCACTGCACCAGCGTTTCTACTCACTACTAAGACTAGGTTGCTTGGGGGTGAGAATCAAGAGATCCTTTCCATAGGGAAGAGGGAGAGTGATGAATTTAAGAGACTGAAGGAAACAGCTGGACACTGGGTCAGTTAGGAAGTTGGAACTTGAAAGACAAACGGTTGAAGACCAGTATTCAGAGGTATGGTTTGAGGATGTATACCTAGATGAGTATGAATTTTAGGATTACAAGGAAAGTGAGGGATTTTGCACCCGTGTTTCTCTATTCCTGCCAACCCCCACTTTCCTCACACTCATTTCTGCAGCTGGTCTAGACATGCAAATCTGCCTTGGAACAGTCACAGCTGTGATACAAGAAGGGCGCTAGTAATGCTAAGAATGGAAAAAGGTTCTTGAAGTGCCCTTTCTCCTCATTTACAGCAGTACAGATCCTCCTCAGCTTACAATGGGTTACATCCCAATAAACCCATCGTAAGTTAAAACATCTTAAGTCAAAAATGCGTTTGCACCTAACCTACCGAACATAATAGCTTAGCCTAGCCTGCCTTAAACATGTTCAGAACACTTACATTAGCCTACAGTTGGGCAAAATAATCTAACACAAAGCCTATTTTATAATAAAGTGTTGAATATCTTATGTAATCTATTGAATACTATACTGTACTTAAAGTGGAAAACAGAATGCTTGTATGGGCACAGAATGGTTGTAAGTGTATCAGTTGTTTACCCTTGTGATGGCGTGGCTGACTGGGAGCTGCAACTAGCTGCCACTGCCTAGCATCACATCAGGACATCATACCAAATAGCCTGGGAAAAGATCAAAGTTCAAAATTAATTTATAGTTTCTACTCGAGGCAGATCACTTTTGCACCATCATAAAGTAAAAAAATCGTAAGTCAAACCATTGTAAGTTGGGACCATCTGTACAAGGGAACACATGGCTCTTCCCTAAAGCTTGAGCCAAAATTGTTGCTTTTTAAATTTGTTTTTGTTTTTACCTTGTTTCTTGTCTCCTTCCAAGAAGAACTAGACTGGTAGATAGCTACATTCTGTCTACCCTGTATCCCTATCAATCCTTGGTGTATGAATTCACCAGTCCCTTCCTCTTATTTCAGTTTGGGGTTTTTTTGTTTTAAAGTCTTTATTGACTTTGTTACAATATTGCTTTATTGACTTTGTTACAGTATTGTCTTGTATTGACTCTGTTACAATATTGCTTTGTTACAACATTGTTTTTTGTTTTGGTTTTTTGGCTGGAGGCATGTGGGATCCTAGCTCCCCAACCAGGGATGGAACCCACACCCCCTGCATTGGAAGACAAAGTCTTAACCACTGGACCGCCAGGGAAGTACCCCCAGTTTGTTTTCTCTCTTATTTTAACCTGAAGAATAACACAACTCTGGAATGTGAAGTCAAGAGGCCCTTAATTTAAGATGGTGAAGGATGAGTGATAACCTACATGAGAAAAGAATCCAAAAAAGAATGCATATATGTATATGTATAACTGAATCACTTTGCTGTACACCTGAAACTAATACAACATTGTAAATCAACTATACTCCAATAAAATTAAGATATTATTTAAAAACAGAAAAAGGATGGTGAAGGATGATTGAAAACAAACTTATGGTTACCAAAGGGGAAATGTCTGGGGCGGGGGAGAGGGGAAGGAGGGTTAAATGAGGAGCTTGGGATTAACATACAGACAATACTATATTTTTTTTTAATAAATTTATTTATTTTTGGCTGTGTTGGGTCTTCGTTGCTGCAAGCGGGCTGTCTCTAGTTGTGGCGAGCGGGGGCTACTCTTCATTGCGGTGCACGTGCTTCTCATTGTGGTGGCTTCTCTTGTTGCAGAGCACAAGCTCTAGGCGCGCGGGCTTCAGTAGTTGTGGCACACGGGCTCGGTAGTTGTGGCTCGCAGGCTCTAGAGCGCAGGCTCAGTAGTTGTGGCGCATGGGCTTAGCTGCTCCGCGGCACGTGGGATCTTTCTGGACCAGGGATCGAACCTGTGTCCCCCGCCTTGGCAGGCGGACTCTTAACAACTGCACCACCAGGGAAGTCCCCACACTACTATATGTAAGATAGGTAACCAATAAGGACTTAATGTACAGCACAGGGAACTCTACTCAATATTCTGTGATAACCTATATGAGAAAAGAATCTGAAAAAGAATGAATATATGTATACATATAACTGAATCACTCTGCTGTACACTTGAAACTAACACAACAGTGTAAATCAACTGTACTCCAATAAAAGAAAAGAAAAGGTGGTGAAGGGTGAGATGGATAACAAGGATCATGTTTATAACAAAGAGAGTTGTATCCATCCTGGGCTATTGCCATTAAGGGCCTTTGCCCTCCTAAGCTCTCTGTTTTAAATGGCAGAAGACTCCTCTAGTGTTATTACCGACTCCTAGAGTGGGCCCTGTGATACCTCCACATGATTACTCTTCTCTTTTCCTAGAATTTTCTAGGCACACCCCACCAGGTTATGCCCACACACTGATCACCAAAATTATGCTTTGCAACTGCCCTTGCTAGTGCCTCAACCATACCAACATGCCTTGTGGGACTCTGACAGGAGGTGACACCTGTCAATGTTCCTGCCGAAGTCTTCAGATCCTCTCAAGGTTGGGCCCAGGTGTGACAGAAGGATGGAAATGGTGACAGTCTAGTATGGTTAGCAGCAAGTACCATGATATTTGAGTCAGAACTGTTGAATGGAACTGGAGAATCTCCCAGCCCTTCTATCCTTCACCGTCTGGAGTCTGGAGAGGAAAGTGTCTGTTGCAGCATTACTGGGCACTTCCCATGGAGCAAAGAGGAGCACAGACAGGAGGGGTGCTGCTCAGCTGGCAATAAGCCAGCCAGTGCCACTCCCCAGCTCCCCAGCCACTTGAAAAGCTAAGGGAAGAAGAGCTCTGTCCAGAGCTGAAGGAGGCCAAGAGGCCTGACTTACAGTTCATCAGTCTTTCTCCCTCCCTCTGGCTGCCATTGGCGCTAACCAAAGCTGAAATTTTAGCCACCCGCTCTGTGGGTTGCACACTCCCCCTCCCGTCACTGACCCCAGGCCTGGGCCTGAGCCCAGAGCGTGTGCCGGGAGCAGGGGTGGGGAGGGGGGTGTTGGCCTTGCTGACAAAATCTATTTGGAATTTCTCAAGGTTGTGGTTTGGGGCTTAAGTTTGCCACAGAGTGTGTCTGACGAAAGAAGAGAGAATGCTAGAAAGAGAAAGGGAGCCAAAGAGAGCACAGAGGAAGGAAATAGGGGGAAAACTGAAATACTCCTGCTGTGATTTCATTGGACCTTCTCCTCCCTCTTCCTGAGTGTGAGAAATTCCCATTCTGGATATTCCTTATCATTATTCTCTCTCATATCCTGTGTGTATTCTAGCTGCATCCCTCTCTCCCCAACTATCCCATATATACGTTAGGCTCAGTCAGTGCCTAAAGCCTACCTCCATCAAATTTCCAAATCAAGAATTCTCAGTGCACAAGCAGAAATTCAGGACATAAAGTTTTGCCATAAACTACTGCCCTAAACCAACACCCCTTGCGGTTCTTGCTACCCTGATGCTACCGTCATTTCACCTGATTTTGAGGGTAATTTGGGTAGCAGATAGAGCTATTGCCTAGAGGAGCGAAAAGGACTATTTCTACATCCCCTAGCCAAGGAGATGACCTGATAGAGTCAGCATCTTGCAACTCCATAAATATTCAGTTATTTGTAAAGTTCTAAATTTGTGATGCAGATTCCTTTTCTGAATTGAAAATAATTGTTTCTTTTCTTTTTTTAATAAATTATTTATTGTATATATATATATATTTTAAATTTTGGGCTACGTTGGGTCTTCGTTGCTGTGCACGGGCTTTCTCTAGTTGCGGCGGGGAGCGTTGGGTCTTCGTTGTGGTGTGCGGGCTTCTCATCGTGGTGGCTTCTCTTGTTGTGGAGCGGAGCACAGGCTCTAGGCGCACAGGCTTCAGTAGTTGTGGCACACAGCCTCAGTAGTTGTGGCTCGCGGGCTCTATAGCGCAGGCTCAGTAGCTGTGGCACACGGGCTTAGTTGCTCCGCGGCACGTGGGATCTTCCCGGACCAGGGATCGAACCCGTGTCCCCTGCATTGGCAGGCGGATTCTCAACCACTGCGCCACCAGGTAAGCCCTAATTGTTTATTTTCAATGATACTGGGCTAGGAATAGAAAGAAATCAGGATTGAAATAAAAGAAATTCTGTTTTCTCTAGTTATGGTTATCTCCTAAAAGATAAAGGCATTGTTTTATTGAGATTAAATGCAGAAGAGCTCTGAATAAGGAAAGACAGACTACATGGCAAATAATTCAGTGGGAGAGCATGCTGGTTTTTCTGGTTTCCAAAGTAAAAAACTCCAATTTTGAGCGTAGGAATCCTTTATATATGTTTCCCATTAGTCTTGTATCTATCTCCAAGTTCTTTGATTTGGAGCCAGAGAGAAAAGAACCTGCCCTTTTGGGTCCAGGTTCAATGTCGGGACATCTTCAGGACTTGAAAACCCCAGAAAGGAGGTGACCTCATGGTGTGTAGGGTAGGGGTCAAAACAAAGCACAGCCAGAGGACCAAATCTGGTCCCGCAGTCCATTTCTGTGAATTAAGTTTTATTGGACATAGCCATGCCCATTTGTTTATGTATGGTCTATGGCTGCTTTTGAGTAATTATGACAGAGTTGAGTAGTTTCGACAAAGTCCGAAAGCCTAATGTATCTACCATCAAGCCCTTTACAGGGGAAGAAAAAAAAAGCCAACCCCTGTTTTAGGGCAGTGACCAAGGCAAAATTTGGAGTTGAGGCACAGAGAACGTAAATAGGGCCTATGTTTACATCTCTAGTCCCTCACACCTAGAAGTCCCCCCGCCCCGCCCAGGTTTTTCCACACTAAAAGTCGCCAGGTCACCTGCAGACCATCTGAAATCCTTTGTGGAACCAGGCATGATATACAAAAAGTCACTGAGTGTGGGAGGGTAGGAGAAATCACCCGGCAAAGAATCCAGGACTGGGATCCCAAGTGTGGGTAGAAATATCACCATCTGTATTCACTGGTTCAGTTACTTAATTTATTTTTGTTACAAACAAGAACCAAGAACAAGTCTCGGTACAATAAATTATCCATTCCCACCCCCACTGCTGAAGAAAGAAGAAGAGGCTCAGAGAATCTTAGGTAAAATTCTTCCTTTGGAGGGTTCCCTTTAACATCTGAATTGGGGAGACAGCTTCCCTAAGGGCCTAGACAGACAACTTTCAGGGTTTTTGAGTGCCCTGTGCTCTGTCCCTTCCCTAAGAAAAACCTCTCTACAACCATCTCCCATTACTTGCTAAGAGGGGGCCCAGGCTGCAGTAAAGGAGCTTAGGAACAAGCAAATAGGAGAGAGTGGTCTCCTGGATACAGGTCTTATGGCCCCACACAATGCCTAGGGCTATCCCTCAAGAGGAAAGAGTGGTCAAACTATAGGGACTCCCCAGCCAAAAGGAGTGTGAATGAGAGTTAAAGGGACCCCAGGTTGGGTAGAGGGGGGCAATACAGTTCATCTCATCTTAGTCCATTCGGATGTTCGAGGAGCAGAAGAGGGTGACAGCTCCCCCTCAAGGCCCTCCTACTGTGGGGGAGAAGGCCACACATCACAGACTCCACCTGACCCCTACCACCCCCAAAGCTGTTTCTAGGTAGATACTTTGAGCTTCCAGGGGCCAAGATTGACCCTGGATAGAAATCAGAGCAAAAGGCTGCAAGGGTGCCCCTCCCCTTCCCCAGCCCCTCAGTGAGGCTGACCCTCACTTACACACGTTGACCCATTCTGTGACCTTGCACTCATCGCATAGCACGTAGCAGCACCAGTGGAAGCGGCAATGACAGCGCTCAACTCGTGTCTGCCGGAGCACGTTGTGGCCGCGGCCACAGCACAGGCTGCCACAGCCGTCCAGCAGGCGGCTGGTCTTGTTGCAGGCCCGGCCCCGCGTGCCTGGGGAGCCCATGGTGGGGTCTCGCTCACAGAAGTCAGGAGACTTCTCAAAGTAGACCAGTTCTCCTGAGAGGCGACGGGGACGAAGGCGGGGTTGAAAGGCTCCAGAGTTGCGGTTGTGAGTATCAATGAAGATGGCCCGGCCCAGCCGCTCCCTCAAGGCCGCCCCTACCACCCGGAACTCTGGGGCTGACCTCCAGCACGTCTTGAACTGGCAGCTGCCTGATGTGCCATGACACTTGCATTTCCGCTTCAAGTTTTCAGTTACCACCTAGAGCATCAGCAGGGAAGAGGTGAAAGGGGAGGGCAGCAAATGGACAGAGCACAAAGGCACAGGAGAGGGGAGGGAACAGAGGGCACAGACGGACAAATAGAGGCAAGAATGACAAGGAAATATCAGACGAGAAAGGGCACTTTGAGGCTGGCTAATAGCCCATCTCCCTCATGTTATGGTTGCAGAACTGAAGCCAGAGCAGAGTGTAATTTGCCCATCTTCAATAACTAGCTGGCAACAGGACTCAGCTCCAGTTGTCCTGACTCCCAGTCCAGTGCTCTTTCCAGAGTGAGCGCTGCTAAACCAGGGAGTCTCGCACCCCTAAATTCTGTAGGGAAGACAGCTATAATAATAGCTACCATGTAATGAGCACCTGTCAAGGACTAGGCACTATTCTGGGTGCTCTATGTGCTAGCTCAGTCTTAATGACACTGTAAGGTAGGTATCATGAGACTCTTTTTACAGATGCAAAACTGAGGCCACCCAGCTGGTGAGTGACAGTCACCCACCACATCCTCTTACTATGCTGTGCCTCCCAAGATCTAGCCGGGCCTCGAAAGCTCGGGAGACGGAGGGCAAGTTGCACACACATACCTGACGCCCCACCCTGTTGTTGTGGATTCGCATTCGTGCCTGGATGTCCCGGGGAGCTTCCCTGGAATCCAAGAAATCCCGAGAGAACTTCTCTCCAAAGTCCATGTCATGGTTACAGCCACCCCATTCCCATGTGTCCTGGGGGCCAGGGCTGGGGCCTGAGCCGGGGCCCGGGCTGGGCAGGGAGTGGGGAAAACTCTTGCCCCGGGACAGTGCCTGCAGCTGCAGCAGTTTGGCCCTCAGCCGATCCTGCTCGCCACTGCCCTTCCAGCCGCAGCTGCAGCTCACCAGCTTGCCCAGGCTGCAGGCCGTGGCTACCGCATGCATGACCCCAGCAGCCAGCATGGAGAAGGAAAAAGCGCTCTCTCGGAAACCTGAGGATGAAAAGGTTATGATGGTAGGGGTAAGTCTGACAGGCAGCTGAGAGTAAGGGGGCCAAAGGAAATAAACAGCCACACTCCAATTCCAGAAACTCCTGACTCCTGGTCCTGCCTTTTACCAGCTGAGTAATTTGGGAGCAAGTCACACGGGAAGTAAGGGAACCGAGAGCACAGAGCCTCAGTTTCCTCATCTTTAAAGGGAGAGGATGGTTTGAGATCATCCCTGAGGCCCATTCTTGCTCTGTAAGTCTGGGATTTTCAGGTATGGATGAAAGAGCTAGCCTAAAGGGAAAGACCCCTGGGGTTGAGAGATGACTAAGAGAGAGTCCCTGAGGTCTTTGAAGATGTGTTCACTCAGTTACTCAGTTCTACATCTGAAAGCCTTAGAAATTCCCCAGCCCTGCAGGTGGGGTGGGAGCAGAGTCCTTTCATTGTGTGTGTGTGTGTGTGTGTGTGTGTGTGTGTGCGCGCGTAATTCAAGGTTATTTTAATCAGTCTTTTAACCAACCTACCCTCCACCACTCCAACATCCCCAAAGTACGGGAGCTGTGGAGCTGTCCTTCCTCTTTCCAGCTTCTAGTTTTATATTTGCCCATTAAGACTAGCCTTTATGTTTATCCTAACCTGCTATTACTCTATAAAACACTGGGAGAGGGAGAGAGGTGTGGGTGATTCTCCCTAAGGTCCTCTTAAAATGTTGGCTTCTTTGTTATGTTTTGGGGGTCACAGAGGCTCAGGATGACAAGCCTTTCCCAGGCTTAGATAGACATGCTTCTCATTTAGGCATCAAAGGCTTCGCCTACACCAGGCCCTGTGGAAATGGAGGGGGTCCCTCACTTCCTTCTAGGCAGGGGCTCTCTGGAGCCCTGAGTGGATGAGAGACAGCCCCTCTCTAGGGGCCAGGCCTCTCCCACCCCGGGACGCAGGGCTCCTGGCCCAGCCTCCCGATCCTCCAGCCCCAGCCCTCCAGGGGGGAAGCTGTCTGCACAAGTCTTGGGAATTCCCCTGAAGATGGTAGCTGCCTATTAACCCTGTGGTCCCCAAAGTATTGCCCCCACCCTTGGGCTGAGCCTGAGATGGATGTTTACTCCTCTAGGGAGTAAACTCCAGCGTGGCCTGGCAAGAGACAGGGCTGCCTCTCAGACCAGGGCCCCCAGACCAGGCCCCGCAGTGACCTGTTCTCCGCCCCTCTAGCCGCTCCTCACCTGCTCAGGTGAGAGCCACCTGGGGCCCTCACAGCACAGAGGAGGGGGATGCTCCCCGACTTCAAAGCCATCAGGGTCTTTGTTCCCACCTTCTGCTCCTGGGAACCCCAGTAATTAGGGGAGTAGGTTTAACCCTTAAACGGTTGGGGGCGTCACCCCACCCCCGCTGAGGCTCTGGGGACACCAGCCTGGGCTTGTCCCATGGAGAGGGAGGGACAGAAAACTGGGGGAGGGGAAGAAGGGGGGCATTTGAAGTTTCCAGGGCTGGGGGCATCTCTTGCTCACAGGGGCAGCCCAGATCAGCTGGGCGGAGGCAGGAAAGGGGCGGGGGCGCCTAGGGTAGGGGAGCAGGGACCCAGCTGCCTTGCCGGCAGTGCGCAGGTGGAAGTCAGAAGCACGGGGCCCCAGACGGGTGGCCAGACCCTACTCCGCGCGCGGCTCCGGGGGGAATTCCCGGAGAGGCCCCTCCCGGAGTCGTGAACTCGTCCCTTCCCGCCTCCGCTCGCCTCGGCCTGCCCCCCGCCCCCCAGCCCCGGCGGCGGCACAGACCCGCCCCGCCAGGCTCACCGCGCTTGAGGATGGCGCTGTGGTGCGGCAGGCGACCGCCGCCCTCGAGCGCCGAGCAGTTCCAGCGCTGGTCACGCAGCTGGTGCTGACACTCGTGGACCGCGATGTGCAGGCCCTGAAGCGCGGACGCCGTCACGTCGGGGCTGCGCAGGCACAGGCCTAACTGCCGTTTGCTCAGGCCCGACAGCGTCAAGCATACGGTGTTGGCCGTCAGCGGCGGCTCGCCGGGCAGCTTCAGACCCAGAATCTCATTGCTTAGGGCCCTGGGAACCGAGAAGGCATTTGAGGGTCAGTGGTCCAGGCCTCGCGCCCCCTCTGACTCCTCCCGCCCCGCCTCTAGCCCAGGGCTTTCTCTCGTGGGCTGGGTGACAGGGGAACTGCTCACCGACTGCACAAAGCCAGGAACAGGAGACCCGCGAGGCCCGAGGGCGGAGGCCGCGGCCGCGGCTCCTCCCGCATGTCGAATCCCGGGCCCGAAGGCCCCGGTGGGCAGATCGATCAGGGCCTGCGGGACAGGGAGACTTAAGGATGGCTCCGGTATAGGGTGGCTCGCCTAGGCAACCAAAGGATGCTCAACTTCGGGCTCCTAACTCACCAGTGCCACCCCACCGACCGTTCTCACCCCCCTCAAACAAAACAATAAAGATCACGCCTTGATTCCCAGAGTACCTGGGCCCTGGAGGAAGAGTCCCCGCCTAGAAGCTGGGACTTACGCTAGTGCTCTGGAGCCGATCTGGCCAGACACAATGCCTGGCACACAGACACACTCACGTGCAAACAGAGGTATAGACTCACAAACAGCTCTCCACTACCTTGCACACCGCTCCCTTTTCAAGGGCCCCAAGACTGGCTTCCCCTGCCCAACACAGCTTCACCCTCTCACTGGGCTGCTGGGCAGGACTGAGAGAGGGTTCCCCACCACCCCCAGATGGCAGGGCGGGAGTGGGGGGCTGTCGCCTCCAGGTGCCGTCTAAGGCCAGCAACTTCTCTGAAAAGGGTGGAGAAATGGGCTCCCCATCCCACTCTGCCCGCTTCGGCCCCAGTAGGGGGCGAGGGGAGGCTCCAGGTGCGGCAAAGTCAGGGAGGGGACTTTGGTTCCCTCCTGAAAGGGACCGTGGCGCAAGCTGAGACCTCTTCCTCATCTGCCACCTTTCCTAACTACATGTTCCCCTCCTCCTAGCATCGCACCTCTGGTCCCCACCAGGTCCCCAGTCTCAGTCCCCACCCCTTTGCTCTCGTTCATTGCCCTCCAAATCTGGGGCCACTCCTTTATTTGCGGTGTCTTTATTTCTGGCGATATCCCTGGCTCTCTCCGCATCTCTGTGCCCCCGTGGGCGGATGCGTGTCTGTCTGTCTGACTGCCACTGTGCCCGTCTCGTCCCCGTGTGCGAGTGCCTGCCCTCCCTGCTCTCCCGGTCCCGATTACCTCCAGCTGCTCTCGTGCAGAGTCCGCCACTGGCGCGGTTGGGTAGCCTGGGCTCGGGCTGTTCAAACCGTGGGGAGACTGCGTCGGGTTCTGCCCCCTCGGCAGAGCCGCATTCTTCCAGGGCAGGGCCACTCCTCTTCGCCGCTTCCCCAGCGCCGCCGCGGCCGCCGGGAGGAAGGGAGGGAGGAAGGGAGGGAGTGATCGAGAAAGCTAGCAGGCGGGCGAGCAAAGAACTGGGGGCTCTGGCTCTACTCGCGCCGAGCTCACCGGCGGCTCTGCCGCGGCTGACAGAGCTGCGGCCCCTCCCCGAGCCCGGGGCATCCCCACCCCACTCCTCGCACCCCCCGCCATGACCCGGGGAGCCCAGCCGCTCCCCCTCCTCCCAGCGCACACACACACCCTCTCCCCCGACGCCTGGGTTCAGGCTTGGCCCCGCTGAAGGGGGAGGTGGGCCAGAGTTCCGCTCACCTGCTCTGGGACCGCCCAGGCTGCAAGAAGGGTGCAGTGACCCAGTCTAGGGAGCCAGGACCCTGGTCCCAAGTGGTCATTTCTCTTTGCCTCAGTTTCCCACTGATAGTTGGATGGCTGCAAGGTGCCCTTGAGAAGATGAAGATGGAGCTGAGATCGAGCTTCTGTCGCTGGACAGTCTTGAGTAGAGCCCTCAGAGAGAGCACAGTGCAGGGCAATCGGAGCCGGCAGGAGCAGCTCCCTTCTGGGTGGCTTGGCTTCCGCCCACCTCCGAGCCCTACGCCTGCCCCTTGGGAGGGGTCAGCTCTGGCCTCAGAGTTTGGCTTTAGCAGCGGCTCGGGTAACTCCAGAGATCTTCAGCCTGCCCCAATGCTTCCCCTTAGCTTACAGGCATCCTTGCCAGCAGAGGTCTCCTGCCCTTCCTAGGATCCCGGGTCTGCACTCCGCGTGGCCCATATTCCTGCTCCAGACTCTCAGACTTGCTTCACGTGGAAGGAGGAGGGCCTCGGTATCCCGAGCTGAGCCCGGCCCAAGGACAGCCAGGGAAAGAGCCTGATCCTGGGTTGCAGATACGGAGGCAAACCACCTTAGGGAGCCCAGTGGCAGCGAAGGGGTTAGGCGCTGCTGCGCTCCTGCCTGACTCACCCTCCCAGCTCTAACCACTGTGGGCTATTTTTGCCAGAGAGGGGCCCCAGGCTTCCCAGCCGCCCCCCGCCCCTGCCAGACCGCAGCCCAAGGCACCGCTGGCCCCGCGCGCCCAAGGCTGGCACGTTGACTCAGAGACAGGCCCCCCGGGGAAGCAGGGCCACGGGGCTGAAACCCACAGCCCCAGTCATCGCTTCCTTGGTACTGGCCATGTAGCTCTGCTGGGCAGCCAGCCTCCAGTCTGTGTGGCTGCAGGTCCTGCCCCGTGCTGCAGGGGGCATTGCTGTCTAGGGGGCGAAGCTGTCTGAGGGAGATTAATGACTTTCATCTGGTAGGAAATGTATTAATCACCTTCCTGTGCCAGGCCTCAAGCAGGCTAGGGAGGTGAAAGCGCCATGGTCCTGACACTGGACAGCTGTGACCACGGAGGGTTGCTTGCTCCCCTCTGCTGTCCTACCTTGGGGGGAGAGGGGAGTATAGGAGAAGGAGCCCTAGAGCTCTTGCCCCTCCTTCCTGTTTAGGGGCCAAGAACCAAACCGTGTATGGCTTTTGAGGCCACCAGAATCTGCACCCTGACTCAGTAGCTTTTGTCCTTACACCTGGATTCGGTGATCCTCACCAGTGTCCTTGTCCTTCTCCCTGGTTGTCAGCCTGGAAGTTTACCTAGGGCCCTGGAAGGGGGGACGAGGTCTCCTATGCCCCTCTTCTCCCACAGGGGTCCTCTTGGACGCTCGTATTTCTCCATGTGTCTCCAGTTTCAGACTGTTCCTTCTTATTCTACCCTTGTTGGGCTGCCGTATAGCCAGGTGCCAAGGAAGGGCCAGGGTCAGAACTACTGCCACAGATTCCAACTTCTTAGTGACCCCAGGGCTCCCCAAGCTGGCCTATCCCAAGTCCAAGGACCCATACTCCTGTTCCCTCTCCCTGCAGAAGCCCAGCTCTGGGACATGAGGCCACAGGCAGGCAGACTGGGTGGCCTGAGCTGGCCCCCAGTGCCCTTGGCCCGACCGGCTGGCCTGAGCACTGACCCGCAGGCGGCTGGAGGGTGGTGTGGCAGGCGGGGCCTGGAGAGGGCTGCGGGTACACACCCATTGCCTAATACCCCAAGCACGCGGCCAGCTCCAGGAAAGGAGAGGGGCGGGAACCAGAGGGACCTTGACAAGGGTTGGGGCCATGACAGCAGGGGGAAAGTGAGGGACTGTCATCGCTTCAGGGAGGGAAATGGGAGCAAACTGATCCCCCTTCCCCTCAATGGGAAGGGTAGGGGGCTGCCTTCCCATCATGGGGATGGACGCACCGAGAGCAATCTGAGAAGGACACTGGGGCCCTATAGGGCGGGGGTCAAAGAAAAGGGAGATTGGGGGATCGAGCAACTGAGGCGTCGGCTAAAGCTGAGTACAGTCTCGAAAGCCTCCTCCTCTTCCTCCCCCTCCTCCCCCCACCCCGTGTTTGCCTTGGCCCAGGGTCCCGGGTGACTCATCTATTGCTGAGCCGCTGATAGGGGCGGCCAGGCCCGGGGAACCCAAATTATAGGCCCTGGAGGGATGGATGCGCCCGCGGCGGCGGTGAGCTCAGCTGCGCTGCCCACCCTCCGCCTCTCACGCCTTCTGCTGCAGCACCGTAGGCCACCACCCGGAGGCACCAGAGGTTCCGCAGCCCGACTACGCTGGACTCCCGAGAACCCCCCCCACACACACACACCCAACCTATCTGTGAGATTACCCTCGACAGAACTTTGCCCCCTTCTCTACCAGAGACTGATGCCTTCCCAGCCCAAGGAGACAGTGCCACCTGCTGGTGCTTCAAAGGAAGGTAGGCTCCTCTGCCAATAACCCTCAGCCCTGGCCCCCTGCTTCCTCCCCAGACCCCATCTAGGTAAAGCCTCTCTCCCCTCTGACATATCTCTCTCATTTCTATTTCAAGGGGGGCGGTGGCTTGCTACTAATTTTCTACTTTAAGCCTTTAAAGTTATCCATGGTCAAAAGTGATACAAAGAAAAATAAAGCAGGGTAAAGGAGATAGGTAGTGGAATTAACATTTTATACAGGGGGAGGAAAAGGGAAGCAACAAATTCATGGAGATAGCTGAGGAAGGGCATTCCAGAAGACAGAAAAGCAGGTGCAAAGATCTTGGGACAGACACTTACTTCGTACGTTCAAGGAATTAGCAAGGAGGCCGGTGTGGCTGGAGGGAGGAACCCACAGGGGAGAGAGTGGTAGGCAATGAAGTTAGAGGACAAGGAAGGAGCAAGGTCAGATTATATAGAGCCTTGTAGGCAAAAATAAAGATTTTGCCTTTTCCTTTGAGTGAGATAGGGAATCACTGGAAAATTCTGAGCAGAGAATGAAACGATCTTACTTTGTTTTAGAAAGAATGGCTCTGTGGAAAATAGACTATGGGGCCCAAGGACTGGGGCAGGGAGAGCTGTTAGGAGGTTATTGCAATAGTACAGGAGAGAGATATGATGGTGACTCTGACCAGTGTTGTAGAAGTGGAATGGTAAGAATGGATCCGATTCTACATATATTTTGAAGACAGAAGGGCAAGACTGTTTTCTTTTCTTTTTTTTTACTGATTTGACACAGATTATAAGAAAACAGATGAGTCAAGGATGGCTCTAAGATTCTTGTCCTGAGCGACTGAAAGGATGGAGTTGCGATTTACTGGGATGGGGATGACTGAAAAAAGAGCAGGTGCAAGGGAAGAACTGGGAGTTCAGTTTTGGACATTGTACATTTTGAGGTGTTTATTCAAGTGTTAGATATGCAAGTCCAGAGTTCAGGGCCAGAGATAAAAGTAGGGAGCATGAGACTGGATAGTTCACCAAAGGAGTGAGTGTAGACTGAGAAGAAGCTCCAGATTGAACTGGGGTGCAGTTCAATGAGTTATGTAGAAATTGGGTACAAAGGTGGAACCAGATAAAGAGACTGAGCAGCCAGGGAGGTAGGAACGGTGCTCCAGAAATCGAGAGAGAATATTTCAAGGAGGAAGTGTTCAACTTTGTCTGCTATTCCTAAAAAGTTTGTTAGGATGAGAACTGAGATTTGACTGTAGAGCAAAACGGAGGTCATGGATGATTTTTATAAGGAAATGTAGTGGGTTAGAAGGTGTGATTAGGGTGGTGGAAAGACAGAATAAAGAAAAGAAACCGGCATTGGTGATTAAAGCAACGCTTTTGAGTTCTGCAGTAAAAGACAGCAGAGAGGGGATTCCCTGGTGGCGCAGTGGTTAAGAATCTGCCTGCCAATGCAGGGGACACAGGTTCCAGCCCTGGTCCGAGAAGATCCCACATGTCGCGGAGCAACGAAGCCCGTGCGCCACAGCTACTGAGCCCACGTGCCACAACTACTGAAGCCCGTGCTCTGCAGCAAGAGAAGCCACTGCAATGAGAAGCCCGCACGCCACAATGAGGAGTAACGCCCGCTCTCCACAACTAGAGAAAGCCCTTGCACGGCAATGAAGACCCAATGCAGCCAAAAATAAATTTATATATATATATATATATATATAAAGACAGCAGAGAAATGGGGCAACGTTGGGTGGTAATGTGAAGTCAAACAAAGTTCTGGGGTTTTTTAGATGGGAGACATTACAGCATATTTGTATGCTGATGGGTATGATCCAGTAGCTAGGTAAACCGATGACGCAGGAAAGAAGGAGAGGACGATTGATAGAGCGACGATTTGATCTAAATAGGAATTTGGGCCAGGTCATACAGAGTGTGACCAGACCTAGAGCCCTCCCACTCTTCCCCACTATTCCTGGTGGGTAGAATGGTGGAACAAAGGATACTGAATCCTTCTTTCCTCTCTTCCCACCTCTGCTTGTCACCAGTGGCCACAGACAGGACTGCCCTGTCTTCGAGCCCAGCTCCCTCCTCCATGATGTTTTATCAACCCACCAAGCCAAAAGATGTGACCCAGGCCCCAGTGGGAAGAAAATCCTAAGGGACAAAGGACAGGCTGCCCATGGTACACTGTCTATTTACTTGAGCCATCTGTGCTGGGTGGCCTCTGCAGAGGCCACTGGCTTTTAGACCTGTGGAAGATGCTGGGCCAGTACACCTTGTCCCTCAGGGTCAAATCCTTGGAGGGGACAAGCATGCTGGACTGGGCAAAGGGCCTGGAAAATACATTCCCCTCAAAAATAACCTCCATCAGGCTTCATTTGTGTTAATATGCATCTCTTTTAAAATGCAAGTGCCCCAGGAAGATTAATTAAACTTATCAAGCATTTATTTCTTAGAGTGATTTCCCTGCATTGGAGGGGAAGCCTGATCATTTCTGGGACTTGGAACACTTTAGGATCAGGCCTGGGTATATTGCTCAGTCAAAAAGCATCCGAAAGGCAGAGGAGAGGGAAAAGAGAGGATCAAAAAGGGAGGCAATCAGCTCGGTGCTTTGTGACCACCTAGAGTTGTGGGGTAGGGAGGGTGGGAGGGAGACGCAAGAGGGAGGAGATAAGGGTATATAGGTATATGTATAGCTGATTCACTTTGTTATAAAGCAGAAACTAACACAACACTGTAAAGCAATTATACTCCAATAAAGATGTTAAAAAAAAAAAAAAGGGAGCGACTTCCCTGGTGGTCCAGTGGTTAAGACTCCACGCTCCACATGTAGGGGCCCAGGTTCGATCCCTAGTCAGGGAACTAGATCCCACATGCTGCAACTAAGACCTGGTACAGCCAAACAAATAAATAATTTTTTTTTTTAAAAAAAAAGGAGAGGCAGGAAGATCCTAAAGACCATTTTTCTTTATCTGCCAATTTCAGGAAGAGCTCCCAGCCTGCTATTGCTGCACAGTCACAAGCAGCCAGTAAGGTGGAAAGAGCATGGGCTTTGAGTCAAAACAGTCTGGGTTTTAACCTGGCTCTACCGTTTATTCCCTCGTTAGCTACGTGGCCCTTGGATAACTGCCCAATGTAGTTTTTCCTCGGTAAAATGGAGAGACAGGAGAGACCTAAAGGAGGAGATCCTCTGTCTTCCAGGGGCCACCTGTGTGTGGTGGTGGGGCATGAGAACCAGGCTGGCAGTGCCCCCTATGCCCCATATAGGGAACAGCTGCCACTTCTTCGATAGGAGGCAGAGGTGGCCTTGAGGCTGAGATGGAGTCCTAGGAGGAGGGACTCCCAGGACTCGTAGAGATGGTCGCAGGTGCTCTAGGTAACCTGGCACGGTGAGAGTAAAGAGAGCCAGAGTTTGGGGGGGAGAAGACAGAAACCTGGCAGAAAAATTCAGAAAGAAGCAGAAACTTGGAGACACAAGTTCCCTCTTCTGGGTTCAGTTTAGCCAGCAGCCCTTCTCTTCCCAGCCCCTCCATGTACACCCCTGACATCTGCTCCACTGCCCTTCCTTTCTGAGCCTAGTCCTTAGAGACACTGTCACTCATCCATCTTGATACCACCTTGGTTACAGGCGTAGTCCCCCTCCCCCAGTGACATGCACAGGCTGACACATGCCACAGGGTGACACACTATAGGATGGCATGAGGTACGCCGGGTGAGAGTGACACACCTATGCGTATTTAATCGCCCACTCAACCGCCCACCTCCGCACACAGTTCCAGACACTCTTTGTTCCTCGGCCAACCTTCTGGGTCTCTCCTGACGTAGCTGCCACCTCCTTCCCGACACCTAGGAGATGATGCACTGCCCCAGGTGGTGACAAGACAACTAGATGACCCTTTCTGACCTGAGCTAAGTTCCAAGATTCCTGGGAAAGGCTCCTCACATCCCTCTTCTGAACATGGATTTTCTGTGCACAAGGACACCCGTGAGTGTGCGCTCTCAGAACACACTCACACATATTCTCACCCGGAGTCTCATTTGCACTGTCCCACTTTAGCGCGCACACACGCAGCCACTTGTGCACTCCTTCCAGCCCACCTCACAAGCACAGACTGCCGCTGCCTCAGGTCCCTCTCCATGGTGGGGCTCTGTGTGGTCAGCGCATCCCCCAACCCACCCCTGGGACTTCCCTGACCACAGCCCCAGCCCCACCCCGGTCTCCCCCCTTTTCCTTCCCCGTCCAGCCGTCGGGGGGTCCTGGGAGGGGAGGTATCTCCCCAGAGTCGCTGCCCAGAACCACAGCTTTCCTTCTTCCACTCAGGACGGGGGAGAGAGGAGACGCCGGCGGGGACCGGGGTGACGTCGAGGGGACAGCCCCACAGCAGGCAGCGAAGCGGTTGAGCTCCCGGCAGTTTGTGCCCGCAGCACACTGGTCGCCGCGCCCCCTGGCGGACGCTGGTCCCCGACGGGCTCCGGACGCGGAGAGGAGTGAGGCGGGCGCGCGTGGGAGGGCGTCCCAAGGGGAGGGGTCGGCGGCCAGTGCAGGTCCGGAGGCGGGAGCCACCGGGTAGGGGGCGGGGGTGAGCCCCGACGGCCAGCCCGTCAGCTCTCGGCTCAGACGGGCGGGAGCCACGGCCCCGCTCGCTGCCCATTGTCTGCGCCCCTGACCGGTGTGCCCTGGTGCCACAGTGCGGCCCGGCGGGGCAGCCTCCTATCGTCACTTCAGCCAGCGCCACAACTATAAGAGGCGGTGCCGCCCAGCCGTGGCTGCCTCAGCCCACCAGCTGGGACCGCGAGCCATGCAGCCCGTCGCCCGCCCCCGGGGCTGTTAGAGCCAGACTGCGGACTCTCGCCACAGCCGCCACTGCCGCGTCCAGTCCCACCGCCGCGGGCAGCAGCCAAAGCCGCCCCAACTGCAGCACAGAGCGGGCAAGGCCGGGCAGGCCATGGGGCACTGGGCGCTGCTGCCTGGCTGGGTTTCCGCTACGCTGTTGCTGGCGCTGGCCGCTCTGCCTGCAGCCCTGGCCGCCAACAGCAGTGGCCGATGGTGGTAAGTGAGCTGGTGCGGGGTCGCCACTTGTCTCGGGGCACAGAGCCAGGGGCCAGCCCCATCCAGCTCCCACGCTCTGGGATCCGTCCGCAGACAGGCTCTCTCCAGCGCTCTGACTTCCCTTTGAGACACCGAGGGGCGCTCTGGGGCGGAGCTGCTCCAGAGGATCCAGCTCTGCTTAAGTGGGGTGAATGGTCCGCCCGGTGGCCCACGATACTCCAGCCAGGGAGCCCACTCCCATCTAGCACCGCCCTTCTTCCAAGAGCCCCAAACCGAGCCTCACGGCGGTAGTCACACCACAGGTTTCCCAGCCTCGGGAGAGAAAGGGCAGGCGTGCACTCAGAAAGAAGCCAAGTAGAGGGTGGAACTCCCAAGCATTTCACGCCTTGGGTGGGCATGGATGGCAGGCCAGGGTTTGCTCACCAGGCTGCCCGGAAGCAGGCTCTGAGAACCAAGGTGAATATCTAGTCTCCGGTTCTCCGTGCCTCTGCTGTCCAGCTCCGGGCGCAGGGCCCCCGAGCAGTCCTAAGATCCCTGGGAACACAAAACTCTGGACGCCAAGTCCTTTCAAACTAGTGAGCCTGGGAGCACGGAACTGTTACCTTGCTATTGATCCCGCCGCTCTCGCCAGCAAATTGCTCCAGGAAGAGGACAGGGTGGGCATGACCTTTCTGGTTAGGGTGCAGGTCCCCTTCCAAAGCTTGAGCTCCTATCATGCGTCTCACCAGGGGCATCGTGAACGTAGCCTCCTCCACGAACCTGCTGACCGACTCCAAGAGCCTGCAACTGGTACTCGAGCCCAGTCTGCAGCTGCTGAGCCGCAAACAGCGGCGGCTGATCCGCCAGAACCCGGGGATCCTGCACAGTGTGAGTGGGGGCCTGCAGAGCGCTGTGCGAGAGTGCAAGTGGCAGTTCCGGAACCGCCGCTGGAACTGTCCCACAGCTTCGGGGCCCCACCTCTTCGGCAAGATCGTCAACCGAGGTGGGTACCCAGGAAGGTGACGCTTCCTGGACCAGGGGAACGCACGGTCACCCCCAGGGCAGGGGCGGGCAAGTGCAGGGAAGATGTCCGGGGCACCTGCAGGGTCACACGATCCACCCGCCAAGAGCTTCATGCCAGCACTAGCTCTGGGCCAGACTCGTTCTACCAGGGGCTTTCAAGCCGTGCATCTCGGGCACGAAGCTAACTTTTCTGAGCCACTGCCCCAGAGAAAGGGAGTTCAGAGTCGTGGACGCTGGCTGGCCACTGCTGTCCCTCAGCTCCTCTCAAAGCTGGTCTCTGCGGGCGTCTCTTACCTCCAGCCCAGCAAGTCTTGCATCGCTGACGAGGGCCGGGCCGAAAGTTTGGGCTGCGGAGAGGTCTTGGCGGTGCAGAATTCCTCCACTCCCCTCTTTCCGGCTTTTCTCTCTGGGGCTGCCCCACTTCCACCGAGAAGCCAGAATGCTCCCTGAGTCTCAGTAACGTGTGATTACAAGCGTGGCCGTGGTTGCGTGCCCACGCACTTGCTTTCTCCGTGAGACCAGCTTCCCAACACAGCCCGTCGCCGGGCTTTCAGGAATCTAAGGAAGGATTTGGGGCGTGGGACTCAAGGGTCCCAAGCCCTCCACTGAAGGTGCCTGCTGCACCCCCGCGTGCCCCCTAGCTGATCCCCGCTCCCTTCCCCAACAGGCTGTCGGGAAACAGCATTTATCTTCGCCATCACCTCGGCCGGGGTCACCCATTCGGTGGCGCGCTCCTGCTCGGAGGGCTCCATCGAGTCCTGCACGTGCGACTACCGGCGGCGCGGTCCTGGGGGCCCCGATTGGCACTGGGGAGGCTGCAGCGACAACATCGACTTCGGCCGCCTCTTTGGCCGGGAGTTTGTGGACTCCGGGGAGAAGGGGCGGGACCTGCGCTTCCTCATGAACCTTCACAACAACGAGGCGGGCCGCACGGTGAGCGGGCTTGAGGGTCACCGCACCCGAAACGGAATGGCAGGGTTCTCGGAGTCCCTCGCAGAGGCTAACCTCGAACTTGGGAAGTAACGGTCGGTGATAAGGTCATGGGGTAGGGTAAGGAGCCAGGCGAGGGCGTCCGGAGAGCGCGGTGGCTTGGAAGGAAGCCAGAGAATGAAAGAGACAGTGGCTGACAACTGAGAGGTTAGAAGTCATGTAACCCATAGACTGTATTGCCTACAGCCCCTCCACTGTACAGGTTCAAAAAACCAGGTTGAGAGGCAGAGACAGATTCGCCGGGTGGAGCAGAGTTGGGCTTAGTGTCCAAATCTCTGCGGGACATTTCGCGCCTCCCTTCCTCTGTGCGCGGCTAGGCCTGGGCCTTTGCTGAGGTTCCGGCGACGTCCGGGAGGGGGCGGTATCTGGGAAGGTGGCCCTGACTCTGACAGTGCCCTGGAACACCCTTTCTTCTCCGTTTCCCCCAGACCGTGTTCTCCGAGATGCGCCAGGAGTGCAAGTGCCACGGGATGTCCGGCTCGTGCACGGTGCGCACGTGCTGGATGCGGCTGCCCACGCTGCGCGCCGTGGGCGACGTGCTGCGGGACCGCTTCGACGGCGCCTCGCGCGTCCTGTACGGCAATCGCGGCAACAACCGCGCCTCGCGGGCGGAACTGCTGCGCCTCGAGCCCGAGGACCCCGCTCACAAGCCTCCCTCCCCCCACGATCTCGTCTACTTCGAGAAATCGCCCAACTTCTGCACATACAGCGGACGCCTGGGTACAGCGGGCACGGCAGGGCGCGCCTGCAACAGCTCGTCGCCCGCGCTGGACGGCTGCGAGCTGCTCTGCTGTGGCCGGGGCCACCGCACGCGCACGCAGCGCGTCACCGAGCGCTGCAACTGCACCTTCCACTGGTGCTGCCACGTCAGCTGCCGCAACTGCACGCACACTCGCGTACTGCACGAGTGCCTGTGAGGCGCTGCGCGGACTCATCCCTAGGAGCGTTCTCGTCAAGCCCACCCCCAAACAGATTCGCTGGCACCTAAGACCCCGATCCTCGCCCACCCAGCCCCTTCAGCCACACTCCGCGACTCCTACGTATCCGATCATTTCTCCCACCTGCTCCTACCTGGGGACTCCTGAAACCACTTGCCTGGGGCGGAATGAACCCTCTTGCCATCCTGACTGACCTGCCCCGGACCTACCTCCCTCCACCTCCGCGGGAGACCCCTTGTTGCACTGCCCCCTGCTTGGCCAGGAGGTGGGAGAAGGATTCGTCCCCTCCTCCATCAGCGTCAGCTCCTGACGTGTAGCTCTGTCTCCTCCACCGCGCCAGCAACCTGCCTGCCTCTCTCCCTCTCCTTTATCCTCCGTTTTTTCCAGGTCCCCACATGCCCTTCCCATTCTCCTGCCAAGGGTGCAGACCCTGAACACACACCTGAGCATCAGGGCCTTTGTCCTCCCCACCTACAGCTGAAGCGGGAGGTTCCAGGGTGAAAGGGCAGCTGTGGTGATGTGGAACATGAGGCTGGGGGACCCCGCAGAAATATCCCCATTCTTCCAGCCTCTGTCGTGGAGCCATTGAACAGCTGCCAGCCATGCCTCCCTCAGCCACCTCCTACCCCCTTCCTGTCCTGCCTCCTCATCAGTGTGTAAATAATTTGCACTGAAACGTGGATAAAAAGCCACAAGTTTGGTTGTTGTAAATAAAACTATTTATTGTGCTGGGTTCCAGCCTGGTTTGCAGAGACCACCTCCACCCAACCCAATCCTCTCCATTCTTCTCTCCTTTTGCCCTCCAGCCTTTTGTGACCCCTCTTTTCCTCTCCCCAATTTCTCAAAGATGCCTTTGCATACCGGAATCAGTATTTCCTTCCACTGTAGCTATTAGTGGCTCCTCGCCCCCACCCATGTAGTATCTTCCTCTGCAGAATAAAATCTCTATTTTTATCAATGACTTGGTGGCTTTTCCTTGAATCCAGAACACACTATTGCTTACCTCCTTTAAACAAATAAGATACATTGATGGGGAACTGGTTTCCTGACCCTGAAAGAGGACTCTGAGATCCTGTCCCTTGGATGGCCCTGATGAGGTCACTGGGGATCCAGATCTCCAGAAGAACCCAGTCAGGAGTCAAAAGATGCTGCAGGGTCCTTCTTCCTCTTTGAACACCAACTGGCTCTGTGATATTAGGCAAGTCCATAACTCCCTCAGTTTCTTCCCTTGCGGAGAGGGGATGAAACAAACAAACTTGGAGCCTGCCTTTCCTATGTAGATGAGCTGTTGTGAAAATCGCTCTAACTGAGTGATGGCTATGATGGTGTTCTGAAAAGAAACCAAAGAAGAAAGAGAAACCCCAAACAGAAGGGGTGCTGCTGCTCCTGGTGTAGAGCTTTCGGTCCCCAAAGCCTATCTGGGCCAGCTGTGGTCAGGGTGTTGGGCAATGGGGAAGCCACTCCCCTTCCCAAGACAAGGAAATGCCACATTAGGATTCCAGCTTCCAAACCTTGGGCTACGTAGGATCCAGGTAACAGGTGATAGGCTCTATTCCTGGACCCAAAAGCTCAGAGATGATGATGGGGGAGAAGAAAGGAGCAGGAGGGTTAGAACTCAAATAAAGGCTAGTCGTAAACCAGTGTAACTGAAAGGAAACCCAGGTGTGGTCCATAACCTAACCATGAAGCTAGCCATTTCCATAAAGAGCCCAAATGAGGATTGTTACTAACTACACCAATATGATACTTCTGTGTGCATTTCACCAGATTGGAGGGGAGTACTAATCCTGCCCACAGCCCGAAACCTACCTCTAACTCGAATCCACTCCCTTTCCCTAGGTCTAGGCCCACCCTTAGGCTTAACCTTACTTCAGACAAACACCAACTGCTTCCTAAGCTCTAATGCCTGTCCCTCATCCTAACACGTCCCCCTAGGGGAGGACCCAAAGAGCAGGGGGGAGTTATGAAGCACCGCACCCCCAAGGGCAACAACTGATCCCAGCCTACTAGAGAATTTCCCCCTCTCCCCGGGACTCTTGCTGTTGTTGCTGCCTCCCACCTCTCCCTGGGTGTGTGAACTCTGACCCCTGTTGGTCTTTGGGATATGTGTGGGGGTAGGGAAGTGGAGCCAGGAGCTGCTCAACCCTGCAATGATATCCCTTTTCCTTTCTCTCCATCCAGCAAGCTAGCATCAGCTCAGCTCTGATGGGCAGTTGAGGGGGAGGAATAGAAATCTTATTGATCCTGGGTAGAAGGCACCTGACAGGCCTTGGTTTCCAGTAAAGAACCCCCTGCAAAGAAGGTCCAGTTTATAATCCAACGAGTTATTAGATCCCCCAGATCCCAAAGCACGAAGTTAATGGGCTGCCAGAGGCAGGAGGGGGGCTTGGGACCCTGCTAGACGATACCCAGATTCGGGAAGGAGCAGCAGGGTGGGGAGGCGAAGGGTTCACGGCTGTACCCAGCCACTCTTGCCTAATTTCTAACTCTAAAAACTAGAATCAGTATCTGCTTTCAGGCCTGGAAGCTGGAAGGCTCTGAGCTGAGCTGACACATAGGAGCTGGAAGAAGAGCAAGGGAAAAAGTGAATCCTGTTCTGGTCCCAACTAGACTTTCAAAAATTCCGTTCCTTTCTCAGCCTCAGTGGCTTTGTCTATTCAACGGGGATGGTTAATGGTACTTAGTCTTCTTCAGGAAGGTGATAAAGTTGAGATGAGATCATGTACGTGAAACCTCGTGTCATTTGAACACTTGCTGACACCTGTTCTGTGCCAGGCGTATATGCCAAATGCTGGGGATACAGTGATATACGAGCCATAGAGCCTGCCTGGAGAAGTTTACAGTCTGGCCAGGGAATCAAGCACGTCAAAAGATGTTGTCACGATAATGGGGGCAGCGCAGTGAGGGCTCAGTGAAGTGTAAAGCCCTCTGCACATGCGTGAAGTTTAAGGACAGACTCCCGTACTCAAGTCCTCAGCATGGAGGCCCTTTGCTTCCAGGCACTGGGACTTCAAGGGAGGGGGTAGGGAAGTACAGAATGGGGCTGGCCCTCAAGGGGGCGCGCAACGATAAAAAGGAAAAAAGCAAGTAAAAGGGCTGTAGGGTCTGCAAAGCACTACATAGGAGCTAATTATTTATTATGATCATCTGTGCCGTCCTCACACCGGGCAGGTAAATCCTGGGGAGGAAACAGCTGTGCCTAGAGAGAGGCCTCACAAAGGTCTTAGGGCCCAGAGCGGGCTCAGGGGGGTCACCGTAGGCTGGTGCTATCAGGAATAGGCCTGATGCCCCAGCTAGCCCTACCTACCCAGGCTATCCTCCTGCCCACCTCTGATCTTCCGGTGGTATCTGAGACTGGCAGGGACCCCGGACACAGGGTCGTCCTCAGTGAGTGAGGGAGGCACTTGTCCTGAAATATCCTGGGCGGGGGGAGGGCGGAGAAGCTGAGAGGACTGAGCCTGCACAGTGCCCGGAGGGTCAGCAAGCTGGTACCACACACACCCTGCCACACGCACCCTGGAAAAATCCTGTCAGTGGGGCTGCAAATACCCCAGGGTCTAGCACCCACCCCCCAACCTCAGGCTGGCTCAGTCCTCCTCTCCAGGCCAGAGGGAGAAAAATAACAAAATGAGGAGAAAATAAGCTGTTTGGCTGTGGTGTGAGCAGGAATATCCATGCAGAGCTGCCCACCACTCACCCTTACTCACTCTTTCCACACCCAGCCAGGGCGCCCAGCATGAGACAGACCACCCCCCTGCCCCCTCCCCCGTCTGGGCTAAAAGCAGACGCTGGTGAGCGAGCAGCAGGTTATAAATATGCCCAGGGAACTGCCGCCAACTCGCTCCCTTGTCATCCCCTGGGAGGGTATAGGGTGGGGTAGCTCCTAGGGAGGAGCCAGGGCTGCCCTGTTCCCTGGGGCCCAGGAGGAAGTGGGGCTTCCAAGAGGCTACTGCTTTTTTTTGCCCTTTTCAAAGGGAAGGAGCCACTGCCACTTCATTTTTCCTGGACATTTGCTCATCTGCTCAGAGGTGGGGTCCCCAGCCTCCTTGGGCCATGGCTGGAAGCTCTGAACGAAAGGGCCCAAGTCCATTCACTGTGTGTCACGGTGGAGCCCAGCGCCACTGCTCCTCCTCACACCCAATACCAAAATTCATTCATTCACTCGACAGATATTAACAGAGGGCCTGCTGAATGCCCTGTGCACAAGCATGTCTCACATACAAGCACATGCCCGTGTATGTACACGCACACGGCAGCCCCTGCTCCCACGCACTCACACCAGCTCCAGCCCCTCCTACAGACTTCTTGGCTTTAACCTGGCAGCCTCATCAGGAAGGGTAAAGCTTCAGCCTCCTGGTCCTGGCTCGGAGCAGGTTGGGCAGGGGGAAGGGGGGACATTGAGAAGAGGGCCCCTAAACATTCCTGCTTCTACTACCTCCCTGATAAATGAGAGGGTCCTTTCTCTCCTCCCTGTCCAATCATCCTACCAATGTAGGTGCCACACAAGGAAGAAAGAGCCGCTCTGTAGGATGCTGGGGGGCACCTGCCCAGGCTGCCAGAGCCTCCTGCTTCCCAGCCACTTGCCAAGTAGGTAGCAGGCTGGGCAAGAGGGGGCAGTGCCATCCTGGAGAGCTCCCAGCTCTCCCCCCACCAGAGCCAAACCCCTCCCTTTTCTATCCTCCCTATTAATCCTCGGAAGTGAAGGGGCCGGCCCTGGCGGACCCTCAGCCCTGTTGTGGCCCCTCGCCCTCCTCGGCTGGCGTCTAATTAACTCCTCCTGCCCCCGGTTTTGTGCGCCCCCCTTACCCCACCTTGTCGGCCCCGCCCCTCCGCTCGGCCGGCTCCCCCCCACGGACATTCCAGCCCGGCCGGGCTGGTGTGCCAGGGCAACCAAGGCCGGACCGAGGCCTAATCCCCCCGCCGCCTGGCCCGGCTCGGGGAGCCCCACTCACCTCCCCGCTCTCTGGGGGCTGCCCGGCTCTGCTGTGGCGGAGACACACAATCGGGACAAAGGCGCAGCCCCCAGGGGGCTAACTCAGCCTTCACGCCCAGGTTGTGCGGCATTTGGGGAGTTTAATGAATTGTCCATCACGCCTTTCAGGGCCCGCCCGTCAGCCTGGATTAATCTTTGGAGCCCTGGTGGGGTAGGAGACACTAAGCCTGTATTTATTACTCTCCCATTGTCACTAATTGAGGTAATTATCTGTGACTCTGGCCTGGCCAACAATGCGGCATTCACTCCCGGGACCTCGATGGGCCTGGCTCCCACTCTCAGCACCAACCCTCCCTCCTCTCCTCTCCCAAACCCGCCAAGGGCTGAGTGGAGCCCTGGAGCATGATGGGAAAGTGGACAATGCCCCATAATGCTTCACCTCCCCACCAGTATGGAGTTGCAGCCAGGGAGAGGCCTGGTGCCTCCAAAGCAGGCGAGAAAATAGGGCAGCCTGTCTGGGGACAGGTTTGGCTGGCAGAGCCCTCAAGCCACAGAGGGGCATGTCTTGAGGTCTTTGGTTTTCCAGACTCTCCAACGCCCCATCTCTGGGTTTCTGGCGCCAGGGTCTCCCAGGGCCCTTCTGTGGATCCACCTTCATGTCCCTGTAGCCTCCAGAGCTCTAGGGTATTAGGAGGCCCCATCCCATGCCAGGTGTACTTTAGGGGGGTCCCAGGGCTGGCAGAGTAGTGTGGGTATGATGGGGGAGGCGGGGAGAAAGAATAGGAAAGGGCTCGAGCGGGAGCTCAGGGGAAGAGGAAGAGGAGCCATCCCAGGAAGGAGCATCCAGGGCTCACGCTAATGTGGCCATGCACTAACCTTGGGGAGAAACTTGGATTTGAAGGGGTGAACAGTGTCAAAGAGTAGATTTCACATGGAGATGGCCTCCCAGGTCAAGGGGATTGGCCGTGGGGAACAGGTGTGTGTGTGTGTCTGTGTGTGTGTAAAAGAGAGAGATAGAGAAAGATAGCAAAGGAAGATTTGGACAGGACTGGATGGTGAGCTCCTGGAGGGCAGAGACTGTGTCTTTGTCACTGTTGTTTTCTGAGAGCCTAACATTGTACCTGGCACATAGTAGATCCTGTCAGATGAATGGATGGGTGAGGCCTGTTCTTTCATTGGGGTTAAGATCTGTCGACTCTTCTCTTCCATAGCTGCACGCAGACTCTTCATTCTGCCTCAGGACTTGCTGAAAAGAAGTTCTGACCATCCCCGGACAGTTCTTGAATGGGCACTTCACCAGCTGCCTGCGTCAAGGACCTTGGCAGAACTCGGTGCTACAGTTGGAACAGCGCCACCTTGTGGTGCCTCTTGGGAGAGCTCCTGCGAGACCCCAGCAAAGGAAACCGGGTCATCCCTCCCAGCAGGGGGATGGGGGCAGGGGGTGGTCACATCAGGCAGCAGCCACCCCTCCCCCTATATGTTGACCCTGAATTGCTGTGCCAGTGTTCCTGTGACACAGTTTTATCATTTGTTCCTTCCTTCTGCCAGCATTTGCTGAGAACCTGCTCCAGGCCAAGCTTGTAGGTGATATGGAGCTAAATCAAAGGCGCTACTCTTGAGTAACTCATGTTCCAGTGGGGAATTCTACAAAAACTCTCTGCCCCTCACCTCTCCGTCAATTCCTCTCACTAAAGCTCAAACGTTTTATCCTTGCTTCCCAGGGACACTTCATGATCTGTCTCCCACACATCATTCCAGGATCCCATCCCTCTGCAGCTCTGCCTTCCCCAGTGCCTTTGCTCCCAGTGAAATCTGTGTGCGTTCCCACCTCTCTACCTTCACCCACACCCTGGAATGAACCTCTTCCCCATCTCCCGCTGCTGAAATCCACCTCAAAGCTTCCTTCCTCTTGGAGCTCTTCTAATTTCCCTTGGCAAAGTGGCCCCGCCTCCTGAAGCACCTCCTTGGCAGGGCTTTCATTAACAGCACATACTGGCTGTTCCATGGGTGGTGATCTGTGTATGTTATTCATGTTCCTATTGGCTTCTAGATTTCTGAGGACATGGACTCTGTGTTTTGTTCATCTTGGCATCTCTTGCAACATTGAGCTAGGCACATCATATGCCCTCATTAAGATAGATGGATGGATGGATAGATGAATGAATGGATAGATGGATAAATGGATGGAAGGATGACAGATGAGTTTGGTGGATGAATGGATAAATGGATGCGTGGGATGTATAGATGGACGCGTGCATTCACGGATACATGAATGAATGAACAAAAGGATGGATGCATGCATGCATAGATAGATGGATGGAGGAAGCAAGTCTTCTCTAAAAAAGATTCACAAAAGGCTATGTAGTACCAGGGGCTTCAAGGGAGGGAGGCTACCCCATGCCAGGACACACAGAGGAGAGAAGAGTGTCCAGGCCGAGACTTCCTTCACTAACAGGTGCACCCTCAGTGACGGGTCTCCCAGAGGCCTGGGTATATTCTGACTCCCCAGTAGTTATAGTTTGGGAGCTGTTCCTTCCGTCATGCTCACGTAGACCCTCTGGAATGTCTTCATCAGCATATATTATATCGTACCGCCTGCACGGTGATGACTCTGTAGTTTCCTCTTCCACATCCCGTACCCTGTCTCACACACACCCTAGATTTGTGAGCTCCCTGAAGATAGGTAACATGTCTGAGTCTCTTGTGTGTCCCTAGGGCCTGGCATACAGGTTTAATGGGTGTGTGAACAAATGAATAACTGAGTGAATGCCGACTCTCTTCCCCACAGACACATTTTGCACACTACCACTACTATTCATGTTCAGCCATCTTTGCTTGTCCTCTCCTCCTCACACACTTCCACACACGCCAGAGTTATGGCCTGGTTCTTTGTGTCATTACCCATTTGTGGCTGATCTAGTGAAGTCCCAGGGCTCTCCTGAAAGTCTGAAGGGGGAGGGGGCTCTAAGCTCCTATAAGGTCATATTAACTGGGACCCGTTCAGAAAAGGGCTTCCCTGAGAAGAACCTGGCTATTGGGAGGGTAGGAGCATCCTGTGCTAACCTGAGGGCTTCTGCCCCTACCTGACCACACCCTCCAGCTTTGCCTTTCCCTACTCCTGACCTGTGAGGCTGTCCCAAGGTGGGGGTGGGAGGAGAGAGGTAGTTGTGGCCTCTGTCTTGAGGCTGGCTGGCTGGCAGACACAGCCAGATTTAGAAGTCATTTTCACAGCAGGGAGTCTCCAGCCTTCCACCCACAGGGCCCTGCAGGGCCAGTCTGAGATATGGCTCACCAAGGGCTGGCCCTGAGACCTGCACTAGCTCCTCCTCTTCTCCTCTCTCTGCCTTTCTCCCCAGATCTTTAGCAGCTGGTGCTGATTCCACCCTTAGGCAAAGATAAATGGAGTCTTGGTGGGGGGGGGGCGGCTAGTGCACTGGCATCTTAACCACCCAAATGATCCCAGTACACCATTCACCCGTTCAAGGGGCTGTTTGTCTCCACCCCAGGGATCCCCTCTTCTCTCCGCCTCTGCTGCCTGTTCCTCCTCTTCCCTTACCTCTACTTCTCTCTTCCCATCTCCTAGCCTGATACCCCAACACTAATGACATAGCCCTAGAGAGGAATAATAATCAGAGCTTAACACTTATGTGTCACTTACTGTGTACCAGGCATTGTTCTAAGTGCTTTACATATTGAATCATTTCATCCTCCCAACAAGCCTATGAAAAAGCACTATTAATAACCTCATTTTATAACTCAGGATACCAAGGCACAGAGAGGTTGAGTAATTGCCCAAGGTCACACAGCTAGTATGAGGTAGGTACAAGATTTAAACGCAGGCTGCCAGGTCCCAGAGTCCGCGTTCTGAACACAACACTACCATAGTTCTCTAACAATGATAGCAGTGTGGGTAAGCTCTTAGAAACTGGCCTCCTGTGTGCTCACCCTCAAAGAGGCCCAGGCAGCATAGTGGAGCCCACCTCCACAAGGCCAGCCCCTCCACTTTCCCATGCAGCTCACCTCTCCTGCCAGCCCCAGAACCCTGGAGCCCGTGGGCTACAGCAAAATCCAGGCAGATGCTCTCACCACTTCCCTGGTCTTCCTCAGTCTTCCTCCTAGCCTGAAGTCCATCCTCTTCTCAGGCCCAGAGGTCGGAGGCACACACCCCTCAGCTGGAGCAGGCTCACCCCAGCCTGGCCTCAGTTTTCACTCCTGCCTTTATCTTCCACAACTCCTCTGAACGTATCCTCAACTCCGGGCAAACCAGACCATTTGATAATTTCGTAAACATACCCTGTTTCCCTATATCCATGCCTCTATTTTTGCTCTCCCCTCTACCTGCAACCCCTTTCCCCGAATTCTATCTCAGATGCCACCTCCTCCATGCAGGCTTTCCTGGTCTCATAAAATCCATACATTCTGCCTTGTTTGATTCCTTAGAGTACTTAACACCCGCTGCTCAATCTATCATTATTTGTGTGTTTTCCTCTTCACCCCATTGTCAGGCAGGTCTTACTCATCTCTTTCCTGGAGCCCAGCTTAGTGCCTGGTTCCCCTCAGGTGCTCAGTAAATGCTCAGTAGTTATAATCGGTAGAAGTTAGAATTGTAGGTGGAAGGGAGACAGAACTCAGGAACCTTTGATCTCTGCCCAAGGTGAACCCCAATTACTTTACTTCCTCCAGTAAGAGCTAACTTGAAACCTGGCAGTGTGGGTTCCAGGCATCTTCTGGGATGGAAGGACCTTCCCGGGTGACTGACCAAGGTTCTCCATTTAGGTTCAAAGCCCAAAGAGGACACCCCCCACCCCGTGCCCCATTCCACTGAACCAAGGCCCGGCTTAGGGTCCAGTCCAGCGGCCTCCCTACCCTGCTCCCTCCCCGTCCTGCCCAGCCTCTCCTGGTGCGGGTGGGGAGTGACACTGAGATAATTGGAGACCAAAACTATACGCGGTTTGAGAGCGGGCCTGGGGATCTGAACGCTGAGCCTGAGTTGGAGTTGGCAGGACTCCGTGGGGGTGGGGGGCAGAGGCGGGGCCGAGGGCCGGGCCAGGACTCGGAGACTGAGTCTGAGCGAAGCCCCCGCGCCTGCCGAGCCGGCGGCTAAATTTACCCAGGCTGACTCAGCCCTTGCCCGGAATGGGGGGTGGGGGGAGGGCATCGGGGCAATGGGAAGAGCCAGCGGGGGTGGGGTGGGGGGCAAGGAACAGAGAGTCCGGCCTGGGGGAGACAGGGGTGGGCAGGGAGTTTCCATCCAGTAAAGGAGTCTCCTCCACCGCCCACCAGGCGGGAAGGAGCGCCGGAGCCCTGGGGAAGGGACACTATGGGGAGTGGGTCGGTGAAAGGAAGAAGATGCCAAGGCTGGACAAAGGGAAGCTTAGATTTATTGAGCGCCTGCTGTGTACCAGGCACTGTGCAAGGCGCTTTACATACATTATCGCATTAAGTCCTCACAACAACCCTGCGAGGTAGGTGTTTATAAACCCCCATTTGACGGATGAGGAAACTGAGGCTCAGGGAGGTGAAGTGATTTGGCCAAGTTCACATGGCTAGTAAATAGAGACAGAAGAGGTGCCCGAGATCGAAGAAAAAAAAATACTTCAGTGTCTGGGTCCCAAGCCGTTTGGTGTGGATAGTAGTACAAAGAGGGGCTCCGCGCGCTCCAGAGGTCTGCAAGGCCAGAGGCCTGCTCCCGATCTCGCAAGACTGGAGACAGCAAGGCGGGGGACCCGCGCGCAGTAACTAGGGAGCAATTGATTAACTGGCAGTGCCGGGGTTGGAGGGACTCGCGGACTAGCTACCAGGGAAATCCGCGACCTGCGCGCGCCCCATAGTGGCTACAGCGAGTATCACACCCCACACCTACAGGCTTTTGGGGACCAGCCTCCCTCTTCCTTCCCTGGCTGGTTTCTGGAAGAGGCAGACATGCAAGACATTCTCAGGGTTCTTTCAGATGGGTGATACCACCTGAGTGGGAAATCGTGGTAACTATTCAGAGCATCACTAAGGAACACTGGGGAGGAGGAAAAGGGGAAGGCCTAAAAAAGTCCCAAGCTGCTCAGCTCAGACCACCACAAACCAGGGACAGTGACAAGGCCACCACCCTGCACTGCCTTGGGGATCCTACGCCTAAACCTGAGACTGGAATAGGAGCCCTTGCCCACTTACTCGGCTCTTCTGCAAACACTGCACAGTCTCTTGAATTGAGAGTGAATGCAGGTGTCAAAGAAGCCACCCAGGGACGCTCAGACTCTGTTCACTTATTCCTAACTGTATTGGCTTGGGCAGGGGAGGAGTAGATAAATGCCTCCCCAAGGACTCCAAAACATCAGGGATGGACGTTAGAACTCCCTTGTTTTACATATTACAGGGCCTGGAGAGGGGAGGCGACTTGCCGAAGGTCACCCAGCCAACCAGTGTCAGAGTTGGGATTGGAAGCCAAAACCTGTGACACCAAAGTGAGTCCTCTTCCTGCTTTGCTGGCGGCTTCTGCCAAGAGCCCCTCCTCTTCTGCCAAGGGCCTCTCCGTCACCTGGTCACCTCAGTCCGAAGCCTCTCCATCACCTTCCCCCTCCTGCCCAGAGGCCCTGCCCTGAAGTTGCCCTATGACTATCCCATCCCTGTCCTCCTGCCTTATCCTGCCTAGGCCTCTCTGCTCAGTTCCATGCCTAGTGCGTCGGCCCCTGCTGAGACCTTACCCGAGTGCCCTGAAGACCCTACCAAACGTTAAAGTCTACTGCGCACCCTCACCTCTCCTGAAAAAAAAAAAAATCATGAATTGACATATGCTCCCTTTCATCTGTGCGCCTTCTATTTTGAGTATGGGAACGGGTATAGGTAAGAGGTACAGGGAAGTCTGTGAGGAAGAAAGGGGACACAAATACAATAAAGGCCCTCTCACTGTCGCTCCCTATTTCCCTGTGGGGTCCCCTTAGTGTCCCTCGCCCCCGAAGAGGACCTCCTCGGTTCGGCTGATGACATCTAGAATTTCTCCGATATTGTCGCTCAGCTCGGCTGCCTTCCCGCCTTCCGGGGGCCCGGTCCGCTTGTTCCGCCAGGAGGCGCCCGAGGCTTCTGTGTCGCTTCCATCAGAAGAGCTGCTATGGACGCTGAGCTCCGCAGCTTCGTCCGAGTCGGAGTCCGGGGCGGTGTGGCGGCGGATGCGAGACACGGCTTCCCGCAGGGCCCCGGCATAGGGCCCCGGGGTCCGCGCCCAGCCCCGGCCTGCGCGCCGCAGGACCGCAGCCACTTCCTCCGAGCCCTCGGCACGGCGCGCGCCTCCCGAAGCCGCTGGGCCTAAGGCTGAGTGCTCTGGGCTACCTGGCTGCGTGGGGGCATCCTGCAGGTTTACTTCGCCGACCGGGAGCCCCAAGATGCGGGAGGCGCGCTCCTCCAGTGAGGAGTCCGCGGACGTCCCGCCCTCAGCTTCGAGCCCACGTCCCCCACCGGGCTGCTGTGAAGGGCGACTGCTCAACAGCAGCTTTCGGCAAGGGGAGGGAAGGACCGCGGCCCCCTCTCCCTCCTCCTTGTTGGGCTTCAGTTGGGTGGGGGCATTCCCCACAAGGCGCGGCACCCCAGCGGGCAAAAGCTGCACATGCTGGTTTCGAGGGGTCGGAACATACTGGGACCGTATCACCACGCAAGTGGCGTCAATGACAAAGACACCTTCCCCACGAGCCGGGCCACGGGAGCTTCGTGGCAGGGTGTGGGGGCGGCGGGTCGCCTTCCAACCCTCCAAGGTCTCGGGTCCGGCCTCCTCTCTATGACCCAGGGACTCCCTCCATCCCGTGCCTCCCGGAGCCCAGGGTCTGGGGAGGGTCTGGCTATGTCGGGGAGGCTGCTTTTTAACGGAGGGCATCCAGCACTTGGGGAGCCAGCTCTGTTCTCTCCCTTCCCCGGAGCCCTTGGGATGGGGCCTGGACCTGGGAGCAGGACGCGGGGGGCTGGGAGTGGCAGGTGCAGACCCCGCAGGAACTGTCTCCGTGCCTGGGTTCCCAGCAGCTTTGGCTTGGGGATGTCCGTCGCTACCACTCTTCAGGCCAGCAGCAGCCAGCCTCAGGCTTCTCTCCGCGGCCACCTTACCGGACTCCAGCCTTGGCCTGGCTGTTCCACAGCCTGGGGATCCCCCCAGGAGACCCCGGCCCTGACGGAGACCCCAGGCCCCTAGGACGTCCCGGTAGATCCGAGGATCTAGCCTCTTCTTTGTGCACCCTCCCTCTGTCCTGGTCGGAGCAGAGGTTGAAGAGGCGGGCGCCTGCGAGGGCTCGGGTCCTCGCTTAGTCCCCAGGGTCCTGTGGGGGCCTTCGTAAGAGGGTGGAGCCACGTAGGGTGGCGGCCGGTCCCAGCGGCGTCGCGGGGCCATTCCGGCAGCACCTCTCAGCAGCAGGTGAGCTTCGTAGCTGGGAGGCCCTGGCCGCCGACCTCCCCAGGGCCCCGCCCACGCCGCCCCTGGATTGCTCTGCGGCTGCGCGGATGGACGGGGCGGTCGCCCCACGGACCCCAGGCGCTCCGGCCGTGAGGGAGCTGGGAGCCCTGCAGGCTGGGCCACCCGAGGGGCGTTCCGAGGCTCCGGGCGGGGCCGACCAGGGGGACTCCTTCGGGCCCCACCAGCCTTGCGCCTTTTTCGCTCAGTCTCCTTGGCCTCCCGCTCCTGCGATGCCGCTTTCCTTTTCTCTTGCTCCCGGGCTCGGGCCTCGGCCGGGGGCCCCGCCCGCCAGTTGGTCGCCTCCTGCAGCACCCTGGAGGCCCAGGGCCGGCGGGGCGGCGGCTCAGGGGATCCCAGGCGCGGCCCACACCTGGGACAATGAGCAGGAACCCAGGTGAGCAGTTTGTGGGGGAAGGGAGCCGAGGTCCGGGGAGCTGGGAGCGTTGCAGCCCACTTGGGGCCGCCTTGTGGAGGGGAGTGTGTGAGTGTGTGCGCGTGTGCACGTGCGTATATGTTAGGGTTGAAGTCGAAGCGGGACTCCTCACCATCTCTCCATACACACTTTAATAGCGTCTGCCCCATCTCACCTGCCCTTTCTCACGCCCACTCCTGTCGCCCCAAACAAACGGGATGAGTCAAGCCCCAGCCCTCGGGATGGGGTGGGGGGAGGAGTGGGAAAGAGAAGGGGGAACAGCAGCCCTGGCTGGTGCCCACGGTAAGGTCCGGACCCCAATCCCTGCCCCACCACTCTCTTCCCCTTACCCCTCCTTCACTCACGTGCGGCTCTGGGGCCCGCGGGCCCAGTGGCTGGCCTGGAAGTCCATGAGCTGTCGAGGAGGGGCGCGGCGACTATAATGACAGGAAATAGTCTTCACTTCGATCACCAGCAGCTTTGATTTCTGCACCCAGAGGCAGCTGCCAGACTCCTCATCCTGGAGCTCCCGGGGGCTATCGGGCCCCTCGGAGAAGAGCTGGCCATCCAGCATCCTGCCCCACCCCACCCCGGCCCCCCACCCTCCCACCCGCCCCGAAAGCCCCCTCCCAGCCCGGGGAGCCGGCGCCCACTGCAGAGCGGCGGGCCCAGCGACTGGGGACTATATATACCCAGGCACACGTGTGTGCCTGTCTGTGTGTGTGCGCGCGCATGTGACACGGCGCGGACGGCTCCGCGCTGCTACCTCCCCCACGTGCACGACCGCCTCCTGGGGCCCGGGATTGGGCGCCCCTTCCCACTGCTCTTGTCCCCCAAGCCTGATGGGACCTGCACGAGTGGGCAGGGGATTTCTTATTCTTGCCAAGCTGACAGCGCCTGCACCCCCGCCCCCATTTCTTCAACCTTCCCGCCGTTTTAACCCTTCATTCTCCTGCTTGTCAGGGTGCCTGACCAGCAGCGTTCTGCCCCTGACTTCCTGCCTCGGACTTCGTTTTCTCCGACAGGGAGGTGATGGGAATGGAACTCAAGGTCTCCGCCTGCCACTCTCTGCTGGTTTCCATGGGGTTGGGGTGCAGGAGGGGCTGGCCCAGGCTGGGGGGGGTTATTTTTAGCGGCAGTGGCGTTCGGGCGCAGAGAGGAGATGAGTAACCAGCTTCCACGCGGTGGAGGGAGGAGGCGGTGGCTTTCACGCAGCCTTTGTGCGACTCTGGGGGAGAGCTGCCTCCAAGCTCAAAAAGGGTCACCCCCCCACACACCCTTAACTCCTTACCCTCTCAGTGCTGTGCTCAGGGCTGCTGGTGCAGCAGGACAGGAGTCTGTCTTAGCCATCGAAGCTGCCCACACTCTCATTCTGTTTGTCCTTGGGCACCCGTGGAGCCCTCTCCCTGAGGCAGGCTCTCTCCCCTAGTCCAGAAGCGAGGATTTGGGGGGTCATAATGTTCTCAGCCTGAGCTCTGCTCAGCTTTATGGAGGACAGACTAGGGTGCGTACCCACTTGCACCCTCTCAGAGGGTATAGAGGAGGAATGGCGTGCTCCCTTGGCAAAACTAATCCCCTAGCAACTGAAATGATAAAAGTGGGCCCTATTTCCCAGCGTAGATCTCTCCATCACCACTACCACAATGCCTGCTGACTCAACCCCCACCTGAAGTGGTGCTCAAGACCATCACCTTTTAGGCTCATTCTGTCCCGGGGAGGGGGTCGTTGCTTACATCTACATGATCCCTCCCCCCAAGCCTATACCAGGTGTCCCCTGATTCACCATGGTAATGTTAGTGGCAGCACAGCCCACGCCAACCCTTCCATGCAGAGACTTAGCAACCATGCCTGGCAACCATGGCAGCAGTTCCAGTGGAGAGGAGGGGTGCGGGGAGGTGGGAGAAGAGTGTGTATGGCAATGGTTCCTGAAGAAGGGATAATTCGCCTCTCCTGAGAGGAACAGGTAAGAATAGAAGGCTTTGAGGCTCCCAAATTTTGTCCCTTGTCTTTCTTTCTGCTCCATCCTCAGACTCTGAGACTGACTGGTTAGGTTTTTAGGGGGCAACGGGAGACGCAGATCCCCATTTGTTTTCCACCAAAGTATATGCAGCCCTTAGGCACAGACCCTTCCTTTTAAGGTGATGAGCCAGGAGGGTTGTTTTAGGACAGAGACTGACTTACTGAGAACCAGAGAAACAAAACCCAGGCCTCCTGCTCCCTAACATGGACCTTTAGAGTGAACCCAAACATCCCCTATCCCATCCAGTCGACCCCACTTTACACCTACCAGGTGCACCGATGTCTCTTTGCTTGAAGGTGCTTCCTTCCACCCAGGTCCCAACAGAGCCCTCAGGCTTTAAAAGTCCTTGCCTCCTCCCTAGACACGATGGAATGTGACATAAGGAGACATCTGTCCTTTCCACCATTCACCCACCCCCACACAAACATACCCTAATTCTAATAACTTGGAAGCCTCCCTCCCTCAAGGCTGGGAATGTGCTATGAGAGCTGTGAAGGGATGAATGCAGAAGCAGGGGCTTCTCCAAAGCCATGATGCAGCACTGAAAGCTGACCTCTGACCAGTGCCCTGATGCTTCTCTGTGTTCCATCAAGAAGCCTGGTTTGGAGGAACAAGTATGGTATGGCTGGGTTCATCCGAGTTCTTAGGCACAGTGTGGGTAGGGATACACACAGGAGTTACTCTGAAGTTCTTTCAAATCTTGGATAGGAAATGGTTATCATACCTGTAAGGCAGTGGTGAGATGGTACCCAGAATTTGGTTCATAGCCAACAATCTAGCAGTCCTTACAGTGCTCGGTGCTGACTACTGTTTTGGTCCACATGGTTTCAGCACAGGGAAAGGGTCTGATGGGGTGACCATAATCCTGCTGCTCCCCACCCCCCACTCTCCAGCTCATGTCTACCTTGGAAGAAAGGGATTTGTGAGTTCAAAGACAGTGCCAGCTCAGCAAAATCCAGAGTCCCACCTTCTCTAAGAAAAGTTGAGAGTGGCAGGTCTCTCTGCCTACCTAAAGGAGATCCTCAGTCTGTGATGGGATTTTCCTTGGGTGCCAGCTATGGTCCAGGCAGAGGAGAAAGTGAGGTGGTAAGGAGACTGCAGGGAATAGTTATGAAGAGTGAATTAGAAAGGCAGTAACTCTAGTGTAGTGGTGAAGTGCATGAGCTCTAAAGCAAGACTATTTTGGCTCAAATCCTAGCTCTACTTTTTATTAATGGTGTGGCCCTAGGCTAGTTACTTAGCCTCTCTGTGCCTCAGTTAAAAGAAAAAAAAATCTGTAAAACTGAAATAGTATCTACTATTGTTCTGAGGATTAGTTGAAGTAATATATGTAAAGCACTGAGAATGGTGCCTGGCACACAGCTTTATATATATGTGTGTGTGCTATTATTGTTGTTATTAATGATGAGCTGGAGAAGCCATATGAAGTAGGAAGGCTGGAGTAGTAGTGTCTATCAACTACAAAAATCAAACACTGAAATACCATGAAGAGGCTCCTGTCATTTTAATTAGGTTTGCCACAAAAAGCAATAACCTCAGCTAACCGCTCTGCCCTCCCCCTCCACCTGAGTCTCATCTCCCTTCATATGCATACAGCACAGGAACCCAAAGGCCCTCCTCCCCATGATCCTCCCCACTCCCATTATGGGAAGAAATGCCATTAAATGGACTCAGCCTCCTCCATACAGCATGAAACAGGATGAATAAAAATATCTTTATGAAGAGTTTTGTTGTGTCCATTATCTTAGGGTGGAGTCAGGGACAGAGATAGAGGCAAAGGCTGGGTGAGGTCTGGGGATCTCTCAGAGATCAGAATTTGCCTGAGAAGCACAGAAAGGGGGCTATGTCTAAGTGGGCAGGGACCAGGCTGAAAGATTTCCTCAAGGGTGAGGATAAGGACAGCTAAAAATCCATTCTCCTTCCTCCCCCACACCTTCCCTCACTCCCATGTAGAAGGGTAGGGAGCTCCCGGGCAGGGAACAGAGTCCCAATTCTCTAAAGTTCTCGTCTCTGGTTCCCAGAGCTTTGGGCAGGCAGTGAGTGGGGCATAACCCCTGGTGCTGCATGACCCCTTCCCCCGGCTCAGGGCTTCTCTCCGCCTGTGAGCACCAGGGCCTGCAAGATGTCAGACAGTGATACAATTCCCTTGACCACATCATTCTCATCCACCACTACAAGCCGGTGAACCTGCACAGAGCAATAAGGAAGGGAGAAAGGGATGTTTAGTGCCAGCCTCAGTTAAGGTGAGCCCTTCAGCCCCTACCCTCCATGCCAAACCGAAGCTGCTACCCCCAGCACCTTTTGGGTTGCTGGCTCCCCTACCTCTGCTTCTACCAGCCTGTTGATGATGGTTTCCAGAGTCTCATGCAGGTAGCACTTGAGGACACCCTCAAAGTGATGCGATCGATGTTGCAGGGCTTTGGTCACTGACACATCTAGATTGTTGTAGGTCTTCTCTGCTGCCAGATTCTGGGGAGAGAGAGAAACATTCATGCAGGGAAGCAAGGGAGCCGGCCCGCAAACTCCGAGCCCACCCAACCTCACCAGAGTGATTTAGGGTAGCTGTCAGCCATGCCCACAAGCCATACCCAGCTCATTCAATTCCTTTTCAAACAGGATTTGAAAGCTTAGAAGCTTCTAAAACCCTCAGGTCCCAGAAGAGACTCTCTTCTTCTCCCTCTCCACATCCAACACCCCACCCCTTTCCCTGCCTCCCAGCACCTCCACAATCACTCACGATAACATCAAACTTGGAGTAGATGTCCACCACACGCCCTAGGGGGACAGAGGCAGCTCAGCAAGGAGGATCTGGCATCCAAGGCTCCCCCAGCCTATAGAATCACCCTCCGGGCTGAGCTGAGGGGACAGCAGATTTTCCCACAGCCTCCCTGGCTTCCCTGGAGCCCTCCCTCTCCTTTTGCCCAATCTCTCACCTTTCTCATCCACCACTGGCAGGGCTGAGACTCGGTGCTGTACAAAGATGCCCAGAGCCACGTAGACGGGGGTAGTAGTGCGGACCATAGCAATGTTAGCATAGGTGCCAATCTGTAGCTCTTCCAGAGACTTAGACATGAACTCTGGCTTGGGGAACTCAGTGATCTGAGGAAATAACCATCATCTTGATTTTTTTCAAGGCCCCTCAAACCACCTATGGATACCCCTCCGACAAGTATGTAAGAAGTAAAAACTGGGCCGAGGAGCACTTACAAACAACTTGAGGAATTTGAGGATGCGCTTGTGGGTAAGGATGTACAAGGTGTTGCCTGATTCCGGGTCAATAACTGGCAGCCTGTGGATCTTGTTTCGAATTAATGAAGAGACAGCATCAAACAAGCTGTGGGAAGGTAGGGGATAATGATAAGTTCCACAGTGCTGGGCCTGAGGGTGGTTAAATAGCTCCTTAGAGTTTGTTTATAAACAGGTGGTTGGGGGAGAGGAGCAGTGTTCAGACTAGACGTGTGTGTGTGTGTGTGTGTGTGTGTGTGTGTGTGTGTGTGTGTGTGTGTGTGTGTGTGTGTGTGTGTGTGTGTGTGTGTGTGTGTGTGTGTGTGTGTGTGTGTGTGTGTGTGTGTGTGTGTGTGTGTGTGTGTGTGTAGTGTCTTGCCTCTCTTCTGCCCTTGGATCTTTGGGTATCTACGGCCTTAGCTATGATGATGGCAAGGCTCTTTCCCCTCTGGACAAATGGTTAGCTGGAACTCACCTGGCATTAGGAGAAATGCAGACAAGTGGTTTAAAGGAGTCCTGTAGGTACACCTCTGAAGGGAAAAGGGAGGTTCACAAAATACCACCATGAAAAACTGTTTCCCAGGAAACTTTCCATCCCTTTATCCTTTTACAACCCCCAGTTCTCTACATACCTCTCCAAGTTTCTATCTTGTGTTCTTCTAGCTCATAGATCTGAACCTGAAAGCAGAAGCAACAGAACTTGAGACTTGATCTCCCTGCTTCACTAACCCCTTGTAGTTTGTTTGGAAGAAAGGAAATGAGAATGAGGGACTCTGGGCAGGGAAAGTGGTTTTGGTCATTGAGCTAAGGCTCCTTACCAGGGCTGATTTATAGTAGCGGTGCAGAATATTGATGAAATCAGTGATGGTCAGCATGCCTAGGGGCCAAGATAAGAGCCCTCAGCACTGCTCAAAGCTTCTCTCCCTGCCCAGCACAAGATGCCAGTAAAACTGTGTTCCAACAACTTCTGCTTACCCACAAAACTTTGCTTCTTACTATCCCACAAAGGCGCAGCTCGGACACCATTAGTCACCAAAGCAAAGAAAGCTTTCTTCACCTGTAGTGAAAGAGCAACAGTCACAAAGGAAAATTCCCAGGGGGCAGGATTTTAACAGAATAGGAATTGGGTATGCTGGGGAAAACATGAGCCCAACCCCATAGAAGGACAAGGGTATTAGCCTTGGGATGAGGTAGGATGAGAGGTATTGAACCAGAGGCTCCAAGGAAGGGGGAAGGGAAAAGAGGATTTCACCTACCTGAAGGGAAGTATCAAATACAACCAATTTTGAGCTTGTGGGAATCAGGTCATAGCAGCGATGAGACTTCATGAAGGAAGTATACACGCTATTGTTGGATTCTGGAGTCTCTGCATAGGGTGGGAAAGTTAGTAGCTTCCTTCCATGCAACAACTCACAATCAAAAGAGGCAGAAAATAAAAGTATTGTAGTTGCTCAAATATTTACAGCATGATTTTATAAGGCCCCCTATTCTGTTTTGTTCCTACTGTTCCCACAAAACCTGGATAAACCCCTTCAAAACCATTTCATCCAACCCCACCCCCAGGTAGAACTATATAATCTATTGGCTCCTTAGCCAAAAGATGGCTGACTAAAACAGAAAGTCTGTAATACTTTCACTAACCTATTCTAGTCTAAAAGCTTTTTTTCTCATCCTTAACTCATTTTCCTTTTCATATATTTAGCACATTTTCACTTGTTCTCTTTTCTCAATTAAGATGTAATTAAGCTTCTTAAAATCCAGGTAAACTTCTTAAAATTCTTCTAAGACCCACAGATGAGAAAGTCATGGTCCAAGTTGGGCCATTTCAGAACAACACTAAGTTAAAGCCCAGTGCTCAATCAACCTGGCCCAAAACAACCTGAGAGTCCATCTTGGGATGACTGTGTGAATCAGAAATCATCCCACCTACTCTAGACAAATGAGAGACCCTGGCTGGGTTTACCTTTCCATTCCCCTGATTTTAACTGCTTGCTCTCAACTGGAGAAGCAAGCCTCAAAATAATAGCCCAAATGTGCTACATAGTATGCTATGTGTACTTAAAAATATTACACCATCTAATCTGCAAGGCAAATAAATATTGCCCTCATTTTTCAGCTGAGAAAACAGGTGGAAAGCAGCAAAAAAAAAAAAAACTGCTCAAGGTCATACCATTAGTAACAAGAAAGACTCAAACACGGATCTACCTGATTCCAAAGTTCACGCTCTTAAATCCTATGCCAGTTGTTTGTTTTTAATTTTTTACCAAAGTTATACAGGTACACAGTTTAAAGAGTCAAATACTTCTACAAATTTTGTTAAGAAAAACTGCAGTCCCTAGCACCCACCTCCCTGTACGACCCCTCCCCAGAGATGAGACCTCTTTTAGCTGAGTATTTTGGTACTTATTTCTATGTCTATAAATAACATGCTTATATTGCTACCTTTTTTGTTCACTTTTAGGCATTAACTATTATCATGCAAGGAAGATGAGAGGCATTATCTATTATCATGCAAGGAAGATGAGAATTTTCAATTCTCTTTACTACCAGGACCCCATTATAAACATGCACCTCCCATCACTCCGTTCTCCCAGAAGTTAAACTGTACGGTTGGTTACATCAGTATTTAAATAATTTTGACTAAATATTCATTATTTAGAGCTAAGTCAAGTAGTAAAGTCTGATTTTTTTTTTCTTTCACAACTTTTTGTTTTCCTTGGAGTTAATAACTGTCTTGTCTTTTTGTTTGCTTAGTTCTCTATGCATAATACTTATAACTAATTCAATCCCCAAACTCTTTACCAATTGTTTAAATCTCCTTTCAAGAAGTTCAGAAGCATGAGATAGTCTAACAATTTAAACTACCCAAAGAAGTCTCTCTGGAGCCTTCTGACCTGCTCAGATCTGGGCTGGTGTGCCTGGTGTGCACTGCTGTCATCCTTAGATCTTCCTTCATCACCATCCAGGGGAGCCAGCCCTTTCACGTCTCTCCTGTACTGGCACTCCTGTGTCCTGTATCCCATGTTTTCATCTTTTTTGATTACTCCCTTGTTTTGGTGGAGCACATCTTCCAGTAGCTTCCTGAGAAAGGGTGCATGGGAAGTAAATTTTTTGAGACCTTGTAGCCTGCAGATATCTTTATTTTACCCTCATCTTTGAATTATAATTTGGCTGGATATAGAATTCTAGGTTGGAATTTATTTTCCTGCAGAATATTGAAGGCACTGCTTCATTGCCTTCCAGCTTCTGGTGCTGTTGAGAGTCCGGAGTCCCAGGCAATTCTGATTCCTTGTGTGTGACTTGTTTTTTTCTCTTTGGAAACTCAGGATCTTCTCTTTGTTCCCAGTGTTCTGAAATCTCATGATGATTGTGCTTTGGGTGGGACAGTTTCACCCATTGTGCTGAATATTCAATGAGTCCTTTCAACATGAAAACTAATGTTCTTCAGTTCCAGGAAATGTTCTTGAATTGCTTCCTTGATTGTTTCCTTCCCTCTGTGTTGTCATTTTTCTCTTTCTGTAACTCCTATTATTTAGATATTGGACTTCCAAAAACTGATCCTTTAAGGTTTGTTTTTGTTGTTGTTGTTATTGTTTTTAAAATACAGTAGTCCCCCCCTTATCCAAGGTTTCACTTTCCACAGTCTCAGTTACCCGTGGTCAACCCTAGTCTGAATATTAAATGGGAAATTCCAGAAATAAACAATTCATAAGTTTTAAATTGCACGGCATTCTGAGCAACATGATGAAATCTCTTGCCATTAAGCTCAGTTCCAGCCCTGGGCGTCAATCGTCCCTTTGTCCAGCATATCCCGCCTGTTAGTCACTTAGTAGCCATCTCAGTTATCAGATTGTCGCTGTATCACAGTGTTTGTGTTCAAGTAACCTTTATTTTACTTAATAATGGCCACAGAGCACAAGAATAGTGATGCTGGCAATTCGGATATGTAAAACTGAAGCCCCAAAGTGCTTCCTATAAGTGAAAAGGTGAAAGTTCTTGACTTAATAAGGGAAAGAAAAAAAATCATATGCTGAGATCTATGATAAAAATGAACCTTCTGGACTTCCCTGGTGGCGCAGTGGTTAAGAATCCGCCTGCCAAGGCAGGGACATGGGTTCAATCCCTGGTCTGGGAAGATCCCGCATGCCACAGAGCAACTAAGTCGGTGTGCCACAACTACTGAGCCTGCGCTCTACAGCCTGTGAGCCACAACTACCAAGCCCATGTACCACAACTACTGAAGCCCGCACGCCTAGAGCCTGTGCTCAGCACCAAGACAAGCCACCGCAATGAGAAGCCCGCATACTGCAACGAAGAGTAGCCCCCGCTCGCCGCAACTAGAGAAAGCCTGCGTGCAGCAACGAAGACCCAACGCAGCCAAAAATAAATAAATAAAGATAAAATGTTAAAAAAAAAAAAAAGAATCAGCATAAACACAATTCACTGATAAAAAAAAAAAGGATGAATCTTCTATCTGTGAAACTGTGAAGAATGAAAAAGGAATTCATGCTAGTTTTGCTGTCACACTTCCAACTGCAAAAGTTGTGGGGTCAGTGTGTGATAAGGACTTAGTCAAGATGGAAAAGGCATTAAATTTGTACAATAAGATATTTAGAGGCAGACAGACCGACCAACCCCATTCACATAACTCTTAATATATGTTATAACTGTTCTATTTTATTATTAGTTACTGTTGTTAATCTCTTACTGTGCCTAATTTGTAAATTAAACTTTCATAGGTATGTATGTATGTATAGGACAAAAACATAATATATACAGGGTTTCATAGTATCTGCTGTTTCAGGTATCCACTGGGAGTCCTGGAATGTATACCCCGAGGATAAGGAGGTACTAACTACTGTATCTTTTCTCTCCTACTTTCCTCTTCTTTGATTTTTTCTTTTCCTTTATAGTTTATTACAAGATATTGAATACAGTTCCTTGTGCTATACAGTAGAACTCTGTTGTTTATTTTATATATAGTAGTTTATATCTGTTAATCCCATACTCCTAATTTATCCCCCTCCTTTCTCCTTTGGTAACCATAAGTTTGTTTTCTATGTCTGTGAGTCCACTTCTTTGATTTCTAATTCTGCTTTATGAGAGATTTCTTCAACTTGATTTTCCACACCTCCTACTTAGTTTAAAATTTTTGCTATTGTATTTTTAATTTCCAAGAGCTCCTTTTTTGTTTTCTGAAAACTGCTTTTCTTAAAAAAATTACTTCCTATACTTGTTTCATGGTGGAAATATTCTTCATCTGAGTATGCATTAATGTTAATTTTTTTTATTTATTTTTAATAAATTTATTTATTTACTTTTGGCTGCACTGGGTCTTTGTTGCTGCATGCGGGCTTTCTCTAGTCGTGGTGAGCAAGGGCTACTCTTCATTACGGTGCGCAGGCTTCTCATTGTAGTGGCTTCTCTTGTTGCGAAGCATGGACTCTAGACACGCGGACTTCAGTAGTTGTGGCACGCCGGCTCAGTAGTTGTGGCTCACAGGCTCTAGAGCGCAGGCTCAATAGTTGTGGCGCACGGGCTTATCTGCTCTGCAGCATGTGGGATCTTCCCGGACCAGGGATCGAACCCGTGTCCCCTGCACTGGCACGCAGATTCTTAATCACTGTGCCACCAGGGAAGTCCATTAACATTAATTTTTAAAGTTCTTTTCTCTATGCATTGACTTTTCCCTTCTGTTGCTTTTTTTCCTGTTTGTTTTTTTCCATTTGTGGGGGGCAGTTTGGATCACTTTTTTCAAGTTACAGGGTTTCTTTAGATGTCTGGTAATCCTTGGTTTAAAGGAGGATTCAAACCATATTTTAAGAGTGGAGTCTTTTTTTTTTTTTTTTTTTGCGGTACGCGGGCCTCTCTACGCAGGCCTCTCACTGTTGTGGCCTCTCCCGTTGCGGAGCACAGGCTCCAGATGCACAGGTTCAGCGGCCATGGCTCATGGGCCCAGCCACTCCGCGGCATGTGGGATCTTCCCGGACCGGGGCACGCACCCGGGTCCCCTGCATCAGCAGGCGGACTCTCAACCACTGCGCCACCAGGGAAGCCCAAGAGTGGAGTCTTTAGAGCTGATTAGAAGCTCTATGTCTGTAAATGAACCTTGTTGACGGTGAACCATTTAGATGGGGAACACTCAATACTTACATTTATAGGGCTTTCCCCTCAATGGGATTCTGAAGAGAAGGATTATTCATGCAATTTTGTGCTTGGAGGATGAGGTCTTTTCTATTAGCACTCTGAAAACCGAATGGGGGAAAAGGGCTGGGGTCTCAGCATCCAGTATGGTTCACTTCATGCTCCTGTTTTCAGCGCAGTACCTCTGCCTTCAACTGGGCCGGCGCCCCTTTCCATACCTCCAGTCTTTGCCAAAGTTGGGATGGGAGTTTCCCAGCTGCACTCAGTGGGGGAGGGAGTCTTGGGATCTGACTGCTTCTTAGACCTTCAATGCTTTTGGGCTTTCCTCACTGCTAGTTTATAATTCAGTTTTCTCAGGTCTGCTAAGTCACTTACCACACTTCTGTCTGCTTTCCAGCTTCCAAAAATTCATTGCTATTATCTCCTCTCTTGTTCTCCCTATTCTGATGGTTTTGTACCTTTTAAAAAAAATTCCTTCATGGTTTTAGTGGCTTTTTGTGAAGGAGCGAAAGTAGATGCATGTATTCAATCCACCATCTTTAACTGGAAGGCCACCATTGTTCCTCAAATTTGAAAACTCACAGACTCCCAAGAAGACTCCCATGTCTTTTGACACCAGTTTAAGACATGCTACACTGACAGTTAAATACCACCATTCCAGGCTACAGGCCTACAAACATATTTGACTTGGTTTTCCCAGGATTTTTAAAATAATTTAAATCAGTTGCCCAATTTAAAAAAATCTGGAGATTTACATAAAAATCCAAACTCTCAATTTCTTTTCATAATCAGAAGATCTTACAAAAGTAGGTTGTGAATTCCCAAATAGTAGCAATTGACCAGACCTGGATAGTTGCTGCCTCCTTTTAGATGCAACAAGATCTACAGGTTATTGTAGTCATACGCAGCTCACGTCACTGCTTGATCCATGGAGGCAATTTGAGTGTCTTACCCCTGCCTCAGTTGGTGCTAATGTGAATGCACTCAGAAACACAAAATGAGCACTGATATCATGGGGCAGTACTCAATTATGAAGAATCATCTAGGTAATTCAAAATATGACTAGATTAACTTTTTTGGATACCAACAACATGAAAACAGAACATTTAAAAAATTCTTGTGGAGAACTCACGGACCTTTAATAATATGTCCTAGGATCTCATCCCATATTTCAATCCTCTGAGAAAGTGTGTACTCCTAATGCCAATAAACATGTCCTAGGAAGACTAGGAGTGTTCCTGGGCAAAATTCTTTACCAGAGATGCCTATAAATTTTGCTTCTTTCTAGATGACCTAGGGTTGAACCACTCCATTCTAACCAAGTATTTGGGCAGGTGCTGGAATTGCCTTCTCCTGTGCCCTGAATTTTAGGGTTTAGTGCCTCTATTTCTAGATTAGTTCTAAGGGTTTCAAGTCCCTTCTATAATTTCTTGTGTATACTCAGTGGTTTTAGTGAGATCGCTGTATGATGAAATCCTAGTGGCTTTGTTTCTGGGCTACTCAGAACATACCAGGGACTTTTTTTTTTTTTTTTTTTTTGCAGTATCAAGTCATTTATTCATTCACTATTCTTTCTTTCTTTCTTTCTTTTTTGGCCGCACGGCACGTGGGACCTTAGTCCCCCAACCAGGGATGGAACCTGCACCCCCTGCATTGGAAGCACAGAGTCTTAATCACTGGAGCACCAGGGAAGTCCCTACCAGGGACTTCTAAACCATGGTTAGCCAGCCCAGAGTTGCCTATGGAAGTTTTCCCTGTACCTCAAAAGTTTCTCTCAGGTGGTGTGCCAACTGAGGATATTAATCATCCTCACCCTGCCCAAGATTTATTCCTAGGTGATCTTGCCAAATCACTGTTCCTGATTTATGTGGTTTGGCACATTATCTGGCCCAGCTTTGATCTTCCCAGGCAAGACTCCGGGAGAAATTCAAAAGCACTGCTGAAGACAAATTAGGATTGGGCTACTGGTATGAAACTGGTTCTCATACCAGTTTCCTTTCTTCAGTAAACTTACCTTGAGGATGCTCATTTTCCAGAGCTGAGTAGTTATCTGAAGAAGTGACCTGGAGAGACAGAGGAACAAAGATTCAGCCTATCTTAGGCTCCATCCATTTGAGCCTAGCAACATTAGGGAAAGGGCTGGTTAACTAATGACTTCCTTGTCTTTCAGAAATATTATCTCATTTAATCTTTATAATAACCCTGAGGTGAATACTATTATTAGCCTTATTTTCACAGATTAGGAAACTTAGGTTCAAGAAATATTAAGCAACCTGCCCAAGGTCGCATGGCTGGCAAAGGGTGGAATGGGGATTTGAATACAGATCTGTGCTGTTCCAAAGCTCATGCCCTTATATACTACCTTGCCTAATGAAACATTAGGTCTTAAAAGCTGAGACTAGAAAATATGAGCTTAAGGTTGGCCCCACAACACTCTCACAGACCTATTTTATAAAAATATGGAAGCCAGAGAGACAATACTGCTTTCCCCCAAACAGTCACTAAGCATAGTTGTGGGCACCTGAGTCACTGACGTACCCCTTACCATGAGAGGGGGCCACATCTGGGGAGGATCCCAGCAGCTGACTACCAGAGAGAGTCAAAGTTTGAATGACTGAGGGGTAGATAAGAAGGATAAATGTTCTGAAACTAGGGAACTGAGTCCTCTCAGCACCCTTGTGAGTCAAAGGCTGCTATAGCCCAGAGGGTGCTGGTTTTCCAAGTTTCCTTGTTCATGACAGTCTGAGATTAGAAAGTGCTTTGAATATAGAGAAACCTTCAGAACCATCTCTGTGCTCCCTCAAGTGGGAACATTTGGAAATTTCATTGTTATCTAGGAACCCAGGAGAGATCATGATAATTTTTGTCGGCTGGAATCAACAGTTTTGCCTCTATTTTGCTCTGTCTGGGTAATATCCCCAAACTAACTTAAAGTCATACTTTACCTCCACAGCTGCTGTAGTGACATGAAGTTAAAGGCCTTGGCTTGAAGCTGGGAGGTTGGCTGGTAAACAGGGTCGAGTTGGCAGGACAGCCCTAAACTTCCCTCCTCTAATGGGCCAGGGTGTGGGCAGGGGATAATCTCCCTCTCTTCTGTCTGGGCAGCATAAGGCTATCAGCATGGCCCGGCATTTTGGCAAAACTGTCGGAACAACAGCCTCATCACTTCTAAGTGGGAAAGAGGTCTGTTTAGCAGTAAAGCAGTCTTACAAAGATCTATACAGAGACACAGAAACAGCTACTTCTGTAGAAATTATTGTACCCAGCGTATGATACCTCTTTACTGCACTGTGCTACAGTTATTTTGTTCGTTATCTATCCAAACAGACTGTAAATTCCTGGAAGCCTGGAACTATCATATAGTTCTTTGTATCACTCCCTCATACCACGTAGCATGGGGGTTTGCATATAACTCGCAACTGTTTTGTTTTTTAACTCTCAAATTGATAATGATACACACTGATATGAACAGAGAGACCTAAGATTAAGTTACAGAGAGAGAAGAGAGACATACAGCTAAACAGAGACACAGATACCTACGTAAGAGAGTCAGACACAATTGAATATGACTATATCTTTCTGCCTGTTTCTCCACACAGGAGTGGGATAATTATGTCCACTCTCTCTACATTTAATAACATAGGGGACTTGTGCAAAATACTATTTTCAGAGACACACCCTAGATCTGACACACAGACTCACAATTTCTTCCAAACTCCTGATCCACATTTTCAGTTGTTTGCTGCACCACCACAGATGTCACAGAGACTCCTCAAATGCTTCAATACAAAACAGAACAGCATCTGTCCCTCCAATCCTATTATTCTTACTGTGGGTCCCACCTTTGTTTTTGCACTGCTGTCTTCCCTGATGCCTAGAACTGTGGTCTTGATTCCTCCAAGAACAAGCTATGCCAACATGTCTGCTTAGAATGACAGAGCAGGGCATGACCTAAACTCATCCTTAACATCTATCAGCTAAGCTGCTATGTTAGAAATGCCTCAAAGCCATCTCTCTCCTTTCCACTTTCACAGCTTTAACTTAGCCTTTTACATCCCACTTCTATAGCATTCTCTGAGCTGGTCTCCCTGCCAGTTTAGAGAAGAGGAAGTCTATTTCCTCTTCAATTTGTCTTTCATGCTGTCACCAAGTTCTCTCACCAAGCATCTCAGGTTTGGAAGGGACTTTCAACTCCAGCAACCAAGAACTCACTACTTTCTGAAGCAGCTTCATCCATTTACAGAAAGCCGTTAGGAATATTCCTAAAGTACACTCACTACCTTGCTCATGAATCTTCCATGGGTCCTCTTATTACAAAACAAAGTTCAAACTTAATGTGGCATGCAATATCTTCAACCTGACCCCAGCCTACTTTTCCATTTTCCAGTCATTTCTCCAACTGTGACCAAAATCCAAAGCTCCGGCAACATCAAGCCACTGGCTCACCCCAATTAATCTCTACATGCCCCAGTTTCTATGCCCTTGCTCACACTGTTCTCTCAACCTGCAATGCCCTCTCGTGGGCTGACAGCAATTTCTCCCTCCTCTATGCTGCCACGGTCCTTTTCCTGCATCTTGATGCTAGCATTTATTACAGTCTACCTTAAATAACAGCTGTCACTGACTTGCCCTCACCCCCACTCCAGTTAGGCTAAGCATTTTCAAAGCAGGAGTTTTCCTTTTTCTTTATTTTATTCAATTAATTTATTTATTTATTGGCCAAGACACGTGGCCTGCGGTATCTCAGTCCCCCCACCAGGGATCAAACCCAGACCTGGCAGTGAAAAGGCTGAGTCCTAACCACTGGACCGCCAGGGAACTCCCTTTTTTTTTTTCATTTCAAAACTATTTCTATTCCAAAAACCTAATCCAGTACATAAAGTATGAGGGCTAAATCAGAAAACCTATATTAAAATGCTTTGTAAACCATAATATATTTATAAGTAAGTAAAAAATAATGTTATTTTGAATTTAATGGAATCAGAACTTTCATTCTTGTTCAAAATTCTCTTAATCTGTAAGAACTTACTCCCTTGCCTGGGTGACCAGCTGCAAATCATTTTACCACTTTGGTCTGGTTTCTTCTTTATAACCTTAGGGACATGACCTCTCCGCAGGCAAACAAAGGGTACAGTAAGGGAATGACCCTGGGCGTGTAACTGATCCAAAGAAAGGTGAACCTGCAGCCCTCACACAACTACAGTAGCAAATGATAAAAACCAAGGTAGTTAGAGTTACTCTGCCTGACAAAGGATACATGGAGGGAAGTGAATGGGCAGGGTTCCAGAGTACTAGACAAAGGCTCCTGAGAGTGAGGATGGGTCCAAACAGGTAGTAGGCAACCTGCAGCAACTCTGGGAGGATGACAGGGACCTGCCACAATCCGTCAGTGCGTGCCTGCCAAGAAGGAGCTACGCCAACACACCTGCTCAGAATCGCAGAGCAGGGCGTGACCTAAACCAGATCAGGGACACAGTAGCCTCTAACACTGAAAGGGTCCCTCCTTCGGGGAAACCCCACTTTTCAGTCTCATTAAGGGTATGTTACCTCGCTGGACACCTCAATGCAGTATAAAAGTCTTTCAGACGTCCCTCCTGCCAAGGACTGCATGAATCACACTCACACAACTGGGGACCAGGTGCTACCTGCAAGCGGGGGTCCCTCGGAACCCCCTGCTTCACCCAGGAAAGCTGGCTCACAACCCTTCTCTCTCAGGCAAACCTCCGAAGGGCCCGAGGCGCTAAAAGGAAAGGAGGCCCGATATCGCCAAGGCGTGCGTAGGTTCCAAGGAGGGAGCTAGGAGTCACTGCCCGCTCGGGCTAAAAGTACCACGGACCGAAGGCAGGCACGGGCGCGGCCCAGTCCTAGGAGATGCACTCAGCGAAGGAGCGGAGGAGCAGGGTCACGGGATAGGACTGACACCCTGCTTCTCGGTTACTGGGCACCAGAGCCGGCCCCGGCCTCCCCGTCCCCTGACGGGGGGGGTCTCAAGCTCCACGGCGCCCTCCCGCAGCCCTCCCGCGCTCCTCACCGCTTCCATCGCGACAGACGCCGGCTGGGTTCGTTCGCTTGCTTTAGGAAGCTTGCCCGGGGAGGGAGGCGGGGAAGGTCCCGCCCCACGTCCGGTACCGCGACGCCACTTCCGCCTACGCCAGGACTGACGCAAGCCAAGGGCGGAAGGCCAGGAGCTGACCCTTCCGGCGTGGCCTGGCCTTCGAAACCGCCCTCCCCCCAGTCCTCCCGCACCTCACAGATCCCACCGACGGCGAGGGTGACGGGACGGAGCCGCTTGTATTTAAAATGTTCTTTTTTTATTTGTCGTTTAAAAACAAACTTGGAAGAAGCAAAATCCAAAACTTGCCCTTTGCCTCTTGCAACATAAATTATGTACAGTTCAGAATGATCGCTGATACAAAACATGCCAAGGACAGGGGCGCTGGGGGTGGAGGGAGAGAGGGCGCTTTAAAAAAGGGAATCATTTCATCCGTTGTTACGAAGGACCAACCTTGCTGTACAGGATACACACAACACAAAATAAAGTCTTCACGGGATTCACACTTGTCAGAGATTTATTTTTTAAAAAGGGGGAGGGAGGGTCCTGGAGGTGAGGGGAGAAGACCGTAAAGGGGAAAAACTGAAAATTGAATATGTGCAAGTGTAAACCAACCCAAAATACAAACATGGGGCACGGGGAAGGGCGGGGCGGGGGAGAGGGAATTCTGATGCAATTATACAGGCGGGGTACTTTAAAAAAAAAAAAAAAAAAAAAAAAAACCAACAACCAAAATTCCAACCTTGTAGCTTGGGTCTGAGTTAGTTTATATAAAAATTAAAAACTGTATAAGGTTTCTTCACTAAATTCTACAGGACTATCAGATACCTAGCATATGCTTACAAAGTCTGCCCCATCCCCTTTTCCCAATCCCAGGGCCCAAGCCCCAACCAGAGCCTGACTCGCAGAAGCCAATCTCCCCCTCCCTGTAGCCTAGACCTTCTTTGCTCTTGGAAAAGGAACATCCAATGGCTTTGGGGGCAGCAGCCCAGTCTCCCCACTGTCTGATTTAACTACAGTGGTTTCCGTGGGGGTGAGGGGATGTTATTCTCTTACACATTTGCAGCTTGAAACAGTTGAGGAAGCAGCTTAAAAAAAAAAAAATCTCCCTACCCCCATCAATCCGCAACCCCCCAAATTCGAAAACAAACAAAAACAAACCTAAAATCACAACAGCAACCGTGCTCCCCCTCCAGCAGGCCCGCCCATACACCACCACCAAGCCCACCCCTACACTCCAGACATTTGATTCTTGAAAATATTAATTACAAAATGCCCTTTGCCCACAGCCCCTAGGAGAGAACTGCATATAAGCTTCATCTTCATCCCCATGGCTCCCTACCAGAGAGGGGTCTGGGGCCTCACCCACCCCCTGACCTAACCCTACCCCCAGGAAGAGGTTCAACTGCAGCACAAGCTTGGGCAGAAAGGGGAAGGACAAGGGAGGAGGCAGGGGAACCCATTACCCTCTGGCTCCCCCTGGGGCCAGCTCACTTTTGTGCGTTATAACATAGTCCAACTATACAAAAGGGGGTGGGAATCGCCCAGCCTCTATACCCCCCCCTTACAGCAGTCACAGCCAGGGGGTGGGGAGGAGGGGGTGAGGAAAAGGGCGGTAGGTTGGGTAATGGAGGGGGCTCCCCCACAAGGGGAGCTCCATGTGTCCGCCCCACGCCCCCCTACCATTTATAAACTGGTTTTGTAAAAAGAAAATAGATATATTTATATAGAATATATAAAGCACAAAAATTAGTAGTTTTACATTTGCTCTCCCCGGGGGTGGGGGGAGAGGGGAGGGTTCTCACCTCCAGCCGGCTCCCCCATGCCCCACAAGACTATGTACAATCCCATGTATAAATAGATAAATACCCCCCACCCTCCCCGCGCTGACACTAAGCTCCCCCAGCCCCACATCACCACCCCTTCCCACCAGACCAGCAGCAGTTTGGTGACGGAGGGAAAGTGGGAGCTCCGGGCCACACCCTGCCTCACTGGGTATGGGCATGCCACTCAGGGATAGCCCTCACCCTACCACCCACCCACCCTATCCAGGGGCTGGAGGGCAAATGGGCTCATGATGGGGTTGGGAAAACCGGAGGGAGATATCCTGGTCCTAAGTTTAGCACACCCCTCCTGCCCCCATGTCCAGATGGAGAAGGAAGTCCTAGAGCAACTAGGGGCCAGTCATCCCCAATCTTCATCATCATTAGTCTCAACCACCATCCCATGCCCGTAATTAAAAACAAAGATGGATTTTTTGTTGTTGTTTTTTCTTCTTCCTCCTACCCCCCTTCCACCCACTCAGAAGAGGGCAGTGAGGTGGGGGAGAGGGTTGGGGCAGTAGGGGGCTTGGAGAGGGTCTCACATTTCAAAACAGCAAAAAATCCAACACTTAAATGAGGTAGGTGTGGGTGCGGGGTTTCCTTGCCCGGCTTGCCCGGCTTGCCCTCCTGGGCAGCGGGGCGCCTCTTTCCCGTTCATGTTGCATTTGTCAGAGTGGAAAACAAGGAAACACAACCCATAGAGAGACAGAAACACAGAGGAGAAGAGGGAGACAGAGACAGATTGAGAGGGAAGGGGATGGGGGTGAGGGTGGGGGCAGGACCCGGCAGGCAGGGCCAGGTGTGGGACCCGGCCTTTGGGATTGTCAAGCTTAGTCAAGTCTCTTTGCAGCCTCGAGTTGGGCCAGAGAGGTCGGTGGGAGCAGCAGGGCTGTGAGGCCCGGCCACACATCCTCCTCCCCCCTCCCTGCTGCCTCCCAGATGCTTCTGGGTAGTTCCCAGCCCATATCCCCCTCAAACCTGAGATGCCCAATGGCTGCTTCTGTCTGACCCCTCCTGGAGCTGGGGGCAGAGATGCCAGCCTGGGGGCCAGTGGCGGGGAAGAGGGTCATCCCTGGTGCCCAGGGTGGGCGTGGCCTAGGGCCCTCTGCCCCAGCCTCCTGCTCCAGGGGCTCCGGTCAGCCGGCAGCCCCAGCCCTGGGTCCTGGCTCTGGCTGCTACCTCTCTTCCCCCTCATCCCTTTCAGGGAAGAGGTTGGGGTGGGGGACTCCCCTGCCTGGTAGCCTCAAAGCTTCTTAGTTCATCCATTTCCGACAATTCCAGGCTCCACAGTGGCAGGGGATCTTGTGCTGATCGTCCTCAAAATCAAACTGATAGTCATATGTCAGCTGGAAAGAGAAGAGGGCAGAATCAATGCCAGTCCTCCAGAGGAAGTGGGGGAGGGCAGTGGCCTTGGATTTTGACTTGTGGCAAATGGCAGAGAAGAGGGAGCTGCTTTGTCACTCACTGAGGGATGCTTCCTCTTACCTCCTCTCCTTTGGGGATTCGCCGGCTGGAGATGATGATGATTTTGTCCTCCTTGTCAAATGTCACAACTTCCGCCACACAGTTAGGGGCACAGGAATGGTTAATGTACCTAGGCAGTGGGACAAAGTCAGAAACGCCGAGCAACTGGGTTGGATGGTTCTGGTTCCCTGTTGGCCCACCCCCAGAATGCCACCCCAGGGGACTCTTAAATACCTTCTTACTCATCCCTCTCTCACCTGGCAGGGCCTCCGGTCAACGTAGCATCAATGACATGTTCGTTGTTTATTCGAAACATGTAGATGCCTCGATTCTAGAAAGGCAGAGGTTGCAGAGGAAGGGGCAAGAATATCAGAGAATGGCAGCGGCGGTGGCGAGATCAAGGAGTGGACTTGGGCAGTGGGCTTATCTTCATTTCCTATTCTTCCATTCTCCTGCCTCTCCCCTCCTCTTCCCACAGCTTTCCACCTGCTCCTCTGGCCCCAATCCTGCCCCTTGCCCCTTGGCTAAGTGTGGACCACGCACCATGATGGCCCCTCTGCCAGCCCATACCTGCTCCTCATAGATTTTCTCCCGCCGGTTGGCCACCTCATTGCGAATGATGGTGCCAATGTACTCAATGACCATTGTGTGCTTTTCTAGGTCCTTGGCCGCATAGAGCCCCAGGCCCTGGATACGGGAGCGAGCCAGATATACATTGTTCTTCCACTCGGTGCGGAGCCGCCGGTACTGAGATGACTTCGAGTGCACAAACTGTTTGCTGTACGGGGTGTTGGTCTCGCCTGTGAAGGTGCTCTGATATGCCTTGGACATGCTGGTGCTGTTCAGAGTGTGGGGCCTGGGAGGTGATATAGTCCATGACAAGACAGCTCTCCCCCAGACCAGGCACACGCCACCCGCTTCCTCCCTGGGATGTGCAACGCTCCGGTTAGGGGCATGTGCTGCCTCGGGAATGGAGTAGAGGCATCTGAGTCTTGGCTTTGGTGAGGCAGCAACTAGCTATGGGGACCCTTCCAACAGCCTGGGTGGCAAAGAAAGCCCAGGATGGGGGGTGGGGTGGGGCATGGAGGAAGGGAAGGGGCACTGATTCCCCTACACTGAGCCCGCTCTCCCATCTCCCCACCTTCTACCACCCTCCTGCCAAACCAGACTCAAGGCCATGCTCAAGACCTCTGGGAGGTCTTCCCCAAGCAGCCCAGGCCTGGAATTTAAGCTCATCATTTGTTCAAATATCTGAGTCCTACTTCCTGCTCATACTGGAAGCTCTGAAAATGGGGGCCATGTCTACCACATTGGGCTGGATTTTAACTAAAATTGGCTCTGAATTCATAGCCAAAAGGTAGTATCCTTTCCTTTCTTTAGACTGTCCTCTTCTCTGATGTAACATTGGGCTCTGTGCAGATGGCTCAGTGCAGGGGAATGACTGCTGCCTAGGAGGATGCCTTTTCACCACCCTAGGGCACCAGCCAAATTCTTGCCCATCCCAGAGCAGTGGTTTTCAAACTGGTTCTTTTTTTATACAGAAGAAATCTTTTTGTTTTTTTCTTTAACAAAACATTACCGGAACTCCCATACATAAACTAGATGGAAAAGGAACTCTTCTGGTTGAATCCAATTTGGGGAAGGGGGAGTTATGCATGGAGAGGGCCAAGTTCTGCCTACTCAGTTTATGTGTTCCAGGGCTTTCTGGAACACACACAGTTTGAAAACCACTGTTGTAGAGCATCAAGGACCAGGGCTGGCTGGGGTAGAGTTTGACGCTCTACGACAGCCTGAGGAGCAACCGAAGGCCTTCAAGAAAGCCCTCCTCGCATGGATTTTGCCTCCCTCTACCCAGGGACCAAGGTCAGCCTACTGCGGTACACAACAAGAACAGTGGACCACAAGTCAAGAGATAAGGCTCTGGTCCCAGCTGTGACCTTTGTCTAGTCACTTAATCTTTCTGGGTCTCAGTTTTCTCAGCTGTAAAATGGGGATCATACCACCTGCCCTACCTACCTCATAAGGTTGTTGTGAGGATCAAATGAGATAATGGATGTGAAAACGCTTTGAAAAAAAAAGTATAAAGTGCTATACAAATGTAAGGTTTTATTATTTTTCCTATTATATTCCTAATTATTTATTTTTGACACCAACTCAGTCTGGGGAAGGGAAGGCGAACCTAGTACTCAGGGGGCGTCTGTCTGAGGTTTGGGAGAATCACAGGCCCCCTGGAAGCAAAACAGGAAAGGAAGGTGGTGACTGGGTCGTTTATACATTTCATATGATTTCACCACTGTCTACCCAGAACCTCCCCAACGGCCATTCCCAGGGTGCCCAAGATAAGTCTATGTCTAGACTGCAGGTCAACCCAGAATACCTGAGCAGGCTCGGGGAGGAAATGGATACCCTAGTGATACCTGCGCACCCTCTAATCAGGAGGCCTAGAGTGAACCCCCAGTCTCTCCAAGGGAACTCTGATCTGTAACCCCAAACACTTGTAATTGGCCAGAGGGTCCCTACCAACCCCCCACAAGCTCACCGTTTGTAGTGTGTGAGGATTTTAGGCTCTGATCGAGCACAACCAGTGGGGTTGATCATGAGTGGCAGCTCCATCAGGGGGTGGCGTCCATAGCGGAATAAATAATTTTGACAGCTTTCCACTCCAGGCAGCTGTGGGCACAGGTCATGCTCACTTTAGCCCGAGCACTTCTGGGGCAGAACCAACCTTCCCCACGCCCACCTGCCCCCACCCCTGGCCCCTTCCTTACTGATTCAGCTATGCGCAGCACAGCGTGCACTGTCAGCCCAAAGAGCTCCTCGCCTTTCAGGTACTCGGGGAAGAGCCGCAGCATGTCAGCCTCTTTCCTCATGGCAGCCACAGGCTCAATGATGCGATTCCACACAGCTGAGAGGCAAGGAAAGAGAGCAGCCCTCAGAGGCAACTTCTGCTCACTGACCTCAGCCCTAACCTCCACCTGAAGCTACGTTTGTTTTCTGTAGCCTGCCCACCTTGCTGTCAGGAGGGTGTGTGGTTCTTCAGGAGCCCCTCTTGGCCTCCCAATCTCAGTCTCCCTCAACAAGCCAGGAGGCTTCCCACCCTGGAGGGGCATCAGAGAGCCTTGTGACACAGAAACATGAACCCAGGGCCCAGGATACCCAGCACAGGCATGTTTTGGAGTTGAGAAGACTTGGGTTCAAGTTCTAATACTGGCCGTGGGACCTTAAGGCAAATACTTAAATCTCTCCACTACTCAGTTTCTCTATGTGTAAAACTTGGCATAATAAGAGTACTCGGCTTGCAGGGTTTTGTGTGAACAAAATAACCTGTATAAATCACTCAGCTTAGTTTATGGCACACAGCACATGCTCACTACAATGTAACTCTTACTGTTACTTTTATCAGTAACACTGAAACTAAGATCAAGATCTTATCCAGCGAAAAGCAACCATAAGGAACTCAAGGCTAGAATCAGATTGGGTGAGCTGGAAGGCGGAGTCTCAGAACTGTATCCTTTAGATCCACTGAGTTAGGAGAAGGAGCTGACATACGTGTAGTCAGACAAGCAAAATACCCTCTATCACAAGGGAATTCAAGGTGACTGAGCGGTCAAAACACTTTCTCTGGAGACCTTCAAGAGACCTCTGCCTGCCCTAAGTGGGGGAGAAAGATCACTCATGAGGAGCCTGCAGGTGTCTTCTCAACACCGTAAAGGGGACGCTGGGAGACACTTGCCCAATTCTGTATTACCACTTCAAGGGCCCCGTGCTCACCCTGGGGAGAGGCGTCAGTGAAGACCAGGTCCTCCAGGCCCTGCTCCATGACTTTGATCACAAACTCCGGCCGCCCGTTGTTCTCGCCGATGGAGCAGCGGTAGCAGCAGCGGCGGTTGTTAGTACGGAGGCTCCAGTAGATGCGTGTTGCCTCGTAGCCCACGGGATAGAGGGCGGTGGCACTGTGGAAGTCGGCCATCTGGTGGGGCAGCAGCTGTCCGATGGCGTGGAACACAAGGCCCCCTACACGGAACATGTGCAGCCGCTCCCCCCGCTGGATGATGCTGGCGATTTGCTTCACCTCATCTCGCTCAATGTAGACCCGCCGGAAGACAGCAAAAGAGCTCAGCTCCTGCTCGCAGGGCCCCTTGATCTTATGCATCGGACACAGCATGGTCTTGTCCTTGAAGAACATGCACTTGGCGCGGATGGCGCAGGCAAAATGGTAGACGTTGGGGCAACGCATGCGATTGCAGCTGCTGGTGGCACCAGTGCGCTGGCACAGGGAGCACTTGGTGAGCAGTCCTCGGTGCAGGGCAACCTCCACGTTCATCAGTGCCCCACCCTGGGTCTCATATACCTCCGTGGACCACAGGGCACAGTTGAGGTGCACCCACAAGTCCAGGTCCAGGTTCAGCAGGCGAGCAGGCCCATCCGTGGCCCCATCCCCCTCCTCATGACAGAAGCAGCAGCGCCGCATGTCTCGAGGCACCTTGTCAGGTCGCAGGGCTGTGCCAAGCTGCTCCATGAACTCCGCCACTTCCCGCTCGTCCTCCTGCCGCACACCACCCTTCTGGATGGTCAGCAGCAGCCGGAGACGCTTCCAGCGCACCCCCTTCCACTTCTTGAGGCGAGGGGGCCGGGAATCTTCGCCTTCCTCAGAAGGCCGGGCTCGGGGCTTGGGCCGGGCTGATTCAGGGGATGAGGCAAGTGGCAGAGGCGAGGGGACCGGCGGCTCAGCTGAGGGCTCAGCTGGAAGTTCAGCCAAGGGTTCAGCAGGGGGGCTGGCAGGCGAGGGCGCCAAAGGGGACGGGGGTGGGGAGGGTGCTTCAGGAGGCGGGGCCGAGAGCTGCCGCACGTCCAGGTTGGAGACGTTGTAGGTGTAGCTGTGCTGGGTGGGTGGCTCTGGGGCAGGGCTCTCCTATATGGGAAGACACCCTGTACCATTAGTGCCAGCTCCTCGCTGAACCAGTCACCTCTCTCCTCCCACCCAGATTCCACTCGCGCAAAAGCCCTGTGCCTTCTCGGTCCTAGCCAGACACCCACCCCTTTCCCGTCAACAGACCCACCTGTTTGAGGAGGCTCAAGATGTCTAACTGGCTCTTGAGGGTATAGCCGGGCAACACAGCATCAAACTGCTTCAGCCAATCAGGGCCAGCTTCTGGGCTCTTGCCTCCCAGACCCTTTTCTTTCCCACCTGCAGGAAGGAAGGGGTCAGAGCCTGCCACCAGAATCATTCCCTGCAGGTCCCAAGGAGTTTTCCTGCCAAACTCACCAGGGCCCTCAGCTTCCCCCTTCTTAGGCTCAATGCCTGCCCGGGCAGGGCTCTCTGGGAACAGCACCTCATAGGAGTTGGGGATCTTCATGCTTAGTAGCTCTGCCACTGCCACCATCACACCATTCAGGTTCTGCCAGGGCAGGAAAGGGGATGGGACAGCCGTGTCAGCAGAGTGCGTGGAGTGAGAACTACCACCAGCTTGGTAGGGACAAGGACACTCAGAAGGCAACTCCCCAGGTGGCCATGTGCCATCGGTCTTGCCCCTGTGCCATCCAGCTCTTCTCATACGTTTCCTTTATGGGCAGCCTCTCCCTAACCGCTGTGGGTACTAACGGGAGCTCCGCAGAAAGAGACCTGTGTCTGCTGGGTTTGGGAAATGACACACACTACATCCACTACCTGGAAATTCACAATACACATTAGCAAAGTAAAGGATCTGAAGAGTCTTGTAATAAAGAAACCTGTTTTGCTATTTTAACTGGGATTTCCAGTTTCCTTTGACCACAAAACCCTGATAACATTTTCAAAAAACCAGAATTCCACCCAGTGTGACTGGGGGACACGCCGTTTTGTAGCACTCGTCGCATTATACACACTCTCCTATTTGTTGACTTGTGTCTTTACCACTGAACTGTGAACCCCTTGAGGGCAGGGACCCCCTGTGCTACATTTTTCCTAATCCCACAGTCCAGCTCAGGCTTTCATACACAGTAGGTCCTCAATACATACTTTTAAATGATTGTATTTATCCAGAGAAGCTCCCGGGACTGCCCACTGACCAGCATCCCCTTGGCCTCCGAGGCACCCCCAGGAACATACCTTGGCAGCAGCGGCAGAAACTGTCAGCATGACTGACACCTCGCTTCCTTTGCCCTTCTCCCAAGTTGTGGCAGGCAGCTTCCCAGGGGCCTCCAGGTCCAGGGCCCCATAAGGTTTGCTGTCTGGGAAGACTGAAGGAGAAAGAGGGACCTGTGTAAGCTCCTGCTGCCTCTCTCCCCAACCTCTGACAATGCAGCCCGGCCTGGCCAGGACCGGTCCATGCCCAGAGCAACCTCTACCTGGGATGCTGGCCCGGGGAATGATGGGGATGACGGGGGAGAGAGCCCGGTCGTCCTGCTCCCACCGGCCTGAGCCCAGCTGAGGGAAACGAGGGGCTTCCTCCCCCAGGATGCTCTCGGGGGACGAAGCTGGCACAATGCTGTCAGGAGAATCGCTGTCCTCGTCACTCTCCATCCTGTGGGCCAAAAGCAGACATCCATTGCTAAGGCCCTACAGATGCCACCTCCCAAATCTAGAGATTAGTAGATGTCACAGCCCTGCTTGAAATCTGCCACCGTCCAAGGGAAAAATAAGGCGACCTGCCCGCACCCCAATTCCTCATCCCCATTTCTGGTCCCGCCCGCACCTGACATCCTCGGTCTGATTGTGAGGGGGCGTAGGCAAGGCGGCCAGCAGGTCTAGACTCTTCACCTCTGAAGCATCTGAGGGGTAGGTGGGAGAAGAAAAGTCAGGCTGAGGGTGGCCAGAGCCCATGGTGCTTTCTCCCACACGGTTCAGGCCTAACTAGTACAAGACCTAGCTTAGCTATCATGACCACTGTCTACCCATCCACCCACCTACCAGTTTAGGGCAGACAACCTATATTTACTGAGCCTTTCTAAAGAGGTACTCTGTAAGTACCTTCTTTGTTTGTAGTCTTTTAGCGACTCCATTAGGCGAGCACTATTTTTATTCCATAGTGAGAAAACTGAGCCTCACACAAGTCAATCAATTTGGCTGCAGTAACACAGCTAAATCGATGCAGGAGCCAGGATTCAAATCCAGATCTGACTGTAGTTCGTACCCACTGGGTAAGGAAGCTGGGCTATTCCCTGTAAGTGAAAGCCTCATAAATACACTCCCTGTCCTGTTGCCTCTGCTCTAGACTCCAGAAACCAGCCACCGCCTCCAACAAATCAGTCCTGAAGAGGCCCTTCTTATCTCAAGGACCCTGGAGTGTATGCACACAGAGCAACACACAGCCCACTCCTATCTTCAACTGTACCACATGACCCCAGCCACCCAGACCTAGCAGAGAAGGAGAAGCTCGCTCCATTCCTGACTTACCCCTCAGTGTCCCTTCAGTATCCCGGGCAGAGGTGGCATCCTTGGGGTGCTCCCCCAGCTCTTCAGATGGAGTGACGCCATTCACCATCTTCTGCTGCACCGATGGGGGTGGGGTGGGGGGCAGCGACGAGGGTGGTGTCGGCGGGTTACTCAGGTTATTCTGGGGGTGGGGGTGGGGTGTTGTGTGCAAGATGGCAAAGGGAGACTGACATGATCTCCTGGCCCTACACTATACCAGCAATTTCCACAAGTCTGCCATCCCCATCTCCACCTCCCCAGGAACCTCACCGTCCCCAAAAGGTATTGCCATTTTTCTGACCTTGGTAAGCAGCTGGGAATAGTAGTCAGGGCCTGTGGGCAGCGTCCCACTTCCAAAGGCCCCCCTCAGCTGGCACTGCCCGTTGACTGGGCAGCCGCTGCCGAAGGGAGCAAAGAGGCTAAAATTGGCGGTGATGGCGGGCTCCGCGAGGGGCAGCAGGGACAGCTCCTAGGAGGGGCGAGACGACAAGGCTGGAAACCTGCAGCATGTACATCTCTGCTACTGCACAGGTGGGGGCCAGGCTGCCCCCTATCCTGGGACGGGACCAGGGGACTGGCTCCTGGGGGTCACCTGTTTCAGCTGTTTCAGCAGGGCCTCGCTGGCCCTGACCCCGTCCTCCTTCCGCAGCTTCTTTCGGGAGCTCACCAACCTGTCGCTTGCCTTCTGTACCCTCTTGGGCTTCGGTGTCAAAGGCTTCCTTGCTGCTGTATCCTAAGCCAGATAAACCCATGGTGAAGGCCGCCGTCCCCCTGGGAGCCCTCACCTCATTCCACCCAGACCTGTTCACTCTGCCCCCGGGCTCCAGGCCCCGCACCGTCTGCTCCACTCCAGCTAGAGTACTCACCTCCTTGTTGCTGGGGGTACCCTGTAGTTTCTGCTCCAGCCCAGCCAGCTTGCTGTCAATGTGCCCGTTGATCTCAGCTCGCAGCCCCTCGGGCCCCCGCCCAGTGCTGAGTTGCACATTCTTTGCTCGTAGAAGCTTCTGCAAGAGCAGATGCCCGGCCTCTGAGCGAGGGCCTGCCAGCAGGAGGTGGTTGCTGGTACCTGGTGCCCCTATTGGCTCTCCGTTGGCCTCCCTCTTCACTGCCTGGGCTCCCAGGGCACATGGCTCTTCCCGAGGCTCCTGCTTGATGCTGAGATGGGGTGGCTCGGGTACCACCTGCCCATTCACCTGCTCCAGATGCCCAGGTACCAGGCTGCTTTGGTCCGGCTTCTGGGCTTCCGCTAGGTTGTCTGGGGGGTCCCAAGGTCCCAGCCCCTTGCCAAAGAAGGTATCTGCAAGCTGGGCAGCAGCAGGTGAGACTCTCCCAGGAGGCAGCTCCAAGGGTGGCCCCTGGGGTTTTGGGGTTCCTGGTTGGGTGGTAGGGAGCTGGGCCTCAGAGGGAAGCTGGGAGCTGGGGGAAGGTAACTGTGAGGAAGGTCTCTTTGGCTCTTGGGGGCTGGACGGTGGAGGCGTGGGAAGGACAGGGCCAAGGACTGGTCCTGTGGATAAGGCTCCTTGTGGGGCGGGGAGCCGGGGTGGGCCCTGAGGTCGAAGCCCTGCCCCCAGCTCCTGAAGAGGGCCTGTCTGGGATCCAGGGAAGCCCCCAAGTTGGGGTTGGCGGCCCAGGAGGCCCTGGAGGGGAGAAGGCTGGGTCCCAGGCTCCTGGTAGGGCAGGGCCTGGCGTACTGCCTGACTCTGCTGTAGCTGCCGCTGCATGAGGAGTGCCTGTAGCTGCTGCTGCTGCTGAGGACTCAAGTGCCTCAGCTGCGGGTTTTTGGCCAGGACTCCTTGAAGCTGTGCTCGAAGCTGACCCACTGTAGGCATGACCCCAGCCCCAGGCAGGCTCTGCCCAGGCTGGGGGACAGATCCTGGTTTGGCAGGCTGTGGCCCTGCATTATTTTGCATGGGCCGCTCTAGTCCAAGGGGCTGCTGGGAGCTCAGAAGGTTCTGGGTCATGGGTCCAGGCTGTTCCCCTAAGGAAACAGAGGATTGGGCCAGCACGTGGGGCATAGATGAGGCCTCAGAAGATGATCCACTGCCTGGTTGCCCGTGGCTTCCCACACCCGCTGTGTGGAGCAAGTTAACTTGCTGCTGCTGTTGTCCTGGGAGCCTCAGAGGTGGCTGCAGCTGCACAGAGTTGGGCTGAGGCTGGGCCTGGGGCTGGACAAGGAGGAGTTGTGAGTCCCCGGAGAGTGAGGGCTTTACCTCCCCTGGTTCAGTGGCCACTGACTCTGGTACAGTCCCTACTGCTAACGGCCCTCCCTGATGCGTGGAGGGCCCCTCAGTGGCCTCCGGAGGAAGAGCCGCCTCTACAATGTTTTGTTCCTTGCCCGTTAGGATGAGGGTTGGGCCCAGGGCTCCGGGGCTAGAAAAGTGTTGCAGAGGCTTGGCTGGCAGGCCAGGGCCGAGTGTCACTTGCTGCTGCTGCTGCTGCTGCTGCTGTTGATGCTGCTGCTGCTGCTGCTGCTGCTGCTGTTGAGGGGACAGTAAAGTTCGACTCTGGCTCAAGAGGCCCATCTGCTGCTGCTGCTGTTGTAGCTGCTGCTGCTGCTGCTGCTGCTGCTGCTGCTGCTGCTGCTGTAGCTGCTGCTGCTGCTGTTGTAGCTGCTGCTGCTGCTGCTGTAGCTGCTGCTGCTGCTGCTGCTGTAGCTGCTGCTGCTGCTGCAGCTGTTGCTGTTGCAAGGAGGCCATGGGCTGAGCACTCAGTTTGGGCTGCCCACTGTGTGGCATCAGACCCTGCTGAAGATGGGAAAGCCCCACCATGGATCCCTGCTGTTGGTGCTGCTGCTGCTGCTGCTGGGATGTGACCAGCCGGTGTCCCATAAGGCCCTGACCCTGCTGTGCCAGCTGGGGGGAACTTAGCACCCGGGGCTGGGTCAGGATCACCTGTCTGTGAGGGCCCTGGGGGCCCAGAGCTCCAGGGTGCTGTTGCTGCTGCTGCTGCTGCTGCAACACTGCCACCTGCGCAGGGCCCAGCATGCCCTGGGGCCCCTGGGGTGGCTGCGGGGACAGCTGCTGGACCAGGAGGCCCTGATGGCTGCTGGGAGGCAGAAGCCCTTGGGGCTTGGGACCCAGACCCTGGTTTGCCGGTACCCCTGGGCCCTGCTGCTGTTGCTGCTGGATTGCCACCTGTCCTAAGAGGTGCTGCTGCTGCTGTTGCAGTTTCTGGGCAAGCTGCAGGCGTTGCTGCTGTAGCTGCAGCTGCCTCTCCTGTAAAAGCCTCGAGTCAGGTCCTAGGCCTCGAAGAGCAAGGTTGCCAGGGAAAAAGCCCCCTGAGGGGCCGGCGAGGGCCCCAGCCCCACCAGAATGTTGCTGTTGCTGCTGCTGGGCCAGGGTGGTGTTGAGGAAGGGGCCACCAGGCTGTCCAGGTAGTGCCATGCCCCCGGGGGGCAGGCGAAGACCTGCAGCTTGCCCACCGGGGGGCCCCTGCGGTGGCTGCAGCCCATGGCCAGGGAGCAGCTGACCAGGAAGCTTGGTGAGTAGCCGGGGACTCTGGGAAGGGCTAAGGGCCAATACAGCCGAGTGCTGCTGCTGCTGCTGCTGCTGCTGCTGCTGCTGCTGCTGCTGCTGCTGCTGCTGCTGCTGCTGCTGCTGCTGCTTATTCCGATATTCTGCCATGAGGTTAGTGTGCTCCTTCTGCTGCTTCCGGACCTAACACGGGAGGGTCAGGAAGGTCAGCCTGGAGCCTGCCCACCCATGCCACCCCTCTTCCCAGGCTCCCGGTTGCTAGGCCGAAGTCTGCCTTCCCCACCTGATCCAGCTGTTTCTGGATCTTGCTCTGTTGTTCTGTAACCAGCTTGAGCTTCTCAGCATCAGCCTCTGGGAACTCACGGCCGGCCTTTTTGGCAGTGCGCTGCTTGGCGCACAGAGCTTTCCGGGACTTGCGGTGCACCCCAATCTGCTCCTCTAGCACCTTCAGTTGCATCTGTAGGAGCTGCTGGGTATGGAACAGCCACTCCTCATACTGCCGCTGGTCAGCCTCATCTGGGAAAGGAAGCGGGCGGGTGTCAGGTGATCCAAGTCCCTCTTTCCCCACATACCCCAAGCCCCTTCCTTGCACTCTCCTCCCCAGCCCCATACTCACTGATCACTCCCTGGGCAAAAGTGGGTGGATTGGGACGAGGCTGGGAGGGGTCACCGGCACTCCGCTCCTGTGACGAGAGAGACAGCTAAAGGGTCACTGTTCTGTACCAGGCCCTAAGAAGGGTGGCCTGATGGCACAGGACCCAAGCTCCCACTCCCACCTGACCATTTATTTACCTGGCCACTCCCAGCTGCCACGTGGTTCTGCAGGTCACTGCCGGGCCCCCCTGAGAGTCTCTGGGCTAGCAGGGACACTTGCTGCCTGGAGTCCGCCAAAGCAAAGAGGATGTGTCGGTGATGGGGAAAGTTGAAGGGCAAAGAGGTGGGACAAGAAGGAAGCAGGATCAGGAAGAACAGGGGAAGGACTGGAAAAAGGAAGGGCCAACACTCCCACCCTGCAAGCCTTACCTGTTCATACCAGGTGCCACTCCAATGCTGCCCTGAGCCATCACCTTCTTGATGCCTTTCAAAGCAACCATCTTGGCCTTTGCAATAGGATCAATGATATCTTCTGCAGCAAATTTGTCCAGGTCTGGAGAGGGAGGAGCCAAGTGAGCTGGGCACTGAGGTCAATGCCCCATTCCATGTCTGCTGTTCCAACACCTTGACCTCACTAAGCCAACCAGAACAACGGCACGGCATGGTGGAAAGACCACCGGACTAGGAGCCCGGCAGCATAGGTGACTCAGTTCTATTATTCACAGAACATGTGGCTCCGTTTTTACGCGCACAGTGCTAGGAAAAAGTACTCAGTAAATATCTGTTGAGCCAATATATCAATGTTATTTCACCTCTTTGGGCCTCAGTTTACTCTTCTATTTTGTAGAGATCATGATTCCTTATTCTGCTCACCTCATAGAGCTACTGAGAGGATCAAATGTGACCAGAGTACGAGTACACTTTATGACCTAGAAAGCATTCTTCAAAAGTAGTGTTCTTAGGGCAACTAAGCGCAGCCCAAGAACCCAAGATGCGGGCACTGTGCCAAAGCCCAACGCCAGAGCTGTTTTGGGCACAACACGCATCACCTACAGACCACTCTTCTGCCTGTCCAGGATGCTGGGCAGGAAAAGAGAAACCAGCAGCCACCAAAAACTTAAATCTTCCTGAAATCCTGTACATTATATATTTCTCCACTGCTCAGAGAGCTTAACTGACTCCCTACTTTTTTTTTCTTTTTTTGGCCCCGCCGCGCGGCATGTGGGGTCTTAGTTCCCCAATCAGGGATCGAACCCTCGCGCCCTGTATTGGAAGCACAGTCTTAACCACTGGACTGCCAGGGAAGTCCCCTGACCCCCTACTTTTAAGAGGACTAACCCAACCCCCTCTCCTGGTTATTTTGAGGCAGTAAAACAGTTAAGAGGATATGAGGGCCAGGGTTCAAATTCCAGTTCTGTTAGTTGTGTGACCTTGGGCAAGTTAACTTAACCTCTCTGCCTCAGTTTCCTTTTCTACACTCCACGGTAATAATAGTACCTACTTAATGTGTTTGTTGTGAGGATTAAATTATACAATGAATGTAAAGCGCTCAGCACAGTGTTTGGCATGGCAAACCACCATTATTCAATAGATGCTATTATAATTTGAGGTCTTCTTCAATCTGGGCCCTCTTCTTACCTCTCCATAGCTACGGTAGCGCCCCCTCACTTCTCTCCGCAAAGCCGGCTCCAGGCTAACCACTGTCTCCACTCGTTGTCTCCAAATATACCCCATCGGCTTTCCTGCTGCTAAGTCTCACTAAGTCTTTTCACCAACCCGGTTGCTTTTTCTTGCACCACTCCTCTCCAAGTCCTAATCTTTGGGTCTCACCCCAGCTACAAAGCCTTTGCTAATCAGACGTCATGTGTCTGTTCCATTCATTCATTCCACATCTGAATGCCTGCTGTACGCCGGGCACTATTCTCCCTTAAAAGCTACAGTGCTTCTGCTTACACCACTCGTATGGGATTTGGCCAAAGCTCTTTGTGTCCCATCCCCTTTAACTAGGGAGGATCTTGGGTCTGCAGCCTCAGTGAGCATTTAGTGGTAACGGCGATAAGCCAGCGCCCCCAGATGAGGTTACCTGTATCCGGGAAGAAGCTGTTAGCCAGCTGCTGCTGCATCGCCAGCTGCTGCGGTTTCATGCACATGGAAGGTGGCATACTACCCATGGGCTTCTGTGCCAGCACTGGCTGTGGGCTCTGCTGGGGCACCAAGCCTGCCTGTCCCCCATGCTGCCCACTTAGCATATGCCCTTGGTTGGACACCATGGTCATGGATGGGGCCAGGCGCTGCTGGAGGGCGTGAGCTGGTGGCTGGGTGGGCATCAGTGGCTGGGCCAAGCCCGGCTGTCGGGAACCTCCAAGTCCCAGGGCAAGCTGCTGCTGGGCGCCAGCCAAACTGGGAGAAGAGCCCTCATGTGGCAAAGACACAGCCTGGGCAGGACCCGGGGTGGACAGTAGGGAATGCTGCTGTTGCTGCTGCTGCTGGGCAGGCTGCAGCTGTGCTGAGAGCTGCTGCTTCTTCTGCAGCTCCTTCTTCTCATGTTCCAACAGGTCCTCGATGAGCAGGGGCAACTCACTGGCTACCAGTGAGCTCTCCATCTTGTCCAGCTCATCCCCAGATGCATGTCCACCGGGCAAGGTCAGGGCCCCACTCTCTAGCTCAAACTTCTCCAGCAGGGAGGACCCTCCTGGGCCACTCAGTGGGCTGGGGGTCAGCAGCTGAGCTGGTGGTCCTCCTGTGGTCCCAAAGGGGACCTTCTCAGCTGGGTGCCCACTACTGGAAAAAGGTCCTGTGCCCATTCGAGTGTCCCGGCTGCCCACCACACTCTGTCCTGGCTTCAGCCCCAGGCCTAGGGAAGTGGTGGCTGGAGATGGCTCTACCTTGGGGGTGGTAATGGTAAACTGGCAAGGGGAAGGGTGGCGCCCACCCTCCTCCAACTTGGGCTTCACCTCGGGGAGCACTGACGCCAGACGGGGCTCAGAGGCATCAGCAGCGGGGGGAGGGCGCTCCTCAGGGCCCAAGGGTCCTGGCTCCACCCCCCGCAACAGAGCCTCCCGCTCAGCCTTTTCATTGGCCGACTCCACCAGCCTCAGATGCTCATTGAAGATGTCCTTCTTGTCCCCGGTGTCCAGCTCAGGGTCAGTGTAGGCCAACAGGTCAAACTCATCCCCGTTGAGCAGGTCGTCCAGGTGGGGATCATTGGTCTCCAGGTTTTCCAGGGTGCCCAGCTCATCATCTCCCTTGGCCACGTCCACACCCAGGCCCAGGTGAGCAAGCTCCTCATCATCCTCCAGGGCCTTGTGGGCATCAAAGTCGTCATCCAACTCAGGATCCTCACAGGGTAACTTCCCCGCTTCCAGGGCCAGAGGAGGGCGGCCAAGCTCAGCGCCTGAGGGGGGCCGGCTGACTAGCTCCAAGCCAGCAGGCGCGTTGGGACCCTTGGTATGGGGCGTTGGATGGAGGCCGTTGTTCAGTTCAGGGGCCGGCGGGGCTGAGGGTTTCTGAGGAGGAAGGCCTGACACTGCTAGGCCACGAAGCCCTTCAGGGGCCAGTCGGTGAGAATCCTCAGTTACAGGGAAAAAACGGGGTCTCTGAGGGGGGCCCTGACCAGGAAACGGAGGCACCCCCGGTCCGAGTCCTTTCTGTACATTGTGCCGCAACTCAATGAACTGGGCAGGACCAGCCGGACCAGGCACTGGCTCACCAGGGCCAGGCAGGCGGGTGGGAATTCCCGCCAAGGGGGAACCTATGGCTTGGCGGCCAAGTTCAGGCCCAGGAGTTGACGGAAAGCGTGTCGACATGGCAAGTCGCATGGAAGTTGCTGCTGTTGCCTGTTGTTGCTGCTGCTGCCACAGTTGCTGCTGCTGCTGCTGCTGCTGCTGCAAGGGCAGGGACCCAGGATACGGTGCTCGCTGATAGAAGGCTTGGGAGCCTCCCACCAATTGCCTGGAAGAATATGCAGTAGCCAGTGAGACAGAAGCAGGATGAAAAAGAGCTAGAACACGGGCTGCCCTAAGGAAGGAAGGATGGAGTTAATGCAGTGAGGGGGAAGGAATGGGGAAGCGAAGTTAAGTGATGCTGAAGAAGGATTAGAGAGACGGGAAAATCAGAGGCAGCACACAATGGAGGTACAATATGTTCCCTTGATTTTCCCCCAGGGCACCCCCTGGAGCCTCACCGGCTGTTCACATCCATAGAGGAAGGGGTGGCTGGTGGAGGTGGCCGGGAGAGTCGGTCATCACTGGGGAAAGCCCCTGGCCCCAGGATGGGGCCACCCAGCTTGCTTGGGGGCAGCCCCACAAGGCTGCTCTTGTCCTAGGAGAGATGAGGGTAGATGAAGGTGGGGGCCACCTTCAGCATCTTGGATCCACTACCCCTTGCCACTCTACCTACCTGGGTGCCGGCAAAGGGGGTCTGGCCTCGACCCAGCTGCTCAAAGGCAGGGCTACTAGGCTCAGCACCCCAGCTGCCCGGGGGCCCCACTGCTCCGGCAGCTGCCGCGGTTTCCTTCTCCTGCCGAAGGGTGTTGCGCTGGATCTGCTGCCGAATCAGCAGCTCCCGTAGTCGTTGGCGCTGCGCAGGGAACAGAGAAGAGGGGTGAGTCCATTCTACTCAAACCAAAGGGCTGGCACAGAAACAGAGGTGACGTGGAGGGTGCTCAGGTCCAGGATGTCGACTCACCTGTCGCTGCTTCTCCAGCTCGGTCTGACTGAGGCTGGACATGCCTGGGTCCTGGGTACCTGGAAGTTCAGGTGCCGCCAAAGAGCTGCCCATCCCAGCCCCTGGGTCTTCTCGCTTCTCAACTGGAGAGGTGATGCCTGCCCGCTGTGAGGCTCCATGGGACAGGTAGGGGAGGGATCCATCGGGTGCAGGTGGTGGAAGGACTGATGGGGGGCGTAGTGGGGACAGCCCATAGCCCTCTCCTGTGGACCCACTGCTGGGTCCCAGAGGGCTGCCCGATGGGTGGAAGTTCCCTGTGGCTACTGTGTAGTTTGTGCTTTGAGGCTTGCCCAAGGTAGGGCCGGGCCCAAAATGGCTGTTGATCCCATGGGGTGGAGGGAGACCAGGCTGAGGGACAGGGGGCTTTAGCGAAGGCTCCCCTACTGCCTGAGGGAAAGTGAAACGCATGGGAGAAGGGGTGCCTACAAATGCACCAGTCCCAGGGGACCGGGCAAAATTGGGGGGCTGCACACTTGGGACCTTGGCATGGAGCTCACCTGCCGGCCCTGAGGGCAGGGCTGCTGGGAAACCCCCAGCCCCCAACGGAGTGTGGGCTAGAGGCCCAGCCTTGAAGGCAACTTCAGGGGGCTGGGGGCGGGGCGGCTTATGCAGTGGGGCAAACGGGTCCCGGGACTGAGGGCGTGAGGGTGGGCGGGAATAAGGGTCAGGGGACTGGAAGCGAGGGGTAACAGGGGATGGGCAGAAAGCCTCAGCAGACAGAGGACGGGGTGTCAACGGGGACTGGGAGCTGGACTGGGACTGGGGACTGGCGGGCACTCGGGAGAAAGGGTCAGAGGGCAGTGAGCGAGGAGGCAGGGCACAGCAGCTCTCAGGGGGTGGGGGTGGGGGCCGAGGGGTCAACGGGGGTTGGGCATAGGGGTCAGGGTAGGGGCCAGGGCGAAAGATGTCCGAGTGGCTGGGAGGAGAAGGGGCCAAAGCCTGGGCAGGGGGCGGCTCCTGGGGCCTTAGGCCCAAGCCTGGGCTCTGGGGCTCTACCTGAGATGCCCGAGGGGTCAGGGGGGCTTTGAAGACATCGGGTGCCTTTAACTCCAGGCCACCCAGATGGGGGCCTGAGGAGGGTGAGTCAACAAAGCCCAGGTTTGGGGGCCCATAGCTGGGAGACGATGCCCCAAGCTCTTCCTTCTTCACCTCTAGGGCCTTCCGAGACTCCACGAAAGGCAGGGGCGACAGCAGAGGCTCAGAAGCCTTGCCTCCCCCTACCCCTGGGCTCTCAGGCACAGCCAAGTTGTCCAGTGAGGGGCAGCGGGGTTTGAGGAAGGGGTCAGGTGTGGAGGGCTGGTGTCGGGGGGTGCCAGGTGGGGTGGTGTGGAACTCCCCTGGCTGGCCGGTCCCAGGACGAGATGAGGCACCCAGGGTCGCGGGCTGCGCGGGGGCCCCGGTCGGACTAGGATAGGGAGGATAGGTGGGTGGTGCCGTGGGGAAGCGGGGCTCCAGAGCGTAGGCGGGGGCCAGTCCAAAGGGGTCCTGCGAAGGCACTTGGGCGGGCACCTGGGGTGGGAGCTTGAGGAAGAGCTCACCGGGCGAGTCGGGGCCGGGCACCGTGCCCGCCGGCGGCTTCAGAAACCCATCCGCAGAGGTAGACAAGCCGGCGGGGGGAGTGGGGCTGCCAATGAAAATGGTGGGGGCAGCAGCAGGAGGCGGGCTGCCCAGTGCCCCTGGCTGGGGGGGAATGCGGAGATGTAGGGCCGGTCGGTCAGTCTTACGGGCCATGTCGCCCACCTTGGTCTGCTTGTTGATCTGGCTCTCAGCCTGCTACAGGGAGAGACCAGGCACAGAGCAGTCAGTCAGGCTGCTGTAGGCAGGCCCTACGTCCCCCCTACCCTTAGAGAGCCCGCCCCACTACAGGTCTTGGACGGCACGGCCCAGCCTGGCCCCCACTCACCTTTTGCACCTTGTTGATGCGGTGAGCTGCCCGGTTATCTTTGGCCTTTTGCTGAGGAATAGAGGACACAACCTTAGGCTAGGACGCAATCTCACGCTGAGCCCCCAGCCCTCGCAATGTCACTCACACTGCCTACCCAGAAGCTGATCCCTACTGGCCCAGCTGCTTTGGGAGTGGGGAATGGAAAGAACTGAGGCGACCTTCCCAAAGTCACCCCACACCCTCAGTTCCCACGCTGACCCAGGCTCCCTCTGTCTCACCAGGTAGGGGGCTTTATCAGCAGCTGGAACTTTTCTCCAGAGCTTCATGATTTGTTTGCAGCGGCTAGACCAGTCTGGAGGGCAGACAGAATGTGTTAGAGGAGACCTGGCAGGTGACCCCCTGCACGTGCCATGTTACAGGTTGTCTCCCTTGCCCTCATCCCACGGGTACCTGGGTAATCTTGCTTGAGATTGGGAAAGTTAATGTTGGCATAGAGCACAGGTGAGATGGTAGAGAGCTGGCCCAACTCCTCGTCCTTCTCCCAGCGCTGAAGACTCCGCTGGTTGTAGGAGAGCCCGTCGCCCTCACCCTCTGTGGTGGGCGTGGTCGGGGTGGAGGGCGTGGTGCCCCCCGAGCCTGTCCAGGGGCTGTCTGGCTCACCGGGCTCCGGGCTAAAGAAGCCCCCGCGCTCCCTGGGGCGCAGGGGCGGAGAGTCACAGAGGGCAGGGACACCAAGTCCCACCCCAGACAAACTGCCCAGAGTCCCCAGGCCACTGCCCTGCCCCAACAGAGGACAGTCACTAACAAAGGAGCAGAGGGAGGTGTTGCTACAGCAGCACCCAAGAGTCCAAGGTTCCCTCCCTTGGCATGGCCCCAGTTGGAAGGAAGAGACTGCCCACGGGGGTTAAGCATAAATACCAACCTAGAATCCAGGAATGGGGACTGGCAAAGGCCCGGGTAGGAGTCCATTGGGCTGCTGGAGGGGAGATTGCCCAAAGGGAGTCCACCTACAAGAGGCACAGGATCAGCGAAAGGAGTAAGTGGCCCATCCTGGAGGCAGGCTTGGCCACACCTGCCCACCCAGTTTTCAAACCACTCCTATCCAGATCACCTTGAAGAAAGGGCCTCTGTAGCGGTGTACGGCTGCCGTCGAGGCCAGGGGTTCCACAACCCAGATGTTGCTCTCGCTCAGAACCCAGAACATCCTTGAAAAGCTGCTGCAGGTCCTTGGATTCCATCTTGGGCAGTTCTGTGAGGGATCGATGAAGGATGCTGCTGAGGAAGACTGGGGAGTTGAAGGGACACCACAGGGCTACAAATGGTCACGGCCAGGGAAGATGCCCACGACTCCCCACTAGAGAAGCTGTAGAGATGAGAGTCTCACAGGTAGGATGCTCTCCTTCTCCCACAGAGGACCCTTATAGGCAAGGAGTGTGGGTCACAGCCTCACCTTCTGTGGGAATCCTGTCTAAGTCAGAGCTAAGCATCCCTTCCCCCGGGGTGCCTGGCTTCTCAGGGTCACTAGGCACTGGGGATGCCTTTACGCCGCCATCCTCAGGTCCTGCAATTGCCAGGAGAAACCCATCAGCCAAGGCCAGTATGGAGGTACCACACTGGCCACCCTGAACCGCAGAAGGCATGGAACACTTTCCAGCCTCCATCCCTGATAGTGCTCAGCGGCAGAACAGACTGACATAAGCAAAACCAAGATGGCACACAGTCCTCCCAGCAGCCCTCACCTGATGTGTCAGCCTTGCCCTCAGGACCACGGGATTCTTCATCTGCAACATCGGGACCATCATCTCCTATGAGCAACAGTCGCCATTCCAATCAGAGATGCCCTACATGTGATGCCCCGAATAGGACCCCAGCTCCAAGGCCAGGGCCCTTGGCCCACCCTCAACTCCTGGAGACCAGCCTATTTCCCACTAAAATCTCTTACCAGCTTCTAAGCACAGAGCGAAATTGGACCCCTTCAAACCACCTTACCCCCACACGACTGACCTTTCTGTGAGGTCGGGAGCTCCTTCCTATCTGAGCCTCCATCCCCCTTGGCTTTTGGGGTTCCTAGTCCAAAGCTTGGCCGGCCCACCCCAACTGCAAAAAGGGCCTTCCGGCTCAGGTCCAGCAGCTCCTTCCCAAAGAAGGCTTCCTGTGGGAGGAGTCAGGGAGAAACAGGCTTCTTCATGCCCTGCAGGACCGACACTGCCCTTGCCCCTCGGAGCCTAAGACCCACCTGCAGATAAGCAGGGAACATGTCCTCTAGTTTGCTCTTCTTGCGCCCTCGCCGCTGCTGCTTCTTCTTCTCATCCCCATCAGCTAAGCTCTGGTCCACAGAGCCCTCTGCAGGCAGGTCGGCAGGCAACACTGGGGACCGAATGGGAGGTGTCTGCCTCTCTGGGGACAGCGGGCATGCTGCTCCCAACTTGGCCTGGGGACGCTTTCTGCCTACTCTCTCCCCAGCGCCAGTAGTGGGCCCACTACTCCCCTGGCCCTCTGAGTGAACTCCCCTGCCCCAGGCCTCCCTGGCAGTGTCCCACAGGTCCTGTGATCCCCACCTTCTCCCAGGCCCCACTGGAGCCCTCACCCGTCTCACCCTCGTCGGGCTGCCCATCCCCACTCAACACCTCCGCCTGTGCAGCAGGCCCCTTTTTCACACGGGTGTGGGATTTCCGCTGTCGCACCATGAAACCACCGATGCCTATAAGGAGACAGAGCTGAGGCTGAGAAGCCGCTGGGGACCTGGTGAGCTGCCCCTCACCACCCCCACCTCTGCATCGCAGGGCCTCACCAGGCCGATAGGGTTTGCGTTTGCGTTTTTTGCTTTCCTCGGTCTCCTCTTTGCCAGGCTCTCCATCAGGGCTGACGGGGCCCTCTAGTTTAATTTCGCATTCCATGTGTTCCACACCACCTGTGTACGGGGACAGACGAGATGGAAGCAGGTCAGAGGCATGGACCCTTTTAACCCTGTCATCCTGCCACCTAAGAACAGAGCTGAGTGCCCTGCCACAGAGCCATCTGGGCAAGACCAACAGTGCCTTGAGGGTGACTGGGAGTGATAATGCAGCTCCTACCCAACATTCAACTCTCACAGGCATGCTCCCATTACTTTGGCACTCCCTGAGACTCCCCAGCCTGACCTTCACCCTTGAGCAGCTCATCAGTGTCCAGGTCTCCATCCTTCTTGTCATCAGGGCCAAGGGCATCAGAAGGCTCAGGACCCTCCAGCCCTGCCTCGCCTGGGAGGCCAAGCCGTCCTCGCCGCTGGCGCCGCTTGTGCAGGGGCGACATGGTCAGGTTACGCAGCACAGCCATGCCAGTTTCTGTCAGCCACACACCCTCGAAGCGGAAGTACTGGGGCTCTGCACAAGGGGGAAGAGCGTGTGACCCCTGATGGAGGCCCCAAGGAGCGCAGAACTCCAAGTTTCGGCCTAAGTCCCTAGCTGGGACAAAAGCAGCGAGAGAGAGACAGACTGAAGTCCAGACTGGGGTCTGAGGGCTGGAGAGGAGAGACCACCAGCGGGCGCCAGCTGAGGCCCGGGCGCTCCCTCAGGTAACCAGGGGGATCAGAGAGACCGCTCCTGCTGAAGCCGGACTTTGCTCAAGATTCACCCTCAGTTCACCCAATATATTCTCCAGTTGTCTGAGGCCAGGAGGGCCCCTCCTTGCCGAATGCCAGCTCACAGTGCCCCAGATGCCAGGAGCAGTGCCCACATCACGATGGAGGTGGGAGAGCCCCAGCTCCTTCATTAAGGAGAAAGCTGTGTTCCGTGCTCTCTGGAGGTGAGATTCTAGCCGTACAAAGGCCGCGTTGCCTGGTGGAAGGAACTCTGTCTGGGAAACTGGATGCCTTGGTTCTCGTCATAACTTCACCACTGACCTATGGAGTGACCTTGGGCAGGCCACTCAACCCCCCTGGGTCTTAGTTTCCTTCTCCGAAAAATAACGAGATAAAGTTGGGGGGCTGGAGCTGGACTAAGTGCCTAAGGTCTCCTCTGGCTTTGGCATTCAGAATTTCTGTGACTCACCCGGCTCTTTCACCTTCATAGGCACCAGCTCTGGAGGCGCAACAGGCACTGTGGAGAGGACAAAGTAAGGCAGCTAGAGGCCCTGTCCCAAAGCAAGGCACCCCTGCCCGACCCCTCCTCCCCCCTCCCCCGCCCCTGGTACTCACCAGCAGGCTTTACCACGTAAGGCTGGCAAGAGACACAGTCAAAGCCCTCATCGGCCGCCTGCTCCACGTCATCCTCTGTGAAGAGGCTCTCGCAACCAGCATGCATCCACCTGGGAGAAGGGAGACAGGAGGGGATAAACTGAGACAACGCCAGGCTGAGAACAGGGAAGAGGGGGCTTATATGAGGAGAAAGGGGCACCCTCACCGTTCACAGTGACGGCACTGGATCAGGAGGTCCTCTTCCACATACGGGGCATGACAGATCGGGCAGGTCACCAAGCTGGCGCAGGGCCCGCAGTGCGTGTAACTATTCTGCCATTCACAGTGGAAGCCAGGGGAGGCGGCCCCACACTGCATACAGGACACACACCTGGTGGGGGCAGAAAGACAGACCCTCAGCACCTAACCTACCCAAGCACCCAAAGCCGCCCGGCCTTCTAAACCCCGCCTCTGCCATGTAGTCAACACCACACCCACTCAAACACTTCAGGCCCCTCTGAAGCTCCCAGTCTCCTTACCACTTGCACTTCCAGCCACCCTTGGGCACGGTGAGCAGTGGCGGGTCCAGGCAGTACGTGTGGTAGCTAATGTCACAGTCATCACAGAGCAGCAGGCGGGAGGGGTCTGAGGCCTGGCCGCATACCTCACACACGATGCACTCCACGCAACGCCAGCCCTTCAGCAGCATCACCTTGGTGATCTGGTGCAGAAGATGGCAATTCCTCAGGAGGTGATGCGGAGGGCAGGGCAGACCTCTCAGGGGAGGGGGGGACTTACACAGGTGAGGCTGGAGGACCCCAGTACCCAGGCCAGACCTCCATTTGAGCACAGGGAAGCTACACAGAGCACCCTCACCCCAAAAATAGTGGATCTTAAACTTAGGCTTCCAGGGGTCTCTGCTGATCAGAGAACAGCCTCACCCGGCCACTGCCTCATTAGGATCTTTCACTAGCGAAGTCTCCAAAAAGACTGTGGATAGAATTAGGTTGTATTTCCCCCGGTTTTTCTTGAACATGTAGAACCTGCTACTGCTGCAAGTTAGTGAGTGTTAGCAGTGGACAAATTCTAAATTAACATTAGTGAAAACCCCAAAATGACTGATCATACTTGAGTCAAAAACACTGCTTTCTCTTTGTGGACATGTGTTTGATTCTGATTTTACATTTTATATCCAGACCATATCATGTTTTCTACTAGTAAAGTTCTCACAGTTTATATGATGGACTGAATTATACCAGCAAGTCATGGTCTACCACAAAGAAACTCGTAAAGACCACTACGGTTTCCAAAGTATTTTTTCCCAAGATGAATTTGACAACCACTGGAAACTGATGAACAACTTCCATGACCAATGGCCACTTTAAGTAGAGTGGCCAGGACAGGGAACTAGGATAAGCAGTAACGACCCCATCCCTCAGGCCAGACCTCTTGGGCCCTGAACTCACCTTGCTGTTGACACAGTAAGGGTGATAGCACTGAGAGCACTGGGAACAGGCAAGAAGGTGGCCCTCTGCCCCCCGGCCAAAGCTGCCACATACCACACACATGTCCTGGGGAAACACACAGAAACCCAAATGTCCAACCTCACATCCTCAATACCACTCAGTCCCAGTAACTGACTACACCACTAATCTAAGAAGAGGGAGTCAAAGAACCAGAAGCCTATCCCCAGCACTAGGACACGGTGAGCCATCACGGGACCCCGTTCCTTCCTAGCATGCCTTGCCCATCTGATCAGGTAATTTGAAATGATACAGCCTGACATGGGTAACGCTAAGGAGAAGTGAAAGATAAGATGGGTAAAGACTGGTCAGGACGAGACAGTAATACATGCGACAAAATTCTACAGCTTCGAGATTACTCGTGTTCCCTAGACTCTAAGCTTCAACAGGGCAGAAACCATTTCTGCCTTTTTCACTGCTACATTCGCAGCTGCTAGCTCAGTGTCAAGCTCATTCTCTGGAATGCCAGGAGTAGGTCCCTGGTTCTCCCCATTTACCCTCCCACCGAAACACACATATCCAACTGTTCAGGCTGCCAGGTCTCACTGCTGAAGATGGGACTACAAAAGTCAAGTATGGTACCTGCATTAGGACAAACTTGTCTGTGTTGGAGAAGAGAACCACAGTATTTTGCATGGTGTCATCATCATCATCTTCTTCCTCCTTGCTGGGAGAGCTATCGATATCAGCAACCTTATAGGCAGAGAGTTGTGGAAAGTGAGGCAGCTAAATCCGCCCCAGCTAAGCTGCTTCCTCTTTGGTGTTGGGGCAAGGCGGCATAAACCCCTGGCTCAGATGAAAGCCAGGAGCCAGGACTAAGAAGCAGAAGAACACCCCAGCTCCCACACTGGGCCTCAGCCCAACATCAGATTTCAGAGAAGCCTGGGGGCCAAGAGCACAGAAGGAGCACAGACATAGCTGGACGGGCCCTAGGCTAGCAGGCAGGCAGGTGAGCGTGCAGGGGACTGGCAAGATTTAAAGGGTGTTTAATCTTGAAGGGGCCAGCTGAAGCATGTTTGGGGGATGGGAGGCCTCTCCTTACTACCAGAGTCTCAATGGAAGAAGTAGTTGATTTTAGCCGGGCCCGTCCTCTCCCGCGTCCTCCATGTGCTCCTCCACGTGGCCGGCGTCTTCCTGGGAAACTACTGCTGCGACCCTGAGTGAGGAAAGGGGATGATTACAGGAAAAGTCGAGGGCTAATATGCTGCATCCACAGGCTTGGAGGGAAGAGAAGAGACGAAGGGACAGAGTATGGCAGGTAACAAGGCCCAAAAGTCCCAGTCAGGGCCAGGGAAAAAGCCAAGCTCTCAGATAGCAACAGGTAGGTAACTCTGGTCCAAACCACTCCACATCTTCCAAGAAGAGTGGTCAACGTGGTACCACAAGAAACAATACTGGCCTGAGAGACCCGAGTTTCTAGTCCCGATTCTATGGCTGAGTTACCATGAACCTGGGCAAGTCGCGTCCCCTGTGTATCAGCATTCTCCTTGATAAAATAAGAAGGTGCGCTCAAGGATCTCTGACAGTCCAGGATTCAATAAGCCAGGCAGGAAGGTATCAGTGACACAGGACTACACCTCTGACAGTGGCATGACACCAAGCACATCCAGTGGCTGGACAGCCCCTTACCTGCTTGATGCGGGAACGAGCGGGGGAGCTGCGCCGCCTCCCCTTGTCCCCCTCCGCTTTGCCTCCTCCGATAGCTGTCCCAGCATCACACAACAGCGAGTCATCAGTCTCTGGCAGCGAATCCGTACAAAGTCGCAGGGAGCCCTCATCTCGGGCTGGACTAACGTCTGTAGATGCCCCCAGCTCCATGGACAAGGAGCCACCCCCCTCGGGGTCGGGAGAGCCCAGCAGGGGCTCTGAGCCAGGAAAACTGGCACTGGCATCGCCCTGGCTCAGATTGGAGATCTCATTAACGATGTCAGATTTGATGAGAGTAGGTGGGGTGGGGGCCACTGGTGCACGTGGCTCCTCTTGCTCTTCGCAGGGCGAGCCCTGCCCTGCCTGCTTGCATTCTGGGCCATAGACCTCCATAGGGGTCACAGGGGCCAGCTCCTCGGGGTCCAGGAGCACAGGGGAACCCTTAAGTTCACTAGCCAAACTGCCGGGGGTCTGTCCGGCCTCTGGATGTGATCCAGGAGTGTCAGTCCCATCCAGAGGGGCTGTATCTTCCCCCAGGCCAGAGAAGTCATCCAGGGCTGGGGCAGGGCTGGGTGCAGGGCAGGAAAGGTTCCCCATGGGAGAGGGGAGAGGACTAGTAGGGCTGGGTTCCAAGGCTGGGCACTCAGGTTCTGGGGCTTTCTCAGTCTCCATCTCATGTGGCTCAGCCTCATCTGAGACCTGCACTGCCTTCTGCATGGGACTCAGTGGGGAAGGAACAGACAGTGGCAGAGCAGGGGGAGAGCACTGGGAAGGAGGGGAGTTTGGGGGAGGCAGGGAATGCTGGAGGAGTGGGGAACAACGAGGGGCAAGGGGCTCCATCAGCATGGGAGAGGCCGGTCCTACCGGGGAGCCTGGAGATGGGGGAAGGATCATAGGGGGTACAGGCTCAGGGTCAGTGCAGTTAGCTTCTGGTGGAGGGCTGATAGGTGTCTCTAGGATGGGGGCAGCCAATGGCGACTCAGGGTCACTGTCCCCTTTGGCACCAAAGGGGTACTCTAACTCTCCCAAAGGAGACAGGGCCGGCGGGGCCACAGCTGTGATAATGGGTGAGAGCGGAGGAGGAAGAGGATCTGGAGAGAAAGAAGAAAAGAGAGGCTCTTAGATTAGATGCGCCATAAAGAGTTAAGACTGTCCCAGAGTCAGAGGGTTAACATCCCCGTACCTGGTGGCATCAGCTGAGGTGACAAAGATGGCTCCCCAGATGGGGACAACGGCAGCTCCTCAGGCAGAGGGGACAGAGGTGGCTCCCCAGGCTCAGACAGGGCCGGCTCTCCAAGCAAAGGGGGTAAGGGTGGCTCCCCAGGTGGGAGGAACGAGGGCAATTCCTCAGGTGCAGGGCATAGGCCTGGCTCCTCAGGGGGCTCTTCAGGTCGAGGGGACAGGCGCGGCTCCTCGGGCACTGGGGACAACTGCGGCTCCTCGGGTGCGGGGGACAGGCACAGCTCCTCAGGGCGAGGGGACAGGCGCGGCTCCTCAGGCTGCGAGGACAGACGCAGCTCCTCAGGTGCAGGGGACAGACGCGGCTCCTCAGACGCAGGGGATGGGCGCGGCTCCTGGGGCGCAGGGGACAGACGCGGCTCCTCGGACGCAGGGGACGGGCGCGGCTCCTGGGGCGCAGGGGACGGGCGCGGCTCCTGGGGCGCAGGGGACAGATGCGACTCCTCGGGCGCAGGGGACGGGCGTGGCTCCCCGGGCCGGGGGCAGAGTCGCAGTTCCTCAGGCAGTGGCGATAGGGGTGACTCCTCCAGGGGTAGGGACATAAGCAAGTCCTCCGGTGGCGGGGAAGCAGGTGAGTCCTCAGGCGGTGGGGACAGGCGTGAAGCCTCAGGTGGCGGGGATGTGGGAGACTCCTCAGGTGGTGGGGACAGAGGAGATTCCTCGGGTGGTGGGGACAGGCGTGACACCTCAGGCAGGGGAGACAGGCGTGATACCTCAGGCGGGGGGGACATAGGCGAGTCTTCAGGTGGCGGGGACATGGGTGAGTCCTCAGGTGGTGGCGACAGGCGTGATGCCTCAGGTGGTGGGGAGAGAGGAGACTCCTCTGGTGGAGGGGACAGGGGCGATTCTTCAAATGGTGGGAACAGACAAGATGCCTCAGGTGGTGGAGACATGGGTGACTCTTCAGGTGGAGGGGACATGGGTGACTCCTCAGGTGGTGGGAACAGGCGCGACGCTTCGGGTGGTGGGGAGGTAGGCAGTTCCTCCGGAGGGGGGGACAGGGGAGACTCCTCAAATGGTGGTGACAGAGGTGATGCTTCAGGCGGTGGGGATAAGGGTGTCTCAAGCAGGGGAGACGGGGGGGACTCCTCTGGGGGAGAGAAGGGTGACTCCTCCAGTGGAGAAAAAGGCGATGCCTCAGGTGGGGGAGACAGAGGAGACTCCTCAGGCGGTGGAGAGAGGGGTGAGTCCTCAGGCGGTGGGGACAGGCGCGATGCCTCAGGCGGCGGGGATGTGGGTGATTCCTCAGGTGGTGGGGACAGGGGCGACTCCTCAGGTGGGGGCAGCAGTGGCATCTCCTCATTTAGGGAGGCCTCCAACTGGGGCTCAAGTTGGGCCCCTTCTCTACCTGCAGACATAACACACTATGTTCCTACCTAGTTCAGCTGCACTCCACAGAAAGTACAGGGTCTGGGGCAAAGCAGAAACTGTCCCTCGCCACACGATAGAAGGGGATTACTTTCAGGGACCCTCAAACCCTACTCACCTAGTGGTTTGGCTTCACATTGCAGGGGCCCCGGTTCCTTGGGTTGCATAGAGGTCACGTGCCCACCCTTTGGCTGCCCTTGGCATGCAACGTACAGAGCATCGGGCTCATCAGTGGGGGTATCGCCAGGCTCTGGGGGTGAGAATCTGCAGAGGGTACAGGGGAGCAGGCCCCATGGCTCTCATCAGCTATTGGCTCCTCACGAGAGCACACTGGGGCGAGGCACGAATGCTATGGATTGCACTGCCCACCTGAGGGCCCTCCTCTCAACGTCAGCTTGCTTTAACACGAGCCCTGCCAATCTCAGCCCTTCCGATCCCCCAGCCTGATCTCTGCCAGTCCACACCACTTACCTGCTACAGACCGGGGGGTGCTGCTCAGCAACAGAACTGACAGGCTGTCCTCCCTGGGTTTTGTGACAGCGGTGACAGAGTGAGTAGTTCTCAAACCACTCAGAGTTGGGGTTCAGCTCCGCTGAGCCTGTCCCACAGGCCCGGCATACCCGGCATGCCTAGGGGAAGGGAACGGGCAAAACGGGCACTTGTCAGACAGCCAGAGACTGGAGGAGAACACGGGACTCGTCACAACAGAGAAACTCGGGGTGCTGTAGGAGGCAGACTTAGGGAGAGTAAGGCAGGAGGATCAGGGGGCACTCGCCTTGCACTTCCAGGAGTGAGCGGGCAGCTCCTCCATAGGCGGTTCCAGGCAGAAGGTATGGAATCCTTTGTCACACGTCTCACAGACCAACATCTTAGAGTCATTCCCAGGCTTCCTGCAGGGGCACAGGGCACATAACAGGGTCCTCCTTGCCCTCATTCTCAATCTTAACCTGTGCCCCGCCTAAGGTTCTCTCCTGCCCTCCCACTCTTACCTGCAAGCTTGGCACACTTTGCATTCAGGGCACTGCCAGCCAGCACGCTTGCGGGCAGTCAGAGCAGTGTCCAGGCAGGCCCCGTGATAGTGATGCCCACAGCTGGTACAGAAGAACAAGTCACACAATTCCCCTGGCCCCTCACATACGGCACAGCGAGCCTCCTCTGCAGTGGGAAGGGACAGAGGATACGGGTCACCTATGGATTCCTTACGGGACTCGGCACGGTGCTGTCTACATAACAGGCATTCCACAGACACAGAATGAACGAATAACAAAAAGTTACTAAGTGTCTGCCTAATATATGCCAGGCACTGCTCTAGGCACTGCAGACACCATGCTAAACGAGACAGGCAAAGCCCCTGCACTCACAAAGGCCACACGTATTTTAGTGGGGCAGACGGACAGTATGTAACTGTAGACTTCTGAGTGCTCTGCAGGGTACGGAGCCCCCAGCACCCTTGGACCCTCATCTGCCCTCCGTCCAAAGGGCAGGACTTCTCACCCAGATGTGTGGCCCCCTCACTGTGCTCCGGGCATAGCAGCTGCAGTGTTTTCATGGATAAGAAGGAACCGCTGGCAGTTGCACAGGGGAAGTGGTAAAGGCGTGGACATCCAGGCGAGCGGCAAGGGATGGAGGCACCAAGTCTGGTGCAGTGGGAACAGCGCTGCCAGGGTGGAGACAAAGCCTTAGTGCTAGCCAGCTCTCTCCAGAGCAACATGTCAGGCACTGCCTCTGTCCCAGTATGCCCCCTGCCCTTCTCATTCCACCCTGACTCTCGGAAGCCCACCAGCCCTGCCCACCCTGCCCTGGGCCTACGCAATCCCCTGGCCCGGCCCCACCTGTGAGATCCCTGAGAAGATGGCCTTGTCCACACCACATAGTTCTGGGCCCTCCTGCCCCCACACGCCTGCCGACCACGCAGCACACCAGTGGTGAGCCCAGCAGGACCCTTCATAGGGGGAAAGGGGGAAAGAGTTAACAAGAACGTCATCACTGCTTCAGGGCCACTCAGCCCCTTCCCTGTTTCCTGCCCAAGTCAGCTACCCCACTTCCCTCCACTTACCTCCAGGTTCTCCTAGGTGGGCAGGTGTCAGGCCCTCAGGGAAACCAATCTGTGATAGGTCCTCACTGAGCAGCGCTGCCTCACTGGGCCCTGGGTTCCCCCCAGGGGACACCACTGAACACCGGGGCCAGTCAAATGGCAACTCAAAGCGCCGTAGCTCCCGCTGCCCATGTAGACTGGGCTCCCCGCAGTTACAGAGAGCACAACGCCGCATTGGACCCCCACTGTGAACACACAAGCATCAGCACCACGCTGGCCCCTGCCCACAGGTACCCCTAAACAACCCCATGACTTGCACACCTATGCTTCCCGCTCATTTTCCTAAATTTTCCACCTTGAAAGCCCCAGACTCTCAAATCAAATCCTCGTATGTCCTTACATCCTCATTTCCCCAAACTAGTTACCTGCAGTCCTGGGGAGGCTCCTGAAGCCTGGGACCCCCAGAACTGGGCACAGAGCCCTCCCCCACATGTGGTTTGGGAAGGTCTGGCTCAGTGGCACCTGACTCCTCGGAGGCTGCAGGTCCATCAGCTGAATGAACAGACAGAGAAGTGTGCATCAGCCATTATCCTCTATTTAGCACGAGTCCACTCATCAGACCCATGAGATTATCCAAAACCCTTGGTGGATAACAGTGATGGCATTTCAACTTTTGTCCCAAAGAACAAAGTCCTTCAATTACCTGTCTATTAGATGGACTTAACTCCTGTCCTTGTGCTAGGACCAGAAATCTAAGATTGTCTGGGTAGAACAGAAAGCTGCCAGGCAAACCCAGAATGCGCCCTACTCACCTGCTGGTTCTGAATCTTTATCCTCACCAGGCGGCTTCGGGCTGTCCATCCCTCTCTCCGACTGGGCAGGGCCCTCTCGGGGAGACCTGTCAGACCCAAGAGATATCTATTTGTCTAGTAAGTCTTCCCACTAAACACTTTCCCCCAAATCCTAGGGAGAAGGCATCTAATGTTATCTAGACCCTACAGAAATCAGAGCAAAGCCATACCTACAAATTCCTGCACTAATGACAAGGAAAGTCCCTCTCCCCAACCGTTGTCCCACTGCCTACCTCCTCCCCAGATAAACACATACCATCTTCTCCTACTCTGAATTCTGAGAGGATCCAGTCCCCTTTCCCACTTCCCACCTCCTGTCTAAGAGTTCCCAGGACAACAGCATCCAACTAGAAGCACATACAATCTACATCCAGTATCACTCTTTGCCTCACGACTGAGTTCTTGGCTTCTGGTGGGCCCTATCCCTTGGACTTTTTCCTCAGGTCTTAAGTCAGCTACCATCCTAGAGGCCTTTCAGTGCCAACCCAGGGGCAGTCATAACAAGAAGTCTGAGTCCAGCCGAAGTCCCTCTCCCTGGGGTCTCGCAGGACGTAGAACACATTACTGGAACTAAAGCCTATCTCTGAATGGATCTCCCCCATCTCCACTGGTTTCAACCAGAACATCCCAATCACAACAGAAGAAACTCCCCAATTTCCACCACTGCCTATCTAAATCCAACCCAGGCCCACCCCCCTGGCCCTTGCCATGACTGAGCTCAGGATCTCATCCAGCCTGAAGGCCTGAGGTCGTTGCCCTTAGCAACACCAACAGCCCTTCCTCCTCAGATGTCCCTAGTAGTTAACAGAAGTGGGCCTTAAGAGTTACTGAGCATGTGTAGCCAGGCCTGAGGCTAGGCATGCTGGGAGTTGTAGTCTCAGGAAGCACACCACCACTTGGAGCTGTTCTAAACGGGGCAGGACAGAGCAAAGTAGCTTCCTTCCTCTTCCGTCAAGCAGGGTTTCGACACACACTATGGGGGTGGCGGGTAACGGTCCCCTCTTCTAAGATATGCCTGCCTATCCCAGAGCCAAATGAAACACGTTAAAGTTATACCTAAGAAGGTCAAGACCCACACCTTTGGGTATATTTTCCCAAACCTCAGATAAAACTAAACACAGTACCAAAAAGAGAGAAGTAAAGAATAAGAATTACAGAGCTGAGGAAGAGGAAAGAGGTCCTATAGAAGAAGGGAGAAAAGGACAGGTATAAACAGCTCTTAGTGGGAAGGGTAGGGGCTTAAGCAGAGAAACAGAGTATAGTTTTCCTACAGAAGGTAGAGGGGAATCCCTAAAACAAAACTCTAAATAAAAGTTTGAGAACTGTATCTCTCACCTTCTCCACTCCTCTTGTTTAACCAGAAGAACCACACCAACCTTAGTAAGGACAAGCCTCTCTTCCCAAACCAAATACCCCAGTCAGCCACTGGGGGTTGAGTGACTGGGGCAGATGAGACAGTGGGGAACCCTCAAAGGTGCCCAGGATCCATAAATCAATTACCTAAGAACCACATTATCAGTCCTCTTTCCCTGAGCTAACACTCCATTTCCAGACACTGGCAGTGGGCCTCATGTAACATGTCACAGGAAGGGAAATTTTACTTTACTTTTTTCCCCTCACACTATTAGATTCTACTAGATTGGGAAAGTGAAATATCACCTGATACCTGTTACCTCTATTCCCAGATCACCTCTTTACCAAAGAGGTAAAGAGAGGATCCAGTGCCCTTTCCCACTTCCCACCTCCTGTCTAAGAGTTCCCAGGACAATAGCATCCCACGCAATCACCCACACAATCACACCCACACAATCACACCTGAAAGGAAAGCAGGGTGGTCATCTAGCCAGCCCACAGAAAAGCTGCTCTGGAACTTCAAGGGGCCGCCTAGAAGCCTCCTACGTGAATTAGGGGTTGGAGGTCAGGGCACCAGCCAGGCTCCTCTTCCTATTCAGTTATCCAAGGCCTGACCACACCCGGAAGGCTTCAAAGTTTCCTAAACGTGTGCAACTTTTGCTGTACCTTACCACTAAGTGCCGCCAAGATCTTCCAACTGTTGTGCTCTCAAAGTTAAGGCTAAAGGAGTCACAAACATCAAGAAATGAAAAGCAACAGTGATAGTGCAGTGGGTGGGAGGAGGACTGCCTCACACAAGGCCAGAGGGACAAATTCCTCCGCCCTCCCCCAAGCGCAGCCCTCTCAAGCTGGTAATGCTGGCACTGCTCAGGGAGCTACAGAAACCACCTTCGTCTAGCCTTGGGAATCAGTACCAACATCCTCCAAAGCGGCAGCCTCATTCATGGCACCATGGTAGATGAGAGACAAGCAAAGGGTTGAGTGTCCTCCAAGCTGAGGAAAAAGAATCTAGAGGCACTTCCAAGAAGCCCTATTTCACTACCCTGCAGTCTAGCGCCTGCATCCCAATGCTGAGTAGCAGTTGTCAGGCCCCTCCTTAAACAGATCTAAACAAATAAAGACCATAGGTTCCCCTGTCCCATCATTCACAGCCAGAAACCACACATCCACACCAAGGGTTTTTTCCCTGGATCTACACTGGGGTAACGCCTGGCCAGGCTTCCTCAGGGGAACTAGGGATCCCAGAGAAATACAGATCTAGGGAGTAAAACCATGGTGGGTCCCCTTAATCCTAGGCCAAAGAGGCCCAGAACAGCAAGGAAAAAAGCAGGGATTCATCTCAACCCACTTTCCTCCCTGCCTCCATCCCAGACCAAGAGCTTTAACTCCATTTTCCCAGCCAAAGGGGAAATGGAGGCTTGGAGAGGTGAAAGGCTGAAGCAGGCCCTTGAGTGAACAGCTCTTCTCTAGGACTCAGGACTTCCTGGTTCCCAGCCTGAGACTCAAACCACACCTCTCCCCACCCCCATTTTGGGTTGGCCCTCCAGGGAAGAATCCAAATGGCAACAGTGGCCCTGTAGACCCTCCGGACTGCCCCCTGGGTCATCCTAGGGTCAGCCACAGCTAATAAGGAGAGGTATCTCCTAAGGAAGTTCTTCAGGGACAGACAACAGGAGAGGCCCTCCACAGGAGGCAAGGGCAGACAGCATGGGCGACAGCTAGCCTCATTCCGGCACCCCTGTGCCACCTCTCACCTCAGGATTACCACCCAGAAATCTTTCAAGGGCAAATCCCTATTTTCTCCTTTCCAAGACCAGGCTCAAAGAGGTCTAGCCCTCATATGGTGGAGGGAGTAGAGTGAGGGAGCAAAATACACCAGCCAAATCCCTGCTGGGCAGCATGACAGCTGTGAGAGGGGCTGTCCCAGCCCAGGGTCAGAGGCATGAGGCTCACGCTGCACCCTTCGTGCAGTCACATACACACCATTCTCCCCAACACCTCCTGCCAGGGCTGAAAACATTGGCTTCAGCAGACACAGCTCTGCTCAGGTCACTTCTCCTCCAAAGAGATATAGGCCCCCCTATTCTGCAGAGTTGGGACAGGATCAGAGGACCAGTTAACATTCCCTGATTTAAAAAGGTTGGAGAGGTCTGGGAGGGGCCTGCAAGACCGGCCAGGGACTTATGGGCAACCAGCTCTCCACACCAGGCCCAGAGAAAGCGGGAGACAAAAGCCATTTTTTTGCAGCCCACATTCGCAGGGAGCAAATCTCAACGGCCTCCTCTATAATCCCCTAGAGATTATGTCCATCCGGAGAGGAGGGGAGGCAAAGCAGGCTAAGACAGCACTAGGCCTCGCTAGGGTCACTCTGCCAGGCAGGGGTAGTTGAAAGTTGAACAGCAAGGCCACAGCTGCCCCCAGCCCCGCCTCCTTCTTGCCCCAGCCACCCCTTCATCACAATGGTCAGTTTCCACACACTCTCCTCGTTGCACAGTGAAATAAGGCCCAGTGAAGGATCTAGGGCTCCCTGAGTCTCCCAAAGACTGCTCTGAGTGCCCGGATGGGCAAGAGCAACCTTAAAGTCCAACCTGGCAGTAAATCGGACCTGGCAGTGCCACCCTACCCCCGCTCCCAAGTTGTTCTATTCCCAAGGCCCACAAGGAACCCTGAAGGAGAAGCAGCTGACTGGGATTGGTGCTGGCATCAGGGCTTGGGTCCTAGTTTGGTAGAGCTCCCCCCAACACAAAAATAAACAGGCAGAGAGGCTTTCTGGCCAGGTTCCCAAACTCCCGTGGTTCCCTGAACCCCCCAGTCTTTAAAGAGGCACACCCCAGGACACCAGGCCTCGGTTGTGCTCTGGCGACTGGCTCGGGTTCCCTTGACAGACCCTGCCAAAGGAACCCTCTTCAGCTCTGGCACCCCTTTCTCCAACCTACAGGCCAGCTCCGGCCAAGATAGTCCATCTGGCTATGCCCCCAGTCCAACCCTTTCTGGGCCCTGGCCGGGCGGACTTCACTCACCTCTTCACAGGGCGATCCAGAAATCCTCATCCGAGAACATGGCCAGAGCCCGGGCCGCTCCCCGACCTCCAACCGCCAGAGCGATCACAGCCGCCCCCCGCACGGGGGGGCTTAGGGGGGCCAAGAACGGTAAATCCAGGTCGGAGTGGCCACCCTCCCCCGCCCCAAAAAAGCAAGAAGCCAAAGAAGGGTTCTCTGCCTCGGGTTCCAGCAGTTTAGGTTTCCATGGACAGCCCCTGGGCGGCGAATCCCGAGCGGACACAAAGAGAGCACCGGTGGCTTTGATCTTGGGCGAGCAGGATCCGCATCCGCGTCGCCGGGCGGCCTCTCAGTCCTAGGGCTGGGCCAGCGCCCCGGCCGCCCGCACCGGGCTCGGGCGGAACGTCGAGGCTCTCCAGATGGAACGTCGAGGCGCCTCCCCAGCAGCCCGGAAGGAATGCCGCGCCGCCCCGCGCCGGGCCCGGATGGAACGTGAGACCCTCGCAGGAGCGCCGAGCCCCTCTCCCCGCTCGGGCCGGCGCCCCGGGGCCGCGCGAGCTACGGCGACACGGAGCCGGCGGGGCCGCGGAGCTGAACCTGACACACACCCCAGCGCCGGGCTCCTCGACCCCGAGCGCTCGCCCTCGGCGGCTTCGAGCCCCCCACCTTCTGCTCCCCCCGGGGAAGGGAGGAGGGTAGGTGGGCGAGGAAGAGGAAGGGGCGGGCGGTGCGAGCCCTCTGCCCGCTCCCCTCCGGCCGCTCCGGGCCCTGCGCTCGCCTCCCTTCCCCTCTGGCCTCGGGAGCTGCCCCGCCCCCGGCCTGGCCGGCTCTGATCGGCGGCACCCCCTCGACCCCCGGCTGGCTGCGATCGCGGGGGGCCTAGAGGTGCATGGCCCAACCCCGGCTCCCGGCGCCGGGGGGTCAGGAAACTGAGCGGAAAGTGGGGAACGAGGCAGCCATTTGCAACCGGAGAGGAAAGTAGTGCAGCGCGGCGCCGCTCCGCCTCCCCCCCCCTCCGCCTCCTGTTCGGCCGGTAGGGTGGTTCCTGCGAAGGGGCTATTTCCTGGCCCGAGATCTCGGCAATGGTCGTGGAGATTCAGGAAGCCTCCGGTGCGAGATCCGGGTGGCCCTTTTGCCTGGTGAACCCCACTCCAGAAGGGGGAGAAAGGAGAAGACGCGGCCCTATTTTGTGTTGGAGCGGAGCGGCGGAGGGATCCGGCCCTCTCGGAGGAAAGGCTGTGACTCTGCAGTTCTACGCACACGCTAAGGGATCCCTCCGCCACGGGTTAACCCCGACTGCGCCGGGCCAGCCGCTGTGCAGACACGTGGGAAAGAAGCCCCCTTCCTCTTCGCCCCGGCCCTAGAACTGCCTCCTTTACCGCCCGGCTAGTAGAACTAGGACTCCGTGCACTTTCTAATTCCGTTTCCCTGGAGTTATCGGCCCCTGAAACTCCAGCTGCCCCTTTCCTTGACCAGGAGCAATCTTTCCCGGGAGGGGGATGGAAGAAGAGCCAGGAGGTTGGCCGCTGCTCTGCATCCTGGGAACTGGAGTCCGCAAATGGAGAAAGTGAGGCACGGCGCCTGGCGCTGCAAAGGGTGGGTTCCTGCCACGTTCGGGGGCCTGAAGAAAAACGGAACGAGTCCCTAGTCGTTCCTTCTGACTCTCAAATCCCCTCGAGAGGAAAGAGGACTGTTAGTGCCCCCACAATCACCTCCCCCATCAAAACATAAATGTAGAGTTTCCCCTCCTTTGCCGGGTGCTCCCACCCCCAGACCCAGTCCTTCTTTCCTAATCTTCAGGGCCTGTGTCCCCCTTCTTAGTAAACATGTAACCCCTTTTTAGAGAGCATGTAACTTGTAGCCTTGCTGCTACCTGGCCGGAGTACTGTTATTCTGGACAAGATCCCAGTATACAGACACCCCCCCCCCTCCATTAGTCTGGATGAGAAGGGATTGGAAATGACTTCTCTGCATTAACTCTATCCACGGGATGGACAGGAGGAGACAAATTAACAAATGTGCTAGATACTTTATATATTCTTAGTTATTACTCACCCTCGTTATGAATTACATGTAATTATGTCCATGTTACAGATGAAGAGATTGAGACTGAAATAGGTAAAATTGCTCAACAAACCACATGAAGTGAGAAGTTGAGCCATGCATGATGCAAAACAATGGCCATGTTTTTCCTGGGATATGTGTGTGTATTCATATATATTTATTTTATTATTATTTTTTTTAAGATGTGGAGAAAGAGGCAGGCAAATCAGGTGCAGGGCTGGTTTTGTGGGAAAGGGTTTTTACAGTGCTGCCCAATAGAACTTTCTGCAATGATGGAAATGCACTACACACTATCTAATATGGTTTAGCCACATGTAGCTATTGAGCACTTTGAAATGTAGGTGGTGCAACTGAGGAACTTTTAATTTTAGTTGATTTTAAAACTAAATTAAATAGTAATATGTGACTTGCGGCTTTCATATTGGACAGTGCAGGAGACCTAAATCCCTACTGGCCAGAGTCATAGGAGGGATCAGATATGTCCTGTGCTAGCCACACACTGACATATGCTCTTCACTGACCATTCAGGTCTATTTCAGCAAAAAAGTCCAGCACTGACCCCACACCTATCCCAGCTATAGTGGAATAAGTTCACCAAGAGTCAGAAGTTGGAAAATAGAAGGCCTCTCCCTACTCTGCACCCAGAGGCAGACCCTCACCAGAAAGACCTCAAATAACACAATAGCCACTATTTCTTAAGGGTTTATTATGTATGAGGACCTATGCTAAGTATTTCATAAATCACTTCAGTTTAATTCTCACATCAGTCCTATGAGGAAGGTTTAACTACACTTCATAAATGAGAAACTGAGAGAGGTTCAGAGAGGTTAAGTGTCTGCCCAAGGTCACACAGCTAAGTGGAAGAGTAACTCTTTTACTCTTTTAACCCAGCCATTAACCACTATTCTTTACTACTATCAGGCCTTGAGATTGTTTGATACACTTCCAGAAAACCTCAGACATTTGTTATTCTATCTCAGACCTCATGGAAATAACAGCAGGAGTGTAGGTACGCTTATTGAGAATTCCAAGTCAGATGCATAAAAGGACCTAATTTTAGTGTAGGGAGAGAGGGTGTTTACAACCCTAAAGAGACTCCTAAGCCCCCGAGAGATTGCTCTTTGGAATATGCTCCTTCCTGCAGCCCTTAATTCTTTTTAGATTCTAGATCAGAGATGCAAAAGCAGCTGGCAGGACTTTTGAAAACCAGCATGACAAACCATCATCCCCAACTGTAAGCCTAACTAGCCTGGAGCCAGGCAATAACAAGGTCACAGCTAAAAATCACACCTAAATTTTGTCCATTTTCCCCAACTAAGTGCATTGACAGAGTTGGCAGGAGTGCATCCCCAGCTGGCAGGAGAACTCTATGCCCTTCCTGTGAAGGATACCATTCAGGTAACCCTTATAAGTCCTTGGAGGAGGTATTAGGCCAGTTAGGCCCTAGGGCTACTGGGGAGGGGTCGCGGGTAGAGGCAGGTAGGACCAAATTTTCCTAGCCAAACCCATCCTCCTACCGAGCTGGCCGGTCAATAAGAAAGAGCAGAAGCAATAGCCTTTGAAACCAAAAAAGGCAGCACAACTCCAAAGGTGTGAAACGTATGAAAGGAGCAAAGAACATCCATTTTAATGAAAGGCACTTGAGGAGATGGAGAGCGGGGAGTGGGGATTGAGCAGGGGCATTATTTCTTACTTTATTCAACTCTTAAAAAGCTGAAATCATCATAACACTTTAGTCCCTGCCTTCACACTACTTCACAATTCTTACATCATTAGGAACAAGGGTCTTTCTTCCTCCACCCAAACCCTATCCTCTCTGAGTTCCAGCAAATGCCAAGGCCCCGCAAGGGAAGCTATGTCAGCATGTGGCAGCCGGCCACTAGAGGGTGGTGTTTCTGTAGTTAAGGGGATTGTGAGAGCCTACAAATTTGGATGGGAGTGGCAGTCAATAGGTTACCTGTATAGGAGAAGAGTCGAAAAGAAAGGTAGGAAAGATAAGTAGTAAGTCTTAGGGTAATGGTCCTGACTGAGTGAGGGGTAAGGAATAGGAACAAGGTAGGAGGAAAGATTCTCTACCAAAGGCCATGGTCATCACTCCTTAGAAAAGGAGACATTGGCCCTGAGCTCTCCCCAGATACAGAGAAGCCAACTACAAAAAGATTAATCAGTTTATTTGCATATATACATTGTCACTCCAGGAAGCCGTCTCCACTTCAGGAGTCCCCAGCTCCCCTCACCCAGCCGACACCCAAAACCTACATAGGAGACTGGGTCCTGAATAAACAATGCCCAGGACTCATATCCCAACTCCATAGGTTATAACAATTCATTTATTTAGCAAAAACAGAGCTAGAGGACAGTGCCCATGAGACATCCTTGCCTCTTTGTAAACATCGACAACCAGGCCACTGGAGCCCAGGTAAGTGTGCAAACATGAGGGTACCACACTGTGTGCCCAGAGGGCAAGGGACACAGCTGGCAACCGAACAAACCCGTGAAGTCCTGAGGGCCTGCCCCCCCCAAGCCCCCACTGGAGCCTGGCAAGTGCCAGGGGCAGAATCAAGGCAGCTACCCCATGCTCAAGGGCTCACATGAGATGGCAGCGGCGCTCTTGCCCATATGAATTCTCTACCCGAGCAATCTCCTGGATGACTTTGGTGAAGATGCCTTGAGTCAGCTGCAAGGGATAAGGATTCAGGGCAAAAAAAAATCGTTTAGTTCACTGCCAATACCACCCAACTCTGAGGTGAACACCCCATTCCCCCACCATCCCCACCACCAAGCAGTGCCATAACACTGCTACCGCCACCACCTTCCTAATCTTCAGGCCCAGCACCTGCTTATCTCGAGCAGATGACTCCATAAATGTCGCACCCCAGGACTCTGCCAGCTTCTTCCCCTCAACAGCCTGGACCTCCCTAGAAGCAAATTTGGGACATGAAAATGAAGGACAGCAATGGCCCCATGTTCTCTGCAAAATCTTTACAGGAGCCTAGGACTGAGACTTGAAATATGAAATGATAGTTTTTGAAATAGAAGGGTTGTTTTGTCTTACCCTTCAAGTTAGAAATGAAGAGGTAAAATGACTGGTTCGAATCAGTGGCAGAGCCACGACAAGACCCTGGCGCATTCCTAGTCCAGCTCACTTTCCTTCGCCTTAAGCTACAGAGATTTCCTTACCTGTCTGGTAAGAGATCTGCCTTGTTCCCCACCAGCACCACTGGCAGCCTGGGAGGAAACAGCAGTTACTACAGGAGCCCCTCTGTTCCCCATGGACCCCAACCTCCTTCAAATCAGAGCTGGACAACTCCCCATCAAACCAGACAGGATCTATGTCCTGACTTTCTCCTTAATTTGGATCAATACGCCCCTGTCCTCCCTCTCCCCTCGGGTCCACACTATGTCTTTATCCCCCAGAGCCACATACCGGGTTTTCCCGTGGCCTTCATGTAGCTTTTGGTACAGACTCTCAATGACTTGGAAACTTTAAACACAAGAAATGAATCTATAACTTTATTCTGGGACAGCCCTCAGATCCTCCCAAGTCTCCCACTCACAACCTTGGTCACTTACCTATGCAGAGAGGTGACAGAATACACAAGCACATAACCATGGACCCCAATGATGAATGAATAGGGCAGAATGCTGTACTCATCCTGACAAGAAATAGAAACATCAATACCTAGATCCACAGCACTCAGATAGCCAAGGTTGGTGGGCTGTATCCTGGGGACCCTCCCTGTGGCACTCCCTACTCCAGTCACTTCTGTTCAACAAGTATTAACAGAGTAGCTCCAATCAGCGCTGCACACTGAAATGCTGCTAAAATGCTTTTCTTTTAATCCTGCTTTACAGATGAGCCTCAGAGGCTACCAGACTTCATCTCCCAGGACTGAACTGCCACATTTAGATACCCTACCCCAAACTGGTACCTGCCCTGCTGTGTCCACCAGGTGTAGGTGAAACTCATCTTTGCCAAGAGTCACTATCTTGCTGTAAGCTGAAAAGAAAAGAAAACTTGACTGTGAGGTGCCTTGTAGGACTAGCAATCTGTGCCCCTATATATTGACATAGATGGGCCAGGTCTAGAGAGCTCTCCAGGAACCTGGAGAGACAATGTTAGGCTTCTTATTGTCTACATATACACCATCCTGGACTCAGTATCTTGGAAAATCCACACTCTAGCTCCACTCAGAACAGGATTGCTAGAGGAGATTAGATTTAATGTCTAATTAAATCATCCCTCTGGCACCAGGAAAATCCCAAACTATGGACTTGGATGGGGCACCCAAGCCTTCCCTACCCAATCCCTAGGGGAGAAGTCTACTCACTATTCTCCACAGTAGGATCATAGCCTTCCAGGAACTCGCCCTCCACAAATTGATGTGCTAAAGATGTCTTCCCTGTGGGAAGCAGAGGTAATTTTATCCAAATCACCCATCCATATTCACATCCTCTGTCCTTTCGGGCTGTGTGGCCCTGGACTAAAGGGGACCCCAAATTAGCATCCTAGCCTGGGAATGCCCCATGCAATGCTTCCCCTTAGGCTACCTTCACCCTCTTTTCGCCCTGGGTCGTTGCACCTTGGCCACCGGATGCATACAGTAGCGCCGCAGGAAGCCTTTCCCGCCGCCTTTCCCCACCCCACCCCACCCCTGGGAAGATCCGGGATTCCTTAGGACCCAGTCAGTCCTGCACCGGGCACCTGAGACTTGCCCCACCCAGACCGCGCCCCCGCCATCAAATCCTAACCCCACCTCCACCCCCCAGAGTAACGCTGAGGACCACCGCGGTGATCCAGCAGTAAAGCCCACGTTAACTCTTACATGCTCCAGCTTCCTGCAGCCTTCTACACTACCACCACCCCAGCCTTTTCAACTCCAACCTTTCAATCCTCGCTCTACAAGCTGGTTCTAAGGATGCCACCATTTCTCCCTGGGTCGCGTACCCGCGGCAGTGCGCCTCCTCTGGCCAAAAAGCCGCGGTGCATCCGTGCTCTGCCCAAGACCGAGACTCACCTACGGAGCGGTATCCGAGGATGACCACCTTCCTGTAGCGAACTAACGGCATGGCAGGAACCGGCCCCGAGGGGCTTGCAGAACTTGGGGCTGAGAGAGCCCCAAGAAGAGAAAGTCGAGTGCAGGCAGGTGTAGCAACCGGCACAGGAAAGCCGCTCACCCTGAAGCTGCCAGGGGCAAGATAGAGGGAAACCAAAACAAGCGCCGCGCCCGGAGCTGGCCACGTGATCACAACACAGCAAGACTAAGGCGAGGGAGCCGGGCGACCGGGGAACTACACTGCCGCGCCGCTCAGGGCTCCGCCCCCCAGGCCGCTCGCCATTGGTCCACTAGAAAGGATAGGGGCGGAGCCGTTGGCTGAAGCAAAGGGCGGGCCTCACGTGGAGCGGGAGAACCAGGAGCTGCGCGTGCGCAGACTAGACCCGGTTCATTCATAAAGAAACAGAAAGGAACCCGGGGTCCTAGAGGTGTTTGCGCCTTTGCAACCTAGTAAAAGCGGCTGCAAAGAATCATGGATGGATAATATCCGTTGTGGCTGGGCTGGATTTTCTGGTCAAAAGATTCTAGGCCTCCCTTTTGCAAGGTCTCCGGCGTCCTTGGGTAGGTTAAAAAAGGCCAAAGTTGCAATATATTCCCTCCGATTCCCCCAGACTTCAGCCCCAGATATTTTATTGTCGGGTTTCCAGTCTTCCAGGATTTAACTTCGGAACTGCAAAACTTATTCCTGGGAAAATTGTTAGAATTTGTGGCCAAGTCCTCTGAGGTTTAGCTGTCATCATTATCACAGTGTTTTATTTATTCAACAAATATTTAATAAGTGTATACTATATGTTTTAGGCATTTCTCTAGCTTTGACGATAGAGCGAAGAACATGACAGGTGAGGTCTCGGACCTCACAAAGCTTAAAACCTAGTTGGGAAGAAACAAACTTAAACAAGTAAGCGTTAGATAGTATTAAGTGCTATATAGAGCAGTGTGAGAAGAAATAACCAGTTTAGATCAGTGACACTTCCTTTCAAAAGAAGCCCCATTTAAGCTGAAGTCTGAATGACAGTAAGGAGCCAGCTAGCAAAAGATTCAGACAGAAGAATCCATCAGTGCTATGGCGCTAGGGTGGAAATAAATTTGTTAAAATCCAGAAAAGAGAGAGAGAGAAAGCCAGTTAGCCTAAAGCAGATGAAATCTAAGAGGATGGCAGGGGCCAGGCTATGTAGAGTAGTTTGGACTAATTCTAAGTACCTAGAAAGCTATTGATTATGTTACTAAGTAAGTTGGGTCATGACATGACCTGAATTGTGTTTCTAAAAGATCTCCCTGGCTGTAGAGAATGGATTGGGGTTTGAGAGAAACAGGAGCAAGTGGAGCAAGCAGGAACATCAGCTAGGAGACTGTTACTTGTAGTCCAGGTGAGAGGTGAGGGTGGCTTGACTAGAGTAGTAGAGATGAATGAAGCTGAGAATTCAGTGTATGTTTTGAGGCTGAGGTTAAGCTGGCTTGCTTGCTGAAGGATTGGATACAGGAGGTGAGGGAGGATAAAGAGGAAAGGAACCTAGATTTAGAGTGCTACTTTGTGCCAGGTGTATTTCATTGTCATCTCATTTAATATTCTCCACAGCCTGAGGTTGTTAATTTGCATTATTCATTCATTCATGAACAAATATTTATCGCACAACCACCGTGTCCCAGGCACCCTTCCAGGTGCTTAAAATAGAGCCATGAACAACAGGGACAAGGTCTTTGCTTACAAGGAGCAAGTATTTTGGGGGAGAAGACCAACAATCTACAAGCAAACAATAAATGAGTTACAGTTAAAAAGTAATAACTGCAGGGACCTCCGTGGTGGTCCAGTGGTTAAGACTCCATGCTCCCAATGCAGGGGGCCCCAGTTTGATCCCTGGTCAGGGAACTAGATCCCTCATGCCGCAACTAAAAAAGACCCCATGTGCCGCAATGAAGATCCTGCATGCTGCAACTAAGACCCAAAGTAGCGAAAGAGAGAGAGAAAGAAAGAAAAAAGTAATTACTGCAATGAGAAAAAATAAACAAGACATGAGTGGGCTAACCTACTGAGAGTAACCTGGGGTGTTACTCCTCTTTTTTTATATGACATCCTAGGAAGCTGAGGAGGTAACATTTGTGCCTGAGACTTGAGTAATGGGTAGCTATTATCACTGTTCTCTCAGTTATAGAAACTGAGAGTCATACAGGTAGCACACAGAAGTTGTTTCTTTTGCAAGGCCCTGATGAGGTGGGTGTGTAGGAGTTAGACTGGATTAGAGGGCAGGCTTTATAAAACTATAGAACCATCTCATGCTTTAAAGTGTCCAGATTGGGGCTTCCCTGGTGGCGCAGTGGTTGAGAATCTGCCTGCCATTGCAGGGGACACAGGTTGGAGCCCTGGTCCAGGAAGATCCCACATGCTGTAGAGCAACTAAGCCCGGGCGCCACAACTACTGAGCCTGCGCTCTAGAGCCCATGAGACACAACTACTGAGCCCACGTGCCACAACTACTGAAGCCCGCGTGCTTAGAGCCCATGCTCCACAACAAGAGAAGCCACCATAGTGAGAAGCCTGCGCACGACAACAAAGAGTAGCCCCTGCTCCTCGCAGCTAGAGAAAGCCCACGCACAGCAACGAAGACCCAACACAGCCAAAATAAAATTAATTATTTAAAAATGTCCAGATCTACAAAAGTTGTTTCAAAGAGCCACCTTTTTAAAAAATTTTTATTTATTTATTTATTTTTGGCTGCATTGGGTCTTCCTTGCTGCACGCAGGCTTTCTCTAGTTGCGGCAAGCTGGGGCTACTCTTCCTTGGTGCGTGGGCTTCTAATTGCGGAGGCTTCTCTTGCTGCAGAGCCAGGCTCTAGGCACACGGGCTTCAGTAGTTGTGGCTCACAGGCTCAGTAGTTGTGGAACGCGGGCTCTAGAGCGCAGGCTCAGTAGTTGTGGCTCACACACTTATTTGCTCCGCGGCACGGGGGATCTTCCCAGACCAGGGCTCGAACCCATGTCCCCTGCATTGGCAGGTAGATTCTTAATCACTGTGCCACCAGTGAAGTCCCCAAAGAGCCACTTCTTTTTTTTTTTAGATGTTGGGGGTAGGAGTTTATTAATTTGTTTATTTATTTTTGCTGTGTTGGGTCTTTGTTTCTGTGCGAGGGCTTTCTCTAGTTGTGGCAAGCAGGGGCCACTCTTCGTGGTGCACGGGCCTCTCACTATCGCGGCCTCTCATTGCGGAGCACAGTCTCCAGACGCGCAGGCTCAGTAGTTGTGGCTCACAGGCCTAGTTGCTCCGCGGCATGTGGGATCCTCCCAGACCAGGGCTCGAACCCGTGTCCCCTGCATTAGCAGGCAGATTCTCAACCACTGCGCCACCAGGGAAGCCCCAAAGAGCCACTTCTTAATCTGGCCTCAGAAAGGAACCCAAATACCTTTTCTACTGGGTAAAGGAAGTTCCTTGCAGACCAGCAATTTTATGCTGGATTATTGGGCTTGAATGAGGTTGGCGGTAGTTCCAGGTTAGGTTGTAAGCACTGTAGGATAAAACAAAGAACTGGATTCAATTCAATAAAAGTTCATTCATCTCCTACTTTGTACCAGGCAGTCTTACCATGTTTTGCACACTAAGGATATAAAGATAAATAATATTGATAGATGCCTTTTATGCTGTTTGTCTTTCCACATTAACTCTCTACTCTTTTCCACCCAGATCCGTGTCCAGGAGGTAGACCTTGCTCCTTGGATTCCAGGGGGGTTCAGCCAAAGAGGAGTACTCACAGAAGATCAAATGGAAGGAAGAGAAATTCTGTTCCCACACTGAAGGTCACAGCACCTCTCAAAGCACTCCCCCAACCCTAACACAGACAGCTCTCAGTGTTCCGTTTCCAGTAATTCCCTTGCCTTACCCTTCAGGCCTACAGTAATAACAGCCTCTCTGATACTAACCCGGAGGTGTTGTTCTATCCCTTTTGCTTCCCTACACCTTGCCCACACCTTTGTAAATAATCTCTTTATTAAATCATCCTCTAACTCTCTTGTTTGCAATCAAGAAGAAGGCAAAAGGACTAAGGCAAAGGGCTTTCTCTTGTAGTTTTTTCTGGATGAGAAGATCTCACAGAAGATTTTCACCTATGTCTTCTTGAACAGAACTGTATCATGTGGCCATCTCTACCTGCAAAAGAGCCTGGAAATTTTAGCATTTTCTTTTCCACCCTCTATAGTATAGAAAGGTAAAAGAGAATAGGAACAAATTTTTACAGAGCCACTCTACAAGACCTGCATATCTTGGGACCAAGATATTTGTTTGTTAAATATGTCACCGTAAAAGGTAGGGCATAAACGGTTACTTTGTAAAGATCAGAGGTAGGGACTTCCCTGATGGCGCAGTGGTTAAGAATCCCCCTGTCAATGCAAGGGACACGGGTTGGAGCCCTGGCCTGGGAAGATCCCACATGCCACAGAGCAACTAAGCCCGTGAGCCACAACTACTGAGCCCGTGTGCCACAACGAATGAAGCCTGTGAGCCTAGAGGCCATGCTCCACAGCAAGAGAAGCCACCGCAATGAGAAGCCCGCGCACCGCAACGAAGAGTAGCCCCCGTTAGCCACAACTAGAGAAAGCCTGCATGCAGCAACGAAGACCCAACGCAGCCAAAAATAAATAAATAAATAATAAATTAATTTTTAAAAATCACAGATATGCAAAGATCACCAATATAGGATAAAATAAAGGAAGCAAACTATCCTAATGTTAGGTAAATAAGCTTAGAATAAAATTTCTAATGACAGCATCATACATTGCTCTGTCTCAAACAACTGAGATAAAATAAAGATGAAATGCTCCCAGAAAACTGTTTTAATTATCTCTATGAAAAGTGAAAACATTTTCCATTGAAATGATGGGTTCCATTTTACAGGTCTTCAGAGATTCTTGGTTTTCCACAGTTTTGGTAGAGAAAGGCTTCACCTCCCTGCTGATGTATGTTATCGACTGTTGCATAACAAACTATATCAAAACTTGGTGGTTTAAAACAATAACAATGTATTATTTCTCATGATTTTGTGGATTAAATTGGCAGTTCTTCTGTCGTCTCTCCTGGACTCACTCATGGGGCTACCAGAGGCCACAGACGCTGTTGGGTAGCCCTCTTTTTCAACTAGACACAGTTGAAGCTCCCTTGAATTCTTGTAATCCTTCCTTCCCTTGCCCCTTCAGGCCTAGGAGTTAAGCACCTCTGATGACTCCCCACTGATGCCAGACTGAATGCTTCACCACACTTGTAGATACTTCATGACTCTGTCCACACCTTTATGAATATCCCTTTCATTATATTATCTTCAGTTTCCCATTTGAGTATGCAATGTTTCCTCCAAGGATTCTGAATGATACACCTCTGAATGTTATAGTAGGGAAAATTATCAGGCAAAAGATTAGAAGGCAGGGCTTCCTGGTGGCGCGGTGGTTGGGAGTCCGCCTGCCGATGCAGGGGACGCGGGTCCCGGTCCGGGAATATCCCACATGCCGCGGAGCGGCTGGGCCCGTGAGCCATGGCCGCTGAGCCTGCGCGTCCGGAGCCTGTGCTCCGCAAGGGGAGAGGCCACGGCAGTGAGAGGCTCGCGTAACGCGCAAAAAAAAAAAAAAAAAAAAAAAGATTAGAAGGCAAAATTATATCATCTCACATTACAGTATAAGTAGCTAGAAGCATGGAAGAAATTTTTCTTCAAAAATGAAGAGACAGGGAGGAAGGAAGAAAGGAAGGAAGGAAGAAAGAAAAGTTGATTGATTCTGTCTGGAAGGATCAGAGATTCCACATGATAACTGAGCTGAGCCTTAATGCTCAAGAAGGCTCTAAGCAAAAAGGCAAAATGCTGGGATGGTGAGGAATAAATTAGGAGTTTGGGATTAAAATATACACACTACTATATATGAAATAGATAACCAACAAGGACCTACAGTATAGCACAGGGAACTATACTCAATAACTTGTGTATTTCTTTTTATAAATTTATTTATTTATTTTTTGGCTGTGTTGGGTCTTCACTGCTGCCTGCGGGCTTTCTCTATTTGTGGCGAGCGGGGGCTACTCTTCCTTGTGGTGCGCGGGCTTCTCATTGCGGTGGCTTCTCTTGTGGCGGAGCACGGGCTCTAGGCGCGTGGGTTTCAGTAGTTGTGGTGCGTGGGCTCAGTAGTTTTCGCTCATGGGCTCTAGAGCGCGGGCTCAGTAGTTGCGGCGCACGGGCTTAGTTGCTCTGCAGCATGTGGGATCTTCCCGGACCAGGGCTCGAGCCCGTGTCCCCTGCGTTGGCAGGGAGATTCTTAACCACTGTGCCACCAGGGAAGTCCCGATACTCAATATCTTGTAGTAACCTATAATGGAGAAGAATCTGAAAAAGTGAATCAGTATATATATATATATATATATATATATATATGTATGTATATATATATGTATGTATATACACACACAACTGAATCACTTTGCTGTGATTTCCTGAAACTAACACAACATTGTGAATCAACTATACTTCAATAAAAAAAAAATTTTTAAGGCAAAATGCTCAGAGAAGAGTGAAAGCACAGTGTGTCTGGAAATACAGAGTGAACCCTGTACCTGGAGCATTCTGTGAGGGGGAGCTACGTGTGGAAATTCAGGCTGGAAATTTGACTGGGATCAGATCAGGGAGGGCTATGAATGCCAGCTTTAAGAATTTGGTCTTGGGACTTCCCTGGTGGCGAAGTGGTTAAGAATCTGCCTGCCAGTGCAGGGAACACAGGTTCGAGCCCTGGTCCAGGAAGATCCCACATGCCGAGGAGCGGCTAAGCCCGTGTGCCACAACTACTGAGCCTGTGTGCTCTGGAGCCCACGAACCACAACTACTGAGCCCGCGTGCCACAACTACTGAAGCCCGCGTGCCTAGAGCCCGTGCTCCACAGCAAGAGAAGCCACCACAATGAGAAGCCCACGCACTGCAACGAAGAGTAGCCCGCACTCACCACGACTAGAGAAAGCCTGCGCGCAGCAATGAAGACCCGACAAAGCCATAAATAAATAAATAAATAATTTAAAATTAAGAAAAAAGAATTTGGTTTTTATTCTGTACCCCAGGGTTTTCAAAATATACAACTAGTGCCATGTAAGATGACTTAGGTAATACACAAAAGAAATTTTTTTTGCTATGTAATTTTTAATGTGTGGTAGGAAAAACAAGAGCTATAATGCCAAAACTCTGACTTCACAAATATTGTTGCTTAGAAGAGGTTGAAATTGGTAGAAAGAGAAGCCCGTGAAATTAGAGAAAAATATTAAACAATTATATGGGTGGAATGGGTCTATGGACATAGTCATGAAAATAGTACAAGGTTTGGGAAGCACTGCAATGAGCAAAGGGACCTTTGATGTTGCCTTGGTGGGAGTGTTATGGGGAGGGCAGTACCGTGAAGACAGCTGTGCTTTGTAAGGATCATGCTGGAGACCCTGTGGAGGAGGATGTACCGAGAGAGACTGGTGCTGGAGGCAGGAGCACTGTTAGGAAGCTGATACCCAGGAGGAGAAAGATGAGGGCCTGGACCACAGTAGCAACAGAGAGGATGGTGAGGACTCACACAAAGTGCACTCCAGATTCAAGTTAAAAAGTTTATGACCTGATTAATAGAGACAAAATTCCATTTATAGATTTAGAGGACAGGGGAAGAACGGGAATTGCTTAGTGGGGGCATGGGGAGAGTATTGAATTAATGCACTTTTTTTTTGCGGTACGCAGGCCTCTCACTGTTGTGGCCTCTCCTACCGCGGAGCACAGGCTCCAGACACACAGGCTCAGCGGCCATGGCTCACGGGCCCAGCCGCTCCGCGGCATGTGGGATCTTCCCAGACCGGGGCACGAACCCGCGTCCCCTGCATCGGCAGGCTGACTCCCAACCACTGCACCACCAGGGAAGCCCAATGCACTTATTTTTGACATGTGGATTTTGGGGCACCTCCCAGATGTTCACATGTCCATGGGCCACTTAAGGATATGTGTCTCTAGGCACTGCCCAGAAAAATAGCCAGGATACATGTGCAGGCATGTTCCCTACATGTTCCTTATGTCTGGTTCTTTCCTCACTCTTACACCTATTCTTGAATTCTGTTATCATGGAGTTTGATAAACACCAACCCATTTCAGGAAAATGAGAAGTACTTAGGTCCTCTCAGGGGACCTTGCTCGATCCACGGATCACAACCAGCAACTTCCAAAATAAGTGAATTAGAACATATTAGAGCTGGAGGACCTTAGTGATCATCTGGTACAGTTATTCTGAAGGGTGAGGACACATAAGAGTCACCTGGAGGGTTTGTTAATGCACAGATTGCTGGGACCTACACCAGAGTTTTTGATTCAGTAGGTCTGGGTAGGGCCCAAGAATTTGCATTTTGAGCAAGTTTCCAGGTGATACTGAGGTTGCTGGTCTGGGGACTACACTTTGAGAACCACTGATGTAACACAACTTCTCCAGACTACAGGCTGAGAAACTGCAGCCTGGAGAGGTAAAGTGCATCATAGCAGCAAAACATATTGGAAAGAACATGGACTTTGCAGTCAATCAGACCTGGTTTCAAATCCTGGCTGACTCACTATGTGATCTCAGGCAGGTACTTAACTGCTCTGAGCCTCAGTTTCTCTTCTATGAAATGGTTAGAACAACAAGATAGTAGATGTTTGTCATTCTTTCTGGCTGCCACAGAAAGATCGAGTTCCAGGGTGGATAGTGGCCGTGGTGTCAGCAGTGCCTTCCAGCACCCAGTCAGGGCATTGGTCTGCAAATTGCACTGTCTAGTGTTTAGTGGCAGTTGCCACAGTGCCCCTGTTGGCTTGGTTCTATGATTTGAGGCATTGTTTCTGGCTGTACAACCTTGGAACCCAGACCCCCAGCCCTCCTGTGACCTGCTTAAATCTTTCTGGAATCAAATACTTATTTTGCACAACTGTTGTGAGAGGTAAATGAGATAATGTATGTGATATTCCTATCACTCTGTTAAAAAATACTTGGTACTCATTACATTGAAGCCATCATAGTAATTATCGTTATTAGTTTGAAAATGAATTCGCAGTTTGGCCAGAGAGGTATGCCCCGAGGCAGATGGTCTGGATCCCTCCCTGGACATCACTGGGAAAGATGCCGCTGGGAAGAGCACTCAGTCTAGCCAACTTGGGAACTGGACTTGCTCAGGACCTCCAAATGCTCATGTGCTAGGGAAGCCTCACAATAATTCATGAACGCGTGATTTGGGTTCCCAAATCAGGGAACCAATTTGCCAATGTATGTATCTGTTGCTTTCCCTTTCCACTACCGAGGAAGTCTGCACATCCTCTATCTAGGGCACTCCCTTTTCAGCGAGGTACCAATGTGGTGCCTGATGAGCAGAACATTAGGATAAAAGAAGAGGACTAACTCTGTGAAGGTATTTTGGCCAGGACACGTGGAGGCCCAAAGAACCATCCCTGCCCCACCAGTGACCACATTTCGGCACTTCTCTCCCCAAGATAATTCTGGGCACGTGGTAACAATTCTGATTGACTGAGTTGCCCATTTGCCACATTCCATTTTGGATCAATAGATTGATATTGGTTGATCAATGACTTTTTCTTTCATTTTAGATACATTAATATCAAGCCGATAAAGTTGAAAGAAATCTTTTTCTTCTTCTACCTTACTCTTCACTTCCTCTTTGTCCAATCAACCACCAAGTCCTATCAATCCCACAACTACAAATATGTCCTGAAACTGTCCTTTCCATCTCCATTGCCACCTCTTTATCTCAACCAACATCATCTCTCATTATCTCATTATCATTTTGCTTGCTCTCCTCCCTGGGCCCACTCCCTTCTAACTCCATTCTCCACTTAGGAGCTAGAGTGATCTTTTTAAAACCCAAATTTGATCAGGCCACTCCTCTAAGCTAAAACCTAATTAATTTAATCCATTAAAATGACTGCCTGTTTCTCTAGAAAACTGTCAAAAATCCCCAGCATAGTACAATGCCTAATAGTATTTGCAGGGGCTTTAATAAATATTTGTTGAAGGGAGGGAGTCAAGTCTCTGGACCTGAGAGGAACTGCCTTGTCCCTTTGTGTGTTAATTTGACTTGTTTAAATCTCAGAGTACCTCCTTGTTTCCACCCTCTTGGAAACACCTCATTGTAGTAGCCTCTGGCATCTCTTACAAAGTGATTTTCCTCAAGGTCACACAGCTGGTGCATAGGCACCAAATAGAATATACAGCCCTATTATTCTTCACTGTGGAGCCACCGTTATGTGAGAAGCAATCACAGTTGAAAAGTGACAACCACCAGTAGGATGCTTGATCCTCCTGCAACACTCCCACCAAGTTTCCAGGCCTCTGTACAGAGTCTTTCGAAGATAAAGGAAATCCACCTTCTTACCCCACCAAAGAAGCCCCTTCATCTTTAGACAATTCTACAAGTTATTGAAAATGAGACTTTTCAGAGAAGAATCCAACCTAGCCAGTTTATCAAAGGATAGAGATAAGGAGGGAAAGGAGGTTGTGTGTGAGAGAGAGACCCACATCCTCCCTCATGTGGTGGTGCTAAGGTGCTTCGGGCCAGCTGCCTCCAAGAGAAGAGGAAGGTGGGTGACTTTGACTCCAGCTTAGTTCAGGGAGAGATTCATGATATCTAGCCTCAAAGATTCTACGAGCTACTATAGACTAGCCAGGGACTAGAACAAGGAAAGGATGTGTGTGGAGGAAATGGGATTAATCCCAGCTCACATGTTGGGTGGAATCCCAGCTGCTGCAGCTGCTGAGGGCTTAACCAGCTGTTCCCTGGGCAGCTGCAATGTTCAGCCCAGACCTGACCCTCAGGGTGGCAGCTCTGTCTCAGCTTAGGGCCGTCAGCTCCAAGCAAAGTCAAGGCTCCGTGGAAAGAATCGCTGGAAAGCAAAAGAGAATAGCAGAAAAAGAGTCCCTAGTTCCAATAAATCCTTTTTTGACACCATGTGGTTTGAAAGCAGACCACTGTGTTCTTAGGTTATGTGGTCTCAAGGAGGGAAGTTGAGAGACAGTTGGGGTTCAGGTTTCAGAGAGAAGCAAAGCCAGGGCTTGAGGTACCACCTTCAGTTCTGTTTCTATCTTATCCTGTCCTGCTCCAGTTTCCCTACGCTGCCCCCACCTCCATCTGTTCCCATAACACGCTCTCTGTAGGGACGGGGGCATTTCCTACTTGTGGTCAGAATTAGCGATACTCATATGCTCAGATGAGAACCAACCTACTTAGGGATAAAGATGACCCAAAAAGCCCATCCAATTGGCAATTTCCTTTTTTATTTATTTATGGCATGTGGGAGCTTAGTTCCCCGACCATGGATGGAACCCTTGCCCTCTGCCGTGGAAGTGCGGAGTCCTAACCGCTGGGCCACCAGGGAAGTCCCGGCAATTTCCTTTTTTTTTTTTTTTTTTTCTCCCGTTGCGGAGCACAGCCTCCGGACGCGCAGGCTCAGCGGCCACGGCTCACGGGCCCAGCCGCTCCGCGGCATGTGGGATCTTCCCGGACCGGGGCACGAACCCGTGTCCCCTGCATCGGCAGGTGGACTCTCAACCACTGTGCCACCAGGGAAGCCCCAATTTCCTTATTTTAAAATGCAAGTTTGACTTTTCCCCTCACCTGCTTCAAATCCTGAAATTGCTTTCAACTTCCAGACAGGATTGAAAATCCTTAAAGTCGACCCCATCTCCCGCTCGCTATACTGAACTTGTCGATGCTCCTCAGATTCATCTTACTGTTGCTCCCCAGGCCTTTGCACATGCTGTTCCCTCGGCTTGAACAACTCTTACCTACCGTACAGGTCTCAGCTTAAATGCCACTTCTCATCTCTTTACCACACTCAACCACCTTCTAACCACTTATGCCTGTCTCACCAGATGACCTGTAAGAGCGATGTCTGACTTTATTGTCCTATGCCCAAGGCACAACACAATATCTGACACAGAGTAGGCACTCAGTAAACCCTTATTAAAGATACCGCTTTCTCATGGGAGATGTTCATCATTAACCAAGTCACATATAGAGACAATAACAGGGAGAGGAAGGTTTGAATATGATAATTGGCCACAAAATCCCCCACAGGAAAATACCCTAACCAGCCATAGGCTGCTTCCCATAGACAGCTGCCTCAGTTACCCAGACAGGGAAGAAAGCTTCCTCCAATATAGCAGGGACCACAAAAGCACAGTCAGGGATAAACATCTCAAGGCTCTAGGTCAGAAATGCTAATATTTCAAGCAGAGTTGTTTCTCTTCATTAAGGACCCCATCTTAGCACTGGCCTCTTCTTATTTCAAACATTTCTGGAAGCTTATATTATTCTGCTAGACCTATCATAACAAAATATCACAGACTGGGCGGCTTAGACATCAAACATTTATTTTCTCATAGTTTTAGAAGCTAGAAAAATCCAAGATCAAGGTTCCAGCCAATTTGGTTTCTGGTGAGAGCTCTCTTCCTGGCCTGCAGACGGCTGCCTTCTCACTATGGCCTCACATGGCCTTTCGTTGCACATGTGAAGAGAGAGAAAGCAAGCTCTCTCTTATGTCTTCTTGTAAGGACACTAATTCTGTCAGATCAAGGCCCACTCGTATGACCTCATTTAACCTTAATTACTTCTTTAGAGACCCCATCTCCAGATACAGCCACATGGGCATGAGGGCTTCAACATATGAATCTGGGGGGAGACACATGCATTCAGTCCATAACAAAGTGCAACATTCCCCTCCTCTAATTCAAAAAGAGCTGAGAGTCTTCTCATGCTTTCTGGCTTGGTGTACCAACCTACCATGGATGACTGCCAGAGAGTTGCAGCCACATCTGTATTTCCTTAACTGGTAGCTAGGTTGCTTTAGTTAAGGAAGCCAGTCATCCAGGCAGGAGGAAGAAGAGCCAATGAAAATGAGAGAGAAATAACTGTCAGAAAGCTACACTTACTAGTGACCCAATGGAGGGAATGAGGAAGAGTCAAAACCAGCTTAAGGTCCCATAGGATGTGGCCCCACCCATCAAGGCATTCTTTTTTTTTTTTGGCGATACGCAGGCCTCTCACTGTTGTGGCCTCTCCCATTGCGGAGCACAGGCTCAGAGGCCATGGCTCACGGGCCCAGCTGCTCTGTGGCATGTGGGATCTTCCCGGACCGGGGCATGAACCCGTGTCCCCTGCATTGGCAGGCGGACTCTCAACCACTGCGCCACCAGGGAAGCCCCCATCAAGGCATTCTTATTTCGTTATGCCTGCCCCAATTTTCCTTATCTGTAATACAATCTCATAGGGTTATTGTGAGGACCAATGAGAAAGTATGTAAAGTGCTAAAACAGGGCCTGGCCTGCAGTAAGTTCTCAGGAAATTTTAGCTACCTATAGTTACATTTCCCAATTTCCTACTCTAACAAGCCTGCACATCTTCATCCCAGATTCCAAGTCCTCGCTCATGTTGGTACTTCTGTCTGGAATGGCCTTTCTAGTCTCCTCCACTTACACAGGCTACAACATCCTATTCAGGCCCTACTTTCTCCACAAGGCCTCCTATGTACAAATATGACATTTAGCACCCGTTCAACTCATCTTGATTAAGTAACAATGTTGCTTTGGCAGCTAACAATCTTATACCTTTAAGAAGCTATTTCTTAATTTTGGTGTGTTTTTCAGTGCCTAATACGGTGCTACACTGTAGATGTTCAGTAACTCCTGCTTGAAGAAAGGAAGGGGAGAAAAATCTGGATTCTGGGCAATAAAAAGGTCACCTGAACCTTAAAGCAGTGCTTCTCAACTCCGGTTTCCCAGTATGTGGAGAGGTCTTGCCAGGATGATCACAAAATTCTCTGCAATTCTCAAAACAAGATTACTTTTAATTATACTTTAGTTCTAAAGCAAACCTAAATCTGTCACACAGCACCTTCTGAAGAACGGAGTGTTATGAAATCAAACAATTATAGGGACAACACAATCCCCAAAGGTCTGGGAACCATTGATAATGCTGCCTCTGGTAGAGTGGTAAGGACAGAAGCAGACAGACAGCAGACAGCAGCAAAGGGAGTGAGAAACGGGTGCAGAGCATATAAAACTCAATGGTATCTATTCCACATTGGGCACATACATCGATATTGTCAACAATCCTGTCAGGGAGGGATCATTATCTCCAGATCTGCCTGACTTCCTAGCCATGCCCTTTCTTTCCCTAATCCTCCTTGCCAATTCTGTTAATGAGAAGGGGTGCTGCATTTGGAGATGTTGTGTGGCCAAGTAAATATGCCTTCCTGGCCATCTTCGTAGAGACGGTACTCTTTGCTGCTTGAGGGAAGGGAATGGACTTTATTTTAGGAAGCTGGGAGGGCGTCAAGGGGACAAGAATAAGGAGGGATGGAAGTTGAGGGTGAGAGGTGAGCCTCAGGCCTGGGGAGTAATCTACAGGATGTAGTTTAAGGGAAAACAATTAGTTCTCCTTGTCCCCAGGTATCTCCTGCCCAACATATTAAGGTGCTACGAATCAGCACCATTATGGTCTTATGGTTTAAGGCCTTATTTTCAGCAGGCCTTTAAGATATATGCATTACATGATCTTTTGATCATGTAATAGGCCTGTGAAAACAGGCCTACCAACGTAGAAATACTAATTAGTTTATCAGATTAGTCGTCACCTGGAGTGACATGACAGTAGGGCATCAGGATCTGATAGAATGAGACAAGAGCAGGTTTAGAAAGTAGGAAGGAAAGGTCCACAGCTTGGACTGTGTTTCTGAAATCCCTCTGAAAGGGGGAGGGTGGTGGTAATGGGCACCTGGTGTGGACTGAGGGAAATGGGAGGTGGAAAGATACTAAAGGTAAACTTAGCCTGCTTCCAAATGTCGGCTTTATCAAGCACTACCTGGAACCCTAAGTATGCTTTCACCTCCAGACACTGAACTCAAAGTGTCACAGGGTGAGGGAGGTGAGTGGGCAACTTGGACGCACATGGAAATCTGGAATACTACAGGCTACAACCATACCTCCAGCTTCCAGGAGCCACAGAGCTAAACCAGGTGCAAGGGATACAAAAGTGCCACTTTCCAAATGAGAGGCAGGTGGGTTCCTCGCCAGCCCCTGATACCTGTGGCTAAGCCCTGGCAGCTTAACAAGTACCATCCACCATCTCTTGCATCCTGGGAGAAGGCTCCTCTGCACAAATCCAGTCCACCCTCTGCGCAGCATTTTTCCTTTGGCCGGGAAGGGAACCGATCCTGAAGGCCACTAGAGGGCAGTATATAGCAGGGACCCTGTGCAGGAAGAGCATAGCCGCTACAGGGAAGGGTGGGCTCCTGGTGGTACCGCCAACCCCTACCATTCCCCGGGCCCTGACACTCTCCTTCCAGTGCAGTCCAACTTCCTCGGAGCTTCCATTCCTAACTCAGGGGCACTTGCCTGCCTGGATTCCAGGTGTCTGCTGCGTTGGACCCAGAGGTTCCAGAAACACCCAGGCCAGGAAAGCAGAGCTAGAAATAATGGGAGAGGGGAGAGGGGAAAGGTGGAGGAAGCCAGTAGAAACAACAACCAGGACAGGTGATCAGGAAGGGGGCTCAGGTTTTAATTCCTATGTGCCCTTGCTTGGAGAGCCTACACCCCCTCTACCCCCATACATCTGGGCTCAGCCCATCAGGAGGGATAGGTTCTAGCCCTCTGTCCAGGTTCTTTCTCTTGATCAAGAGTGTGTGGGGACTATTATGCATTAGCTAGGGATTCCCATGAGTCATCAGTTGGTCCAGTTACATCCCCCCAAGAAACATCAGCCCCATGTAGACCCCTTACACCAGAGTAGGATGGGGATTACGATGATTCTTGAGGGAGGGACCAGGACTGCAGGCTAACAATTGGGGGCCAGAATTCTTTAAGTATCAGTACCCACAGTGGCCTGAGCCACCTCTGGAGCCCCTATGAACAGAAAAAGGACGTTTTTGGGTTTTCTTGTTCCTTAGGTAACCCTGGTCCCTCCAACAGTCGGTATGCAAACATGTGGGCAGAATGCTAGTCCTCTCTGGGTGGGAAAAAGAACTAGCAGCCTAGAAAAGGGCAGACTGGTCTCTGTTGCTGGTCGATTGGGATGCCTCCTCTGAGAGGAGGAAGCAGGGTGGGACGACCTGCTGGGGAAGGAGAGGGGAATGGGAAGTAAAGTATGGTTCCCTTTCTCCGTACCCCCCTCCCCCAATCTGGAGGTAAATCACCATCTGAATAGAGATATTTCCCAATAAGCTCCTGGAAGCCTTCCCTTTATTAGCCCACTTGTAGGAAAATGTCAGATGTCAGATTGGCTCCCATGTCAGATAACTGTTAACGCTGTGCCCCAGCCCCTCATCTTGCCAGGCGGGGCAAGCAGATTATTATATTACAATTTATAAATAGAAAATAAAATAAAATAATCGGGTGGGGCTGAGGCACTGGGGAAGAAGAGGAGAAATAGTCCTCGTCGACGAGTACCCATCATCAACCCCATCTACTTAGGACCCAACCTCTCAGTTAGAGGTTGCCCCTAAACCATCGCGTCCATTTTTCTCCCTATCCCTCCCTCCCTCCCAATCAGCATCGTCTGCTGCCCACATCTCCAGATCTCAGCCCGCACACTCCCGTTTAGGCGGATGCCACGAGGTTTCTATGCCTGGAGCGCTCAGTCCAGCAGCTCCTCCGCCAAGCGATAGAGGAACCGAGAGTACCAATGCATGCCAGTTGGCTGGACGGCCCCGCCCGGAAGCAGCGCCCCCAGCGCGTGCAGCAGGCGCAGAGGAGCAAAGGCGCGGTGCGCCCACTGGTGACTCTCCAGAACCGCGTAGCACGAGGCCAGGACATCGTTGACCAGCAGCGTCCCGTGCGCTGTGAGCGGTGCGAACACGCCAACGGCTTCCTCCCGCGCCACTCGGGCCACGCGCGCAGGCCGAAGGGCGTCCCCGCCTGGCGCCAGCACCGAGTCCCCCGCGCGCAGCCGGCGCGCGAACACCGGTGCAAAGTCGCCTGGCTCGGGCGCAGGCCCTCGAGCGGCGAACACCAGGTGCCAGGGAGTGAGCAACAGCTTGCGCGGGGGCCGCTCGGTCTCCACAGCCACGAAAGAGGCCCGGCGCTGCAAGTCCCGGTCCAGGAAGAGCAGCACGGGTGTGGGCACCACCCGGCCTGCCGCGTCTGCAGCCAGCACCCAGTCACCGCGGTGCAGTTCCCGCAGCCCCTTCCGCTCGCCGCTCCGCAGGCGCACGGTGGCATTTCCCGGAAAGCAGCCGCCTGCCCTGACCGCCAGTGAGTTATCTGGAGGGGACAAGCAGAGAGAGGATTGCATGGAGACCAGTTCCAGAATGTTAGTACATATTGTCAAAGACGTGGGTCAAGCCCAGCGCAGACCTCACCAGTCCCGGAACAACATGCAAGTTCCCACGGATCTGGTCCTAACCTGGGCAGAAATGGAAGGGGGTTTACAACACTAACGCCCGCCTGGGGAACCCTAGAGTCGCAACAGGGCTGCGTACCCTCAGTTTCCCGGAGGGACCTCACCACCCACCCCGTACTGTACCGGCTTTGACAGACACGTGGACGTGGTTGCGGGACTCGTAATAGACCCAGTCGAAGCCGGCTTCCACTGCCAGGCGCGCCAGCAACCCATACTTATTGCGGTCGCGGTCGGACGTGGTGATATCCAGGGCACGTCCTTCGTAGTGAAGTGAGTCCTGAGCGTGGTGGCCGTCCTCGTCCCAGCCCTCGGTCACCCGTAGGCGCACTCCGGGCCACATGTTCATCACCGCAATAGCCAGCGCGTTCACCCGCTCTTTACAACGCTGGCGGAGAATAAAGGAGTCAGTCTCCTCAGTACCACTACCACCAGCATGGGGGCTAAAGCGACCTGGACGGGCGGGTTAATTCTTCTTTGTTTTCCCGACACCCCTCCAGTCCCTCCCAGATTTTGAGTGTCCTGAGGAAGTGAGAATCTGAATGGGTGTAGTCGCTAATCTATGCTCTCCAGAACGTCGTTGGCGAACTGTGGGGTCACCCCTGATATTGACAGGGAGCGCCCAAACCTAGTTCTTTCCCTCACTTTTAATTTCCGCCCCTCATCCCTAGTTGTTCTGGGACCTCAGTTCAACCTGGGAGAGGGCAAGAGTGGAGAGAGCGGGTGTAAGCTTGGTCAGGGAGGGGTTGAGCAGCCCGGCTCCGCGAGAGGAGCCCCTGTTTTGGCCTGGCCCCCGCCCCAAGCCCCGGCTGCCCTCCCTCCGCCTGATTCATCTTTTGTTTCGTTGCCTTCCCTGGCACCGGGCATCGCTTCCTTCCTTCCTTCCTCCTCCTCCTTTCAGCCCCTAGCATTAACCCTTTCGTGGTGCGAGTGCCCCCCCACAGAGGTGCCCAAGCGGAGCCGTGCGGGATCTAGGCTGCTGGAAAAAGGGTTGGGGCGGCGGGGGCTGCGCGAAGTACAATGGCCATTCTCCCGGATGACTTAACCGAGCGAGAATCCCGGGCCGAGGCCGGGGACGCGCCGGGAGAAGCGGACTCAGCAGCTCCATCCACAAAGGCGCTTTTCAGCCGCCCCGGCTCAGAGAGAGGAAAGGGCAGAAAGCCGCGCCCCCCATCCCTGCTCCGGCCCGCCGGGTCCCCTCCCCCAGCGCGGCCAGCCCTCCCAGTTCCAGCTCGGGCTCCGCCAGCCCTGAGAGCCCCCAGTCTCTCCGTCTCTGCTCCGGAGGCAGCGCAGAAAGGCGTGGGAGTAACACCTGAGAATAACGCGAGCAGCCCTTGCGCGGATCTGGGGGGCCCCCTGCAGGGTGGGAGTGGAGAGGAGGAAAAGCAGCAGCGGCTGGAAGCCTGCGCCGGGGGAGTGAGACCACGGTTATCTCGGCCGCTCCAGTCTGGAAGCCGGAGACCTTGGCGCGCACCACAGCACGGACCTCGCGGGAGGAGGCACAGAGAGGACAGCTTCCTTTTCTTCTCCCCGCTCTGACCTCTCCTCGGACTTGGTTTTCTCCTAACTGCCAGAGGGACGTTTCCCCCCTGCCCTTCTTCCCGAGTCTTCTACACCTCCGCAGGGTTGGAGAGGAGGGGAGGGGGAAGACAGGAAAAGTGGTAACTCCTTCCAACTTTTTGTCGTTTTGTCCCCTAAGGAGGCCCTGAGGCCTTGACCTGCGGGGGCAGCAGCCCAGTGCAGAGCCAACTCAATGGAGGCCTTTTGCAGCCAGGGTGTGGGAGATAAGCAGGACCGAGGGGGGTTCCCAGCCCTGTCAGAGCCTCTCCTGGGCCTATCCCTTGTTCTGCCCCCTCTGCTGCAGGTGGAAACCAGAGGAAAGGGCCAGGATATTCCATCCCTGGCCAGGAGGGAAGGAGTATCCCCTTCCCAATCTCTGGGGAGGAGGAATGCTTCAGGGCAAGAGCAAGAAGGAATTCTTTCTCCCCTGGACAGGTTTTCCTAACAAAGTAACCTGGAAAACTATGGCAGTTAATCAGAGGAAATCCGTACCCCTCCCTCTCCCCCCACCTCCCCACTCCATACACAATTAGGTGGTGTAATGGAAAGTGTATAGGACTTAGAATCAGGAGTCCTGAATTCTAGTCCCAGGCATGCCACTAATTAGTTTCAAGATTTTGATTAAATCACTTTTCCTCCTGGGGCCCAGCTCTCATGTAAAAATGGGAGGCGGGGGTGGGGGTGGGGTGGGGGGGGTGGAAGAATGTGACCTCCAAGTTTCCTTCCAGCTCTGACATTTGAGATCACAGGGCAGAGGTGGTCCTTCACACCTCACCATAGGTTGGTTAGGTTCTGGTCTGCAGCAGATGCTTAATACATGGTAGTTGAATTCATTTTAACCCTTTAATTCCAAGGAAAGTCCCTGAGCTACACTGAGTTTGAGGGACACAGGAACCCTTTGATTCTCAGGTGGGCCCATCTGTTCTTCCCATCAAAGATCACTTTTCACTCCAGGACAGTCGTTTAGACTCTAGAATGGCTTTACCTTGGTTCTGAGATGCCTCCCCCATGCCAAAGACAATTCTTGCCCAGCCCCTCCTCAGGTAGATGGCCTGATGACCTGACCCTTGGTCACCCCTTTCCCAGCCCCTTCAGTCTCTTTAGCCCACAGAGCTTTAACACAATCAGGTCAGGAGCCAGGCTAAGGGTAGAGCTTTCTGTCTGCTGCCTAGCCAGCTCCTGGCCCCCAGCTCACCCCAGCCCTTCCTGCCTGGCTCGGTAGCTGACCCCCGGTCCACGCCTCAGCCATTTCCCGTCTCGCCTGCCGCCATCCTCCTTTCCCCGCCCTCCCTGTCTCTCCCAGCTTCACTCTCACTAGTCCCTTCTCCCCCTCCCCATGCAGCCTCTCCCTGGATCCCTCCTGATCACTCAGTACAGCCAGCAGAGGTGTGAGTGTGTGTGTGTGTTTTGGGGTGGGGGGTGGGTGAGGGGTGAGGAGTGTAGGTAGATCCTTGAGATCAAGGTCCCTATAGATGAAGTCCAGCTCACACCATCCCCCGTCCCCTCCGCCAGCTGCCAGAGGAGAGCAGAGAAATTGGCGGTGCCCTCGAGCAGGTGGGGAGAGGCCCTCCTTACCTCGGTCATCAAGCGGTCTGCACCACTGTTCTCCTCATCCTTGAAGATGATGTCGGGGTTGTAGTTAGGCACCAGGTCCCGGAAGCGCTCAGAGCCTCTTGTCACCCTCCCCTCGGCCGGCCCACTGGCGCCCAGGGTCCGCTCGGGCACGCTGGGCACAAATTGCTTGTAGAGCAGCGGCACGAGCTGCTTGCGCACGTAGCGGCGCCGGCCAACCGGCCCCCGGCCCGGCCCGCAGCTCTGGGCCGGCAGCGCCAGAAGTGCCAAGCAGCACAGGGGCACCAGACTGGCCGGCAGCGCCATGGATGCAGCGGACTCGGGCCAAAAGGGAACGTTCTTGTCCTCACCAGCTCGCTCGTCAGTTGGGCATCTCCCCCTGCACCAGAGAGCGCAGCAGGCAGAGCTGCCCCCAGAGTGCCCTAGAGCCCTTGTGGCTCAGCACACCTGGCTGCCGCTAGCTCTGCCTACATACCCCCGGGGGGTCTGGAACCTGCTACTGACCGGCCATCATAGCAGGGAAGGGGGGTCGTGGGTAAGTGCCAATCCTGCCGGGCTCTGCCGTCAGGCTCCGGCTCTGCCAGAACGCCGGGGCTCCGCCTTAAGTGGCCCCTGGCCCCGCCCCCCGCCCTTCTCCCAGGACCGTCCCGCCCCCTACCACCGGGGCGGGGGCTCTAGTCGGCCACCGCTGGTCCACTTCGTTTCCACCCTGGAAACCAGGCAGGCACCTGCCTAGGAAATTCTAACAGCTGTACAGTCCTTGGCTGCCTGGATAAGCATCCCTCTACCTCTAAGCCTATGTGTGGCACCAAACCACCCTGATACTCGAATCGGATCTTTGCTCTCCCCAAGCCTACCTGGCAGGCCATGTCCCCCCGCTATCATCTAGGAGCTATGGGATCCAATTTCTGCCCAAGGCCAGCCAAGCCCTTTGGGCACACAACCAGAGCCTCCCTTCTGTGGTCCTCCCCCACTTCCATCTCTCCTCCTTAGCGGTAACCAAGACTGGAAGGGCTGGATACCAGGGGACCATTTTCCCAGGTAGCTTTGCAGTCTTCTGCTGGGAGCTTCCCCAGAATCAGGAACAGAGCTTCATACCTATAGCCTGGTTTAGGACTTCAAACTTTTGTCCCCTCTTATCCTTGCCAAACACCCAACTTGTGGATTGGAAACTGCTGGAGGGCAGTGGGTACTTAAAGTCACAGTCTCTAACAGTCTGATGATCTCTTCCCTTTACCCTCCATCTAGTCACCTCTTTATCTTTCTCCTTCTCTGCCCCCGCTGGAGCCATTCGGGTCTCATCTCAGAGGCTCTGAGCCTGCAACACTTCACCCATTAATCTACTATCATTTAGAAATCTTTCTCTTGGGCTTCCCTGGTGGCGCAGTGGTTGGGAGTCCACCTGCCGATGCAGGGGACGCGGGTTCGTGCCCCGGTCCGGGAAGATCCCACATGCCGCGGAGCGGCTGGGCCCACGAGCCATGGCCACTGAGCCTGTGCGTCCGGAGCCTGTGCTCCGCAACGGGAGAGGCCACAACAGTGAGAGGCCCGCGTACTGCAAAAAAAAAAAAATCTTTCTCTAAGAAGCCTTGCCTGATGTTCTGACACTGGACCTCTATGTTTCCTTGAGAACCAGTGATTAACTGCCATCCACTGTGGTATGGTATTAAAATGTCACCCTTACTACACACAGCAGTTCTTAAGCACAAACTTAAACAATCTCAGCTGAGCACCTGGCCTATAGTAGGGTGCTCAGCAAGTATTTGTGGCACTACACTTTTTTTTTTTTTTTTGGTATTCCATACTCACTCCTCACTCAGCTCTATGGCTAACATTCACAGTACTGTGTACATTAGAAAAAAGCGGCCCTTCCTCAAGCCACCTGATTGCCATTTGCAAGAAAAGTCGTAGTAACTATACATACAGTGACTGTGAGGTGAATGGTGCCTCTAGCAGTTGTGCAATGTACAAGCTACATAACCATGAGCGGAAACTTTGCCTCTACCCCCAACATAGCAGGGGGGCTTGTAGAGTATTCAAGACACTGATAGCCTCGGGAAAGATGGAGTTAGGTTCTTCTCTGAGAATCATAAACCCTTGTCAGGCAGCCACTTCTTTTACTCTACATCCAATAGGCAGGTCAAGGAGGAAAGGGCTTGTGTAGGGGGGAAGGGGATATTATATAGGGGGATGTTATCCCATTCCTACACTGATGCCCACCTACCCCCAATAACCAAGGCACAGAAATAAGGTCTGGGCATAGGGAAAAGTCAGGTGACCAGCCAGCTTTAAGGAAGGCTAAGGGAAGAGGAGCTTCCCACTGCCTAATTGTATGGTCTAACACCAGACCCAAGTCCCCAAAGGTCACTGAGGATGCGGATGGAGGGGAAGGGAAAGGATGGTGGGAAGGACCCCTCTGTTTCTCTCTGCAGACTCAGGACTGGTGGGAGCAAAGCTGTTCAAATAGACACAGAGACAGGCCCTTTAAAAAAACCAAAGCAGACCCTGGGATCAACTTTATTGCTGATGGTTGTGGCCTCTCCTCCCTATGACCCCGTCTCTCCAGTGGTCCATAGCTCCTCCAGGATAGCACAGGGCTTAGGCTCTGCTGGGCCAGAGGCAAGGGAGACAATCTGCCTTCCAAGTCTGCCTCCAGCTCAGTCCCTCCCCTGCGCCCATCCCACCCTATTGCACATCAAATCATGTAAACATGGCTATGGGCATGGCCCGGAACAGCAGTGAGGCAGATTGATGTGTAAACGAATTTGGGACGGGGAGCCAGACCCAGTCACCCAGCCCCACCTCACGCTGGGGCCCACAGTTAAATCTGGAAAAGCTGGGGGGCCTGGTCCCAAACTCTGGCTCAGATGATGCAACAGTGCAGACAGCTCAGCTCCCCTCTGCCACCCACCCTCTCAGATTCCAGGTCCTGAGGTCCACCCACCCCTGGGCACCCCTCCAGGCCTGGGCAGCAGATGGCAGTGTCCAGTTTTCTCCCTCCCACCCCCAGCTGGAGGTCACTGGTGCTGGGTCTTCCTAGATGCCCGGGGGAAACCAGAAACCGGCAATGGCAGTCTGTCCAGCCCTGTGGAAGAGGCAGGGTGGGCAGTCAAAAGCGGGATATAGGTTCAGTCCTCAGGGATAAGACAACCAAGCCACAGAATGGGTGGATGAGATACACTGCAAACAAAGCAGACAGCATGCCATCTCCCCTGCTTGGGATGACCACTGTTCCAGAGGGCTCCATCCCACAACCCCACCAGCCTCACCCCCACTCCCTCTCACCAAAGGCCCGGATCAGCTCTGCCCGCACAGCTGCGGTGAAGGTTTTCACCAAACAGAGAGTGGTGAGGCCCGCGAAGGCTGCGTTGTAGAGGAACACGATGTAGAAATTGCCCAGCCAGTTGAAGCGTCCGAAGTCACCCAGAAGGTCCAAACGAGTGAGCCCTGAAGTACAAAGGCCAGGATGGGAGGTAGGCCTCCCCAACCCTTCCCTGGCTCAGAGTCCAGCTTTCTGCTGCCTCCTGGTGGCCACATCTCAACACTGCAACTAATAGGTTGGCTTCTATTCATTCGTTATTCCTATCTCCCAAGCTCTGTCTCAGGGACAGTTCAGGGCTATTGAAGAAAGTGTCAGCAGCTAGGCTTGCTTTAAATTCCCTTCCAGAGTTTGGCATCTTCTCCTCCCATGGGGGGTGCCCTCTGGCTCCAGGAGTCCTGAGGAGCATCCTGGGCCTGCTACTTGTTCCTGGGCCAGGAGCCTACAAGCCAAATGTCACCAAATGTTTTTTTTAGTAGACAGAGCAGTGTGGAGGCTAAGAGCTCTGACTCTGGTCATGGCTGCTTTGGTTCATATCCGAACTCCACCCTATCTAACTGTGTGATCTGGGGCAAATTCATTAAATATCTGTGCCTCCGTTTCTTCAACTATAGAGAAAATAATGGGACTGTGAGAATTAAATGAGACAACACACACAAAGCACTATATGTGCCAGGCACTATTCCAACACTTACCAAGCCCCTAACAATAATAATATAATCATCATAAATTAAAATTCTGGAGGGCTTCCCTGGTGGTGCCAGGCACTATTCCAACACTTACCAAGCCCCTAACAATAATAATATAATCATCATAAATTAAAATTCTGGAGGGCTTCCCTGGTGGTGCAGTGGTTGAGAGTCCGCCTGCCGATGCAGGGGACATGGGTTCGTGCCCCGGTCCGGGAAGATCCCACATGCCGCGGAGCGGCTGCGCCCGTGAGCCACGGCGGCTGAGCCTGCACGTCCGGAGCCTGTTGCTCCGCGGCAGGAGAGGCCACAAAAGTGAGAGGCCCGCGTACCGCAAAAAAAAAAAAAATTCTGGAGCCCCACCCCCCCCCCCCACTTAAAAAATATTCCTACCAGCATCCAACCTTAAAGGAACTAACTGGTGGACCCACAGGCCAAGTTTCCTAAATCGCCATGGCATAAGTACAAATGGTACAGTAGAGAGAATATGAACTTAAGAATCAAATAGAACTGACTTAAATACTAAATCATGTACAGTATACGGATGATGATGGTGGGGAGGTGGGGAACCTATGCAACTCCCCTACTACCTTGGGTGAAGCAGTTACAGTTTTGAACATTTTTACCAGGTAATGCTAGATCATAGCTAAAGATGGGAGAAGAATTGAGCATGTTATTTCATGCCCAGCATGTAGAAAAAGCACTGGACACTGGACTGGGGCTCAGGAGACAGAGGTTCTAGCCTGGCTTGGCCTTGCTTCAAACAAGCTGTATAACTCTGGGTAAATCAGTTAGCTTTTCTGTTTCTCTCTCTCTCTTTTTTTTTAATCTTAGTTTGGCCACGCAGCACAGCAAGCCAGGATCTTATTTCCCCGACCAGGGATGGAACCCACGCACCCTGGAGTGTAAGTACGGAGTCTTAACCGCTGGACCGCCGGTAAAGTCCCTGTTTTTCGTCTTTTAAATGAGAATGTTGGGACTTCCCTGGCGGTCCAGCGGTTAAGACTCCGTGCTTCCACTGCAGGGGGCAAGGGTTGATCCCTCATGCCGCAGAAAAAGAAAGAACTGTTTATCAGATGATCCACCGCAAAAGAAGATTTGGGGGAAAGTGGTGCTTCTCCACCAAAAAAAAGAAATGTAAGTAGGGGAGGCTGTGGGATGGATGTAGCAAATGGAAAAAGTATGAGCTTTGAAGCAACACTACTCTGAAGCTCAGCATAGCATTTTATAGAGCCTCTGTTTCTCCATCTGTAAAATGGAGATAATCCCTCCTCATAGGTTTGTTGTGGGAATTAGAGAGAGCATGAATATAATGTGTCTGCTTAGTACCAGTAGGTACTCAAAAAAAGCCAATTCTCTTACCTCCTTTTGCTACTTACCCAGGGTTCGAGAGAAGACAGGAAGTGCTGAGCTTAGGACCAGGAGACAGACACAGTTCCCAATTATCTGGGTGGGATTAAGGAAAGGGCAGGTCAGGGTAGCAGAGCTGCCAGCACCTAGTGCCCAGGCACGCCCCCCAGGCCAGCTACCTGCGTCATGGCTGTGTCATGCCATCTGGGCCGCAGTCCCCAGAAGAGTGGAGAGCTGTAGAATCCCACGACCGAGGAAACCATCAGGTAACTGTCACTGGGTTAGGGAAGAACTGGTCTGCTCCCAGGGATTAATACCTCATCTCAAAGGGAACAGACCTCTCTCCCCCAGCGCTCCTTTCAAATCAAGTCTTTTCCTTCTTTCTGAACCCCGGGTTGGCCAAGTCTTGCCCCCTTCCCTATCACTCCCACTGTAGCTCTGCCCAGCAACCCAGAGGAGACAGGTTTGGTGAAGAGAGGCAACGGTGGGTTTCCAGAAAGATACAAGATGAGTACGACCTGAACGACGGCACCAAAGGAGCCCAGCTTGGAGAAGGAGACCTGGCCCAGGGAGGCACCCTGAGAGATGGAGCAGTGTCACTGTGCAGCACGCCCCACCATCATCAATGCCACCCGCACCCAGCCTACCCTCTGGCCTCAGCTTCTGCCCCCTCACCCAGCCTTTCTTAGGCCCTCCCCAAAAGATACGGTGGGAGGGCAGCCCAGTACCTGCATGCCCCGGGGCATGGCAGCCTCATCGATGAGCAGCTCCAGGATGTGGATGGCCACAATGAGCACAGACAGACCCTGTGTGAGGCAAGGTCATGCACTCCCATCCCTGTCCCAGCCCACAGTTGTATCCAGAGTTGAATGTTAAGAGCAGACACTCTGGTCCAACATTTTCAGTTTCCAGTTAGCTGTGTGGGACCTCCTGAAGGCTGATGCTAGCAAGAGAGCACCTTTGAGGGTATTATAAGGTGCACCCTCTCCAGATGGGAAGGATTGCAAAAAGGCCAAATAGAAAAATATACCTCTTCCTCCAGACAAATAAGACTTACTCCCAAGTCCAGGATGTAGCAAATGGGGGGATGGACTGGATTTCGACCCTTATTTTCACCCCAGAGCAAACCTGCATAACTGCTTAGGCCCTGCGCGGCCTTGGGCAAACTCCTTAACTTCCCAGTTTCGTCATCTACAAAATGGGGACTGATGTGCTCAGCACAAGGCGGGACACAAAGTAGATACTCGCTGAGAGGCAACTACTATTATTGATGATAACCAGGTCCTTGCATCTCCTCCCTGCTCCCTGAGAAGGTCTAAGGTACTCAAGGGCCTACTACCTCCCACCCCCACCAAGGCTGGTATCCGTACCGTCAGTACCAGCAAGCACAGCATGGCCAGTGGGTAGCCCAGGTTCCGCTGCCAGGCTGAAGCCTTCCGCCGCTTCTCTGTGCAGGGATGGGAAGCAGTTAGCAAGGGCCTAGAATGAGGCTCTCTTCTCCTTGGGGAAAGCAGGCATCCCAGTGCCTACCAACCCACATACCCAGCAGGACCCTCTGTGTCTGCAGAGCCAGGACCCGTCTGTGCAGCAGTTCCATGTCCAAGGGCAGCCAGCAGGAAGTGGGATCTGAGGGCAGAGAAGATGGTGCTGTCCCCGAGTCCTGCACAGGCCCTGCCCAAGCCACGCTCACCATCCCAACTGGGAAGAGCTGCGTCTCACTGCAAATCCTGCGGGTCAAAGCTGCCTCCTCAAAGGCTGAGCAGTGCAGCTGCTCCTCCAGGTCCTCCAGCAGCTGTGGGCGGGGGAAAGGGAGGGATGGGCTGTCAGAGGCTCCCTGATCCCAAAGGCCCCAGGAGAAGCCTGCTCATCTCAGGCCTCCTTTGTCCTATTCCTTCCCCTTCCCTCATTCACCGCCCTGCGGCCAGGCACTTTATGCAGTCCCTCCCAGCTGCCATGTCTTCTGCTTTGTATGCCTGGTGACCAGCTCCAGGTGATGAGGGTCAAGGATACAGGAGCCAGCAAAGGCTGTGGCCCTCTGCAAGGTGTGCACTGCACAACTGTAGGGTTGCTTCATTGTTTGGCTCCAGCTTTGCAGGAAGCCCGCCCTGCAGGATCAAAGGACAAGGGGCACTACATACCCGGGGCTTGACCAGCAGCTTCCCAGTGACCGAGAACATGCGGGCGAGACCTAGCGGAGTACACACTGTGGGGACAGGAGCCAGTCACCTACCAGACCCTTCTCTCTACCGCTTCCCCTACCCACCCTTCCATTCCATCCTCCACCCTGGTTGCTCTGGCCTGAGGACCTTACCCATTCCCTCTCAGGTCCTGAACACTCACCCAGGAGCAGCAGGACCCCGAGGAAGGAGATGCAGGAGTAGAGGTAGGGGAGGTAGTACTCCCAGAAGTCTAAGGGTAAAAAAAAGTACGTCAGCCCATCTCTCTCCTCCTGCTTACTGGGGGATGACAGGCCTCAGAGTCTAGGCAAAGGCACAAGACAAAAGCCTATAGGGGTTAGGAAAGTAATGTAAATGAGGAAAGCTGGCCAGATGAAGGAGCGACAGAGACTATAGCAAACTGGAGATCCTATCTAAAGGGCACAACCACTATTTGGCCCAAGTCACTGGGGCCTAGTGTGGCCAGATCCTCAACCTTGTCAAGCAAAGCCAGAAACCTGGATATTAATGTGAAATCTCCCCGTTTCAACAGACTCACATTTTTTTTAATCATTGTATGGGCCCAATGGAACACTTCTACAGGTTGGATTTGGTCTGAAATCCATCCGTTTGAAACTTCAGTCTAAGGGGGAAGGTCCCAAACTGCTCCACTTTAGAGGGATACAGTTGGTCCGGGCAAGGGAACATCGGCCAGCTGAAGAGTCAGCCGGCCTGGAGGGTGGGGAGGAAGCTGGCCTTCTCACCATACAGGGACTCCGTGCTGGCCTTACTGTTGTCCACAATGGCTGACGCCACCCACACCATTCCCAGCACCAGCAGAGTGAGGAACATCAGCATCACCACCGTCTCGTAGACCCGGGCCAGGACACCCTACAGGAGGAGGCAGTAGGTGGGGGGCGGGCAGTGTGGGGAAGGAAGGAGACGGCAGAGATGGCAGCTTGGCTGGGGACCCGAGAGGACCGGATTCAGGAGGCAGTGGAGGGCGTTTCCCGCTTACTCTGCTAAATCACTCTGTCCTCCTGCCCCACAGTCCGGGATCATTCCCTCTACTGGATATCCTTCATTTGCAATCCCCCTCCCCAGATCCCTTCTCCATCCCTGTCTTGCCCTGGGAGGCTGACCCCGAGGTCTGTGTCACATAAGCTCTTTGCCCTCTGGTTTCCTGTTCACCTTGCCCAATGGGAAGGGCTGGCAGGAGAGTGGAAGGTAGGAAGAGAAAGAGTCCAGGGTAATTTTTTGTGTTTCCTCCCACCTTGGGCACCTTGGACACTAGCTCCTCTCCTGGGTGGCCACACCTCCCCAGTTTCCACTATCAGTGGCTTCCAGAAATTATTTCTTCCTTTGGCTCCCACAGGCTTAGGGGTGGTAATGACCTCCTGTTGTCACTAGCGCCTCAAGCTCCTTAGTGCTGATTAAACCTCTGCAAATAGTCTCTTCATTAAAATCTCTTCAGTTGAACCATCTCAGTGGAATCCTGTCTCCTGTCTGCACAGAGTGATTGATACATTCCCCCACTCACCTTTCTGGAGCCAGCGAAGCCCTCAGACTCAGTGAAGAAATAGGCAAAGGGCATGAGGAAGATGAGGGACAAGTTGGAGAAGAGGAAAACGAAGTTCCAGAGGCCTAGAGCAAAAAAGGAGAAGCAGAGATGGTCATTAAGGGGGGACCCCAACCCACTGGGGACTGACCATGTGGCAGGGAAGGCGGGAGGGATGGGGTGCTCTATGACTGATTAGCCCAGGCTGTCTGTGTCTGCCCTACCCTATCTGCTCTCCATCCCCACCCTCAGCTGCAACCAGGATCGATGTACCATGGATGAGGGAGCCGTTGAGCCACTGGATGTAGTAGTTCCGAGGCAGTGAGAGCAGCACCTCGTTGCTGATGATGGAGAAGGGCAGGAGCAGGACAGCACCCAGGGCGACTGCCAGGGTGAAGGTGCACAGCTCGAGCCTGGGCAGAGAAGGGGAAGTGCCTCTGATTAGCTCAGACACTCACTTCCATGGGCCCAAGAAGCCCCATTCATCCCCACAGGCACTTGTGACTTCTCCTAGAACCAGCTGTAGCAGTGACAGACCTAGGGAAAGAGCTGTCTAGCTGGGGCTCTACTCACTGCCTCCCCACCGTAGCCCTTACCTCCAGGAAAGCCTTGGCATGTGGGATGGGAACACCTCAGGCATTTATGGGAAACTGGTCGCCCGCCATATCACTTGCCCAGACTGTCCCCAGGAATGAGGTCCTCCCGCACTTGCCTATAGGGTGTGCCGGGCATGATGCCAAGCTAAAGGGCCTGACTTCTCTGCTCAGCTCAGGGAAGTGGATTTCTGAGCTTGCCTTCTTCAGCCTGGACAGAGCAGGGTCACTCCATATGGCTATGCCCTATGGGAAGGTACTAAGGCAAAGCGGGGACAAGGGGAGTTGAAACCCAGCTTCATAGCCAAGGCCTGTGCCCTGGGCTGCATCAGCTGAAAAGAAGGGACAATTATCTAGCTGGTCCATGGGAGGTCAGAGAGGGGGGTTGCCTTTTAATCTGTTGCCTGTTGAATCAGAGGGGTCATCTCTATATTTTTCTCTTTAGGTGCTAGTGAATAATAACTGCCTAGATTAAGGGCCATCCTCTCAGAAATAAGCATGCCCCGCCTTTGGGCGTTCCACCTTCCCCATCCCCTGCCGTTTCCATCAGTCTGTATCCCCACCCCACACCCTCTCCAGTGGCTGCTGGGAGGTGACGCCAAGCTGGAGCCACTTCTGGTGACTTAGGCCCGCAGAAGAGGCTTCAGAGTTCCCGGCCAAGAGGCTGCTTGAAGCTCCCGGCCCAACCTGGGAGACAGGAACAGCAGCTTTTCCAAGCATCCCTAGGATAGCGTAAAGCCAGAAGAAGCCAGAAATGGGGCGGAAGCAGAAACTCTCTCTTCTGACACCTTACTCTCCCCCAGCTCCAGGGGCCTCAGATCCCAGCTTCTAAAGGCTACTAGTGCCAGGTGCTGAGACAATGACACTTACGCAATCTTGTTGACTGTAGCATCTTCATCATCCGCTACAAAAGACAGAGGCATGGGGAAGAGGCAGGCCATCAGTGTGCAGCTCTGGGAGCCATCTGTGTTGCAGTGTGCTCTCCTGCTCCCTCCTGTCTCCTGAAAGAAGGGCCTGGGCCCACTGAGGCAGAGCTGGGCAGGAGGCCCTGGGAGAGCTCACACTATGAACCCCACAACCTATTCTCTAGCCAGGGTGGCAGCTAAAAAATCAGTGGTCCCAGGGGCTTCCCTGGTGGCGCAGTGGTTGAGAGTCTGCCTGCCGATGCAGGGGACACAGGTTCGTGCCCCGGTCCGGGAAGATCCCACATGCCGTGGAGCGGCTAGGCCCGTGAGCCATGGCCGCTGAGCCTGCACATCTGGAGCCTGTTGCTCCGCAACGGGAGAGGCCACAACAGTGAGAGGCCCGCGTACCGCAAAAAAAAAAAAAAATCAGTGGTCCCAGGTGGAGAGAGTATGGACCAGAAATTCCCCCACTTCCCTCCTTCCCCAGCTCTCCTCCATCATAGGTTCCTCTTTGTAAGCTGCAAATACAATGAATGACTGGTCTGTGAGGTTGGTTACATCAGTGGCTAGGTATAGCAAAGGGAAATGGCAGGGGCGCAGGGCGGGGAGGGAGAATCATGGAGAAAGTCCCCAGGGAAATCACACTGAGGACTAGCTGCCTTCTTGTCTGAGGGTGCATAAAGCCGTCTGGAAGGGAGGAAAGCTTCAGGCCAGGACAGGAAGATCTGGACAGGCTGGAGCTAGGAACTGTGGTAAGTGTGTCCCTCCCCTTAACCACACAATGCCTACAGAAAGCTTTAATCTGAACTCTCTACCAAGAGGAAGGTCACCATCACCAGGTCCTGGGGCCCCCGTGGTCAGGGAGGTCTCTGGTCCTGGGTATAGGAGCACTAGGAGAGGAGATGACAGAGCTTGTGCCCATGATAACATTCACCCTGCAGCTGCCTGCTTTAGGTTCACAGAGAGCTTTCACATTAGCCATCATATCTGCTCTACACAATGACAGTGGACTGGGTAGAGACTGTTAGGCTCATTTTGTAGAGGATGCAACTGAGGGTCACAAGAGTTGCATTACTTGCCCTGTGGCTCTGTTAGTTGAGGGACTTCCATCTAGACTTTCCACTCTACCACCTTGTCTCTGCCTGTGGAAGGAGGGAAGCAGAAGAGACAGAGGCTCCAGAACGGCCACCCCTCCTTTCCCAGCAGGCACCATAGGCTGCTTCCCCTGAGGCTGGTGCCATGGCAACAGGAACACTGGCAGAGGGCAGGCAGAAGGGAGGGAAGTCACAGGTACCTGTGGTGAACTCAGCAGGCTTCTTGAAGCGGGTCAGGGCGATGTGGCAGAGGATGTAGAGCGTCGCAAACAGAAGTGTTGAGATCTGTGGCAGAGTGTGAGCGAGATGAGAAGCTCTAAGCCCCACACATTTCACAGCCCCAATGGCCTCTCTTAATTCCACAAGGACACTTTCCCAAAACTAGGTTCCATACTTCCAGGGGTTCCATCTTTCTCCCCAGTACTTCCTTCTAGTCAAGGCCTCAGGGGCCTACAAGAAGCATCAGACAGGGGCTGTCCCATGCACTTGGGAAAACAGTACCATGCCCAGCTCTACAAGGGTTTTTTCCCAGGAAAAAAATAGTTCCAACTGAACCCTGGTTGGTAAATTGTCAGAGAAGACTGCTAGAGATGCACATATCCGCACACCTGAAACAGGCCACAGAACCAGAGGGAATTTACTCCTAGCACATTATTGGAAAAGGAAGCAGGTTTGAGGGGAAGAAGGGGATGTCTGCATTGTCCTGGTGCTGCACCCCCCTCTTCCTCCACTCCCACCTTGATCCAAGCTCTAGGAGAAAATAAGTAGGAATCATGTTCCTAGACCAACTCAGAGCTTCTACTCTGTTTATTCAGGGGCCCTGAAAGATCAGGTCTGCTCTGGGCCAAACTAGAGCCTCTTTGATGCCCTGTCCTTAATAGTAGGCTTTAATTGGAGCCCCACATCTATAAAGTTTCTAGAGCTGGCATCAGCCCCTTTAAAAGCTATCAATCCCTGGTCCCTACCTAAGGTGATTTGCAACTGCAGGGTAGGCCTCAAAGGGTCTGTCCCATGCCCCTGGGGGACTACTCCTCCAATGGACAGTTATGGCAGGACTTGGCCAGGTTATTCTACACATGCATGCATCCCTACTCTACCGCAAGTAAGCTGCTATTGCCCAGGGAAGGAGCCACTAGACAGCCTGGCTCCACAACCAGGGCCAGAGAATCTTGAGATGTTATTGCGTTTGAAGTAGGCAAGATCAGGGACTTCCCTGGTGGCGCAGTGGTTAAGAATCCGCCTGCCAATGCAGGAGACACAAGTTTGAGCCCTGCTCCAGGAAGATCCCATGTGCCACGGAGCACCTAAGCCCGTGCACCACAACTACTGAGCCTGCGCTCTAGAGTCTGAGAGCCACAACTACTGAGCCCACCTGCCACAGCTACTGAAGCCCGCACATCTAGAGCCCATGCTCCGAAACAAGAGAAGCTGCTGCAATGAGAAGCCCATGCACCACAACAAAGAGTAGCCCCCACTCGCTGCAACTAGAGAAAGCCCGCACGCAGCAACGAAGACCCAACGGAGCCAAAAATAAATAAATTTAAAAAAGAAGGCAGAATCAGTCTCATAGGTGCTCCAGTCCCCAAGAGGAGCTGACCCTACAGGGAATCTGCATACAGCTCTCTATGCAAAGAGCGAAGTCATAGACCCCAGGAGAACCAAGGGTCCAGGACAAAACTGTAGCTTTTAGTATCAGGGAAGTAGGGTAGAATGAGCCACTCAGATTGTAACTGCAAGATTTTTACTGCCTAGTGCTCTGCCCTGGGCTTGCTTAATAAGCAGGAAGGTGGGAGGGCTCAAAAGGTCAGACTGGAGTTCCACGCAGTTCCATGCAGTTCCAGCAGAGGCTAGGTCATTTTCTAGAGCAGGGGATTGGAGCCAGGTGGGGGAGGTACTAGAAGCCTTCAGGCTGCCCTTGGCCAGCACTGATGTCCTCAGCTAATGGGACTAAAGGATGGGGGAGACATCCAGGAGGCTGCTTCTCTGTCCAAGGTCTCATCCCTCCCTGTTCTCTAGGAATGTGGGTCTCTGGCTCTACACTGTCTCAAGGCCTGGGTGTGCCTCCACGATATGCCCAACCCTGTCATGTGGAACTATCCACTAAGAAACACACAAGGAAAGCTTCCTGAAAGCAGATCTGGAGCTCTACACATGGACAGATATACTCCCTACTTCTCAGTCCTCACATATAAGGGCAGACCTAGTTATGCCATGGCTCACTTTAGCCCTCCTCCAATCTGAGGCTGCCCAGGGCAGACTACGGCCAAGTCTGAGAAAAATGAAGGATGACCCCATCAGTGGGTTCTCCACTCACTAACTTCTATTCTTCTAAACCCTTCCCTTTCCCTTTAGTATTTGTGGGTGAGGGCTACCCAGGGGAGCTCCAAGAGAGGAGACAGAGAAGAAAGGAGAGAGATGAGAGTTCAGAGCCGGCCTGAGAAAGATGCGATCCCCTAAACTCCACTGGGTGTCCCTGGCCCAGAAGTGAGGAGTCCCTTGCTGTGTGGCAGTTTCAGCTGTTACTCTAGGTGGCAGTGAGGCAGTAAGGAAAGCAGCCAGGTGCCCTCTGTAGCACCGGGGGAAACCACTCACAGGAAATCCCTGAATGGCTGGGAAGCTAGGAAACTCGGCTTGCAGGATTTCTAACAAACACCAATAAGGGGGAGGAAAAGAAGGGGAAACTTTAGTTGTTCCCCATCTCTACACAGTAGAATCCACCTCAGCAAGAGTACTTTCTTCTAAAGTGGGAAACCCACCAAAGTCCACTGTTCGTCTCCCCTTCATCAAACATTATTTGGGTTTGAGGGGTAAGTGCAAATAAGCCTCCCCCCAGCCAAACCCATCCCTCTCCAACCATCTGACTAAAACCGGCAGGCTCACCAGGCTCCCAGACACACGAAGACCTGCACTCCGAACATGGGCGGGGGTGGGGGACAGGAGGGGGGAGGGGCGTGTCGAGTGGGAGGAACGGAAACCGATCGGCTTTGTTTATCGCGCAGCTACCCAGCTGACCCGATCTAGGGATTCGCCAGCCCGAGCACTGGTCGGACCAGGGCCCTTCGTCGTTAGCCCCTGGACCAAGCATTGTCTGCCGGCACTCTGAGCCCAGGTGGTCTCACTCCGACCCGGACCCTCCCTCTCCCGCGACCCCCGTTCCCCACTTGGTCCTACCCTTCCTGCCCGGGTCCCGCACTCACAATGCACTCGCGGACCTTCTCGTGGAATAGCTGCTCTCGCACGGATAGCACTTCGTAGTCAGCTGCTTCCATACTCTGCTCAGCATGACTGGGGCGGGGGTGTCTCCGGGCCCGGGGAGGACCAGCGGGGATGAAACCGCCGCCGCCAAGCACCCGGACCCAGCGAAGGAGCCGTTTCTTGCAGCCTGTGACGAAGACTCGGGGTAATCTGGGGCTCAGGTTCTGTCGTCTGGACGCCCTTCCCTTAAAGGGGCAGGCACCCGCGGGCCTCGTTTTAAAGGGCCCCGGCCCCCCGCTGCTCCCTCCCCTTTAAGGTCAGGCTTCCGTAGAGTTTCAACGCAGACACCAGCCGATGGGCACGCTAAGAGGAAGCGCAAGTCCCGGTTCTATTTTACAAGAGGCAGAGCGACAACACAACGGATGGGCGGGATCATTCCAGGGAGCGGAACTCATTGGTTCCTACTGAGCTGCCGCTCTTCGCTAGAGGAACGCTGATAGGGTCGCCCCGTGGAAGGCGGGACCTTTGGGGCTTACCGGTGCTCGTTCTAAAACTAAGCAACTGTCTTTTTCACCTCCCGTAGTTGATGAGCAACGAGTGTGACCTTGGTTAAATAAGCCATTTGGATCAGGCCATCCAGGTGGAATGTGAGAGCACCATAGGGTTCTGAAAGGTACGGCTGCTCAGTAACAAAAGGCCCGTAGTAGCATTTTCTTTTTTTTTTAATTTATTTTTTTATACAGCAGGTTCTTATTAGTTATCTATTTTATACATATTAGTGTATATATGTCAATCCCAATCTCCCAATTCATACCACCAGCACCACCACCATCCCCTCCCGCTTTCCCCCCTTGGTGTCCATACGTTTGTTCTCTACATCTGTGTCTTTATTTCTGCCCTGAAAACAGGTTCATCTGTACCATTTTTCTAGGTTCCACATATATGCGTTAATACAGGATATTTGTTTTTCTCTTTCTGACTTACTTCACTCTGTATGACAGTCTCTAGATGCAACCACGTCTCTACAAATGACCCAATTTCGTTCCTTTTTATGGCTGAGTAATATTCCATTGCGTAGTAGCATTTTCTGAAAGTGTTTATTGTGGGGTGAGGAACCCACTGCCGCCAAGTTTTCACTCAGTCACTTTTGTGGGAGCCCTAGTGTGTGCTAGAACAAATACCAAAGAAAAGTGGATAAGAAACTACAGAAATATCCATCTGAAACTTTGTGAGGAAATGCCCACAGGGGATCATGGGCTGAGTCAAACATTAGCTGACCACCTACTATGTGCCACTCACTTTATAGATTTTATCTCATTTTACCCAGGGAAAGCTATGATTAGCATTTTAGAGATTAGAAAATGGTGAGATATTGTCACAAGGGATGCAAGTTACCTTCCTATGACCTTGATACATGTACTGTTTGGGAAGTCCCACCTTCATGGAGTTAAACCCTTCCTCTAAAATGGAGGGAGTAGTACAGGGAAACTTAAAAGAAGGGATGAGTTTTGCAAAACCCCCCACTGAAGAATAAGAGCGCAATTCTAAAGGACTAGACTGTGTCCCGTTACTATCTGAGCAAGAGTCAGGGGCCAGAATGAACAAATGAATTCTGTACTCTTGAAACAGGGCATGTACCTTTATCTCTATTCTGTTTCCCCAGTGATTTGAAGTAGAACCTTGGGAAATAAAAAGCATATACTTGTATATACATACATATTTGTGTGTATGTTATATATAATATACTACATATGTGTATGTATGTATGTATGTATGTATATATATATGTCTTTGGTAGTAGCAAGATAATGAGAGGACGTGAATAGCTGATTTCCCTTTTAGCAACCAAGCTTGGAGTGAAGAGAATCCAATGAGGAGAGTGGGCAGAGATAGAAAGAGAAGATAGCTGGCTGGGTCCTTGGCTCTGTTGCAGGGAAGGAAAGGAGAGCACAGGGAGGTGGCTTGGGCCTATTGCGTGACCTTGGTGCTTAACTCTTATCTTTATCTCAAGCCAAAGTACTTTAACGATCTTGTTAAAACACAAATAAGATCTGCCCCTGCTCAAAATCCCTCAAAAGCAATCCATTTGCACTTAGAAATTCACCTGCCTTATAGTAAGAATACCAAGCCCTGGGAATTCCCTGGCGGTCCAAGTGGTTAGAACTTTCACTGCCGAGGGCCCAGATTCAATCCCTGGTCTGGAAACTAAGATTCCACAAGCCTCGAGGCGCTGCCAAAAAAAAAAAAAAAAGGCCCTCAGGGGTTACCAAATGGTGGCCTCTGGGCTGCATTAGACATGCTGTGTTTTGTTTGGCTCACAGAATCTTTAATAAATTTGAACAAACATGCCCTTGTCAGCCCAGCTGTGCATTTGAGTTTGTGACCTGTGAGCTAGCACCTCTCTACTGCTTCAACTTGGCATCATCTTCACCCTGACCTTTGGTCAGTTCCTGGTGGACCCTGCGAAGCTCTTTTCTTCCCCAGGGCTCTGCACTTGCTGTTTCCTCTGCCTGGAAGAGCGCTCCCCTTCCCCCTGCTTCTTCCCAATTCACTTTTGGTTGGCTGTGGTCTCCTTCAGGTTTGAGCTTAAATGTTACCCCACTGCCTTATCTAAAGCAACCTATTTTTGTAATTTCATTTATCACAAGTTGCCATAATTTAATTTGTTTGCATTTGTTTGTTTCCCCCGTATAGACTCCTAAAGGGAAATAATCATATTTGTTTTGAATGTGGTTATTTCCTTAGCTCTTAGCACCATGCCTAATTCATGTAGGTGCTCAAATATTGGTAAATGTAGTGAGAAAGATGGCAGGCATTGCTAATTATCAGAAGAGCTGGGTTCTGGTTCTAGCACTGTCATCCTGGGCTATGCCTGATCTCATTTGCAAAACTGGAAGACCCTTAAGATTACTTCCAAATCTATGAATCTAATGCTCACAGTCCTTTACAGTTTACAAGGTGCTGTGACATCACCCAAGTCACAGACTATTACAGCTGATTCTTTCAACAGCTGGCTAACATAAACTCTGCTTAGAGACTTATCATCATCCAGAATGTACAACTGAAGTGAACTTTAAGAGGCAAAATATCAATAAACAAATAAACTGGAGACCTCATAGTATAAGACAAACTTGAGCTCAGAACTGAGAGAAAGAATCTAGAAGACTTCCCTTGAGAAAGTAGTTTTGAGCCCAGCAGAAATCTGATTTATTTGCCCACAGGTCCTTGAGTCCTTGTTTACAAATCCATGGGAAGCACAATAACTTTTTTCCATTGCCTATGTCTAGAATTGGTGAAAGCTTTTGTTTACTAAATTACCACTCAGAACACTATGCAAAAAGACACTACACATTCTCTTTTTAAACTTACCAAATCTCGTAAAGTTGCAGGATACAAAATTAATGCACAGAAATCTCTTGCATTCCTATACACTAACAATGAAAGATCAGAAAGAGAAATTAAGGAAACAATCCCATTCACCACTGCAACAAAAAGAATAAAATACCTAGGAAAAAACCTACCTAAGGAGGTAAAAGACCTGTACTCAGAAAACTATAAGACCCTGATGAAAGAAATCAAAGATGACACAAACAGATGGAGAGATATACCATGTTCTTGCATTGGAAGAATAAATATTGTGAAAATGACTATACTACCCAAAGCAATCTACAAATTCAATGCAATCCCTATCAAATGGCATTTTTTACAGAACTAGAACAAAAAAATCTTAAAATTTGTATGGAGACACAAAAGACCCCAAATAGCAAAAGCAATCTTGAGGGAAAAAAATGGAGCTGGAGGAATCAGACTCCCTGACTTCAGACTATACTACAAAGCTACAGTAATCAAGACAATATGGTACTGGCACAAAAACAGAAATATAGATCAATGGAACAGGATAGAAAGCCCAGAGATAAACCCACACACCTATGGTCAACTAATCTATGACAAAGGAGGCAAGGATATATTATGGAGAAAAGACAGTCTCCTCAATAAGTGGTGCTGGGAAAACTGGACAGCTACATGCGAAAGAATGAAATTAGAACACTCCCTAACACCATACACAAAAATAAACTCAAAATGGATTAAAGACCTAAATGTAAGACTGGACACTATAAAACTCTTAGAGGAAAACATAGGAAGACCACTCTTTGACATAAATCACAGCAAGATCTTTTTTGACCCACCTCCTAGAGTAATGGAAATAAAAACAAAAATAAACAAATGGGACCTAATGAAACTTAAAAGCTTTTGCACAGCAAAGGAAACTATAAACAAGATGAAAAGACAACCCTAAGAATGGGAGAAAATATTTGCAAATGAATCAACAGACAAAGGATTAATCTCCAAAATATATAAACAGCTCATGCAGCTCAATATTAAAAAAACAAACAACCCTATCCAAAAATGGGCAGAAGACCTAAATAGACATTTCTCCAAAGAAGACATACAGATGGCCAAGAGGCACATGAAAAGCTGCTCAACATCACTAATTATTAAAGAAATGCAAATCAAAACTACAATGAGGTATCACCTCACACCAGTTAGAATGGGCATCTTCAGAAAATCTACAAACAAAATGCTGGAGAGGGTGTGGAGAAAAGGGAACCCTCTTGCACTGTTGGTGGGAATGTAAATTGATACAGCCACTATGGAGAACAGTATGGAGGTTCCTTAAAAAACTAAAAATAGAATTACCATATAATCCAGCAATCCCACTACTGGGCATATATCCAGAGAAAACCATAATTCAAAAAGACACATGCACCCCAATGTTCACTGCAGCACTATTTTCAATAGCCAGGTTATGGAAGCAACCTAAATGCCCATCAACAGATGAATGGATAAAGAAGATGTAGTACATATATATACAATGAAATATTACTCAGCCATAAAAAGGAACAAAATTGGGTCATTTGTAGAGATGTGGATGGACCTAGAGACTGTCATACAGAGTGCAGTAAGTCAGAAATAGAAAAACGAATATTGCATATTAACGCATATATGTGGAATCTAGAAAAACAGTACAGATGAACCAGTTTGCAAGGCAGAAATAGAGACACAGATGTAGAGAACAAACGTATGGATGCTAAGGGGGATGGTGGTGGTGGTGGTGGTAGTGGGATGAATTGGGAGATTGGGATTGACATGTATACACTAATATGTATAAAATAGGTAACTAATAACCTGCTGTATAAAAAATAAATAAAATTAAATTTCAAAAAAAGACAATCTGGTTAACAAAATAGATTGAAATCAATCTGAATAAGTAAATAATAATAATAATAAACTTAACAAATCTCCCTTTGTCCAAATCCTATCTACTTCCAAGCCTCAACCCAAATATCTTTTCTTCCAACTTTTCTTGAAGGGATTTCCTCCTTATCTAAACTCCCAAAGCAACATCCAGTTGTATAGTTCAGTGACCAGTTAGACATATATGCACTGTCTCGGACCATTCATTACCTTGAGGTGTTATTTAAATCTTTTGTGTTGTTTAACTTTACCTCCATTTATGTGTTTTCTCCTTTCCTCTCCCCTTAGAGAGTTGGAAACCTGTATTTGGCATCTAATTCACCCCTTTCATTCCAACACCAGTTCTTAACCCAGTGCAGTTCTCCCAGTGAATACTTGAAAGAATGTTTGTGGATTTGATCTGTCCAGGAGATAAATTACCTATTCTTAGTAGGAAAGGGGCCATCTTGACTATAGAGAGTAAATTTCAATGTCCTCAAGCAACACAGGGAAGGGAACTAATCCAGACTGAGCCTCCTCTAAGTGCTAAGCATTAACAGATACTTTACAAAGATTAGTTTATTTGGTGTCACAAGGATCCTACAAAATAGACTTTATTTTTTTTTTAATAGATGAGGAAACAGTTCAAAGAGATTAAGTATCTTGTACAAGGACCTACAATAGTAAGTGGTGTAACTGGGATTTGAACTTGGTCTCTCTGACTCCAAAGCCTCCTTTTTTCCCAGTATTCTGCAGTTGCCTCTTAGTAGATATACCCCCCTAGTTCTGTATTCCCTTCATTACTCTACTGCTTAGATACTTAGTGTAATAGAAGGCTAAAACTTGAACTTCAGTATCCTCAATAACCCTGGTACCTTCCATTTGTATCTAGAGGGCTCACTGTTCTGCTCCTTCCTGTGGGGCTACCTTTGAGCTTCCAAATGATGAAGACTTATTGCTGAACAGCACTTTGAGAGGAGCAGACAGAAGGTCCAGGGCCACCCATCCCACAGGTGACTGGGATGGGAGAGGGACAGAAAGGGGCATTAGGAAAAGTTGCTCTTTTCTTTAAATGAAAACTTCAAAAACTTTTCATTCAGATTATAGGTTATTTTCATTTTCTCTTTGCTTACCTACATGTCCTAATTTTCCCACAGAAAACACAATAAATACAGAAAAATTCCTGCTCACTCTAAGAATACCATGGACTGAATATGTCCCCCCCAAATTTATATGTTAAAACTGTAACCCTCAATGTGATGTATTAGGAGGTGAGGCCTTTGGGAGGTAATCAGGTTTAGATGAGGTCAAGTGGTACAGCCCTCATGATGGGATTATCTTTTTTGTGGGGGGGCAGCCACTGCTGCAAGATCTTCCACCAGGGCTTGAACCCATGCCCCCTGCATTGGGAGTGTGGAGTCTTAACCACTGGATCATGAGGGAAGTCCTGGGATTATCATCTTTATAAGAAGAGGAAGGGAGTAAAGTTTTTTTCTCTTCTCCACATGAGGACGCAGCAAGAAGACCGCCAGCCATCTGCAAGCCAGGAAGAGGGCTCTCACTTGACACTGAATCTGCTAGCACCTTGATCTTGAATTTACCAGTCTCCAAATCTTTGAGAAATAAATGTTTGTTGTTTACACTATCTGATCTATGGTGTTTTGTTATAGCAGTCCAAACTAAGACAGGCTATAAACCTTCTTCCTTATCTCTGATGGAAATTGGACTAATTCCTAGAAATAGACCGGCAACTTTGGAATTGCCCTCTTGTCTTGGTTGCCAGGGAAGCCAGAAAACCAGAGGTTCCCATTAGGCAAGGCCTCTCTGGGTCTGAGAACTTTTGTTGTTTTTGTTGTTGGCAGGGGTGAGGGAAAGGGTTTAAGAAACATGTTTTGAGAGATTCTGTTCCTTTGTTCCTACCTATCTCTGACTTCTCCAAAAATACTTGAGAAAATAGTCATAATTAAAGATTGGCTTGAGACACCAGGAAAATTTGTGAAATCTTAGACTCTGGGAATCTTAGAAGGATACTAGAAGTCTTCAGTTCCGCCTGTTTGTCCTTCATGACGTGGATGGTGCTGTGGTCCATTGTTGGGCCTAGCTAATTGTTACAGAGTGAGCTGCAACGTTCTTCCTCATCCTTTACTGTGCTTTCTGGGTTTTAAGGAATGAGTCTGCTGCCATTTCTGGACAACAGCTCTTCATGGGTTTCTCTTGTAATCTAAACATCCTCATTTCTCTGAGTTGCTTTACCCAGTACCCCTTGCCATTCTACTTACCCCTTGGAGGAAACTCGCTTGTCTGTCCATATCCTTCTTGAGGTGCCCAGAACCGGGTAACAATTTGCATAGTAGGGTGACCAGTGAAGAGGATAGTGGGAACGCTCACTTGCCTAGCTTTACACAGTGTTGTATAGAAGGAATGTCTAAGGTGACATCAGCCTGTTCTGGAAGCTGGGTCACACCTTCACTCATGGCACACATGCATTTGATCAATGTGAGCCAGTAGCAGTTCCTGCATGCTAGTACCATGAGACATTAGAGCTGAGACCTTAAAGCTGGGCCAGAGACAGGCTGAAGAACTTTTTTTAAAAAATATTTATTTGGCTGCCCTGGGTCTAGGTTGCGTCTTGTGGGATCTTTGTTGAAGCATGTGGGGTCTTTTAGTTGCGGCACACAAACTCTTATTTGTGGCATGTGGGATCTACTTCTCTGACCAGGGATCAAACCCGGGCCCCCTGCATTGGGAGCATGCTGTCTTAGCCACTGGACCACCAGGGAAGTCCCTGAAGGATATTATTTATGAAGAATCTTTAGAACAGAACAGCAGCTTTCCCTTCTACCTCCATTTGATATCACTGTCCACCCTATAGTGTCTTCCTGAGGCATCTTAAATCTTTGGGTCTGGGGAAAAAAGGAAGGTAGCATAGGGACAGTCACCTCTAGCCTTCAGAGTTAAAAGTATGAATCTGCTTTTGCTCAAAATTAATTCTTAGACTATGAAAATATATAATCGAGAATCTGACCTAGTCTTACCTAGCCTTCAAGGCCTTGAATAGGAGACACTTGGGTTTTCATCATCAAAGGAAGAGAGTATGAGTTAACTGGGCAAAAGTGGTGGGATCAGTTACGGTTGTAAAAGGTATTATAGGCAGAGAGAAGAGAAGAGTGTTCGAAGGCCCCAGGAATGAGGTGATGGGCTTAATTCCATCACTGCTGGACACAGTAACATACAGCAGGCTGTCAGTTGGGAGATGGGTTGGTCAGTTGAGGGATGGATGGGTGGGGTAGGGTATTTATTTTGGCAGAGAGGAAGAAGCTGGCCCCTGAAACACAGTGATATCAGTATCTACATGATGATGTCCACATCATCAGGTGGTTATTAATTTTGTATCAGTATTGAGTTCAGTTTGATCTGGCAACATGCTCCTCCATTATTACATGTTGACCCCAAGGCCATATTTTTAAACTCATTCCACCCTGGGAAGCACCCTAGAGGCAGGAGCTGAAGTCAAGAGCTCCAGCAGTGTGGGGATTCCTGTGGCTGAGTGATTCACAGTGACCTAGCAGGAGGCTCAGCTGCCTCCAGGAATGGACAGAACAAAAAAGTGACAAGGCCTTGAATGCCAGGAATGCCAGGTCAGTCACTTCCTGTTTGTGGTGTATATTTTAGGCTCAGCTCCAAAGTGACAGGGAGAGCAGAGTTCACAAATCTGAGCTTGACTTTTCTGGGCAGAGAACTCCTTGTCGGTGGTGCCATCTGCAGGGCATTAAGGAATTTGCCAGGAATTTGATGGGACTGGGAGGGGAAAATGGCATCTCTCTCCTCCCTCCCTCAAACTCTTAATCTGAGCATGTCCCTAAATCATAGCCCTGGTCCTCCACAGGGCTAAAAGACCCCTATTTCTTGTGACTTTTTGGCAGGCAATATTTAAGGAACCTGGTCCTACAAGGTAGGACCAGGGCTGTGGTATCACTTCCCTTCTTCCCCGCCAACTGAATCTGTCCTCTGTAAAAAACGAAGTGGGCTCCTCCCATTTTAAGGTCACCTCAGTGAGGTTGAGAATGGTGGGTTGTGAAGGCACTTAAGCATTATATTATGGTGTTAAAATTTTGTAAAATGTGGACTTCCCTGGTGGCACGGTGGTTAAGAATCTGCCTGCCAGTGCAGGCGACATGGGTTCGAGCCCTGGTCTGGGAAGATCCCACATGCCGTAGAGCAACTAAGCCTGTGCACCACACCTACTGAGCCTGTGCTCTAGAGCCTGCGAGCCACAACTACTGAGCCTGCATGCCACAACTACGGAAGCCCACGCGCCTAGAGCCTGTGCTCCGCAACGAGAAGCCACCGCAATAAGAAGCCTGCGTACCACAACGAAGAGCAGCCCCTGCTCGACACAACTAGAGAAAGCCCACACGTAGCTATGAAGACCCAATGCAACCAAAAATAAATAATTATAAGTTAATTAAAAAAACTTTTTAAATGTGGGTGGGTGTAAATTGAAGGTGTTGATGTTGTTAAGGTTAATAATCTTTATTATCAGTATCATCACCCTCACCACCTCTAAGTAAATCCTTCTTGGGCTTTATTTCTATTTCTTTTCTAAATAAATGGTTCATTCTTCCTTGGCAGTAGCTCTGGTGTCCTGCTGAGCAGAGCTGTCAGGTCCTGAGGTACCCCTGCCCCTCACTTCCCAAGCTTGGACACACAACTCTAAGCTTACAAGTCCTTCCAGACTTGATTGCCCTATTTGCCACCCCTCAACTCCCCACACACCTGGAGAAAGACAGGATGGAACTCTACAGTGCAAAAGGGGAAATAGGCCCAGAAGGTTCAGAGAGCCTGACTAGTGACAGAACAAGGAATCAAGTGTCTCAGTCAATCTGTTTCCAAGGCCTCTCTACCCTGAGGCTCAATTTCTCAGAGGGTGCTAAAAGACTTGGGCCTGGAAAGAAAGTGAATGTGTTTTACAAAACCCCAGTTTGCTGTTTATATTAAAGAGAGCAGTAAAGAATCTGGCTTGAGTGAAATAAATAATCATTATTTATTTTTACTTCCATTACTCTGTGAGCCCTAAACCTTACCAGGCACTGCGATTGCTGCTGGGGCGACTCCCAATCCCCCCACCAAAGGAATGCTTGATGGCATTTCCTGGTTGCCTCAGCATTTCAATATAACCATTTCCCACCCCCATGTCCCACACTTAGTATCTCATATTACCAAAGGCTTTGACTACTAGTACCTGCTAGTTATCATCTTGACCTATAAGATTGGGAACAGAGGGGACAGAGGGAAATACTGAATTTGAGCAGCAAGTCAAATCAACAACCAAATAACTAGGGTATAAAGGGGACTGGATAGTTTCGGAGTGTAGGTAGGTGTCTGTTCTAAAAAACAAGCAAAGACACTGAAATTGGAGTTTGAATTGTAGAAAATGGAAAATCCCTTCCCTCTATAGGTTTCCTCTCTTTTAAAAAAATGAAATATTTCAAGCATACAGGAAAAAAGGATAATATAATTGGTATTCTATTTGATAGAAACATTAACCCTTAGGGTTTTGTATATAACTCCCATTGATCCTTGCCTCCTATCATTGTGTAGTTTCCTCCCACACTGAACAGGACTGACATGTGTTACAAATAGGATATTGTAGAAATGAGTGTGACTTTCGAGGTCAGGTCATAAGACTTTGTGGTATTCAACTTACCTTCTCTTAGCTCACTCTGGGGGAACACTGCTCCCATGTCATGAGGACACTCAAGCAGTCCTATGGAGAGGTCCATGTGGTGAACTAAGGCGACCTGCCAACAACCAGCACCAACTTGCCCGGCATGTGAACCAAACCTCCAGCTCCAATCAAGCATTCAGATAACTGTACCCTCAGTCAACATCTTTACTGAAACCTTACGAGAAATCCTGAGTCACGACCATCCAGCTAAGGTGCTCCTGAATTCCTGACCCTCAGCAACTGCATGAGGTTTTATATATAGTTTTTTCTTTTTTAAACATACATTAAGCCACAAAGTTTTGGGGCAATAGATAACGGCATTGAAAACACCTATGTACCTACCACCCAAGCAGTCATAACGCTTTATTTACTACAGATCTTTTCTTAAAAATACAAACACCCCTCCCCCCAAACAAAAACAAAGAAATAAAAATAAAACATTAGATATAGTTGAAACCCTGGCTTCTTCTCTATCCTGCCCCTGCCTTGCGCCTCAGAACTCCTAAAAAAAAAAAAGCACCATGGCATACTGGGTACCTAGTGTGTGCCTTTTCCTGAAAAGCTCTTCTCTGTAATTTCATTTCCCAGGCTCCAGCCTAGTTATCTTTCCTTCTTGTATTGCAGAAAAGAACAGAACGACTTCCCAAAGGTTCTCTAGTCATCTCTCAAGATGGTCTGAGAGTTTAACAATAACTCAAAATCCTAACCGCATTTGGTCACTAATTCCGTTAGGATTTCCCTCAGTGCTTTAAAGCCCTGGGATCTGCCGTATCTGGCTATATGGGTGTTGCTGTGCCACCCAACTGAGCTTTCTCTCTGAAATGTCTATAGACTGATTTTTTCAGTTGAGGACAGCTATTTTTAAGTCTATAGGATTTATGGACTAGGGAAAAAACTGATAAAATTTTGGTCTTCTCTACTCTTAAACCAAAACATCAATGTCTTCAGACCTTAATAATCCCTGTGCTTCCTGAATTTGAAATGTACATCTTCTTGGAGGCAAATGAGATGCAGAGGATTTAACCTATCTCTATAGTCAACGTTAGATGTAGCCAAACTATATACTGGAAAGAATGTAAACTATGCCAAGTGCTATAATTTGTAAACTTTTATCCTAACCTTTGCAAATGTTGCCATTTCATCCCTTGTAAAGCCCCCACTCAGCCGCTTTCCCACATGTGCACATAGCTCACTCCCTTTTTTCTACACTAGGATTTTTGATCACCAGCATTCTGATCCTGCAACTTTTCTTCTCCCATCCTCCCTACAGGCGGGAAACAGCTTTTACATCTTCCTGCTCATATTCTCCAGCCTGATGTTTACCTGTTCAAGGGTCACTAAGATTTTTTTGTTCCACTGATAGGTTAGCAGGCCTCTTTAAACAGCAGTATTTGTAGCATATTAAAAATTACTTCCCATACCTAACTTGTAATTACCCAGTAACTTCAAGATCTAGATTAGCAAAACCACTCTCATCTGAATTTACATCTTCCCAAGTCCCCTGACCTGGATTTCAACACTGGTTGATCCAAGAGTGGATGTATGTGTAAGTGATTCACTGTGCTATACACCTGAAACACAACATTGTAAATAAACTATACTCCAATAAAAATTTTTTTAAAAATTAGGTGTACATCTGAAAACAAAGAATCTTGGTTAAGGTGGTTAAGATGAAGTTAACAGACCAGTTTCAGAATCCAGCTCTTCTGTTTTTCCAGACCAATGTGCTCCTTCCCCCCATAGATTTCTAGAGTGAAATCCTTGATATTAACCACCCTGTTGCAGAGACTTTCAGGTGTAGCAGTGGTAGCACATCTTGAATTGGAGAAACCAATTTAGAAGAACAGAACTTTCTTTCTTAAAGCCTTTACTTTTCACACATGACAGAAAAATCTTACAGGTACACATGGAAAAGCAATACATGATCACAGCTGAAAGTTAAGACAATCTAGTCAGAAAGCTTTTACTCCCGTCAGCTAATGCTGAAGCTGAAGTTCTGCATATGACATGCTGCAGGGCTGAAAGCAACGGTAATTAGTATTCCTCTCCTTCTTCCTCTCCCTCTCCTTCAACAGAATCCACACCAACCTCCTCATAATCCTTCTCAAGGGCAGCCATGTCCTCACGGGCCTCAGAAAACTCTCCTTCCTCCATGCCCTCACCCACGTACCAGTGAACAAAGGCACGCTTGGCATACATCAGGTCAAACTTATGGTCCAGGCGAGCCCAGGCCTCAGCGATGGCTGTGGTGTTGCTCAGCATGCACACAGCTCGCTGTACTTTGGCCAGGTCTCCACCAGGTACCACAGTGGGAGGCTGGTAATTAATGCCAACCTTGAAGCCAGTGGGGCACCAGTCCACAAACTGGATGCTGCGCTTGGTCTTGATGGTGGCAATGGCAGCATTGACATCTTTGGGAACCACATCGCCACGGTACAACAGGCAGCAAGCCATGTATTTACCATGGCGAGGGTCGCATTTCACCATCTGGTTGGCTGGCTCAAAGCAAGCATTGGTGATCTCTGCTACAGAAAGCTGTTCATGGTAGGCTTTCTCAGCAGAGATGACAGGGGCATATGTGGCCAGAGGGAAGTGGATGCGGGGATAGGGCACCAGGTTGGTCTGGAATTCTGTCAGATCAACATTCAGGGCTCCATCAAATCGCAGGGAAGCGGTGATGGAGGACACAATCTGGCTAATAAGGCGGTTAAGATTTGTGTAGGTTGGGCGCTCAATATCGAGGTTTCTACGACAGATGTCATAGATGGCCTCATTGTCTACCATGAAGGCACAATCAGAGTGCTCCAGGGTGGTGTGGGTGGTGAGGATGGAGTTGTAGGGCTCAACTACAGCTGTGGAAACCTGAGGGGCTGGGTAAATGGAGAACTCCAGCTTGGACTTCTTGCCATAATCGACAGAGAGACGTTCCATCAGCAGGGAGGTGAACCCGGAACCAGTTCCCCCGCCAAAGCTGTGGAAAACCAAGAAGCCCTGAAGACCTGTGCACTGGTCAGCCTGTTACAAAAGAAGAATAGAAAAAACATAGTTATTGCTCTTTGTGATACCCTCACAGTAATCATAGTATTTTCACTTTTCATATTAACTCCAAAGACTTAGGTTGTATTCTGACAAGAAACACTTTTTTAAAAATGTAGACCTTCCTTAAATTACTCAGCATTTCTTTATTAAAATATCTCCATTAATGTTTATAAAATGACATCAATAGTTCATATTTTGGGCTTCCCTGGTGGCGCAGTGGTTGAGAGTCCGCCTGCCGAGGCAGGGGACATGGGTTCGTGCCCCGGTCCGGGAAGATCCCACATGCCGCGGAGCGGCTGGGCCCGTGAGCCATGGCCGCTGACCCTGCGCGTCCGGAGCCTGTGCTCCGCAATGGGAGAGGCCACAGCAGTGAGAGGCCCGCGTACCACAAAAAAAAAAAAAAAAGTTCATATTTTAATTGAACTTAAAAAAAAACTTTAAAGGATTAAGCTCACTCTTACATTTCAATTCTGTATTTGAAAAAAAGAGCACACTTCAAATATCTCCCTTAGATTCATTAATTTACTTTATTCTTGAGAATAAACATACCAATTTCCGAATTCGGTCCAAGACGAGGTCAATGATCTCCTTGCCAATGGTGTAGTGACCTCGGGCATAGTTATTGGCAGCATCTTCCTTGCCTGTGATGAGCTGCTCAGGGTGGAAGAGTTGGCGGTAGGTGCCAGTGCGAACTTCATCTGGAAAAGGAAAATGAAGCAGCCACCCATCACTAACAACCTGCACAAGTCTGCTCGACCCCAGGGCATCAAAGGAGCCCCCAGGACACACCTTCTGTCCCAGACCCCCAAGATCTCATTGGGGTTACTGAGGTTAACTCACCAATGACCGTGGGTTCCAGGTCTACAAACACTGCCCTGGGCACATGTTTGCCAGCGCCTGTCTCACTGAAGAAGGTGTTGAAGGAGTCATCTCCTCCCCCAATAGTCTTGTCACTTGGCATTTGGCCATCAGGCTGGATGCCGTGTTCCAGGCAGTAGAGCTCCCAGCAGGCATTGCCGATCTGGACACCAGCCTGGCCAACGTGGATGGAGATGCACTCACGCTGTGAGAGGGAGAAAAAAGAAACATTAAAAACCAATTTGTGGGGCTTCCCTGGTGGCGCAGTGGTTGAGAGTCCGCCTGCGATGCAGGGTACACGGGTTCGTATCCTGGTCCGGGAAGATCCCACATGCCGCGGAGCGGCTGGGCCCGTGAGCCATGGCCACTGACCCTGCGTGTCCGGAGCCTGTGCTCCGCAACGGGAGAGGCCACAACAGTGAGATCAGCGTACCGCACAAAACAAAACAAAACCCAATTAGTGGTGACTGTGAAGCAGAACAAAATGTTTATGTAAACAATCTTACAAATTTCCTTTCAAAACGAATTGCAGTGTAATGCTTTTTCTCTTAATCTAGGTGAGAAGGACTATACTTTTTATCTCCATTAGTTTTAATTAATTTCCTCTTCCCCTCTAAATGGGGAAGGCCTCTTTCCAGACCAAGAACAGACCTTAGTCATTGCTTCCTCCTTTGGAGGATCAAGATACGGAGGAGGTCATCCATCTAGCGCTCAGGCCCCAGAATCCCATTTTAGAGTAGGTGGCCAGATTTCTGGGCAGCTCCCAACACGGGAAGCACGTGGCCAGAAGAGTGCAGAGGAAATGTCTGGCTGCAGAGACGAGGGGTGGGGCTCTGCGGCAAAGGATGAATGAGCAATTCCGGGTGCGCGCGCCCGCGCCCTCCCCCCCTCCCCGCCGCGGTTCCTGGAGCCGCGCAGCTGCAGAGCCTCTCAACAGCCACGTCTGCAGAGGCGCAGCCATGCCCAACCATCCTCCGCTTCCCGTAGGCATTGAGTTCCGTCCAGCACCTCCACATGTGTCAGGACGCAGCAGGGGATTATCGGCGGCCCAGATCTGGACCAAGAGCCGATTTCCGTTCCCTCAAAACCCCTCACCGCTACCACCTGCTCCCACACGCATTCCTAACACAGCAGAGGGCAGGGAGGGACAGATGGCCTCTACAGGCTGTTGGGAGCTAGCTGCCCTAATACACTGGCGTAGCGCAGTACACCGATAAGGAGTCCTTCTCCACATTCATCTTACTGATTTTATTTTTTAAAAGAAAGAACTCTGGGTAACAGGAGACACGCCCTCCAGCCATAGACCTGCAGCGCGCGTGCGCACTGCAGTGGCGGGCTCCCGTCCACTCCCTGGCGGGAAGGTAACGGTCGCGCGTGCGCTTTTGTGTCCAGCTCCTTCCCGCCTCCGCTTTTCGTGCTGAGGAGGAAGTGAGGGCGGGGAGAGCCGCGCGCGCGCTCGCCAAAGGCTGGGGGGAAGAGGGGGATGGGAACGCGCGGGAAAAGAATGCAGTCTTCAGGGCACCACGCCCAGGAGTTAAGGGGTAAATGAGAGCCCCAACCACGGTGAAGGAGAGCTAGTGTCCCACCATCCCCTTCCAGAGTCCCAGAAAAAAAGGCGGTGAGCTCCCTCCGTTCCCTCTTCCCGGGCCCCACCCGTTCTCCACAAACGGGATCTATCTACTCTAATCCTCGGCCCTCGCCTTGCTCTTCGCCCTCCAAATGAACAGCGGTGGCGCCAGCCCTCTCTAGCTAGAGGCCCTCCGCGCTCCCCCGGGCTCGCTTTTCCCCGTTTTCCCGAGCGAGGCCGGCGGTCCACTCACCATGGTGGCTACGGGTCAGCAGGCGCAGACAACAGGAGTAGACACCGGGTCCCGGTTACCGTCCTCGACAAGCTAAGAGTCGAGGTAAGTAACGCACTGAAGTGGGGGCGGTGCGGGAGCCACTTAAGTAACGGTCCGGGGAGGGGCTGGCGGGCACAGGCGGTGCCATGGCCGCAGGCCCCTCCCCTGGTCCGGCATACCCACTCGGCTCCCGGCTCGGCCGCCGCAGAGGCGGGCTCCTGGCCCCGAGCCCTTCCCCGCGCCGGGCGTGCGGGGCGGGGTCCGCCGCGCCTGCGGGCCGTGAGCTCCGGTGCTGCAGTCTTTGGCGCATGACCGCCAGGGCCGGGGCGGGGGCGGGGGCGGGGGTGGGGATGGGGGATGGGGCGCAGGTTCGGAAGAAACCAACATGGGAATGGGGGCTCGATTGCTTTAATTTGGACGAATCCTAAGATTGAAGAAGTCCACACAGTTTTAAAGATGAAGCACCATGAAATGGAGAAACTTCTGGTCCAGATAGCTCAGCTGGTTATTTTCACGTTGTCACCATTTGTCAATGAATTTTGTTTTTCTCTTCCCAGTTCCTTTAAAGGCAGTACAGAAAGCATTTACCTGATAATGTGGAGGAGCAAGGTTTAGAAAAAATAGTTCTATTTGGTTTACTTGTTATTTAAACTAAAGCTACCAAACAGTATTTCAGTCATTCAAAGGGTAAGCACCTAAGCACTGAACATCTAAGCTGTTAAAAGGGTAGGGTAGGCCCCATTTTTAGACCTAAACCAACCAACTTTATGAAACAGCTCTAGGGTCTTTTAGAAAGAGAGATTTAAAGACGCATTTCAAATTTGGTAGCTGAATTGAAGGAATAAGGACAGAAACTTGGCGAGGGAGGAAACTGTTTGATCCTGAAGGATATTTAGGAAGTAGGGATTCCTTGTGCTATTTAGAGTTTTGTAAAACGTTTTTAAATTGAAGCATAATTGACAATGTTACATTACTTTCAAGTGTACAACATAGTGATTTTATATTTATATACATTGTTACCCTCAAAAATAAAGCAACCAGTTATTTTACCAGCAAGGTGGGTTTATTCAGGAATAGCAGAGAATCACAATTCGGGACAAGCAAGCAACGGGGAATCATAGGCAAATCCAGAGAACAAAGGAGAGTGACTTGCTTTTATTAGATTTTAGGAGGAAATTGCGGGGGGACCGTTTGAAGAAAAGTTCTCTGGAGAAGAATGAGAGTTCAAGATTGTGGCAGTTTCTCTCTGGCTGCAAGTGGTGGTTAGAGTGTTGTTGCTGGAGTTGGGAGGGATCTTCCTTCTTTTAAAAGCAGGAAGTGAAATTCCTATGTGAAAATGTCCTCCCTTGTACCAGAAGAAAAGTAACATTCTTATCTTCCTGCTGATTATGCAGACTGCAACTGGTGCTACCTGTATTGAGAGTCCCCCCTTTAGGGCTTCCTGACTCCATTTAAAATGAAGTTTCCTTTATTTATGTTCACATTTACCCCTTTTGATCAAGACCTTTCCTTAAACGGGGCTTCCCTGGTGGCGCAGTGGTTAAGAATCCGCCTGCCAATGCAGGGGACATAGGTTCAAGCCCTGGTCCAGGAAGATCCCACATGCCGCGGAGCGACTAAGCCCGTGTGCCACAACTACTGAGCCTGCGCTCTGGAGACTGCGATCCACAACTACTGAAGCCTGCGCGCCTAGAGCCCGTGCTCCGCAACAAGAAAAGCCACCGCAAAGAAAAACCCGTGCACCACAATGAAGAGCAGCCCCTGCTCGCCGCAACTAGAGAAAGCCCGCGCACAGCAAGGAAGACCCAACGCAGCCAAAAATAAATAAAATAAAAATTAAAAATAAATAAATTAAAAGAAAACCAACTCTAGGGCTTCCCTGGTGGCGCAGTGGTTGACAGCCCACCTGCCGATGCAGGGGACACGGGTTCGTGCCCCGGTCCGGGAAGATCCCACATGCCGCGGAACGGCTGGGTCCGTGAGCCATGGCCGCTGAGCCTGCGCGTCCGGAGCCTGTGCTCCGCAACGGGAGAGGCCACAACAGTGAGAGGCCCGCGTACCGCAAAAAAACAAAACAAAACAAAAAAACTCTGTATCTTACCAAGGTCTTAAGCATTGGAGATCATCTTGAAGTGTTGAGCTAAGTTGGGTAAGTTATTTCTATAAAGATTTAACAGGTAACAGGCACAAGGCTTAAAAATGATTATGTGAAGCATAATTTAAATTAATATAAGTTCAGTTTGTATGATGGTGCGAAGCCAGGAGCCCACACCTGAAGGTAATCAGCTAAATAGGTCAAAAGACCAGGCAAGGGCTGTCAGGTGGAAGTTGTAACCAATGGGCTTTTTCCCTGATTTTGTGTAACTGAGTTTCTGTTTTTCCAGAGGCACTTATCTATGCGCAACAGGTACTATTTGCTGTAGTACAAGTGCCTCCTTGCTCAGCAAGTTGATAATCAAAGGCCGTGCAGTTATCCAGAATTACTTTAGTCAACGAGTCAAGTGGTCATTGTTGGGTTGCTATTTCTTTGGCTGCGGAATCAGCTAGCACTCCTGATGTTTGGGAGAGATCTCTGATCATGCATTTCATTGGCACTTATTCTGACCCAAAGGAGAAAGGTTCTCCCTATGGAGACATACTTGAAGTCATGTATGCCTCCTTGAAGTTCTTGTTTAAGGTGACCATGGAGGCTTAATGGGGTGGAACAATGGGAAGCTTCAAAAATCTTTATAGCTGTCATCAAGGAACACCAGGTGAAATTAGCACTTGGGAAAAGTGAAAAAAAATTCATTACAGTATGGACTAAAGGTTCACTATTGTGAACAGATCAAGGTTTCTGGTGGCAAACCCAACAATTAGATAAGTTTTCCCCTTTTGTAATAGACTGAGAAATACAGATAAGACCATTTCTTCCCAAGAAAAAGAGGGAAAGGATAAGGTAGGAAGTAACAGTGGGTAATGGTATACAGGCCTGGTCTGGTCATCTTGGGAAAGCTGTCCCCTTCAGCTGTCATTTGCTTCAGTTCCTGGTCGGTTTGATTCAGAGGTCTCCAGTGCTTGTACAGGACTGGATGTCAGTTGGAGCCTTCTTTAGCTGTGAAATGTGTACCCAAAGCTTGGGTCTCAAGTTCGGCCGTTCATCTGTGTAGTGAAGAGGACCTATTATAGTCCCTTCCAAGGAGATTTAAGGGCAATTGTTGTTTTTATTGATTTGAAATCAGAAGGGTGAGAGAAATTGGAAACGTTCGTTTGGAGATTTGTAGTCAGATATGTGATGAAACTAGAAGAGTTTAGGATCCAGTCCAGCTCAGGTGTATAACCTTAAAGATAATTAGGAGGACAAGAATCTAGTATCTACAAAGGTGCAAACAATTTCTCTCTTCATAATCATCCTCCTTTTTGTCAAGGTAAGCATAGTAAAACTAATTTGGTTGTATTAAATTTGGCCTGATTAGTTACATAAACACAGCGAGAATAGTGATTGATCATATAAGCTCTTTTTAAGCTTATCTTGTTGGAAGCTTGAAAGCAAGGTACTAGGCCAATTTTTACAAGTAGTTCCTTAAAACTGTCTGATTATTTCTGCGTCTATGTATATCTCTCTTGAGTATGATAAGCTAGTCAAAGCCTTGGTAAAATAGCCAATATTTCCAATTGTTTTCTGTTACAAGGAGAGTAGATTCTTACTGAACTTATGCAAATACATATATTGTGATTAACAATAAGAATAATATGAGTCTCTGAATTCTGGAGGGATCAGGAAGGGAAAAAAAAGATATATATTTGATCTTTGCTTACAAAGATATCTTTTACCAAATTGCTGTAAGTCATAGATGCTTAAGAGAAAAAGTTTCCTTAAATCTGGAAAAATAAAACATTAGAGAAACAGCATAAGAAGTCAAAATTTATAATCATCCTCATAGGTTCATTTAGTCTCCTGTAATTAATTCTTGTTGATCTTGATCTTGGGTTAGCAACTTTATGAATCAATCAGTTTGCCATTAAAGTCTTAGAAATTTTTATCCAGTTCAGTGTTATGATCTTAAAGTTATCAGAAACCTGCATTCCAGGGACTTCCCTGGCGGTCCAGTGGTTAAGACTCGGCACTTCCACTTCAGGGGGCACGGGTTTGATCCCTAGATGGGGGAGCTATGCACGGCCAAAAACAAAACAACAAAACAAGAAACCCTGCATTCTAGAGTACTTGTCAAGTTCTTTCCCATGAATCTCCTTGAAGATGAAATTCCTTCAGGTTGTGGGAACATTTTTGCAAAGCATCAGAGTAAAACAATTACTATCTATAAATGACAAAAGACTTAAAAATAGCAAAAGTTAAAGATCTAAGAGTTCATTATAATGCAGTTGACAAGAGAATTTGGTTATTTCTGTGACATACAACATTTAAAGATAATAGCTGAAATTACAAATGATAATGTTATACCAGGACATATCAGATTCTCAGGAATGTCATATGAAACGTATACCTATACAGATATAATGTAAAGAAGACTTAGTATTATTTCTTTTTTAAAAAAATTTATTTATTTAATTTATTTATTTTTGGCTGAGTTGGATCTTCGCTGCTGCATGCGGGCTTTCTCTAGTTGCAGTGAGCAGGGGCTACTCTTCGTTGTGGCACACGGGCTTTGTTGTTCTGTGGCATGTGGGATCTTCCTGGACCAGGGATCGAACCCGTGTCCCCTGCATTAGCAGGCGGACTCTCAACCACTGCGCCACCAGGGAAGCCTGCACTGGCTTATTTAAATCGAAACTTTTTGGTGAGATAGCCAGGAGGCGAAATATGAGGAGTATAAAAGAACTAAATTCTCAAATAATATGGTGAAAAGTAAATAGGTAATGTCTAAAATTGATAAATCAAGACATAGCTGCATAGACACATTATTTAGAAATAAGTAGGTTAATTCCAAGGGAAATGGTTAGATGAATTGCGGGTAATTGCCTCTGGTGAACAGGTCTAGAGTAGAGGAGGAATGATACAGGAAGACCATTGTTTTAAAATAACAGTACTAGATTTATGGTTTTCATAAATTTTTTATTGAAATATATATGTAACAACCTACATACAGAAAAGGGTACAACTCATAAAAGTACAGCTTGATAAATTAACCTAAAGTGAACAAACCTGTGTAAATTAGCGACCAGATCAAGAATGTTTCATTTTTAAACCATGTACATATATTCTTTGACAGATATTTAAAATTAATAATACTAAAGAGTTAAGCTATCAGGAGAGATAAAGATGCTTTTGATAATACAGCTTTTGAAAATACTACTAAAATCTGGAGCAGTGCTGTTCAATGTGGTAACCTCTGACTACATGTGGCTATTGAACACCTGAAATGTGACTAGTCTGACTGAGGAACTGAATATTTTATTTTTGTAAATTTTAATTTATTTAGTTTTTTTCAGTGTTCTTTCAATTTTTGTTTTATATTGGAATGTAGTTGATCTACAGTGTTGTGTTAGTTTCAGGTGTACAGCAAAGTGATTCAGTTATACATATACATATGTATTCTTTTTCAGATTCTCTTCCCATATAGGTTATTACAGAGTATTGAGTAGAGTTCCCTGTGCTATACAGTGGGTCCTTGTTGATTATCTATTTTATATATAGTAGTGTGTATACATTAATCCCAGCCTCTTAATTTATCCCTCCCTCCTACCTTTCCCCTTTGGTAACCATAAGTTTGTTTTCTACGTCTGTGAGTCTGTTTCTGTTTTGTAAGTAAGTTCATTTGTGTCATTTTTTTAGATTCCACGTGTAAGTGATATCATGATATTTGTCTTTCTCTGTCTGACTTACTTCACTTACTATGATAATCTCTAGGTCCATCCATGTTGCTGCAAATGGCATTATTTCATTCTTTCTTATGGCTGAGTAATATTCCATTGTATATATGTACCATATCTTCTTTATCCATCCATCTGTTGATGGACATTTAAGTTGCTTCCACGTCTTGGCTATTGTAAATAGTGCTGCAATGAACATTGGCGTGCATGTATCTTTCCGAATTATGGTTTTCCCTGGATATATGCCCAGGGGTGGGATTGCTAGATCATATGACAGCTCTATTTTTAGTTTTTTAAGGAACCTCCGTACTGTTCTCCATAGTGGCTGTACCAATTTACATTCCCACCAACAGTGTAGGAAGTTTCCCTTTTCTCCACACCCTTTCCAGCATTTATTATTGTTTGTAGACTTTTTGATGATGGCCGTTCTGACAGGCGTGAGGTGATACCTCATTGTAGTTTTGTTTTTATTGGTTTTTTTTTTGGGGTACGCAGGCCTCTCACTGTTGTGGCCTCTCCCGTTGCGGAGCACAGGCTCCAGACGCGCAGGCTCAGTGGCCATGGCTCATGGGCCTAGCCGCTCTGTGGCATGTGGGATCTTCCTGGACCGGGGCACGAACCCCTGTCCCCTGCATTGGCAGGTGGACTCTCAACCACTGCGCCACCAGGGAAGCCCCTCATTGTAGTTTTGATTTGAATTTCTCTAATAATTAGCAATGTTGAGCATCTTTTCATGTGCTTTTTGGCTATCTGTATGTCTTCTTTGGAGAAATGTCTATTTAGATCTGCCCATTTTTTGTTGTTTTTTTAAAAATATTTATTTATTTATTTAGACTATGCTGGGTCTTAGTTGCAGCATGCGGGATCTTTGTTGCAGCGTGTTTAGTTGTGGCATATGGGCTTTTTCTTAGTTGCGGCATGCGGACTTCTTAGTCACAGCATGCAGACTTCTTAGCTGCGGCATGCAGACTCCTAGTTGCTGCATGCATATGGGATCTAGTTCCCTGACCAGGGATTGAACCCAGGCCCCCTGCATTGGGAGCGTGGATTCTTACCCACTCACCCACCAGGGAAGTCCCCCTTTTTTTTTTGATATTGAGCTGCACGAGCTGTTGTATATTTTGGAGATTAATCCCTTGTTGGTCACATTGTTTGCAAATATTTTCTCCCATTCTGTGGGTTGTCTTTTTGTTTTGTTTATGGTTTCCTTTGCTGTGCAAAAGCTTTTAAGTTTAATTAGGTCCTACTTGTTTATTTTTTTTTTTATTTTCATTACTCTAGGAGGTAGATCTAAAAAGATATTGCTGCAATTAGTGTCAAAGAGTGTTCTGCCTATGTTTTCCTCTAAGAGTTTTATAGTATCCACTCTTACATTTAGGTCTTTAATCCATTTTGAGTTTACTTTTGTGTGTGGTGTTAGAGAATGTTCTAATTTCATTCTTTTACATGTAGCTGTCCAGTTTTCCCAGAACCACTTATTGAAGAGACTGTCTTTCTCCATTGTATATTCTAATTAATTTAAATTTAAATAGTCATGTGTAGTGGCTACCATATTACACAGTGAACATCTAGAGACTTGAGTATTTAAAGTTTCTATAGAGAAGAAAGGAAAGCTCAACTTCCTCAGATTAAATGAGAACTGGTGACAAGGCATTTTGAAAGTAATGAAAATAAAATACCAATAACAATTAAAGAGGATTAAGGAGAATAAGTAGAGATTAACCATGATCTGAATTTATGTATATGAACTATAGTCTATAAGAAAGGAGTACAGATTCAGAAAATAATTTAAAAATTGAGAAAGCAAATTACTACAGTATTTACAAAGGAAATACTTTTTTTTTTTTTTTTTTTTTGGCTGTGCAGTATGGCATGTGGGATCTTAGTTCCTAACCAGGGATCGAACCCATGCTCCCTGCAGTGGAAGCATGGAGCCCTAACCACTGGACTGCCAGGGAATTACCACAAAGGAAATACCTAATAGGCTGATGTTTACCCTGTGAAAAGAAAACGAAATCTCAATATTGACTGGTAAGATTTGTGGTGATTGAAAAAAACTTCCTTCTGCTTGTCTATATTTAGCAAAATTTCTTTAATCCAAATGCATTACTTTTTAAAATTTTTTTTATAAGTTTATTTATTTTTGGCTGCGTTGGGTCTTTGTTGCTGCGCACGGGCTTTCTCTAGTTCCGGTGAGCGGGGGCTACTCTTCGTTGCGGTGTGCAGGCTTCTCATTGTGGTGGCTTCTCTTGTTGCGGAGCACGGGCCTAGGTGTGTGAGCTTCAGTAGTTGTAGCACGTGGGCTCAGTAGTTGTGGCTAACGGGCTTAGTTGCTCTGTGGCATGTGGGATCTTCCCAGACCAGGGCTCGAACCCACGTCCCCTGCATTAGCACGTGGATTCTTAACCACTGAGCCACCAGGGAAGCCCAGTACAATTGATTTTTATTTATTGATTTTGTACCTAGCAACAACCTTGCTAAATTCTTAAATTCTAATAGCTTACGTGTGTAAGGTCGGATCTTAACAAACGGCACCACAAAACAGAGGAAAGCTTCAAGTGAGCTTTATTAGGGAGCACTCCCGGGCGAGGTTCACTGGTCCGAGAGCAAGGGGGCCAGAGAAGTCGTACCCGGGCGAGGGTTGGGCAAGATTTTATAGGGGAAGAAGGGAAAGGGGTGTGGTGAATCTGGGAGGGCGCAGGGTATCCCTTATTTGGTGGTCTTTTCGGGTATCCTGGGGGACCGTTAGTCCCGCCCCTCGAAAGGCGGGAAGGCTGGGCTGGGTTCAAAGTCCCCAGGTCAGTTCCTGGAACTGGGTGGTCCCGAATGTCTCCAGGGCAGTTTCTGGAACTGGGTGGTCCGGAGAATTTCGGTCTGATGCAACCTGTGAATCTGATTGTGTTCCCCTGCCTCGGGCCAGTTGGCCTTACAACGTGAACATTTTTGGGGGAATTTTTACATTACATAAGCATTCTGTAAGGTTTTTTCTGACACTAAATACATGGTGTTTTCCACATCAATTCTCTCTTTTTTTCTTTCTTTCACTCTTTTTTAGATTCTTTTCCCATACAGTCTATTACAGAGTATTGAGCAGAGTTCCCTGTGCGATACAGTAGGTCCTTATTAGTTATCTATTTTATATATAGTAGTGTATATATCCACATCAGTTCTCTAATTCTTTGACACCAACTGGAAGTTCAACAAGTCATTTCAATTCTGACACCAGCTATATGGAGTTCTTGCAGACTCCATTGGTTAAGGACTCAATCACACAGACTGTCATTACTTCAGGTGTCGGTCACAAGTCCCAGTTTGCCATCTGTACTTCTGACCCACAGGCTATGAATTCAGGGGTTTCCATGACCCTTTCTCTCAGGTTCAATAATTTGATAGAAGGATTCATGGAATTCAGGAAAACACTTTACTTATATTTGCCAGTTTATTATAAAGGATAACTTGGGAAGAGCCAGAGGAAGAGATACCTAGGGCAGGGTGTGGGGGGAGGCATGCCCTTTCCTGGTACACCACTCTCCCAGTACTTTGATGTATTCACCAGCCCAGAAGTTCTCCAAACCCTATCATTTAGTTTTTATGGAGATTTTATTACATAGGCATGATTGATTAAATCATTGTCCATTGGTGACTGACCTCAATAGCCAGTCCTTCTCCTCTCCCTGGAGGTGAGGTGTGACTGAAAGTTTCGGCCTCTAATCTTGGTTTGGTCTTTCAATGGACCAACCCCCATCCTAAAGCTATCTATTACCACCCCCCTGCCCATTATCTTATTAGCATACAAAAGACATTCTTCTTACTCAGGATATTCCAAGGACTTTAGGAGCTCTGTGCCAGGAAATGAGAGACAAAAACCAAATATTATTTTTTATTATACCACAACCATTTAATTTGCATTTACATTTATTCTTTTGCATTCCTTATTCCTCTTATTTGCTTTTCTTGATTTACTCACTGGGACCTTCATTAGAATGATCAAAGAAGTGGTGATAATGAGCATTCTTCCCATGTTCCTGCACTCAGAGGGAATGGTTTTAATGTTTCATCTTTAAGGATGATGTTTGCTGTAGTTTTTCTTATAGATGTCTTTTATCAGATTAAGGTTTTCTTAATTTGGTGAAAGTTTTATCATGAATGAATGCTGAAGTTTAGCGAATGCTTTTTCTGCATCTATTGAGATCCTCTGATTTTTCTCTTTTACTCTGTTACTGTGGCAAGTTATACCAATTTGTTTCCTAAAGTTAAAATGACCTAGAATTGCTGTGATGAGTCAGACTAGGTCACAATGTGTCATATTTCAGAACATATTACTAGATTCAGTTTGCTAATATTTGCATGGATATTTACATCAATGTTTATGTGTGAAATTGGGTGTAATTTTCCTTATATATTTTTATCTTTCAAATTTTGGTGTAAGAGTTTGATAGATTCATAAAGGAATGTGCCGTCTCTATTCTTTGGAAGAGTTGGTATAATATTGGAATATTTTTCCCTTAAAACTTGGTGCAGCTTTCTAGTGGAGCAGTCTGAACCTGGATGGTGCTGGTGGTATTGTTATGGGAAGATTTTTTTTAAACTTCTAATCAGTTTCTTTAGTGGTTATGTGATTATTCAGATTTTTAATTTCTTCTTGAAGTTTTTTTCTCAGTTCATCTTTAAATACAAATCTATTGGATTAAATCTTCATAATATCCTAGTTTATCTTTTTTTTTTTTTTTTTTTGCGGTTTGCGGGCCTCTCACTGTTGTGGCCTCTCCCGTTACGGAGCACAGGCTCCGGACGCGCAGGCTCAGCGGCCATGGCTCACGGGCCCAGCCGCTCCGCGGCATGTGGGATCTTCCTGGACCGGGGCACGAACCCGTTTCCCCTGCATCGGCAGGCGGACTCTCAACCACTGCACCACCAGGGAAGCCCCTAGTTTATCTTTTTAATGTGTATGACTTCTGTGGTGACAGCTCCTTTTCTTTTTTTTTTTTTTTAATTTTTTTTTTTTGGCTGCACTGGGTCTTCGTTGCTGTGCGCAGGCTTTCTCCAGTTGCAGCGAGTGGGTGCTACTCTTCCTTGTGGTGCGCGGGCTTCTCATTGTGGTGGCTTCTCATGTTGCAGAGCATGGGCTCTAGGCACGTGGTCTTCAGTAGTTGCAGCACGTGGTCTCAGTAGTTGCCGCACATAGGCCCTAGAAGGCACGGGTTTCAGCAGTGCCGCTCGCGGGCTCTAGAGCACAGGCTCAGTGGTTGTGGCACACAGGCTTAGTTGCCCCGCAGCAGGTGGGATCTTCCCGGACCAGGGCTCAAATCTGTGTCCCCTGCATTGGCAGGCGGATTCTTAACCACTGCGCCACTAGGGAAGTCCCTACAGAAGGTGTCTTTTTTTTTTTTTTTCAGAAGGTGTCTTAATGCTGTTCTCTACTGTAGCTGTAGAATAAAATATTCTACTTAATAAACCCAAGTAGGGAAAAATCCCTGCATCTTATCACAGATGTAAAAAGCCATCCCAGTGGAATGATCATATTGGATCCCTGATGAGTATAGAGACTATGTTGTGCAGCACAATAGTGTTCCTTCAGGGAACATTAATTGTAGCTAATACTTCTGTCTAACATTGGATAATATTGCATTTAACATCATCAAATAACTAAAAAACATTGTTGAAAGAAATTAAAGATGATCTAAATAAATGGAAAAATGTTTAAGTATCGGAAGACTTACTATTGTTAAGATGGCAACATTCCCCAAATTGATATACAGATACAATACAATCCCTATCAAAACTCCCAGCTGGCTTCTTTGCAGAAATTAACAAACTGATCCTAAAATGTATATGAAAATTCAAGGGACCAAGAATAGCAAAAAAAACTTGAAGGAAAACAAAGTTAGTGGACTCATATTCCCTGATTTCAAAACTTTCTACAAAGCTACAATAATCAAGACTGTGTGGGACTTCTCTGGTAGCACAGTGGTTAAGAATCTGCCTGCCAATGCAGGGGACACAGGTTCAAGCCCTGGTCCGGGAAGATCCCGCATGCCTCGCAGCAACTAAGCCCGTGTGCCACAGCTACTGAGCCTGTGCTTTAGAGCCCACGAGCCGCAACTACTGAAGCCCGAGTACCACAACTACTGAAGCCCAAGTGCCTAGAGCCCATGCTCTGCAACAAAAGAAGCCACCTCAATGAGAAGCCCATGCACCACAATGAAGAGTAGTCCCACTTGCAGCAACTAGAGAAAGCCCGCATGCAGCAACGAAGACCCAATGCAGCCAAAAATAAGTAAATTAATAATAAAAGACTGTGTGGTGCTGGCATAAGTATAGATATATGGAATAGAATTAAGAGTCCAGGAATAAACTTGCACACTTACAGTCAATTAATTTTTGAAAAGGTTTCAAGATAATTCAATGAGGAAAAAATAGTCTTTTCAACATATATTGCTGGGCTAACTAGATACCTATATGTAAGGGAATAAAGTTAGATCCCTTCCTCACACATACACAAACATGTATACACGCATTAACTCAAATGGCTCATATACCTAGTGTATGTAATAGATCAAACAATAAAGCTCTTAGAAGAAAATATAGATGTAAATCTTAATGACCCTGGATCAAAGCCTTCTTTGATATGACACCGCAAACATAGGCAATTAAAAACTTCTGTGTTTCAAAGGACTGTATCAGGAAATAGTATGGGGACTTCCCCGGTGGGCCAGTGATGAAGACTCTGTGCTCCCACTGCAGGGGTCGCAGGTTCTATCCCTGGTTGGGGAACTAAGATCCTACATGCTGTGTGGCCAAAAAAAAAAAAAAATTATGTATATAATATTATCCATTTTATTCATTCTCACATAATGGGAGAAAATATTTGCAAATTATAAGATATTCATAACTAGAACATGTAAAGAATTCTTACAACTCAATATAAAAGACAAATAATCCAATTAAAAAATGGGTAAAGAATCTGAATATACATTTCTCCAAAGAAGATATACAAATGGCCAATGAGTACATGAAAAGGTGCTCAACATCATTAACCATCAGGGAAGTGTAAATCAAAATCCCAGTGAGATACCACTTCACACCCACTAGGATGGCTACAATCAAAAAGAAAGATAATGAGTCTTAGTGAGGGTATAGAAAAATTGGAACTCTCCTACACTACTGGTAGGAATGTAAATGGTGCAACCACTTTGGAAAATAGTTGGGCAGTTCCACAAAATATTAAGCATAGAGTTACCTATAAACCAGAAATTCCACTTCTAGGATTATATCAAAGAGAAATGAAAACATATGGCCACACAGAAACTCATACACAAATGTTCACAGCAGCTGTAGGGGAGGAAAAAAATATTTTCCTTTTACTCTTCTAAGTTCTTGGCTGGAGTTCTGTAACAAAAGATTAGTAAGAGAAAAACAAATAGAAGTTTATTAACACGTATATCTCATATATACATGGGAGAAACTCAGGAATAGTAATTTAAAGGTTTGTTTAAAACTTGGACTTATATAGCATCTTAGCAAAGGAGCAAATTTTTAGAAAAGTGACAAAGAAAGGATCTTGAGTCTCTAGGGGTGGCAAATTTTGGGAAGGTAAATATGTGAAGAACTAATGGAAGATAAGGGCTCTCAGTAAAGTTTGCTGTAGAGAACCTCTGGTGCTGTCTCTGGGCTGATAAAGGTCTGGAGTTATCAGTGATTAACTTCTGTGCAAATTTATGTCTTGCCTGCTTTTAGGCAAATGGGGGAAAGCAGAGAGCTTTTTTGTATCTGCTTCTTCTTAGTTGCCTTCAGTTCAAAATAATCTTTATGACAAAGTGGCATGTTTTGGGTTGGCAAATTCTGCTATCTTTCACAGAATTATCGTAATAGCCAAAAATTGGAAACACTCCAAACACCCATCAACTGATGAAAGGATAAAGGAAATGTTGTATCTTTATACAATGGAATATTATTTGACAATAAAAAGAAATGAAGTACACACTACAACATAGATGAGCCTTGAAAACATCATGCTAAGTAAAAGAAGCCACATATTATATGATTCTGTTTACAGGAAATGTCCAGAATAAGCAAATCCATAGGTACAGGAAATAGATTAGTGTTTGCCATAGGCTAGGGGGAGGTTTGAATGGGGAGTGACTGCTAAGAGGTACAGAGTTTAGGGGTTTATTTGTAGAATATGAAATTGTTCTGGAATTAAACGGTGGTAATGTTTGCACAACCTGGTGAATATACTAAAAACAAATTGTACACTAAAATTGTACACTAATTAGTGAATTTTATGGTATGTGAAGTATATATTGATTAACAAGACAGAGAAATTGCTATATTTTAAAATTTTCTTGCCCTACTGGTGTTTCCTAACCCTATAACAGTCTGGAGTACTTTAAAAGAAATATTTCAAAAATATGTCTACTTGGGACTTCCCTGGTGGTCTGGTGGGTAAGACTGCATGCTCCCAATGCAGGGGGCTCAGGTTCGATCCCTGGTCAGGGAACTAGATCCCACATGCGTGCTGCAACTTAGAGCCTGCGTACCACAACTAAAGATCCTGAGTGCAGCAACGAAGATCCCACATGCTGCAATTAAGGCCCAGCACAGCCAAAATAAATAAATAAATAAATATTTAAAAGAAAAATGTCTACTTGACTTTTTTTTTTAAAAAAGAAGAAGCCAGTTACACCTACATATTGTGTACTCTATTTATTTCACTTATTTACTTATTTCTTTATTTATTTTCCCCCAGGACTTTATTCTGTGCACGTGGTGGGGAAAGGGAGGTGAGGGAAGGGAGAATGGGGCAAGGGAGACGCCCACCCGTGCTACACTGGTGGGTGGTAGCAAAGATTGTTGCCTTGGAGAGGAACATGGCAGGGGAGAGGACCTGTGGGTTGTTCTCTGCAGCCCCAGACGCCCAGAAGGGTGGAGAGAGGAGGAGGGTTCATGTCCATAAGGAACCGTTGGCTGTCCTGTCAGGTCAGGCACAGCACTGGGGGCTGTGTTTGGAGCTTGGGTCTTCTTTATGAGTTTACTAATGTTTACAGAACTGTGCAGCAGGAAAATGGAAGACTGGGGCAGGTGAAAATCGAAAGCTGGCCAGAAGGGCATGGGGAGCCCGTGATGGGAAGGTGTGCCTGTGGGCTTTCAGGACTCCATTATATGAAATTTCCAGAATAGGAAGCTGTAAAGAGACAGGAAGTGGATTAGTGGTTCTTTAGGGGTGGGGGTTGCCTAGGTTACAGAGTTTCTTTGCGTGGGGGGTGGGATGATGAAAATGCTCTAATATTGATTGTGGTGATGGTCGCACAACACTGAATATACTGAAAATCATTGAATTGTACACTTTAAATTGTATGACGTGAATTATATTTAAATAAAATTGTTATATTAGGGAAAAAAACCTACAAGGGATAAAGTGTGAGGGGCAGGCATTAACCTTGGGGTAGGGAGAATGGATGCTAGTCTACCACTGTGTACTCTGATTTTAATGTCTCAGGATACTTGAAATAGCTACCCAAAATGTCATCTGCTTTGCCTAAGACAGTGCTTAAAATTCTTCTCCTGGTGATTTTTTAAAAGTCAAACCTTTAGTTCCTAAAAATTCCCTGTTTAAATGCCAGTACTTTAGTAAAAGATGGTATTTTAATTAATCAGTTACTATTTTTATAGATACTAGTAGGCTGTTGATAGAAATTAAAGCTTTGGGTAAGAGAAACAGAATGGGGTATTAGAGTATGGGTAAGGGTTGAGTGTGGCCAGTACCAGAAAGTGAGGTGCTGAATAAGGATGTGAGACTCTTCAGAAGAAAACTTCATTTACATCAGAGTATTCCTAAAGTTCGTGCTATTATTTATGACTACATTGCTTAAACCCTATACTCTTTTGATAAAATTAAGATTTTTTGCTCTTTACCAAAAAACCTGAAAGAATGAGAATTGCTCAGGCTCAAGGTTGCAGGTGAGACATTTGCTTAACATCTTTTTAAAAAATATATTTTTAAGATATTTATTTATTTCATTTATTTATTGCTTTTTTGGTTGCATTGGGTCTTAGTTGTGGCCTGTGGGCTTCTCTCTAGTTGTGGCGTGTGGCCTCCAAAGCATATGGGCTCTGTAGTTGTGGCATGCGGGCTTAGCTGCCCTGTGGCAGTTCCCTGACCAGGGTTTGAACCAGCGTCCCCTGCATTGGAAGGCAGATTCTTAACCACTGGACCACCAGGGAAGTCCCATGATTAGCACCTCTAATGTGTTCTTTTAAGAAAATTACTTCCTAATTCATTGCCACAAAGTGATTTATAAGATAATGATTTGGAGAGGTTTTTAACTGGGAGTGGCATCTAGAGCATGCTAGCCATCAGCTATAAATAGACTTGTAAAACTAAGAGAGTGCATCATTGAGAATACCCTGGATTTTTTTTTGACACCCAGCCTATATAGCCAATATAAACATTTTTTTAAGTTCATATCAGAAAAATTCCTTTCTTTTTAAACATTTCCTTTTTCCTTTGTTCTGTATACTCATTCTAGAAAATTCAGACAACTTAGAAAGTTATGATGAAAGTAAAATTTACGTGAAATCTTGTCATTCGTAAAAATACTGTAAGATTTGATAAAGATCCTTTAGGTATCTCTCTATGTATGTACATATATGTACATAATTTTATATAAATGGATTTATACATACTATATATTGTGGAAAAAGAAGACTTGGAATTGTATTTGGTTATGAATCTGTTAGAGGCATTTCTTTTTTTTATTTATAATTTGCAAGCTTGCCAAGAGAAAACTAGATCCAAGATCTGTGATTTTTCTAACTAGGGAATCTATACAGCATATATGGTTATTGGTTAATTAATATAAAGCTAGTAAGATCATCTTAATAGCTTATTTGATTAATGCTGGTACAATTTATAAACTAACAAAAATCTGTTATAGACATATTTGTGACTCTCTTTAACTCTCTAAATCATATTGTAAAATTTTGCTGTTAGCCCAAGTCTTGGAGTGAAGGGGCTACATTCCAGAATGGTAAAGATAGACTCTGTAGCATAACGGTTTGACATACACACACACACAAAATCCTTGTCTCTTTACATGATCTGTCAAGAAAATTGTTATAACAGAGAAAGTCTGAACACAGACAACAGAACATAGTCAAATTTAATCTTACCTAAGTCCTTCACCTTAGCCTGAATAGCCACATAAGAAGGATCTGTATTTAGCTTTCTGAGTAGTAAATATTCTTATCCTTCAATTTTCTTACAGAGAAGGCAATTTATAGCATAGTGTCTAAATAAACATAGTGCCTGCATAACTGATATTTACCCAAGCCTTAGAAGGATGAGGAAGTCTGCTCTAGAAGAGCAGACCCCCTGAAAGCACTTTGTCTCATGATGCCACTATTCCCTGTGTTGTATGAAATGGTCCACAGGAACTTTTATTCATTCTGTATTAAAAAAAATCTGGTATGGTGCCATCTATGATATATGCTCTTTGTCAAGTGCATGCTTAGATGACATGTGCAAACGCACACATGGAACCTTTTGTGATTTTGATTGGAATTGCATTGAATCTATAGATTGATTTGAGAAGAACTCACATTTTATTAGGTGACTCTTCCAACTCACAGACTAAGTATATAATTCCATGTATTTAAGTGTGTTTTAGTGTTTTTCAATAAAGTTTTATTAAAATATGTCTTGCATATTTTGGGTAATTTTATCCCTAGGCACTTTATATGTCTTTTGATACTGTTATGAACAATATCCTTTGTAAAGTTAAAATTTCTAATCATTTTTGGTATATAAAAATGTAGTTGATTTTTGTATTTTTTTTGGTTTGTTTTTACAATATCTTTTATTGGTAATGATGGACTTGAGGTAATCAACAGTTCAACTACAGTCTATAAAGGGTTTTTTTTAAAATGCATTCATTTTCTGATAATAAATAAATCCAGATTCTGTACAGTTTAGAAAAACTATGATGGTGGCAAATAGAAAAATAGAAAGATAATAAATCTTGGGTTCAAAATGAAATGATTAAATCAAAGAAGAGAGTTAAACATATTTTTGGAGTCCCCTCTTTGGGGAGTCATGTAACAGACACCGTTCCCTCTCAAGGCTCTCGAGTGGGCACTAGAATAATGTTGACTTTAAAGCCTTCTCCTCTAATATCCCCTCTGGTTCAATTTTTGATTATGAAACAAATCCTTTTGGCATGAGATGAAAAAATAAAAGTGCAGATTCGTTCAGGTGGAATTAGTTCAGTTAGATCTTTTTGTGTCCTAACAATTCAAACTGAAATTAAGGGCTTCCTACAGCATTCCTATAAGCTTCTGAAAACACAGCCAAAGGGCACTCAGAAAGATGAAACATTTTTCCTATTTCTGTAAATATTCAAGGGATTGAAAAATCAACACCTAGAAAAAAACAAGGCAAAAATTCATCAGCACCAAGTAGAAAAGATCTTCAAATGGAGCAGGTCTGTTATGTGTCCTGATATCCTTGTGTTGATGAATAGGTTCACAATATCCCCCTAGGAAAAGTCTACTGCCTAAGGTTAACACCTTTAGGCAAAAGGTAAAGCTCAGCAAATGACTTCATTTTACATTTTGATTAATCCATAGTTTTTTAAAAAAAAGGAAATTCAAGGTTTTGGCGGTTAGAGTGTCTTCCTTCCCTACTTCATTATTTGTTAAAGTGGGAAGTATCAACTTTATTACTAGTAGTTTCAGCTACAATTTCAAAAGTTGCACGTAGTCACAATACAACAGTTTACGTTTAAATGAGACTCTAGTAGTAGTTAAAACTGTTCGAAGGTGGCCATTACAAAATCCTGGTAGTCTTTCTTGCCTATCAGATATGACTAAATTGTTGGTGGCTAGAACTCAAGTCACATACAGTCAACCACATTATTGGATCCACGACCTACATCTCGAATTTGCCTAGTTAGGCACACACAGCTACACCTGCTCCAGCTCTGCGGTGAGACACAGATCCAACAAGCTCCCACCTATTCAGCACTGGATCAAATGCATCTACTGTATTTAAGTATGCATTGCCATTATGACCACCAACTGCAAAGATTTTGCCCATCACTGTTGCGATCCCCACTCCACCCCCGGGAGTGGTAAGGGCTGCTACATAATCCCACTTGTTGCTTCGAGGATCATACCGCTCAGCTGAACTCACAGGAGAATTATCATCAAAACCACCAACAACATGTAAGCAACCATGGAGCTCACTAACTCCATTGCCTGCTCTTCACTGACCCATTTCTTTAACTTCTATCCATTTATCGAGATGTGGATCACACCTCTCCACACTAGATAGAGAAGCTACTCCATCCTTGCCACCTACTGCATAAACATGGTTCACAAGAGCCACAGAGCCAACTCCTCCACGGGAAGTATTCACTGGTGCCACTGTACTCCACTGATCAGATTCTATGTCATATCTCTCAACATCGTTGACACAAGTGTTGTCATCTAACCTTCCAATTGCATAAATTGGGCCTCCCAAGGAGGCCAAGGCAATTCCTCGCCTCTTTGTGTTCACTGATGCCTTCATCATCCATTTAATAGTGAGACAATCAAACATCTCCATACTACCTAAATGTTCATTTCCATCATGTCCACCCACTGCATACACTTTACCTTCCACTGAGATTACACCCACACGTCGCCTTCGACTGTTCGTTTCTTGTCCAAAGAACCAGCTGTTTTTGTTGATAGAATAGCATTCGATACAGCAAAAGGGGTCACCTGATCCACCTCGACCACCTACACAAAATAGCACACCAGCAGTATGTTTCCTTGGGGTAGTCCGAAAGGAGTATTCAAAGTCAGGTACTGCCATGCTACTCAAGTGAAGGTGGTAATTTCTTGCTTCATCCAATAAATCTCTACATTTTAGGTTCTGTTTGACAATCTGTTCTTTTGTCACAGCACCCATAAGAAAATCAACTGGCAACAGCGGCAAACGAACAAAGTCTTCACACTCCACCACTTCAGGAAAATGCTCACAGGCATACTGATCTGCCATGTCCATTAAGTCTATATGATTGTGACTTTCTGCAAAGGCTCTTACTGCCAGACAACTGGAGGGATGAAAATGTAACTTCATGTATTCACAGCAAGCTCTAGCCACCAGTTCAACCTTCAATGTGATATCACAGAGTTCTCCATTTTCATAAAACTGAAGAAGAGAACCATGAAAATCTTTCCAAGTTTCATTGGCATCAGAGATAAAGGAGTCTTCTCCATCACCATCACCAAGTGAAGATCTGTTCTTTATTTGCTGGTGCTGTTGCCTTTTCCCCTTTGTGAAGCGATTCCTAGCTTGTTTTGCATTCATAGGTTCTGAAGCCATTTGTAACACTCTTCTTTTAATACAGCTCTCTTCTCAAACATCCCGTTAATCTTTTGTAAAGGATGGGGAAAAGGCAGAATGTAGATGCAGTTCACTAAACTTCAGACATTTTTCAAAACCTACTTAACTGCCATTGTCCAGTTAGCTCAGTCCTCGGCCCGTCCCGCCGCTCGGTTCCTCCCGGCCTCGCCAAGGCTGCAGCCGCGCTACCAGGTTCTCGCAGCCCTGAGCAGTGCCGTACCAGCCCCACGCGAGCAACCGACGGACGCGCGCTCTTTTGAGCCTTTGTATATTTTTGTATACAAAATATTTGCAATCTATAGTATTTTTTAAAGTTTTGCCATCTGTTGTTCTCTTTTCTCTTCTGGAACTGCCAGTATTTGCGTATTAGGTCTCCTGGATCTATCCTCTAAGTCTTGTATTTTCCATCATGATTTCTGTTTGTATTTAAGGTCTTTGCTTTGAGATAGTCCTTCTGCTTAATTTTCCAGCCACAATTCAGATCTGGACAGTAAACATTCTCTCCTTTAATTCATCTGCAAATTGTTCTCCTGGAAGATCATAGCTTTTCATTCCATAAATTCTTTATTTTTACCTGTTCTCACATATCCTTAAATGTCAGCTCAATATTCTTCAGGATTTACCTTCTTATTTACCCTTTTTATTGCTAAATTTCTTCTTGCTTATCTGTGCTTCCACTTAGGATTAGTTTCCTTTTATTTGAAGAATTCCCTTTAGTATTCCTTTAATTCAGGTCTGCCAGTGGCAAGTTCTCTCAGTTTTTGTTTGTCTGAAAATGTTTTTCATTTGTCTTCTTCTCTTTTTCTTGTCTTTATTTTTGAAGGACATTTTTTATTGAGTATAGAATTCTAGCTTGGCAGTTATTATCTTGCAACACTTTGAATGTGTCATTCCATTATCTTTGGCTTTCCTCACTTTGTTGAGAAGCCAACTATTAGCCTTACTGTTGTTCCTTTGCGCAGCTTGCAGGATCTTAGTTCCCCAACCAGGTATTGAAGCCAGGCGCCCTGCAGTGGAAGCAAGGAGTCCTAACTGCTGGGCCACCAGGGAATTCCCGTTCTTTTTCTTTTTTATGTCTGTGAGCTTCAGTCTAGATGATTTTTCTGACCTGTCTTCTAGTTCACTAATTATCTTTTTATTTGTGTGCAGTGTGCTGTTAAGCACTGTTGAGTTCTTAAATGTGATTTTTTTTCAGTTCTAGAATTTCCATTTCATATTTCATACAGTTTCCTCTATGGAATTTCTCCCTCTTGTCATTTAATTTCTCAAACCTATTCATTATGGTTATTTTAAAGTTCAAGTCTGATAATTCCAGTATCTGGTTCTTCTGTGGATCTGTTTCTCTTCTCTGATATCTCTTCAGTTTTTGTCATTTGATCTTGTCTGGAATACTAGTAATTTTTTGTTTAATACTGAAAATGGTTTATGAAAAATTAAAGAGATAATTTGAAGCCCTGAATGGTGTAGTCTTCTTCTTGCAAGGGTTTGTTTTTGCTTCTGACAGTCAGTTAGGGTAAGCTTAGACTCTCTTAATCAAGCCAGGGATTTTGTAATGAGAAGGTGAGCTTTAGTATTTATAGGAGCTGGTCTCTCCTTAGGTGTAGGCCTTTGAGGGTTTCAACTAAAAGTAAGGGGTGATTGCCAGGTTTCCTCTATCTTCTTAGGTCCTGAACCTCCAGGTTTTTTCCCCCCCACAAGTTCTGTAAGACTACAGGAAGACCAGTTTTGTTTTTCAGCCATTTAGCTACTGCTTTTTGCTCAGCTTCTCAAACTTTCGTTACTACTTTTGAATCAGTGATGCCTTAAGGGGAAAAGAAGCACTGAATGTCAGGCTTATCTCTTAGAACTCCTTTTCTGTCTGAGATTTTAGCCCCTCAAGTCCTTGCTGCCTTGGTACCTCTCTGATATCTACAAATAGATTTTTTTTATTTTAAATTTTGTTCATATTTTCCAGTTGTTTTTTGCTGTAGTCTTGGTCTGCAAGAAACTCCACCATTACTGAGAGCAGAACTCCCTACAGAATAACTTTAAAAATAAGACAATCGAAGCAAAGCAGTGATACTCAGCCTACCTTATGTTATTTGCCTTTATGTAAATATTGTGTCAGTGTCAGCAAAGATGATTTTCTATTTACCTTTGAGACACCTTGACTTTCAAGGACATCAAGTGAATTTTTCTTGAAAAATCTCTCCTTTTATTGGTCTTATTTCTGCTATATCTGTTTTCTTTATTCTCTCCCCCACTACTTCCTTCATAATTCTGAGAGTCTTCTAATTTGACTTAGACAAGATGTGTCTAAATTGTCCCATTAAATTGTCTCTGCAGGTGATAAAATGATGGCTCACTCTCTCCCTTTAGCTCTAGAGAATAAGGCAATCATCAATGAGACTGAGTGAAAACATTCCTTAGCTTGATTTCCCAATACTAAATCTCAAGTAATCTTTTTAGGTTTATATATAGTTGTAATAATAGCTTGATAGTGTATCTTTGTTACAAATTTTCATGTGACTAACAAGCCTACAACAATTTCCTATTCTCTAGAAGTGTCTAAAAATAATAAAATGTATTACATGATCTTGCCCCATCTGGCCAAGGCTAACAGACCCAAAGGAGAAATTCTAACCCCAACTGGGCCAGTCAGATCATCACTGCCAGAAATTTGATATTTGTGACAATTAAATATAGGGATAGAGTTTTTAGATCTGAGTAATATGATACACAGCCTCTAAGATGGGGCCTCCATTGTACCCCTTCTTCTAGTATTCATGTCCTGTGTTCTCCCCTTGACAGTAGGTTGGGCCTAGTGAGTCACTTCTAACAGACTACAGCAAAAGTAATAAGATGTTGTTTCTGAGGTTAGTTTGGAAAAAGACTGTGGGTTCTGTTTTAAGGGCTCTCTTTTTCTCCCTTGCTCCCTTGCTCTGAGGGAAGCCAATTGCCAGGTTGTGCTGCCCTTTGAAGAGGCCCATGTGTCAAGGAACTGCATGCAGGAGGTCTCCAGCTAACAGGCAGCAAGGAACTGAGGCCCTCGATTGAACAGCTGTCCAGATACTAAATTCTGCCAACAACCATGGGAGTGAGCTTGGAATAGAATTCTCCCTCAGTTGAGTCTTCAGATTAGACTGCAGCCCTGGCCAACAGCATGACTGAAACCTCATGAGAGATCTCTTCTGGTAGAACCTATCTTGGCTGCACCCATATTCCTGACCCTCACTTCATCTCTTCAACTGCTTGTTGCTCTAATCTTTCCATTACGGCATTACAACTGATCAGCTTCCTTGGTTCTCACCTTGTTTTCTTGTGTTTCCTTCATCAAGGGTTTCCCCATGAGTTCCAGTATGTAACTCATTTGGTTTGCTTTCTTGTATATTGTCACTGGGCTGGGTCATTCCTTCTGTGATATGCTGCAGCAAGGATTTCTATGAATGCCACCCAGAGTCCTGGGTTTATCCTTCCTCTCTAGGTCAGACCTTGGATATCTTGGCCTTCAACATCCTGGACACTTAAAGGAACATTTAGCTGTTGTTTCCCTAAATAATGCCTAACATGGGAGCCAATCTGCCTAGCAGGCCTTGCCTGGGTCCCTGATGTATTCTCTTTGAACTATCTGGGTACCTCACCTGATCTCTTCAAGCTCCTTTTTCCAGGGTTAGCTTCTCTTTGCCGTACTACCTTGGACCCTTCTGATTCATTATGCCTGTTACTCGATAGGAACTAGTTGTCTACAGTATTATTATCCTTCCAACCCTCTTCTCTACCCCATCCCATTTATCAGATGTAAGCCATGCCCTATGTCTCAGTCATTTTTTTTCCAGACTTTACCCAGGTAGATTGTAGCTCAGGTTCAAATCACACTCACTTCCCACCATGGGTGCACTATTTATGATTACAGTTGAATACATTCAGCTGGTTTATGTATGCAACTATATTTTTACGACATTTTATGGTGTAGAACTTTGGGGTTTTTTTTTGTTCATTCCTCTGCATATAATTTTTGTGTGTATACTTTCACATGTTCATATGTATATTTTTTGTGTGAAGAGTTTTGAAGAACCTTCAAATACTACGTAAACTTGCTTCAGAGTAGAGGAGGGATGGTCCAGTAAGTTTTCTCATTTTTCACCTTAGGTTGTCAGTTGCATTAGATTGCTAAAGCATATGACCTTTCATTCAATTGCCAAATTCAGTAGCTATAGTCTACTTACTTAGGGCAAAATATTATAATCTTAAGCACATTGCCGCTAATATCTATCAAAAACACTGAAAAAACAGAATAATTATCAGCTGTTTCCTAAGGAATATTCAGTATTTCATTCCTCTAGTGGTTTTAATTGTTTTGGAGGATCTAATGAAAACTGTAGGGACTTCCCTGGTGGTGCAGTGGTTAAGAATCCACCTGCCATTGCAGGGGACATGGGTTTGAGCCCTGGTCTGGGAAGATCCCACATGCCATGGAGCAGCTAAGCCTATGCACCACAACTACTGAGCCTGTGCTCTAGAGCCCACAAGCCACAACTACTGAGCCCACATGCCACAACTACTGAAGCCCGTGAGCCTAGAGCCCGTGCTCCACAGCAAGAGAAGCCACCACAATGAGAAGCCCGTGCACCGCAACGAAGAGTAGGCCCCGCTTGCTGCAACTAAAGAAAGCCTGTGTGCAGCAACGAAGACCCAACACAGCCAAAAAAAATTAAAACAAACAAAAAAACTGTATATTTTCTCTCCAGATGTGTGGGTAAGCCCTGTATCAGATATCTATTTCTGTGTAACAAACTACCCCAAAACTTATTGACTTAAAACAACAATTATTTTTTTTTATGGTTACGTGGGTTATAGACAGTTCTGTACCATATGATGTCATCTGGTTAACTCATGTAATTGCATTCAGCTGGGATTTCAGCTGGTGCTGCAATGCCTAGGACAGTCACATTCCCATGTTTGGGGTCTTTGTGCTCGCTGTTGGATGGGGTGTCCTGGTTTTTTTCCACATGACCTCTCTGAATGAAAACAAGCTGCCAGACTTCTTAAGGGCTTGACCTAGATCTGGTGTAGCTTCTCTTCTGTCACATCCTATTAGTCAAAGCAGTCATAAGGCCAACTGAGTTTTAAGGAGAGAGGAATAGACTCCACCTCTTGATGGGAGACATAGCATGTACCTACAGGGATGAGAGAAACAGTTAGTGGCTATCTTTGGCGATGGTCTACCATGAGTGTATTCACACAGAATTTTGCATACAACATCAGGGAGTTCACCAACCCATGAGAATCCTTTATGAAGTACCTATGTTTTCTTTGTTCTTTTTTTTTTTTTTTTTGTGGTACGTGGGCCTCTCACTGTTGTGGCCTCTCCCATTGAGGAGCACAGGCTCCGGACGCGCAGGCTCAGCGACCATGGCTCACAGGCCCAGCCGCTCCACAGCATGTGGGATCCTCCAGGACCGGGGCACAAACCCGCGTCCCCCGCATCAGCAGGCGGACTCTCAACCACTGCACCACCAGGGAAGCCCCTGTTCGTTTGTTTTTTTGTTTCTAAAATATTTATTTATTTATTTGGCTGCAATGGGTCTTAGTTGTGACACACGGGATCTTCATTGCCGCGTGCAGAATCTTTAGTTGCGGCATGCGAACTCTTAGTTGAGGCATGTGGGATCTAGTTCCTTGACCAGGGATTGAACCCAGGCCCCCTGCATTGGGAGCACGGAGTCTTAGCCACAGGACCGTCAGGCAAGTCCCTAAAATATCTATGTTTTCCAGAGTCCTAGGTTAAGAATCTCAGCTTTAAAATATAAACCAAGGGCTTCCCTGGTGGTGCAGTAGTTGAGAGTCCGCCTGCCGATGCAGGGGACACGGGTTCATGCCCCGGTCCGGGAGGATCCCACATGCCGCGGAGCGGCTGGGCCCGTGAGCCATGGCCACTGAGCCTGTGCGTCCGGAGCTTCTGCTCCACAGTGGGAGAGGCCATAATGGTGAGAGGCCCAGGTACAGGGAAAAAAAAAAAAATATATATATATATATATATATATATATATATATATATATATATATATATATATATATAAACCAAGTATAGTGTATCCCAGAAATGCAAGGTTGGTTTCATATTCAAAAGGCAATGAACCCAGTTCACCATATTAGTAGGATAAAGGGAAAAAACCCATGTGATCATTTCAGAAAAAATTTTTGACAAAATCCAATATCTACTTATAAAAATAAAACTTCTCAGCAAATTAGGAATAGAAAGAAATTTTAACCTGATAAAGAGCATATATGAAAAACTGACAGCTAACTTCATGCCTAATAGTAAACATTCTCTAAGATTGGAAACAAGACAAGGATATCTGCTCTCACTACCTGTAGTCATTGAGAATGACCTCCTGCTTTAGATACTCTAAGTTCTAACTCTGAATTAAGCTAGGTTATCAAAGGCCTACTTACCTGGACTGCACGATATAGGCTTCTGGTGGAATTACATTTTTTTTTCCTGGAATGTACTCTAGTGTGATGTACAGTCTATATTGAAAAATACATAATATGGCTCATATGGTTTTTTTTTCTTCTTAGATTCTACTTTATTTGGCAAAACTCGGAAACTAATAACCAATTCACTTCCCCCTACCTCCTCTTTGAAGAAGGCAATTCTCCAGAGATAAAAATTCTGTGGCTTGGGGATTATCCACCATCTCCAGGCTTTAGACTCAGGCAGCTTATGGCCTGGTGGTCAGGCCTCCAGACCCAAAGCTCTCAGAGGCAATAGAAGAAAGTAAAAGGAAACTCTCATTTCAAAGACAGTGAAGCCTTCCCATTCCTCCTTCCCCCTGCCCACAACCTCCCACACTCCCAACCTAAATAGAAAGATAGTAGAGGACAATGTATGAGTGTGAGAGATACTCACACACAGACCTTCCTTTTAGCTAAAAAGCTGCAAAATCCCTCCCTGGAAGGAGGACAATTAGAAACACCAATCAAGGTTTGGTGGCACAAGGTGATAGTTGGAAACACGTGAGACTGGTAAAAATCCAGGGAGAAAATATTTCACCTTCAGCCCATTCTCAGGAATCTAGTGAACTTATATTAAAAATAATATAAAACTCCAAAACATTGCTGGTGGGAGTGAAAATTCACATCATCAGATAGAATCTGGTAGCACATTAGAAGAATGAATAATCACCATGACCAAGATTTTTGTATTGGAAATGCAGTGATGACTCAGCATTAGAAAAGCTTTTAGAATAATTCATTATAATGTGCTGAAGGAGAAAAATCATGTCAGCCTCCAAATATTACTGGAAACACATTTAATAAAATTCAATATCCATTCTGATAAAAATTCTTAACATTATATAAATAAGATAGAAATTCTTACATTGAGATATATCCTTTCCATACATTTGATTAAAAAAAGTACAAAACATATGTTGTCTCAAGGCCAAGAGTTACATTCCAATTAAAGATAGAGAAAAGGATAGGATGAGCACCATACTTTTTAATATGAAGAAATTGTTACATACAATATAATTATAAAATTTATATAATGGTCTCAAAATATTCTTTTGCTGTCAATTTTTTACATTTTGATTTTCTCAAGTTTATTATAACCTCATAGATTAAATAGCAAGATAAATGTGGTTTTTAAAAAATATTTATTTATCTATTTGGTTGCACTGCATCATGGGGGCTCCTTAGTTGCGGCTTGTGGGCTCCTTAGTTGTGGCATGCGAACTCTTAGTTGAGGCGTGCATGTGGGATCTAGTTCCCTGACCAGGGATCGAACCTGAGCCCCTTGCATTGGGAGCTCAGAGTCTTAACCACTGCACCATCAGGGAAGTCCCAAGATAAATGTGTGTGTTTTTTTTTTAATTAATTAATTAATTAATTAATTAATTAATTTTTGACTGTGTTGGGTCTTTGCTGCCGCACCAAGGCTTTCTGCAGTTGCAGTGAGTGGGGGCTACTCTTTGCTGTGGTGCGCGGGCTTCTCATTGCAGTGGCTTCTCTTGCTGTGGAGCACAGGGTCTAGGCATGTGGGCTTCAGTAGCTGTGGCATGCGGGCTCAGTAGTTGTGGCTCATGGGCTCTAGAGTGCAGGCTCAGTAGTTGTGGCACACGGGGTTAGTTGCTCCACGACATGTGGGTATCTTCCCAGACTAGGGCTTGAACCTGTGTCCCTTGCATTGGCAGGTGGATTCTTAACCACTCTGCCACCAGGGAAGTCCCAATAAATGTGTTTTAATACTAACAACACAATTTAAGAGTGAGCAAAGGACTTGAATAGACATTTCTCCAAAGAAGATACCAAAATGGCCAATAAGTACATTAAGAGATGCTAAACATCAGTAATCATTTGGGAAATGCAAATCAAAACCACAGTGAGATACCACCTAACACCCACTAGAATGGCTACTGTAAAAAAAAAAAAAAGAAAAACAAGGGGAGTTCTCTGGTGGTCTAGTGGTTAGGATTCCATACTTTCACTGCTGTGGCCCAGGTTCAATCCCTGGTCAGGGAACTGAGATTCTGCAAGCCGTGCAGTGCAACCAAAAAAAAAAGAAAAGAAAAGAAAACAAAAACAAAATAGAAAATAACAAGTGTTAGCAAAGATACATATAGAAAATGGAAATTTTATACACTGTTGGTGGGAATGTAAAATGGTTTAGTCTCTATGGAAAATAGTGTGGCAATTCCTCAAAAAAAATTAAACATAGAATTACCATATATTATGATCCAGCAAATCCACTTCTGGGTATAAAACTCAAAAAATTGAAATCAGGGTCTGGAAGAGATATTATATACCCATTTCATGACAGCATTATTCACAATAGCCAAAATGTGGAAGCAACCCTAATGTCCATCAATGAATGAATGGATAAACAAAATGTAGTTTATACATATAATGGAATATTATTCAGCCTTAAAAAGGAAGGAAATTTTGAAAAGGAAGGAAATGTTGACTATATTATAACATGGACGAACCCTGAGGTTGTTATGCTAAGTGAAATAAGCTATTCACAAAAAGACAAATACTGTCTTATTCTATTATTTGAGGTACTTAGAATAGAAAAATTAAGAGACAGAAAGTGGAATAAATGGTGTTACTGAGTCTAAGCTTATACTACTTGCCATACCACAGGCCAATAAATCAAGAGACACTTTGGTGCAAGGAATAGCGACTTTATTCAGAAAGCCAGCAGACTGAGAAGATGGTGGACGAGTGTCCCAAAGAACAACTTTCCCCCAGTTAGAATTCAAGCTTCTTTTTTACTAAAAGGGGAGGGGGTGTGGTTGGTTGCTGCAAACTTCTCGGTGCCAGAATCCTTTGTTGTTGCAACTGTCCACATAGGTCTGGTCACAATTTTCCTATAAACCTCTGACAAGACAAATATTATTCCTCTGTTATGCAACTTTTTAATTGAAGTATAGGTGATTTACAATGTTGTGTTAGTTTCTGGTGTACAGCAAGTAATTCAGTTATATGTATATATTCTTTTTCATAATGGTTTATTATGGGATACTGAATATAGTTCCCTGTGCTATATAGAGTAGGACCTCGTTGTTTATCTATTTTATATGTAATAGTTTGTATCTGCCAACCCCAAACTCCTAATTTATCACTCCCCCACCTCCTTTCCCCTTTGGTAACCATCAGTTTGCTTTCTGTGTCTGTGAGTCTGTTTCTGTTTCATAAATAACTTCATTTGTATCATATTTTAGATTCCACATATAAGTGACATCACATGGTTTTTGTGTTTCTCTTTTTTATTTTTTTTTTCGCTTTTTTTTTTTTTTTTTTTTTTTGCGGTACGCGGCCTCACTGTTGTGGCCTCTACCGTTGCGGAGCACAGGCTCCAGACGCGCAGGCTCAGCGGCCATGGCTCATGGGTACAGCCGCTCCACGGCATGTGGGATCTTCCCGGACCGGGGCACGAACCCGTGTCCCCTGCATCGGCAGGCGGACTCTCAACCACTGCGCCACCAGGGAAGCCCTTTTTTCGCTTTTTTTTAAAACTGTTTTTATTTTTGGCCATGCCACGTGGCATGTGGGATCTTAGTTCCCTGACCAGGGATCAAACCTGGACCCTCGGCCGTGGAAGCACAGAGTCCTAACCAATGGACGGCCAGGGAATTCCCCTGTTTTTCTCTTTCTGACTTAACATCTCTTAGTATGATAATATCTAGGTCCATCCATGTTGCTGCAAATGACACTATTTCATTCTTTTTTTATGGCTGAGTAGTATTCCACTGTGTGTATATACACCATATCTTCTTTATCCATTCGTCTGTCAATGGACATTTAGCTTGCTTCCATGCCTTGGCTATTGTAAATAGTGTGGCTATGAACATTGCAGTGTGTGTGTCTTTTTGAATTAGAGTTTTCTCCAGATATATGCTCAGGAGTGGGATTGCTGGATTGTATGGCACCTCTTTTTTTAGTTTTTTAAGGACCCTCCATACTGTTTTCCATAGTGACTGTACCAATTTACATTCCCACCAACAGCATAGGAGGGTTCCCTTTTCTTCACGCACTCTCCAGCATTTGTTATTTGTAAACTTTTTTTTTTTTTTATTTGTAAACTTTTTAATGGTGGCCATTCTGACTGGTGTGAGGTGGTACCTCATTGTAGTTTTGACTTACATTTCTCTAATAATTAGTGATGTTGAGCATCTTTTCATGTGCCTATTGACCGTCTGTATGTCTTCTTTGGAGAAATGTCTATTTAGGTCTTCTGCCCATTTTTTGATTCGATTGTTTTTGATTTTTGTTATTGAGTTGTATGAACTATTTGTATATTTTGTTCTGAAACTTTTTATCTCTATAGGAATAGAAAAGATTTATACCTTTGAAAGTAAGAGCATTGAGAATGGGCTATCCTGTATATTTCAGGCTATAGGCAACATTCTTTTTTTTTGTTTGTTTGTTTGTTTGTGGGATCTTAGATCTCTGACTAGGGATCGAACCCATGCCCTTGGCAGTGAAAGTGCAGAGTCCTAACCACTGGACAGCCAGGGAAGTCCCGCAACATTTTTTTTTTTTTTTTGGCTGCGTTGGGTCTTTGTTGCTGCACATGGGCTTTTCTCTAGTTGCGGCGAGTGGGGTCTACTCTTCATTGTGGTGCGCAGGCTTCTCACTGGGTGGCTTCTCTTTTGCAGAGCACAGGCTCTAGGCACGCGGGCTTCAGTAGTTGTGGCTTGCGGGCTCTACAGTGCAGGCTCAGTAGTTGTGGCACACAGGCTTAGTTGCTCCACGGCATGTGGGATCTTCCCAGACCAGGGATCGAACCCATGTCCCCTGCATTAGCAGGCGGATTCTTAACCACTGCGCCACCAGGGAAGCCCAACATTCTTAACTTATAGAAAAAATAATATAATACAAAGGATAAAGTAAAAGAAACAGATCCAATATGGAGTCAGGTTTGTTCTCTATTACAGTGGTTGCCAGAGGGTAGGGGAGGGTGGAGTGGGGAATTATTGTTCAATGGGTATAGAGTTTTAGTTTTTCAAGGTGAAAAGAATTCAGGAGATTGGTCGCACAACAATGTGAATGCACTTAACACTACTGAACTGTAAACTTAAATAATGGTTAAGATAGTAAATTTTATTCTATGTGTATTTTACCACAATTAAAAATAAAGTAAAACAGGGAATTCCCTGGTGGTTCAATCCTGGTTGGGGAAGTAAGATCCCACAAGCTGTGTGGCAAAAAATAAAATTAAATTAAAATTTTAAAAATAAAGTAAAATAAATGATATATTAAAAAAGTGTTTTACAGTTATTTAAATTCTAATCCTAAAAATATTTCCTTATAAATTTATAAAATTTATTTTAAATTTATTTGTAGCAGTGTATTTTATGTTGAAAGTAGTTTGTAATTGAGAAAAGCCAAAAGTTTAAAATCTGGGCTTCCCTGGTGGCGCAGTGATTGAGAGTCCACCTGCCGATGCAGGGGACGCGGGTTTGTGCCCCGGTCCGGGAGGATCCCACATGCCGCAAAGCGGCTGGGCCCGTGAGCCATGGCTGCTGAGCCTGCGCGTCCGGAGCCTGTGCTCCGCAACGGGAGAGGCCACAACAGTGAGAGGCCCGCGTACCGCAAAAAAAAAAAAAAAAAAAAAAAAAAAGTTTAAAATCTCATTCTTGAAAGTTTATAAACTGTTTAAAAATGCTGTGTCAGGCTTCCCTGGTGGCACAGTGGTTGAGAGGCCGCCTGCCGATGCAGGGGACATGGGTTCGTGCCCCAGTCAGGGAGGATCCCACATGCCGCGGAGCGGCTAGGCCCATGAGCCATGGACGCTGAGCCTGCGCGTCCGGAGCCTGTGCTCCGCAACGGGAGGGGCCACAGCAGTGAGAGGCCCGCGTACGCAAAAAAAAAAAAAAAAAAAAAAACATGCTGTGTCATCATCAATGTGCTCCTGCTTACGTTCTATTTAGCATCCATATATTTGTTCATTTTTTCCTCAGTTTTTGTTGTTCTGTGTTTCATTTTTTTCATTTTGGATACTTTTTTTGTTATGTCTTCAATTCATTAATCTTTTCTTCTGTGGTCTAATCTACTGTTCATCCCTTTTTTTTTCTTGCCTCACTGTGTGGCATGCGGGATCTTAGTTCCCCGACTCCCTGACCAGGGATCAAACCTGTGCCCCCTGCAGTGGAAGCATGGAGTCTTAACCATTGGACCGCCAAGGAAGTCCCCTGTTCATCCCATTGAGTATTTTTTTTTTAAACCTCAGATATATTTTTCATCTCTAGAATTTTGATTTGGATTGTTCCTCATATCTCTATCTTTCTTGAACATATATCATATAATTATAATAACTTTTAAGGTTTTTGTTTACTAATAACATTAATGAATTATTTCATTTATTCTAATATGTAATAGTTTCAAAATAACAATATCAGTATTATTAATAACTATATGATTACTGAAAACAGCTTGGATTTTTGGAGTTTCTTTTCTTCCTTAGGCTATATACTTACTGTGGATATATAACCAAATTACTTTCTTTTTTTTTGGCTGCCCCCCCCCACCCCACCTCCCACAGCTTGTGGGATTTCAGGTCACCGACTGGGGATCGAACCTGGGCCCTCAGCAGTGAAAGCACAGAGTCCCAACCACTGAACCTCCAGGGAATTCCCAAATTACTATGTTTTTAAGTCACTTGAAATAATTTTCCAGTTTGTAATTAAGCCACCAACTTCATATTTGGTTAGATTCACTGGTTTCATTTTGCTTTTAATTATTAGATATTTTTTCCACCGTGATTTAATTCTTTTGTATGATACATAATACAGTCACATGTTTCTACAGTCAAATGATACAACAAATACCAAAGAAGTCTGGTTAGACCATATTCCCTTCCCCTACAGGTAATTTTTTTTTTTTTTTGCTGTATGCGGGCCTCTCACTGTTGTGACCTCTCCCGTTGCGGAGCACAGGCTCCGGACGCGCAGGCTCAGCGGCCATGGCTCACGGGCCCAACTGCTCCGCGGCATGTGGGATCTTTCACGGACCGGGGCACGAACCCGTGTCCCCTGCATCGGCAGGCGGACTCTCAACCACTGTGCCACCAGGGAAGTCCCTACCTACAGGTAATTAAAAACAATTTTTTTTGATTTATGCTTCCATTGTTTGTTTAATTGTAGTAAGATATGCAAACATAAAATTTACCATTTTAACCTTTTTAAAAAACTGAAGTATAGTTGAATTTACAATATTATACAAGTTTCAGGTGTACAACATAGTGATTCAATATTTTTATAGATTATAATTCATTTAAAGTTATTACTATATTGTAAATTAATTATACTTAAAAAATAAAAATTAAAAAGTTATTACAGGGCTTCCCCGGTGGCACAGTGGTTAAGAATCCACCTGCCAATGCAGGAAACACGGGTTCGAGCCCTGGTCTGGGAAGATGCAACATGCCGCGGAGCAGCTAGGCCTGTGCGCCACAGCTACTGAGCCTGTGCTCTAGAGCCCGCGAGCCACAACTACTGAAGCCCGTGTGCCTAGAGCTCGTGCTCGGCAACAGGAGAAGCCACCACAATGAGCCTGCGCACCGCAGTGAAGACCCAACGCAGCCAAAAATAAAAATAAATAAATAATTTTTAAAAAAGTTATTACAAAATAATGGCTATATTTCCCTGTGCTGTAAAATATATCCCTGTTGCTTCCATTTTAACCCATTTTTTATTATCATCATTTTATTTATTTATTTAACATCTTTATTGGAGTATAATTGCTTTACATTGTTGTGTTAGTTTCTGCTGTATAACAAATTGAATCAGCTATACATATACATATATCCCCATATCCCCTCCCTCTTGTGTCTCCCTCCCACACTCCCTATCCCACCCCTCTAGGTGGTCACAAAGCACCGAGCTGATCTCCCTGTGCTATGCGGCTGCTTCCCACTAGCTATCTATTTTACATTTGGTAGCGTATATATGTCAGTGCCACTCTCTCACTTCATCCCAACTAATCCTTCGCCCTCCCCGTGTCCTCAGGTCCATTCTCTACATTCTGCGTCTTTATTCCTGTCTTGCCCCTAGGTTCAATTCAGTAGCATTAAGTACATTCACATCACTGTGCAACCATCACCACTATTCATCATTCCAAACAGATGAAACACTGTATCCAGTAAACAATAACTTCCCATTATATGCTTCCCCCCAGCCCCTGGGAACTCCTATTCTATTTTCTGTCTCTATGAATTTGACTATTCTAGTTACCTCATAAGCGGAATGAGACACTATTTGTCCTTTTGTGTCTGGCTTATGAATGAAGTCCTCAAAGTTCATCCATGTTATAGCATGTGTCAAAATTTCCTTCTTTAAGGCTGAATAATATTCCATTGTATGTATTACATTTTGTTTATTCATTCATCAATTGATGGACATTAGGGTTGCTTCCACCTTTTGGCTATTGTGAATAATGCTGCTATGAGCATAGGTGTACAAATATCTGAGTCCCTACTTTCAGTTCTTTTGGGTATTTACCCAGAAATGGAATTTCTGGATCATATGGTCATTCTATTTAATGTTTTTAGTAATTTTTACATTCTTTTTTTTTTGCGGTACGCGGGCCTCTCACTGTTGTGGTCTCTCCCGTTGCGGAGCACAGGCTCCGGATGCGCAGGCTCAGCGGCCATGGCTCACGGGCCCAGCCGCTCCGCGGCATGTGGGATCTTCCCGGACCAGGGCACGAACCCGTGTCCTCTGCATCGGCAGGCGGACTGTCAACCACTGCACCACCAGGGAAGCCCTACATTCTTTTTTAAACTAAACAAAGCCATTATGATCTCATGGATTTTAACAAATTTTGTATGGTTCAATATATTGCAGCCAGTATTGTTTTCAATACTTATATTGTACCATCAATGAGAGCCCCTTCAACCTGACTCCTGTGTCCCTTTGATTTGACTTTAGTCTTTTATATCCTCCTTGCTTTCTGGAATGAGAAAATACTTGGGCTGAACTTGTATATTTCCTGCTCCAGGCTTGGAATTAGTCATTTCTCTAAAATGTCCTGCTTCCTTTCAGTGAGAAATGATATTTAGTGACCACCATCTGAGTGCTGGGGATACTACTGTTACATTGGTTCTAGGCATTTTCAGTGGACAAAACTATAAAATGTTTTTTTTTTCTTTCATAATAGAGAATATATAACAAATTCACACTGATATTTACAATTGAGATTAGGATCATAGGACTTTTATTTAACTTCTGGTTTTTATATTTGTATTTCTTTTATCCTACGTTTTACTCATTCAACCAATAACCATTGTACATCTACCGTATCCCTTATATTTTGCTGTGTGCTGGGAATGTACATTAAAAAACTGACATTTTATCTAGTTGCCAAATTTTGGGGGGGGCCGTACCGTGCAGCATGTGGAATCTTAGTTCCCCAACCAGGGATTGAACCCGTGCCCTCTGCAGTGCAAGCATGGAGTCTTACCCACTGGACCACCAGGGAAGTCCCTCCACATTGTTTTTTATCTGAATGAGCAAGACCTTTTACTTTTGTGCATCAGATCTGTTTGCATTAGCTTTAGTTAAAACTACTGAGCAATTCTGAATTGGCTTTCAAATTAGTTGATCTTTTTCTTTAAAAAATATTTATTTATTTGGTTGCACCTGGTCTTAGTTGCGGCAGGTGGGCTCCTTAGTTGCGGTTCGCCAGCTCCTTAGTTGTGGCATGTGAACTCTTAGTTGCAGCATGCATGTGGGAATCTAGTTCCCTGACCAGGGATCAAACCCAGGTTCCTGCATTAGGAGCTTGGAGTCTCATCCACTGCACCACCAGGCAAGTTCCTCAAATTAGCTGATCTTGGCTTATTTCTTCTTCTTCATTATCTCCATTAATTTACATTAAACTCAGATTCCAGCACTACAATTCTATTACACCCCTTAGTTGGCAGTGCCAAGGAAAAAAAAATTAAATAGGCAGTTAATACCAAAAAAATCTTTTCATCATCACTGGATATTATCCCAGAACAAGGTAATGTGATGGCACAAAACAACTTGCAGTCCTTGGGTTCTTAGCCTTTTGGTCATTTGGACTGGCAGCTGAACTCTATTGTTGACAAAACCCCTTGGTCCAAAACTGTTTCATTCACTGTGTTGGTTGTTGATGCCTACTATTACACTGTTAGAGTTTTGTTCTTTGAAGTTATTGGCCCATATTAAAATAAGAATATCCTTGGAGAGTTAAAGTTCAGACATATAACTAACACATTAGAGTGAATAAGTGTATCAGGCTTTTCCAGTGTGATATTCAGCTGAAAATAACTTTGGAGAGAAGAAAGTAAAAAACTAGGTCTAGCATAGTAGGAAATTGCTTGGAGAGAACAGACTACTTTTGAGAACCCAAGGCAGAGGAAGCATGATGGCACTAGACGCTTGCCAAGGAGATGAGGGGCATGAAAATAAGCTTATAAGACCTGATGATGCATTTGGAATATTCACCATTTTATGTTAGTTGTATGAGACTCAGCAGTCAACCAGATTTTGGTTGTGCATTAGCAAATATCAATTCTCAAAGTACTAGCAATTTAAGTAACTATTATAATGGAGTCAAAACTTAAGAGTAGCATGGATGTTATCTAATGGTAATCTTTACCGCCTTTTTTTTTTTTTTTTTTCGTGGTACGTGGACCTCTCACTGCTGTGGCCTCTCCTGTTGCAGAGCACAGGCTTCGGACGCACAGGCTCAGCAGCCATGGCCCACGGGCCCAGCCGCTCTGCGGCACGTGGTATCCTCCCGGACCGGGGCACGAACCCGCGTCCCCTGCATCGGCAGGCAGACTCTCAACCACTGCGCCACCAGGGACGCCCTACCGCCTTTTTTTTAATCGATTTTTAAAATTGAAGTACGATTGATTTACATCTAATAGTAATCTTTAGATATGCATGTTATATTTTATAAATAAGTTTTATAATATACTAAGACAATTTAAAAAATAAATCATTGCATAGAATATGTATAAACCACAGTCAATAGTTATTCTTTCTTCTCAATCTACTGAAGAGATGAAAATTTTCAGACACCCAAATAGAAAGCACAAGACTGAGCTCATTTAAGACAGGGAATACTTTATTCAAACCCATCAGAGAAATGGATAGCTTGGATCTATAACAAAGCGTCGTGTTTTAAAGCATAGGTCAGTAATTGTACATGAGAGTATACACTGCTACATACAAATTAACTGATCAGACCACAACTTTTCAATGTTTAAAACAGAATAAGCTTCCCTGTAAAAGCAGCACCTTTGTGACATTTTAACTTTAGTACTCCTCTCCTTCTTCCTCTCCCTCTCCTTCAACAGAATCCACACCAACCTCCTCATAATCCTTCTCAAGGGCAGCCATGTCCTCACGGGCCTCAGAAAACTCTCCTTCCTCCATGCCCTCACCCACGTACCAGTGAACAAAGGCACGCTTGGCATACATCAGGTCAAACTTGTGGTCCAGGCGAGCCCAGGCCTCAGCGATGGCTGTGGTGTTGCTCAGCATGCACACAGCTCGCTGTACTTTGGCCAGGTCTCCACCAGGTACCACAGTGGGAGGCTGGTAATTAATGCCAACTTTGAAGCCAGTGGGGCACCAGTCCACAAACTGGATGGTACGCTTGGTCTTGATGGTGGCAATGGCAGCATTGACATCTTTGGGAACCACATCGCCACGGTACAACAGGCAGCAAGCCATGTATTTACCATGGCGAGGGTCGCATTTCACCATCTGGTTGGCTGGCTCAAAGCAAGCATTGGTGATCTCTGCTACGGAAAGCTGTTCATGGTAGGCTTTCTCAGCAGAGATGACAGGGGCATATGTGGCCAGAGGGAAGTGGATGCGAGGATAGGGCACCAGGTTGGTCTGGAATTCTGTCAGATCAACGTTCAGGGCTCCATCAAATCGCAGGGAAGCGGTGATGGAGGACACAATTTGACCTATCAACCTATTCAGGTTAGTATATGTTGGGCGCTCAATATCGAGGTTTCTACGACAGATGTCATAGATGGCCTCATTGTCTACCATGAAAGCACAATCAGAGTGCTCCAGGGTGGTGTGGGTGGTGAGAATGGAGTTGTAGGGCTCAACTACAGCTGTGGAAACCTGAGGGGCTGGGTAAATGGAGAACTCCAGCTTGGACTTCTTGCCATAATCGACAGAGAGACGTTCCATCAGCAGGGAGGTGAACCCGGAACCAGTTCCCCCGCCAAAGCTGTGGAAAACCAAGAAGCCCTGAAGACCTGTGCACTGGTCAGCCTGTTACAAAAGAAGAATAGAAAAAACATAGTTATTGCTCTTTGTGATACCCTCACAGTAAACATAATAAGTATTTTCACTTTTCATATTAACTCCAAAGACTTAGGTTGTATTCTGACAAGAAACACTTTTTAAAAAATGTAGACCTTCCTTAAATTACTCAGCATTACTTTATTAAAAATATCTCCATTAATATTTATAAAATGACATCAATAGTTCATATTTTAATTGAACTTTAAAAAATCTTTAAAGGAATAATTAACCTTACTATTACATTTCAATTCTGTGTGAAAAAAAGAGCATATTCCAAATATCTCCCTTAGGTTCATTAATTTACTTTATTCTTGAGAATAAACATACCAGTTTCCGAATTCGGTCCAAGACGAGGTCAATGATCTCCTTGCCAATGGTGTAGTGACCTCGGGCATAGTTATTGGCAGCATCTTCCTTGCCTGTGATGAGCTGCTCGGGGTGGAAGAGCTGGCGGTAGGTGCCAGTGCGAACTTCATCTGGAAAAGGAAAACGAAGCAGCCACCCATCATTAACAACCTGCACAAGTCTGCTCGACCCCAGGGCATCAGTGGAGCCCCCAGGACACACCTTCTGTCCCAGACCCCCAGGATCTCATTGGGGTTACTGAGGTCAACTCACCAATGACCGTGGGTTCCAGGTCTACAAACACTGCCCTGGGCACATGTTTGCCAGCGCCTGTCTCACTGAAGAAGGTGTTGAAGGAGTCATCTCCTCCCCCAATAGTCTTGTCACTTGGCATTTGGCCATCAGGCTGGATGCCGTGTTCCAGGCAGTAGAGCTCCCAGCAGGCATTGCCGATCTGGACGCCAGCCTGGCCAACGTGGATGGAGATGCACTCACGCTGTGGGAAGGAACAGAGAAAAACTGTAAAGTTAGTTATATTAGCATTTTCAGTTTTCAGTAAATTTCTAAAACTAAGAAATATAGAAGTATTCTTCAAATTTATTTGAGGTCATATTCATAACACAATAGAAACAGTTAAGGAAAACCACCTGCTGTAAATGCTGCAGATGCGTGTGATCTGAATAATAATGTTGCACTGTTTAGCACATGGTGCAAGCCCATTGTTCCAAAAGCCATGCTTGAATAGAAGATTTCTCATATTTAAAAATATTCAAAGCACAGAATTTGTAAAATGAAGTAAATTCAATCAGTAATTAACTGTCATCAATATTACTGCCTCCTTTCCCTTTAAATAAAGATGAGCATTTCTGCTAAATAGGACTTGGTATTCCAACATGGACATCTGTACTGCAGCTGAGGCTGGAAGCCACACCCTTTTGCAGTCTTTCTGCAGAATCCATCAGTACTAGCGGATTAGAAGCTAAACAAGGAATGCCTTCTGCATTGCTGCATTGCTGCATTTGCTGTGCCTGGTGCCAGCCTGTACTGTCTGCTACATTATTTAACAGAGCAAGCTCTATTTCCAGCAACTGTGCCTACATGATCTCATTGTGCTATTCTGCCAGTTTTCCTCCTCTGACCCAGCCTGGGACCATATGCCTACATTGAAATGAATTAATTAAGATGCACTAGAACAAAAGACAGCTGCACAAGAGTATGTCTTCTTTGTCTGCAGCATTTTCATTTCTTAAAAAAAAAAAAAAAAGTTTTCCCAGAATCTTCTCCACTGCAAAAAAACTGAAAAAATTATTAGTATCTTTAAAACAACGGTTCCTAAATTACAAATAAATAGCACATGAGAAGCTACCAAACAAGGAAAAAAAGCCCAGTGAAAGGATAATGAAATATTATTTAAAACAACAAAATAGTATTTTCATTCTGAGATTCTGTAACCGTCACAGAATACAGAACATTCATACTCATTACATTCAACAGAGAGTGTCTTCTCAATGGCTTCTATGGCTACAGCTTCTTTTGTCTATCCGTTGTCTATTCACTGACAAATGGGGGCGGGGAGGGCGGAGGGAAGGGCGTTTCCCTGGGTCCTCCGCAATACAGCACCCTGGCTCACAAAATCGGCTTTCTCTCTCGCTGAACGTGCGGCCAAGACGGACACACACGAGTCAGTCAGGGCTGGGCGGCCCCACACCAGACATTAAAGGGCTTGTCAAGTGAATTGTGATTTTGCTCCTCAAGAAAAAAAAAATTCATCTAAGTTTTAACAGTGAATGAAAAACCTTTTAACGCCTACGGTTCTGCAAAGATGAAAGGCTTATTAAAAGTCTTCTCCTGACAGAGGAGGCTTAGTGAGGGCGAACCCCGCCCTGTGGTTCCAAGGCCAGAGAAGCAAGAAACAAACAACTCCGCCCCTGCGCCGCCTTGACGCCGGCCGCCACGGGTTCCAACAGAAACTAACCATTTTCCCCGTTAATACATGGGTATCTTTCTAAAACGTCAACGAACTGGCGAGGGATCTTTTTATATTAAGCCGAAGCTCCGCTTTGTCCCTTTCCTTCTCTCCCCCTCTTCTTCCCAGCAACACCCACCGACCCCCGACTTTTTGGTCGACTCCTCCTCTCCCTGTCCCTGGGGAACAACGCGAGGAAGGGCTCTTCGAGTCGCACGAATACCGTGCGCACACATAGGGGCCGAGCAGGCGACGCCAATACCGCCTTCCCTGCCCCGTGAGCTGCTTGCTGCAACGAAGGGCTCGGATAACAAAAACTCCCTCCGTGCCGCCTTTGTTCTCCCTCACTGTTCCGCTGCGCCCTGGACGCGGTTCTGGCTGGGCTCCTACACCCCGCACTGCGGCGGCGGCCGGGCTCAAGGATTTGGGGCAAATCTCAACCTCGCAAATAAAGCGTAAAGCTACACTGATCCAAACGAGTTGTAAAGGAAGAAGATTTTCCAAGTAGACCCTGAGAGGCTGACCCCACCCTACGGTCACAAAGAGCCGGAGAAAACATTCTTACCATAGTTGCTGTTTTGTGGCTGCCGAGCAGATGGCGGAGAGGAGGAGGAGAGGTTGTTGCTTCTTACAGCGCGACTCTTAGGCGGTCGATGTAAGAGAACCTGCGGCACATGGGCGGATGCGGCTCCCTATATACAATTCGGTCACCATGGGGATGGGCTGGGGCCTTTTCCTGTTGGTCCAGACCCCTCAATCTGCCCAGAGAAGCCACGACAGAAGAGTGGTGATTGGTGCAAGCGACATGGGATGAGGTAATCTCTCACCCACCCCTTTTTCCCTAGCATCCATAGACTGTTTGCATCCTTCAGACAAAGAGACCGTGCAAAAACAGTCAGCCGAACATCCATTATGGGGTGGGGTTGGGAAGGGGTGAGGGGAGGGAAGAAAGAGAACTAGAGTTGGATGGTTTTATGTCGTTTAAACCTCAAACTACAGTTAAAATTACCAATGTAAGAGGTTTTTTCCCCAACATGTAATCGCAGAATTTGAGATGAGATATTTAATGGAAAATTATTCCCAGCCCCTCCCTCAAAGTATACTAAACTGCATTCGGTGAGGATTCAACATCTCTAATTGCTTTAAAAATAAAGTAGAAGAGAAGATGGGAATGTTGCTTAAAATGGCTTGGGTAAATGTAATTTTTTTTAATTTAAAAAAATTCAATAATAGGACCATCCAAAATGGTTTCTCAGGTTCAAGTAATTTATTTTCAGATCTTCTTTTGCAACCCTCTCCCTAATAGTTAAACAAAAACAGAAGATGGAAAGCATAATCATACTAAATACGGAAGCACACAAGTAGTTCTAACATGAAGATAATTAAGATCTAATGAACATACCATACTTAGTCTGCTAGAAATATTCCTTTACCAGAAGTCTATGTAATATATTTTATGTAGTGTATTGTTCCTTAAAATGAATCATATTGCCTAATATAGAATTGAGAAAATACAAAGAGAAAGAACTGAGTTCAGAAGCTAGTACTACCTGTGCATGCAGTTATATTCTTCATTGTTCTCTCTTCCGGAAAGAGAAAATTAAAAAGGAAGAGCGCTGTATAGTGTAAAAAAGAAAACCATTTTGTAATATTGTCTCCTTCCACAGACGACCGTGTAGATGTCAGCTCAATAACTGCATTTCTTTTTTATGTAGCTCTTATGCGAATTCAGTAAATTCTCCTTCTCTAAGATTAGGCTTTTAACTGTGGGAATTGTAGCCAGCCTCATACTGTTGCTATTCAACTAGAGACTCTGGTGGTTGCTCAATTGCCTCTTGGGACAAAAGGCTTTGCTTTCAGCCCTAGGAAATGGATTGCAGTAACATTCTTTTGCTATTTAGAAAGGTTCCATTACCAACAAGGATGTGGTATGCGGAATATGACTCTGACTGGGTACCATTTGACGTTGCTAATGAAATTTCATAGGTAAAGAAGGTTGTTATTGCCACCGAAGTTGAAAATTTGTATTTTGGTGGATAATTTTTCCTTTTGGTTTTTAGCAACAGATTTTCAGCGTCTGCAGCACCATTTATAGTGCTCTGCAGAGCCCATTCATTCCTGCTGGGCTGGCAGTCAGTGCTTGGGCGTGGGAGGGAGGGACTTGAGACAGCTGCTGCAGGTTGTGGTGTGACAGTGGCGACCATGGATTTTTCTAGCCTGAGAGCCACAGCTCTTGCTTTACTTGTTCAAATTTGCTGCGGTAGTCATCCCTAGAAAAAAATGAGACCCGACATACAAATAATTTTATCTACTTCTTTCATATTTTACAGGAAAAATAATTTTCATTATCTTGTCTCTATACCTTTAGCAAATAAAAGTATATTTCAGTAAAGAGACAGAAGGGTTAAGGATGACTTGAATACTTTTTACTGAACCAGAAAATACACTTAACAAAAGTAAGAATTAAATGGCATAGGGAAGTATAAGGATTAATAAGTAGCTCATTGAAAATACTTCTTTCAAAAGTTTAATAAAGAAATAAATTGCACACAACTGGACCATGGTAAAGTGTACACATCTCCTTTTTTGGAATAAGAGGCACAGTCTTGAATTTTATTTTCTTTACAATATGAAAGCAATATGTCATTTCCCCAATAGTCTCAGTTCTTTACTGCAATTTACAGAGGATTAAATAAAAGAGAGGAGGGCTCATGCAATTGATACTTTGTAATTCTATCTCAGAAGCATTCATGAAAATAGGGATTTTTTTCCCTCCCCTCGGACATAAGTAACAATAAGATCTAGGTCAGAAATAGACTATGTGAGCACTGTTAATCTTAAATATATAAATGGGAGAGGAGGGGAAATAATAATCTATTCTTTTTGTTCTGATTATCTGACTTAATAGCATACAAGCTATGGGAAGCAAAAAAAAATTTTTTTAATAGATCATTTTTTAAAAAATTTTATTTAATTTTGGCTGCATTGGGTCTTCGTTGCTGTGTGCAGGCTTTCTCTAGTTGCAGCGAGGAGGGGTTACTTTTCGTTGAGGTGCAAAGGATTCTCATTGCAGTGGCTTCTCTTGTTGCAGAGCATGGGCTATAGGCGGGTGAGCTTCAGTAGTTGTGGCTCGTGGGCTCTAGAGTGCAGGCTCAGTAGTTGTGGCACACGGGCTTAGTTGCTCTGTGGCCTGTGGGATCTTCCCGGACCAGGGATTGAACCTGTGTCCCCTGTATTGGCAGGCGGATTCTTAACCACTGCACCACCAGGGAAGTCCTACTAGATCATTTTTTTATATTTACTGCCAAATTCTTTAACTTACATCAGTATACATGTATAAATATTCTACTAATGTATTCTTTCTTGTCCACAGTAAAATTAGGATAAAACATTTTTTCTTTCATAATATTTGTGGAATTTAAATTATTTATTTGGGTGTCTACATCTCCTCTTCATTAAAGTGTGAATCCTGGGGCTTCCCTGGTGGCGCAGTGGTTGAGAGTCCGCCTGCCGATGCAGGGGACACGGGTTCGTGCCCCGGTCCGGGAAGATCCCACATGCCGCGGAGCGGCTGGGCCCGTGAGCCATGGCCGCTGAGCCTGCGCGTCCGGAGCCTGTGCTCTGCAACGGGAGAGGCCACAACAGTGAGAGGCCCGCGTACCGCAAAAAAAAAAAAAACCAAAACCAAAACCAAAAACAAAAACAAAAAAAAATGTGAATCCTAGTCACAGATTGCCTAGCATATGGTAAACATCATATAGATGTTTGTTGAATTAAATGAATGATTTCTGTCTGTGCATATTTTCATAACTATTATCATGGTTAATAATTTAAAGGTATTTAATAAAGTATTTTACCTTACTTATTCAATAAGCATTTATTTGCTGTCTGCAATAAGCCCTGGACCATCCAGTGTAGCATGGAGAATTCAGAGGTAGTAACATGGTCTCTTTTCTCTAGAATCTTCTGGTCCAATCAAAGTAATAAAACAAGTACAAGTATATAGTTTTGAGAATGGCATGTGTTTCTGTGTGTGTATGGGGAGGAGCCTTGTAGAATCCATTGCATGACCCCATGTATCTAACTTATGTAGGAAACAAGGGCGTTGTCTAACAATTTTTCTACTTCTTCACCTCCTATTTATCCCTAAATGCATTTCAGTCGATTCTGCTCCTACCACTTCTTGAAACCAAATGCCCTCTCCATTTGTTGCTAAATCCATTGGACACTTTCTGGTTCTTGTTGACCTGTGATAAGCTTTGTCACAGTTGACTGTTATCTCTTTCTTTTTTTTTTTTTTGCGGTACGTGGGCCTCTCACTGCTGTGGCCTCTCCCATTGCGGAGCACAGGCTCCGGACGTGCAGGCCCAGTGGCCATGGCTCATGGGCCCAGCCGCTCTGCGGCATGTGGGATCTTCCTGGACCGGGGCACGAACCCGTGTCCCCTGCATCGGCAGGCGGACTCTCAACCACTGCGCCACCAGGGAAGCCCTGTTATCTCTTTATTGAGACGCTTTGTGCCCTTGGCTTCAAAAATTCTCTGTTTTCTTGTTTCCCTCCTACTTTTTTTGTTTCTTCTCAGTTTCTGCTGGTTCTTCCTCTTCTCCTAATCTTTAAATGTTGGAGTTCCTCAAGGTTCGGTCCTAGACTTTTTCCTAATTTTATTCTATGGATCTTGCCCTAGTGTCTGGTAAGTGTGTTCATTCCCAACGCTGCAGATCCTTTCTATATGCTGATGGCTCCTTGACATCTTCTTCTTTTTTTAAATTTTTTAAAACATCTTTATTGGAGTATAATTGCTTTACAATGGTGTGTTAGTTTCTGCTGTATAACAAATTGAATCAGCTATACATATACATATATCCCCATATCCCCTCCCTCTTGCATCTCCCTCCCACCCTCCCTATCCCACCCCTCTAGGTGGTCACAAAGCACTGAGCTGATCTCCCTGTGCTATGCAGCTGCTTCTCACTAGCTATCTATTTTACATTTGGTAGTGTATATATGTTAGTGCTACTCTCTCACTTCGTCCCAGCTTACCCTTCCCCCCCCCATGTCCTCAAGTCCATTCTCTACGTCTGCGTCTTTATTCCTGTCTTGCTTGACATCTTTTAGATCCAGATCTTATAGTAAACTTCCAGTCTCTGGCTGGGTTTCTCACATGTATCCCAAATTGAACTAGTTATCGTCTCAAAAATATGCACCTCCTACAAGTTTCTCTTGCTCAGTAAATAGAGCAGCACACATCTGGTTTCTCAAATCAGAAACAAGAATTACTCTTGACATCTCCATCTCCTTTTCTGAACACCATAGAATTAATTATTAAGTCCTGCCAAGTCTACCTCCTAAATATCTCTCAAATATTATTCTTTTCTTTTCATCTCTATTGCCTCCACTCTAATAAGTACATCATCCCTTGCCTGGAAAACCTCAGTACCCTTCTAGATTTCCTCTACATTCACTCACTCTTACCCCTCTCCAGTTCAGTCTCCATACAACAGCTGGAGTGATCTTATTGTAATACATATCACTGATCATGTCATAATATAATATGTTAATTTTAACAGTATAAACTCATGAGTTCATAAAGTTATCCCCAAAAAGCAAAAGAAAATTAAAAAAAGATAAAAGTGAATTAAAAATAATCATCTGATACCATTGCACCATTGGAAATAACTGGGGCACCAACTGCATATTCTATACACTGGCAATCGTATAGTCAAATAAAGAATTGAGCATTTGTCCTGCATTTCCTGTACAAATTGTATTTCAAGGTGACCAAATGGCCCTAGTTAACCCGAGAAAATCATTCTTTACAGAGTAATGCCAGCTTGTAAATATGGAAGTAATAACAGAGTCAGAAAAATCACGCTTTATATCCTCTAATGAAATAATTTATTAAGGCAAAGATTATCAGTGGATGAAAACTCAGATAAAATATTAATGGGGAATGTTTTAATGGAAGGATAGGCTGTTGCCATCTGAACTCACTAGTCAATCATAGCATCACTAAAAGCGGGACAATCACACCCTGTGAACCTAAGATGTGATCCAGTAAGAGGTACACAGCATCACCTATGAAGTGATGTAGCAGAAACAGTTGTGCTGAATCTAATTAAGCCTTTAGAGCCAACTTCCGTTTAGTCTGACAACTTCAACTTCTGGGAAGTAAGATGACATCACGAGGAGGAAAACAGACAACTGCAGAGTGTAGGACATTCTACAGCATAAATTATCTTGTTTCTGCAACAAGTCAATGGTGGGATGGGTGGAAAATGTGGGAAAGTGGGACAGCTCTAGGTTAGAAGAGATTTTGGAGACTAACTACTAAATATAACAGCAGATGTTGTTTGGATCCTGATTCAAACAAACCAATGTAAAACGTTTTGAAGATAACCAGGGAAATTTGAATATGGACTAGTTATTAGATAATACCAATAAATTATTATTAATTTTATTAAGTGTGATAATGGTAGTGTGGTTGTGTAAGAAAATTTCCATAATTTTTAGAGATGCATGCAGAAGTGGTAGGTTAAATGAAATAAGGTCTAAGATTTGCTTTAAAATACTTCAGCAGGGCTTCCCTGGTGGTGCAGTGGTTGAGAGTCCGCCTGCCGAGGCAGGGGACACAGGTTCATGCCCCGGTCCGGGAAGATCCCACATGCCGTGGAGCGGCTGGGCCCGTGAGCCATGGCCGCTGAGCCTGCGCGTCCAGAGCCTGTGCTCCGCAACGGGAGAGGCCACAGCAGTGAGAGGCCCACGTACCGCAAAAAAATAAATAAATAAAAATATTTCAGCAAAGAAAAAGGGAAACGATGGTAGATAACAGATTGTGGCAAAAATCTTGATAGTTGTTGAGTTTTAATAATGAGTATATGGAGTTCATTATACTTTTTTCTCTGAGTATGTTTGAAAATTTCTTAATAAAATTTTAAAGGATATAAAAAAAGAAATTGTGAATGCTGAAGACAAATTTTATCTACTTCACAATTTATTCTGTACTGCCTTAAGTGAAAAGTTATAGAAATTTAAGAGGGAGGAAAAAGTCTTTATATTACAATCTATGGTTTATCGTGAAAACCTTTATTGGGAATGGTGGCTTTTAACTGAATGGGTTGGGAGTAGAGTGAGTACTTTATTATTTTATTTTAAAACTTTATTTATTTTTGACTGCGTTGGGTCTTCGTTGCTGCGCATGGATTTTCTCTAGTTGCGGTGAATGGGAGCTACTCTTCGTTGTGGTGTGTGGGCTTCTCATTGCGGTGGCTTCTCTTGCTGCGGAGCACAGGCTCTAGGTATGCGGGCTTCAGTAGTTGTGGCACGCAGGCTCAGCAGTTGTGGCTCGTGGGCTCTAGAGCACAGGCTCAGTAGTTGTGGCACACGGGCTTAGTTGCTCCATGGCATGTGGGATCTTCCCGGACCAGGGCTCAAACCCGTGTCCCCTGCATTGGCAGGTGGATTCTTAACCACTGCTCCACTAGGGAAGCCCAGAGTGAGTACTTTAAATAGGGAAAATAATATTAGCAAAGACATAGTATGATGATGATATGGTGTCTCTGTAAGGGAGGGCAAAGAAATTAACTTGATTAGCGCATGCAAGAGAATTGTGGGTGATGTGTTATATGAGGAGAGTGGAGCATTTTGAACCCCAGTCTGAAGAAGGAGTTTGGGCTGAGTTCACACACACAGACAGTGTGAAGCCTTTATATTCTTATAGAAAAGAGTGGAGGGAAAGGAATAGCATTTTTGTAAAATTAATCTGACAGGTAAGTGGAGTAGGGAAAGAGACTGGGGATAAGTGGATCAATAAGGAGGTTATGGTAATAATCTAAGCTGAAGGTGTCAAACCATTGTAATTACAGTAGGAATGGGTAGAAGGTAATAATAGAAGAGACCATCCAAAGGAAGAATCCCACTGGTGATTGGCTGGACATGAGGTAAAAAGGAAAGAGTCAAAATTAACCCTTAAAGTTTTGAGCCTGGAGAACTAAGAGAATGAAATGGTAGTGCTGCTTTTTACAGAAATAGGGAAGTTGAGAAGGGATAACGTCTAAGCAGGATACATGCGTTTGTGTGTGTGTTTTGGGGAGGGTGTTAAGGGCAGGACCCATCAGTCAATGTGATCTTGCAAGTTGAATGTTATACTGTTTGAGGTGATAGGTGGATTGGGTGGAGAAGTCGTAGAGGCCACTGGGAATCTGAGATTGGCACTGCTCAGAGAGAGGTCAGCATCAGAGGTGTGACAATGTATATTTGGAACCTAATGACAACAACATTATGTGCCAGTGGTGTGGTATAAGAATAGAGTTCTCCAAGTGTAACCCAGAATTTCAAGTTATGCTGTTGAATGGGCAACACAGGTACAGCTATGTTCACCAAGTGAAAAGCCTTTCTTTCTTTTTTGTTCTTTATTTTGAAAACTTTTTATTGAAGGATAACGTACATACATAAATTTTCACCAATCATAAATGTACAGTTTTGCAAACTTATGATTACTAGTGTAACCCGTATACAGATCAAGTAACAGAACTATCTGAGAGGCCTCCCTCTGGTTCCCCTACCCTGTCACTATCTACTCTCAGTAATCCCCACTGACTTTTAGCACAATGGGTTTGTTTTGCCTGTTTTTGAAGTTTATATAAGTGGAATATACTCTTTTATATGTGGGTTCTTTTATTCAATGTTATGTTTGTGAAATTTACTCATACCACTGAATGCAATTGTAAATTGTTCTTATTTCTATTTATTTAGAACCACTGGACCACCAGGGAAGTCCCATGACTTTAATTTTTTATTTACCCTATGGTATGAATATACTATAATTTATTTATCTATTTCCCAGTGTTAATGGATATCTGCATTGTTTTTTGCTATTACAAATGGCATTGCTATTAGCATCCTTGTACATGTGTTTGGGTGAATA